>NC_069500.1:463422497-464134997 GCF_027579735.1 Bombina bombina | reverse complement strand
ACCCCGACATGAAGAAGAACTGAGAGCCACAAACGAGCAACATTAAACTTTACTGCAAAATTACTTTTTAGCTAAGTGTCTAGATGTAGATGGTCTTTACTAAAGTATTAACCCCCGCTTGCATTTGTTTGCCAGACAGTTCCAAACACTAAGCTAGTGGGTATATGCAGGGTCGTTATATAGGGTGATATACCAGTGTTCAAAGCGCCTCTGGTATGTTGCTGCAAATAGAGGGCTTCATCCCTTCGGGCAGTAGTTATATTGTCCTTCGGACAGGCTGCAGAAAGTGTACCAGTTATTTCTATAAAGTTCTCACTCAGTCTCCGCTTCATTGATGTATGCTCCGGGCGTCTCAGACGCGGGCTGGGAGTTAATTTTAGTTTACCGTTGCTGCCATATGCTAAACCTGTGCCCAGCGTCTTCTCTTCCTTTCTGATCGGCAAGGTGCCAGACGCCATATTGATCTCCCAATCAAGGATATCTGTTCCGTGCGTAGGAGATTGACCTGGGAGATAGGCCCCCAAATACTCTGCGCTGCTTTATGCTGAGCCGGTAAGTTTGGCAGCAACAAAGCCACCATATTACTTGGTTGCTGGGAGGTTGTATCTGCGTCCTGTTCCAATAATAGCTTGCCCGCCCTTGCCTGTAATATGGGCTCAGACCCCTCATCCAAAAGCTGCTCCAATGTAACTGAATTGGTCTTAGATGCTGATGCGGTCCGCTCCATTAGCTGTTGAATATACTTCTCCGATGGTGCCTTATTTATTAGGACCTGAAACAAAGCTTCCACTTTAGCCCAGCAATAGTCCCAGTTATCAGGGGGTACTTTGGCCTGCATTGCTGTAGTTAAGCTGTATAACGGTACACACTGCCTGAACATGCCACCTAGAGTAATGTACCTACTCAGTCAAATGGTAGTTTTTATTCTGAAACTCCGGACACAACTGTGTTCAGATTGACCAAGTCCAGCAAGTAACCCTTGGCACTTCCTAGGGTGGGAAATGCTACCTGTATTGTAGCCGCCGCACCAGGTCTTTTATGTCCGTTTTCTACTCCAGGGTCATGAAAACAGCCTCTTATCAGGTGTAAACTATTGTAGAGATAATCCTATGGTAAAGTATTAGTAGAAAGTTGTGGTTTATAAGCAAAAAATCGGCGGATTCTATGCAACTCTCCCAGAGCTCGAAAAAGTGCGACTGCACCGAGCCGCTGCTTGGACACGCCCCCAAACCTGTTTGTTTTTATATATAATAAGAAGACGCATCAGGTTCCAGGAATACTCTGAGAGGGTCTCGTTCCATTCACAAATAAAGGCCCTGTCCTCCGTGGAGAACATGGGGTATTTATTTATTCCTAATCCCCTAGGTATAAGTTTAAGCTTTAAATAATTCTCCATAGTCCAAATGTCCCACTTATATTTATTCACATTGTTCATGAGATATTCCATCTCCTCAAAGAGAGTGGTCAATTTTTGCTGGGTTCTGTCTATTGTAAAGAAGTTTTCAGCTAGCACTGTACATTCATGTCTCTCACTTGCATTCCGCAAGGAATAAAAGTTCACACTAGAAGCAGGTCCTACGATTGTTTCCACCCTGTTATCCATATTCCCTGTGCAAAATTATCGTTCTGCCCAAAGTATAACAAATCACTGCAAAGTGTCAGTCCAAGTCACTAATTAAAACAGCAATAGCGAGAGTGTAATGGGCTTGACCATATGAGCCCTAGAGAAAAATAAGCAGTAGATACTTTCCTATCTTTGTGTCTTTTCACATATACATGTTTTTACAGTATTAGGAGAGAATCCACTGCTTATTTTTATCTGCCAATACCCTAATCTACAGTGTTCTGCTCATGTGAGGTCATCAACACTGTGTTTGCACTGCTTTGGATAGGCCCATCTTCTGACTACCTGAGCATAATGACTTGCAGCTGAGGTAAGCCAGTAGATAAAGGTGCTGACAGATAAGTACATTAGACCTTCATGGTACTATAACACTTTACTCACTTTTTAGCCTCCTGTCTCTTTTAGAATAGAGCAACCGACATTAGCACTTTCCAGAAACACCAGAGACGCTAACGCTGCCCCTCTCACTTCACCTGGGCTAAACTGAAGTCCTTGGCCACAGAAAATAGTGTATACCACTCTTCTGCATTGCTTAGCATTTTGATTTTTAGTGTGCCTTTTGGCTTCTTTTTCATCCTCTAATCTGAAGTGTGGTAGCCATCTAGCAGGTGTTGGAAGCCGTTTCTGTGCTCTTGGAGGTGGTAAGACTGCTGTAATACAAATCAGAGTTTTTCAAATTAACATTTTAACTTTGGTTGGGTTACACCTTTTTTGCTGTATATGTTACACATTTTTTGGCTGATCCTTGCTCACATTACACATGTAATGAGGCTCTATATGGTTTTGAGTGTTTTTTCTCTTTTAGGGGTTTACTTAGTTATATATTGGGCCTAATATCTGTGCTCCTTACTTTGCTTACTAAGCTTAACCAATTTTTGGTCATAATTAGCTTCAAGCCTTCCTTTATTTACTGCTTACCACCTTATCTACAAAATGGGGCAGATCAGGTCTCTAGACCAGCAGCTGACGCATTGGAGGGCAGATCTGATGACCAAGTAAGTCCTTCATTATTATGTCTCCTCTGTAAAGATATCTCTGTGTGTATCCCTGCTCAACTTTACATATTCTGTGCTGAGGCTATTTCTTATCCTATACACTGTTTTTAGCGAGACTAAACTTTTACAAAGGAATGTTTTCCTTTGGCATTTAGATTTATTAATTTCCAGTAACATTCTAGTGCTTAAAGTACTAGAGAGAATTTAGCTACTAAGTTTAGTCTCATTGCTCTCTTACCCCTAGCTTCTGCTTAGTTACTGTATTTAACGTGCAGTGTCCCCCAGTAAGAGTTTGTGGTGAGTTGGTCCTCTCAACTATTGATTATAGCTTGCTTAAATTAATTCTGGAACAACAGTACTCCTTTTGACATCGGCCAGCAAAACGGTTTACTATTTGTTACACTGTGCTATATACAAGTTGATGGCTGTCATGACTTCTAAATCCAGATAAAAACACAGATGCTTGCACATGGAAGAAAGGTATCCCATACAGACCCTTGCCTTACCAGGATTTTCTCTAACAAGTGTTCTGTCCAGAGTGCCTGCTCCAAAGAAGGGTGCATTGGAGTCAGTCGATTTTTCTTCTGACTATGGGTATTCAGAGTCTCAGGACCCTCCCTGCTGATGCTGTGGGGAGGAAATGTGTCCTTCATTTTCAGGCTTGAACATATCCATGCCTTTTTGTGGGAAGTGTTAAGAGTTTGGAGGTGGAGAATTATCCCTCTCCTTACAAGCCAGCCACTTGAAAGATTGATAAATTATTTACTCTAGCACTCTACTTTCCTAGTACCTGCTGAACTGGTACCTAAAGAATGGAACAAGTCAGTAGTGCCTGTTATTCCATCTGCCATGTTCCAGACCATGTTCCCACTACTGCCTTCCATGTTGCAAGTTTGGGATATAGTCCCTAAAGCAGACTAGGCCAATTCTACCCTTGGTAGGCAGACTACTATTCCATTAGAGGATATTACCTCTTTTAAGGACCCCCATGGACAGGAAACTTGAAGGATTCCACTGGTGACCTTTTCTGCTGTCACAAGGAATGGAAAATCTTTTTTCCCTGATGTACTAAAAAGAGTATAGTTGAAATTCTTTTTGAATTGCTAGAGTTCTGGAGTTCCTTCAAGACGGTCTGAAGAAAGGAATTATCAGTCAACTCTCTTCAGGGTCAGAGTTCAGCCTTCTCTATTCTGTGCCACAAAAAAGGTCACTTGATGTTCAGACTTTTGTACAAGCCTTGATTAGAATTAAGATGGTAATTCAACCAGTTACTCCTCCTTGGATTCTTAATCTGGTTTCCAGGGTTCTTCAAGCCTCTTCTTTCAAACTCATGTATGGGTTGGACCTTCAGATTGGAGGATTTTGACAAAATGGGAGGGATTAAAACTTTGTATGTTGGAGTGTTTTTGCCTTCTCTTAGTGGACTGCAGTATAATCCCACATGTTTTCTCGTGGACTTTCATCATCATGAACAAAATGAATTTATCAGGTAAGCATACATTTTGCTTTTTTAGGTGGAATATTCCAGTTATCAACTAAAATGTAATTGTTTCTAATGTCAAGCAGATGAGTAAGAATTGAGGGTCCTACCTATACCTAAATTTGGGCTGATTATTAACTGACTATGATATAAGAATATATAGCAGTGATATGAGTGAAGTGGCTTTATGGGGGGGGTGCAGTGTTAGCATTTAAGGCAGGATAGGAGACTAGAAGGTGTGTTTACGATAGTAGATTTTGATGAATTACTTGGATAGTAAGAGGTTGTAATGTATAATTGATTATAGTTGATTATAGTATATGACTCAGACATACTCAAACACATACATATACATTGTTCGGCCTCTTTATTAGGTACAGCTATCTAGTAGCATGTTAAGCCTCCTTTAGCTTTCAAAACAGCCTTAATTCATCTAGACATGGATTCAACAAGATGCTGAAAACATTGTGGCAGTATTGTGTACCATTCAGACATGAGTGTGTCATGCAACTCCTGGAGATTTAAAGGAGGTGTAGGCATGCAGTGAATAGCCCTTTCCAGATCATCCCAAAGATGTTCAATAGGATTGAGATCCGGGGACTGAGTGGCCACTGCAGCAAAGAAAATTAATTGTCATGTTCCAGGAACCATCACATAGTTATGTGGGCTTTGTGCATTGACACATTATCCTGCTGGAAGTAACCATGTGCAGGAGGATAAACTTTTCAACATGAATGTATGCACTTGGTCAGCAACAATATTTACGTGAATCTAGGGGTATCAATAGACCCAACGTGTGCCAGGAAAACATTCCCCACAACGTAACACCGCCCCCACCACCATGCAGAGTTTTCATCAGACATGATGGGTCCATGAATTCATGCTGTTTTCACAAAATTCGGAGCCTGCCATAAACATCACGCACTAGAAACTTCGACTTGTCAGACCTTTTTTCAAAAGGCGTGTTCTTCTCTGATAACAACGGCACCCAATGTGGCCACCAGCTGTTGTAGCCTATCCACGACAAGGTGCGCCTAGTTGTGCATTGCGATATGTTTTTCTCCTCATCAAGGTTGAATTCTGATTTGATACGCAAAATTGTGGACTGTCTGTTTGCTGGAGAAAGTCTAGCCATCATCCTCTGACCTCTCTCATTAAAGAACATTTTTCTTCCACTGGACTGCCACTGACTTGATGTCTTTTTGTTCATGGCATCATTCTCGATACAGCATGTCTTGCACCTACTATCATGCCATGTTTAAAGTCCATTATATCACTGCTCTTCCTCACTCTCGCGGTAGTTTGTATGCTTAACTGATAGTAGGAAGGTTGTTCTACTGCACCACAACTGTGGCCACGTGACGTGCAACATAGTGGAACTAACCATGTTTGTGCACAACAGGGCTTTACCTAATAAAGTGGCTGCACAGTGTATATGTTTGTGAGTGTGTGATTGCTATGGTATCAAACAAATTTTAGTGAAACTAAGCAGGAGTG
Source organism: Bombina bombina (assembly GCF_027579735.1). NCBI lineage: Eukaryota > Metazoa > Chordata > Amphibia > Anura > Bombinatoridae > Bombina > Bombina bombina. The sequence goes on along the minus strand of NC_069500.1, from coordinate 464,129,401 downwards.
ATCCTTGCTTTTTATTAAGAAACAAAGGTTGACATTACTTTATGCACATTCCCCATTTAGACCTATGCTGCATTATCACACCACAGAGCACAGTTAATAAGTCTCCTGAGTTTCTTATGCTGCTAATTAATCTACTAAAGTTATATATTGTGTCATCACTTTGTGCAAAATTCTTTGTTAAGACAGGCATCATGAAGATCAAGGAACAGTTTCTTTACAACAAAATCATTTAAAAAAAAGTAGCGACAAACAATTTTAGTGCAGCAAAGCAAATTTATATCAAGAGCTTGATAATAAATATAAAAAAAGTGTAGTTGATCAGTGTAATTTGCTCATCATCAATTAAGATTAAAGGTTATCTCTTTATTTTTTCAATCAAACTAATTGATAAAATGAATATCAATCAAACGTAATATGAGAGCATGGCATGCAAAATAAGAAAACAATCAATTAAAGTTCATATAGTGAATATGCTGCTTAGGACTGACAAAACATTTTACCACAGAAAGTACATGAGATCTAAAAAAAAAAAACATTGCAAAAGACAAGGCACATCAAAGTATTCTTGCTTCAGGCATTAAGTATAATGAGCACTGATATCTAAAGGATGTGTATCCATATAGTTATAATCATGTATCTAATAGAGATAGGCAAACATTGCTGGGCGCGATCCGATATAGATCATAGTTTGCGGCGCAAGGGAGGGAACCCCCGCCGCCCGTAGTTTCAGCTCGCAACTCGAACTATCACATATACGGCGCCGTCAGATGCTAAAGTGCCGTAAGTCGGATAAACCAGCGATGTCCAGAAATCTGTGTAAGTACAAATTTCTGGAGTCGCTAGTGACTTACGGCACTTTAGAAACTGCCGGCGCCTACAAAACCTGACTAAGTTATTAAATCTCCCGTACTGTCTAACACGATTCCCAAACATAGCCCGACACGTCTAACCCTCTATCCGCTCTCCCCCCTCACTCTCCTAATAATAAAAAATGTATTAACCCCTAAACCGCCGCTCCCGGACCTCCCCGCACCTAATAAAGTTATTAACCCCTAATCCGCCGCACCCAGACCCTGCCGCCACCTACATTAACTACCCCCTAATGTGAGCCCCTTACACCACCGCCACCTACATTACCTACCCCCTAATGTGAGCTCCTATCCCGCCACCATCTACATTAACTACCCCCTAATGTGAGCTCCTACCCTGCCGCCATCTACATTACCTACCCCCTAATGTGAGCCCCTTACACCGCCACCACCTACATTAACTACCCCCTAATGTGAGCTCCTACCCTGCCGCCAGCTATATTAAAATTATTAACCACTAATCTAATCCCCCTACCCCGCCGCCAGCTATATTAAAATTATTAACCCCTAATTTAAATCCCCCTACCCCGCCGCCAGCTATATTAAATAAAATTAACCCTTAATCTAAATCCCCCTACACCACCGCCACCTATATTACATTTATTAACCCCTAATCTTATCCCCCTATACCGCCGCCACCTATATTAAATTAATTAACCCCTAATCTAATCCCACTATACCGCCGCCACCTATATTAAATTAATTAACCCCTAAAATACTAAACTATCCCTACCACTAAACCTAAGTCTAACCCTACAAATAGCCCTGAAAATGGCTTTTTGTGTGGCATTACCCCAAAGTAAACATCTCTATTGCCAGCCCTTAAAAAGGCTTTTTGCTGGGCTTTGCCCCAAAGTAATCAGCTCTTTTACCAGCCCTTAAAAGGGCTTTTGGCGGGGCATTGTCACAAAGTAAACAGCTCTTTTGCCTATAATCTAAATCCCCCTACACTGCTGCCACCTATAATAAATGTATTAACCCCTAATCTAATCCCCCTACACTGCCGCAACCTATATTAAATATATTAAACCCTATTCTAATCCCCCTACACTGCTGCAACCTATATTAAATATATTAACCCCTAATCTAATCCCCCTACACCGCTGCAACCTATATTAACTATATTAACCCTAATTATATTAGGGTTAATATAGTTAATATAGTTATTATATTATATATATTAACTATATTAACCCTAATTATATTAGAGTTAATATAGTTAATATAGTTATTATATTATATATATTAACTATATTAACCCTAATTATATTAGGGTTAATAAAGTTAATATAGTTATTATATTATATATATATTAAGTATAATAACCCTATCTAACTCTAACACCCCTAACTAAATTCTTATTAAAATAAATCTAATTAATATTAATATTATTAATTAAAATATTCCTATTTAAATCTAAATACTTACCTATAAAATAAACCCTAAGATAGCTACAATATAATTAATAATTACATTGTAGCTATTTTAGGGTTTATATTTATTTTACAGGTAACTTGGTATTTATTTTAACTAGGTACAATAGCTATTAAATAGTTAATAACTATTTAATAGCTACCTAGTTAAAATAATTACTAATTTACCTGCACTATCAATAAATTAAATAAACTACAAATCTCTAAACTAAAATACAATTAAATACACTAAACTAAATTAAAAAAACAAACAAACACTAAATTACAAAAAATAAAAAAAGATTACAAGAATTTTAAGCTAATTGCACCTATTCTAAGCCCCCTAATAAAATAATAAAGCCCCCCAAAATAAAAAAAAATTCCCTACCCTATTCTAAATTACTAAAGTTAACAGCTCTATTACCAGCCCTTAAAAGGGCCTTTTGCGGGGCATGCCCCAAAGTAAACAGCTCTTTTGCCTGTAAAAAAAAACACAATACCACCCCCCAACATTACAACCCACCACCCACATAACCCTACTCTAAACCCACCCAAACCCCCTTAAAAAAGCATAACACTAAGCCCCAGAAGATCTCTCTACCTTGAGTCATCTTCACCCAGCCGGGCCGAACTCTTCATCCAATCCGGGCGATGTCTTCATCCAAGCAGCAAAGAAGAAGTCTTCCATCCGGCGATGTCTTCATCCAAGCAGCAAAGAAGAAGTCTTCCATCTCGGCGATGTCTTCATCCAAGCGGCAAAGAAGAGGTCCTCCATCGGGGTGAAGTTTTCCTCCAAGCGGCATCTTCAATCTTCTTTCTTCAGCCCTCCGACGCGGAACATCCAGCTGGCCTGACGACTGAACGACGAATGAAGTTTCCTTTAAATGACGTCATCCAAGATGGCGTCCGCATTCTATTGGCTGTTCCGATCAGCCAATAGAATGTGAGCTCAATCTGATTGGCTGATTGGATCAGCCAATCGGATTGAACTTGAATCTGATTGGCTGATTGAATCAGCCAATCAGATTTTCTTAACTTAATTCCAATTGGCTGATAGAATCCTATCAGCCAATCGGAATTTGAGGGACGCCATCTTGGATGACGTCATTTAAAGGAAACTTCATTCGTCGTTCAGTCGTCGGGCCAGCTGGATGTTCCGTGTAGAAGGGCTGAAGAAAGAAGAAACTTCGCCCCGATGGAGGACCTCTTCTTTGCTGCTTGGAAGAAGACATCGCCAGGATGGAAGACTTCTTCTTTGCCGCTTGGATGAAGACATCGCCGGATGGAAGACTTCTTCTTTGCCGCTTGGATGAAGACATCGCCCGGATTGGATGAAGAGTTCGGCCCGGCTGGGTGAAGACGACTCAAGGTAGGGAGATCTTCTGGGGCTTAGTGTTAGGTTTTTTTAAGGGGGGTTTGGGTGGGTTTAGAGTAGGGGTATGTGGGTGGTGGGTTGTAATGTTGGGGGGTGGTATTGTGTTTTTTTTTTTACAGGCAAAAGAGCTGTTTACTTTGGGGCATGCCCCGCAAAAGGCCCTTTTAAGGGCTGGTAATAGAGCTGTTAACTTTTGTAATTTAGAATAGGGTAGCGAATTTTTTTATTTTGGGGGCTTTATTATTTTATTAGGGGGCTTAGAATAAGTGTAATTAGCTTAAAATTCTTGTAATCTTTTTTATTTTTTGTAATTTAGTTTAGTGTATTTAATTGTATTTTAGTTTAGAGATTTGTAGTTTATTTAATTTATTGATAGTGTAGGTATATTTGTAACTTAGGTTAGGATTTATTTTACAGGTAAATTGGTAATTATTTTAACAAGGTAGCTATTAAATAGTTATTAACTATTTAATAGCTATTGTACCTAGTTAAAATAAATACCAAGTTACCTGTAAAATAAATATAAACCCTAAAATAGCTACAATGTAATTATTAATTATATTGTAGCTATCTTAGGGTTTATTTTATAGGTATTTAGATTTAAATAGGAATATTTTAATTAATAATATTAATATTAATTAGATTTATTTTAATAAGAATTTCGTTAGGGGTGTTAGAGTTAGATAGGGTTATTATACTTAATATATATATAATACAATAACTATATTAACTATATTAACCCTAATATAATTAGGGGTAATATAGTTAATATATATAATATAATAACTATATTAACTATATTAACCCTAATATAATTGGGGTTAATATATTTAATATATATAATATAATAACTATGTTAACTATATTAACCCTAATATAATTAGGGTTAATATAGTTAATATATACAATATAATAACTATATTAACTATATTAACCGTAATATAATTAGGGGTTAATATAGGTGGCGGCGGTGTAGGGGGATTAGATTAGGGGTTAATACATTTATTATAGGTGGCAGCGGTGTAGGGGGATTTAAATTATAGGCAAAAGAGCTGTTTACTTTGTGACAATGCCCCGCCAAAAGCCCTTTTAAGGGCTGGTAAAAGAGCTGATTACTATGGGGCAAAGCCCCGCAAAAAGCCCTTTTAAGGGCTGGCAATAGAGCTGTTTACTTTGGGGGTAATGCCACGCAAAAAGCTTTTTTCAGGGCTATTTGTAGGGTTAGACTTAGGTTTAGTGGTAGGGATAGTTTAGTATTTTAGGAGTTAATTAATTTAATATAGGTGGCGGCGGTATAGGGGGATTAGATTAGGGGTTAATAATTTAATATAGCTGGCGGCAGTGTAAGGGGCTCACATTAGGGGGTAGGTAATGTAGGTGGTGGTGGTGTAAGGGGCTCACATTAGGGGGTAGTTAATGTAGGTGGCATCGGTGTAAGGGGCTCACATTAGGGGATAGTTAATGTAGCTGGTGGCGGGGTACGGGAGCGGCGGTTTAGGGGTTAATAACTTTATAAGGGATTGCGGCGGGGGATCCCGGTTGACAGGTAGATAGACATTGCGCATGCGTTAGGTGTTAGGTTTTATTTAGCAGTTAGCGCATGCGTTAGGTGTTAGGTTTTATTTTGCAGGTAGCTTAGGGAGCTACGGAGCTCTGATACACAGCGTAAGGCTTACTACACCTGCAATTTGTGGCGAGGTGAAAATGGAGTAAGATTTCTCCATTTTTGCCACGTAAGTCCTTACGCTGTATATTGGATACCAAACTGCTCTGGTTTGGTATACCTGTCTATGGGCCAAAAAACTACGGCCGAAGGCAGAAATATACAAGCGTAACTTCTAGGTTACACCGTATATGTGATACCAAACCAGCGCAAAATTTGGCGTCGCCGGCTTTTGCGGGCAACGCTGCATATCGGATCGAGGCCGCTGTTCTCACATTTGAATTGTAGTACAAATGTTTCCCTTTGTCTTCATTCTGCCATTCAAATATTTCTGTTAAATAAAGGTTAACTTTTGAGTGGTAAAAGATTTTACCAACAAATATTGATTTCCTTAGACTTTTATTGAATATTTAGTTAAATATTTGCTAATCAATTGTCACATTCAATAAAGACACACATTCAACATTTATTTAAAACAAATACACATGCATATACAAGAAAAGAGAAAATCTTTGTATCTAAGCAAATAAATTTAGCCAATATTTGTTATTTTAAGGACTTTGCCAAAACATTTGCAAGTTTCTAACACCTTGTACAAGAGATTAAAGGGATAGTAAACCCCAAAAACTTTCCAATATGATTCTATTATAAAATGTTCTTCATTCTCTTGTTATCCATTGCTGAAGGGACAGCATTGCACTACTTACAGGAAGCTAAAAATATCTATTTAGCCAATCACAATAGACAAATATGTGCAGGCACCAATTAGTAGCAGCTCCCACTAGTGTATAAAATGTGCTTATTCATTTTTTAACAAGGGATACTAAGAGAACGAAGCACATTTGAAAATAGAATTTCATTTAAAAGTGTCTTAAAATGACATGTTCTATCTAAATCATGCAAGTTTAATTTTGAATTTACTATCCCTTTAACTGATATTTAATAAAACCATTTTGTAAAAACTAATATACCTTAACTTGAATCTTGAGAAACTCATAAACATTTGTAAACGCCCCTCATCATAGCAAAATCTGCTTCATTATAATAATGGAACCAAAATGGAATGTTTGCATCGGTTTAGCATGTATTGGTGGAAATGTTTCTAAAGAGTGCTAGCTGAAAAGTTAAAGATAAAATCTTTTACAGTGCAAAACACTTTAACATTTAATTATATAGATTTATTTTTCCATCTCAGTTAAATATATTTATTTAAGTTTCTTTTAGATTTGTTATGTAGTTAGTTTTGCGCCTAGTAAAACCATCTCTATACCTGGAAGTATTATTGATTCTAAATAGAATTAAATCCTGTTTTTTTTTATTCAAAATAGGATAGGTTTAAGATATATTTTGAAGGTATTTTGAACATTCTTTGAATTAGGAATCCTTTGCATCAACAGTATATTAAGTAAAATATGTCTGCAAACCAATACTAGAAGGTGTGTTAAAGTAGTCCCTATGCTTAATGTCTGATCTACCTATTACAATACCTAGTACCTATTACAATACCTGTTGCGCAGCTATAAACCTTCTTGTTTAAGTGGTTGCAGGCTACCTAACACTTATCAGTTTGAAATAGAATTGACAATCTCGGCATGTACATTAGATGCTCTGGAGCACTTCCCGCAATATAAGAAGCAGCGGTCGTAAGACTTTCTCTTGTGTGATTGGTCACGCGAGCGAAGGAGCGGGCATTACACACTCAGCAGAGTGTGTAATGCTGTATATGGGCCTGCGGACGAACAGATCTGCTGCCCATATCTGTAAAGGCACTACACTAACTAACACTACAATTAAATAAATTAACTAAATTAAATACAATTCAATAAATTAAATTATCTAAATAACAAAAAACCCCACTAAATTACAGAAAATAAAAAACTAATTACAGATCTTTAAACTAATTACACCTAATCTAATAGCCCTATTGAAATAATAAAAAAAAAAACCCTAGCCTAAACTAAACTATCAATAGCCCTTAAAAGGGCCTTTTGCGGGGCATTGCCCCAAAGTAATCAGCTCTTTTACCTGTAAAAAAAAAATACAAATAACCCCCCCAACAGTAAAACCCACCACCCACACAACCAACCCCCCAAATAAAATACTAACTAAAAAAACCTAAGCTCCCCTTTGCCCTGAAAAGGGAATTTGGATGGGCATTGCCCTTAAAAGGGCATTTAGCTTTTTTGCAGGCCCAAAGCCCTAACCTAAAAAATAAACCCACCCAATACACCCTTAAAAAAATCCTAACACTAACCCCCGAAGATTCACTTACCGGGAGAAGTCTTCATCCAAGCGGCGAGATGTCCTCAACGAAGCCGGCAGAAGTGGTCCTCCAGACGGGCAGAAGTGGTCCTCCAGACAGGCAGAAGTCTTCATCCAGACGGCATCTTCTAGCTCAATCAGCCAATATGATTGATCTTGCATTCTATTGGCTGATTGGAACAGCCTATAGAATGCCAGCTCAATCCTATTGGCTGATTGCATCAGCCAATAGGATTTTTTCTACCTTAATTCCGATTGGCTGATAGAATTCTATCAGCCAATCGGAAACTAAGGGACACCATCTTGGATGATGTCTGTTAAAGAGATATTCATTACGAAGAAGCCGTCATTTGAAGAGAATGCTCCGCGTCGTATGTCTTGAAAATGAACCCGCTCCGCGCCGGAAGGATGAAGGTAGAAGATGCCATTTGGATGAAGACTTCTGCCTGTCTGGAGGACCACTTCTGTCCATCTGGAGGACCACTTCTGCCGGCTTCGTTGAGGACTTCTTCCCACTTGTATGAAGACTTCTCACGGTAAGTAAATCTTTGGGGGTTAGTGTTAGGATTTTTTTAAGGGTGTATTGGGTGGGTTTATTTTTTAGGTTAGGGCTTTGGGCCTGCAAAAGAGCTAAATGCCCTTTTAAGGGAAATGCCCATTCAAATTCCCTTTTCAGAGCAATGGGAAGCTTTGTTTTTTTAGTTAGTATTTTATTTGGGGGTTTGGTTGTGTGGGTGGTGGGTTTTACTGTTGGGGGGGTTGTTTGTATTATTTTTTTTTTACATGTAAAAGAGCTGATTACTTTGGGGCAATGCCCCGCAAAAGGCCCTTTTAAGGGCTATTGATAGTTTAGTTTAGGATAGGTTTTTTTTTTTTATTTTGGGGGGGCTATTTTATTTTGATAGGGCTCTTAGATTCGGTGTAATTAGTTTAAAGAACTGTAATTTGTTTTTTATTTTCTGTAATTTAGAGTTCTTTTTGTGATTTAGATAATTTAATTTATTTAATTTAGTTAATTTATTTAATTGTAGTGTAGTGTTAGGTGTTATTGTAACTTAGGTTAGGTTTTATTTTACAGGTCAATTTGTATTTATTTTAGCTAGGTAGTTATTAAATAGTTAATAACTATTTAATAACTATTCTACCTAGTTAAAATTAATACAAACTTTCCTGTAAAATAAAAATAAACCCTAAGCTAGCTACAATATAACTATTAGTTATATAGTAGCTATCTTAGGGTTTATTTTATAGGTAAGTATTTATTTTTAAATAGGAATAATTTAGTTAATGAAAGCAAATTTCTTTAGATTTATTTAAATTATATTTAAGTTAGAGGGTGTTAGGGTTAGGGTTAGACTTAGATTTAGGGGTTAATACATTTAATATAGTGGTGGCGACGTTGGGGACGGCAGATTAGGGGTTAATAAGTATAATGTAGGTGGCAGCGATGTTAGGGGCGGCAGATTAGGGGTTAATAATATTTAACTAGTGTTTGCAAGGCGGGAGTGCAGTGGCAGATTAGGGGTTAAAAATTTTATTATAGTGTTTGCGATGTGGGAGGGCCTCGGTTTAGGGTTTAATAGGTAGTTTATGGGTGTTAGTGTACTTTTTAGCACTTTAGTTATGTGTTTTATGCTACAGCGTTGTAGTGTAAAACTACTGACTTTAGAATGCGTTACGAATCTTGGAGATAGAGGCTGTACCGCTCACTTTTTGGCCTCCCAGGACAGACTCATAATACCGACGCAATGGAAGTCCCATAGAAAAAAGGGTTTACGAAGTTTACGTAAGTTGTTTTGGGGTAAGGCCAAAGAAGTGTGCGGTGCCCCTAAGCCTGCAAGACTCATAATAGCAGCGGTAGTGAAAAAGCAGCGTTAGGACCTGTTAACGCTGCTTTTTCAGCTTACGCAAAACTCTAATCTAGCCATTAGTCTTTTGTCATGTGTCATTGCATGCAGCATTTGGAAAAGCATAACATTTTAACATTAACATTAAGTGAAACCAAAACTTTGGCATGTTACATTGGGTAATGATTTAAATTCTGGCATACATCTACATTGTTATTGAATATTATATAATTTATATCCATTTATCTTTTTCTGTATCTGTCTATTATTCAGTAATTATCACTCTTGTGTTAATTATTCAGTGAACTTTAACATCATAGGAAGTTTGGACCCATGTAATCAAAATCTAAAAATAGCTTCAGAAAAAAAACATGCTACTTATAATGCCAAGCCATCTGTTTGTTACTTGGGCAAATAGATATACAGTAATTGGTAAGAGGGGTTATTTTAATGCTGGTCATTACCATGTAAATGCGCAACCGCTTGTGTTCTTTAGCTATCTGTCTGTCTGTTTGTCTGTCTGTCTGTCTATCTATGTATTTCATTGTATCTTCAGATTGTTTGTATAGTATGTAGCACTGTAGCAAATATGTAGTACATAAAATGAGATCTATTTTAGTTAATCAATAATCCTAAATAACATAATTTTGTTCACTGAATTAAACAAAGTTACATTGTTAACAAAATAACTGAAAAATAATGGTATTGACTCTAGCTTGCTTATTAAAGGGATACTGCATTTTTCCCTTAATAACTTGTTAAAACAACTGCATTGCATCCTTCGACGTTAGTCGGAGGAGTAGCTCATTGTGTCGGCAGCCTGCGCTGCTATCGAGCATTGACAACACGCTCACCTTGTTTGGAGCACAGATTCAGGTGGTGTTTAGGAGGCTGGCGGAGCACGGACCCAGGCTGGAGTAGATGAACACTCCGGGTTGTTAGGTGATTGATCCGTTGCCGCACTGTGGAGCCTTACACACACGCTTACCATTTACAGGAGGTCGGGTGAGTTTGTCTACCTCTAAACTGTTGCCGTGTTTTGTCTGGAGCTGCAGAGGGGGACTCAATTGATTGTATTTAATGTAAGGATTTTTTTTATTCTTGCAATTAAGATAGATGGTTTTGCTTATAGAAATCACCACCAATAATAAATATTTCAGAACGAAATTATTAGCTTTTTAGATTAGCATGTTTTAGAGAACAATGGGTTGTGTCTTCAATGAGCAAAACTAGCTATTTCCAAAACAAAAATAAACTTTAACAAACAATTCCCCATATATTTATTACTCTGTAAATGTATAACAGGAAGACATGTTCATGTTTCTATTCATTTTATAAATGGATGTCGAATATAGCTGCAGGTAGCAGTATTTGAATAGCCAAAAGCACCACTGTTTCAGTAGAAAAACATTTTCGATTAGTGTCCCTTTAATTTCAGTAAATAAATACATTGCACACTTATGGCTAGTTTATGAGTGGGACACTAACTGTTGTGCGCATGCAAAAAAGGGATTTGCCACGGGTGTTTTTACAACGTTGGAAGTAGTGCGCAAATTACAATTTGAAAGTAAACGCGTTTGCTCAAGCACAATTGAATTTACCATGCATCGGGATAGCGCATCTTCAGAGCTCTGATTACATACATATACATGTCTAAAGATGTGTATGAATGTATATATATATATTTATATATATTTATTATTAAGCATTTGGTCACTGAAGACACCAGTTGATTTTAAGTTTAGCAAGTGATTAGCAAATGAAATTTTCCCCCTTTCATCCATTATGCATGTCTTTAGCTGCACAACTGTACAGGGCCTTCATTGCCTTATTTTGCGCTTCATAACGCGCCACACTTTCTCAATCTGAGACAGGTCAGGACTGCAGGCAGGCCATGCTAGCACCTGCACTCTCTGCAGTTGCAACCATGTGCTTGTAATCCAGGCACAATGTGGTTTGATGTTGTCTATCTCAAAAATGCAGGGACGTCCCTGGAAAAGATGACAACTGGATGGCAGCATATGTTGATCTGAAATGTATATATATCTTTCTGCATTAATTGTGCCCTCGCAAATGGGCACTGACATGCCCCCATACCATGACAGACGCTGACTTTTGCACCTTACGCTGATAACAGCTTGGATGGTCCTTTTCCTCTTTGGCCTGAAAAAGATGGCTGTTTTTTCGAAAAAATATTTGAAATGTTGACTCGTCGGACCACAAAGCATGGTTCCACTATGCTACTATCCATCTCAGATGAGACCAAGCCCAGAGAAGTTAGCAGTGCTTCTGGACAGTGTTAATGTATTGGTTCTGCTTTGCATAGTAAAGCCTTAACTTGCATCTGTGGATGCAGCGGCAAATGGTGTTGACTGAAAAGGTTTTACAAAAGTATTCCTGAGCCCATGTCAGGATATCCATTACAGATTTATAATGGTTTTTGAGACAGTGACGAGTGAACTCTGAGGGATCAGAGATCACACGCATTCAGAAGTGGTTTTCATCCTTGCTCTTTACGCACAGAGATTTAACCGGATTCCTTGAATCTTTTAATTATATTGTGCACTGTAAAAGGTGAAATGCCAGAATCCTACCGATTTGTCTTTAGGGAATGTGGTTCTCAAAGTGTTGGATTATTTGCTGATGCATCTGTTGGCAGATTGGCAAGCCTCGACCCATCCTTGCTCTTGAAGGACTAGCACCTAGATTACAAGTTTTGCGTTCAGGTTTTAACGCTGAAAAAAATGGCCATTTCATCGTTAAAACAGCACTGCAGCCATTACAAGTCTTGTCGGTATAACTGTACTGCAAGCCTTTTAGCCTGTAACGCAACATCAGTCCCGCACTCGTAAAAATTATGTTTTTTCATGGGACTTCCATAGCGCCGGTATTACAAGTTTTGCGGTGAGACTAAAAAGCTTGCTTTCCAGCCTATACCGACAAGAACCGTTTCATAATCTAAAAGCAGTAGTTATGAGTTTTACGCTACAAAACTGTTACATAAAACTCATAACTAAACTGTCACAAAGTGCACTAAACACCCATAAACTACCTATTAACCCCTAAACCGAGGCCCTCCCGCATTGCAAAATATTATATTAAACTTAGTAACCCCTAATCTGCCGCTCCCGACATCGCCGCCACTATTAAAAATGATTATCCCCTATTCCGTCACTCCCCGACATCGCCACCACTATACTAAAGTTATTAACCCTTTAACCGCCACCCTCCGGCAGCACAAACACTATTTAAATATTATTAACCCCTAATCTGCCATCCGCACACATCACCCCACTATACTAAAGTTATTAACCCCTTATTCCGCCATCACTATAATAAACCTATTAACCCCTAAACCAAAAGTCCCCCATAATAGAATATACTAAATAAACCTATTAACCCCTAAACTAAAAGTCCCCCACATTGCAATAAACTAATTTAAACTAGTAACCCCTAAACCTAACGCCCCCCTAACTTTATATTAAAATTACCATTTCCCTATCTTAAATAAAATTAAAACTTACCTGTCAAATTAAAGTTTAAACTAACAATTAAACTAATATAACTAATAAACTAAAATTAAACTAACTACCAATAAAATCAACTATATTACACATTAAAAAATCCTAACACTACTCTAAAATTTACAAAGTATCTAATTAGAAAAAATAAAAAAGACTAAATTACAAAAAATAATAAACACTAAATTACGAAAAATAACAAACAAAATTATCAAAAATAAAAAAGAATTACGCCTCATCTAATAGCCCTATAAAAAAGCACCCCCAAAATAAAAAAAAAACCTAGCCTACAATAAACTACCAATATCCCTTAAAAGGGCCATTTGTAGGGCATTTCCCTAAGTTAAACAGCTCTTTTACCTAATACAACAACAATGGGGTTTGGTTAAGCACACCAAAAAACATTTTATATATTACTGCCAAAGTGACCAAAATAATTACAAAACAATGTATTGGCGCACATCCAAACACTTAAGTCCGCATATTTATAACATATTTATATATGCTGCAAAAAATATTTTTGCTTGCTAAATATTCTTAAAATTGTTCAAATAAAATTGGGATCATTGTCACACAATATTATTAACATATATTTATGCATAATACTGTGTGACAATGATCCCATTTTTATTTTAACAATTTTAGCTCTTGTTTTTTTAGCTCTTTTACCTGTAAAAAAATACAAATACAGTAAAACCCACCACCCAACCAACCCCCCAAAATAAAAAAAACCTAACTCTAACAAAAACCTAAGCTACCCATTGCCCTGAAAAGGGCATTTGTATAGGAATTGCCCTTAAAAGGGCATTTAGCTCTTTTGCATTGCCCTTAAAAGGGCATTTAGCTTGTTTACGAAAAGCCCAAACCCTAAACTAAAAAAACCACATCCAAAAACCCTTTAAAAACACTATCACTAACCCCCAAAACTTACAGTTTTTGAAGTCCCACTTGAGCGATCCTCATCCAGACAGCAAGAAGTCTTCATCCAGGCGGCCTCTTCTATCTTCATCCAGGCGGCGAAGTCCTCATCCATTGCATTCCTATTGGCTGATTTGATTTTGGAAATTCAAATCAGCCAATAGGATGAGAGCTAATGAAGTACTACTGGCTGTTCAAATCAGCCAATATAGAAGATGCTGCCTGAATGAAGATAGAAGAGGCTGTCTGGATGAATACTTCTTGCTGCCTGGATGAGGACTTCTCCATCTGGATGAAGATAAAAGAGGCAATCTGGATGAAGACTTCTCGCCGTCTGGATGAAGACTTCACTGCCTAGATGAAGATCGTTCAAGCAGGACTTCAAAAACTGTAAGTGGATCTTCGGGGGTTAGTGATAGATTTATTTAAGGGTTTTTGGTGTTTGTTTTTTTTAGTTTAGGGTTTGGGCTTTTTGTAAACAAGCTAAATGCCCTTTTAAGGGCAATGCAAAAGAGCCAAATGCCCTTTTAAGGGCAATGCATATACAAATGCCCTTTTCAGGGCAATGGGTAGCTTAGGTTTTTTAGATATTTTTTTTTATTTTGTGGGTTTGGAGGGTGAGGGTTTGTAATGTTAGTGGGTCTTTGTATTTTTTTTTTCCAGGTAAAAGAGCAGTTTAACTTAGGGCAGTGCCCTACAAAAGGCCCTTTTAAGGGCTATTGGTAGTTTATTCGTTTTGGGGTGGATTTTTATTTTTAGATTAGGGCTTGGGCATGTCATAAAAGAGCTGAATGCCCTTTGCCCATACAAATGCCATTTTCAAGGCAATGGGTAGATTAGGTTTGACTTTATTTTTATTTTGTGGGTTGGTGGGTTGTATACTGTTAGGGGTGTTTGTTTTGTTTTGTAGTAAAAGAGCTGTTAACTTTGGGGCAGTGCCCTACAAAAGGCCCTTTTAAGGGCCCACAAAAGGCCCTTTTAAGGTCCCTTGGTAGTTTATTCTAGATTAGGCTTTTTATTTTGGGGTGTTTTTTTTTTTTTAAAGGGTATTAGGATAGGAATAATTTTTATAGTTTTAGATAATTTTGTTTGTTATTTTTTGTAATGGTAGTTTTTTTTTTTTAACTATTAGTTATATTGTAGCTAGCTTAGGTTTTATTTCACAGGCAAGTATGTATTTAGTTTTAAATAGGAATTATTTAGTTAATAATTGTAAGTTTAATTTAGCTCTATTTTAATTATGTTAAAGTTAGGGGGTGTTAGGGTTAGGGTTACATTAGGTTTAGGGGTTAATAGTTTAATTTAGGTTGTTGCGTTATGGGGTGCTGGCAGTTTAGGGGTTAATAGATTTATTTAGTGCTAGTGATGTGGGAGGCCAGAGGTTTAGGGGTTAATAGCTTTATTTAGTGGTGGTGGTGTTGGGGAGTGGCAGAATAGGGGTTAATATCTTTATTATAGTGTGGGCAATGTTGGGGTGCAGGGAAATAGGGGTTAATGATAGTATAGTGGCGGCAATATCGGGAGCGGCAGATTATTTAGGTGGCGGCGATATCAGAAGCAGCAGATTAGGGGTTAATAACATAATAACATATTGTAGGTGTCGGCAATGTCGGGGGCTTAACATTTTTTCCCCATAGACATCATTGGGGCTGCATTACAGAGCTTTTCATTCCGCGCTTCAGGTGTTTTTTCTGACACCTTCTCCCCATTGATGTCTATGTGGAAAGCGTTCATGAGCACGTCAAAACAGCGATTGAATTGTGTGCGCTATGGAGCTTAAAACCACCATATCGCACGCACAAGCCGGCTGTTTGAAAACTTGTAATGGCTGGGCTATTGAGGGTTAAATAACGCAACTTTTGTTGCGTTCGTTAATTTCCCTATAGCACGGATAACTCGTAATCTAGCTGTAGGTCTTTTTTGGAGGCTCCTTATATACTATGATTACACGATTGCCTCACCTGTTTCATATCACCTTCTTATTTCAACTTGTCACATTGCTATTAGTCCTAAATTGCTCCTGTCCCAACTTTTTCGGAACATGTTGCAGTCATCAGATGTGGAATGAGCATATATTTTCAAAAATACATTAAATTCACAAAAAACATCAAATAATGTGTTTTCAATATAGGACAATTGAATTTTCAAATGACTATTTTTATGTTTTTTGCATTCTTCATACTGTCCCAACTTTTTTGGAATTGGTGTATATATATATATATATATATATATATATATATATATATGTGTGTGTGTGTTTGTGTGTGTTTATATGTGTGTTCATATGTATTTATGTATTTACAGAAATATAAACACATAAATACATATGTGTTTATGTTCAACTTGTAAAACGCACGGTACCTGAGTGGAGTTAGCGCATGATCGGGAGTGATAAAAAGTGCTCCATTTATACCATTTTACTTGGGGTATAAAAATGCTGCAGCTTATTTATTAAATTAAAAAAATAACAATTAAGAACAGTTCCAATGATTATTAAAACCTACAGAATTAGAACCCCCAAAAGTTCTTGCCCTACTTCACCAAATATGCCTCTCCAAGTACCTAATTGGCACAGCCCATCATAAAAGGTCTCCTGCCCACCTGATGCAAGGTTCCCAATAACCAGCTCTATATTGTAAGCCACTAAAACCCAGGGCAAGCACTGTGCATGGAGACAGGATGAGTGGACAAGAGCTTCTCCTTGCAGTTTTCAACAAGAACATTGTAAACTCAGAGTTTCTCCTTTGCCCTAAATTTATATCCTCCACCAAATTCTAAGCTGAGTCAATAAATCCCCCTTTAACTCTTTGCATACAGACTTCTGTTTATAGTCAAAAGCAATTCACAGTGAACAGGAATGAAATTTGTTAGCTGTATTTAGACCAAATGTAAAAGTGCTTGCTAAATGCATTATAATGTATTTTTTTTTTGTAATGAGAAGGTTATTTATAACACAGAAAAAGTCAAGGAGCTTTAGTACAGATGTATAACTATTTTCAGTATAATGAATGCAAAAAATGAAACCATCAACTGTTCAAAAACAGGTGCAAAGATGTACAGTTACTCCCTGAGGTGGATATTTATTTTTTTGACTGTGTTCCCAGATTTTAATGGCCATGTCTGCATCAATTATAATTCTTTTATTTTTTTCTTGCATGTAACTTTATATACCACTGATTTAATAGTTTTATATTCTAACAATTATGTTATGTGTAAAAGAGACATCTAGAGCCAAACAGTCTTGTTTACTGTGCATGCCCTTTCCCTCCATGTTCTTTTATAACTTCAGTCAGTATAGGAGTTATCCTACTTATTTTAAGAGCCCTACTTGATGTGCTGGTATTATAGGATGTGGTCTTAGACAGCTATCATTAGTGGTAAAGCTTTGCTCTCACTCATGTATGAAGCAGTTTTCATGACACATTCTGCAACTCATATATTTTTTCCCTAATTATATCTAAAAGGAAAAAAAATCCAACGATCACTGCAGACTAATTAACATCACATCAAAGTATGATAGAGTAGCAGATGAACTGAGACAATTAGCTGGAGAGCACTGTGAGATTCCTCATGCTTTTCTCATTATATTTTTTTCAATTGGTTGTCATGAGATGGCCATCATGTACAGTCATATTTTTCATTCTTTGATGCCCTTGCAATATCTGAACATTTATATGTATTCAATAGTAAAAACTTAACTTAAAGGGACAGTAAAGTCGTAATTATACATTCATGATTTAGACAGAGCATACAATTTTACACAACTTCCCAATTTACTTCTATTATTTAATTTGCTTCCTTCTCTTGTTATCCTTTGTTGAAAGGTTTATCTAGGAAAGCTCAGGGGTAGCAAAGAACCTAGGTGGCTGTATGTATATATATATATATATATATATATATATATTTATATATACAGGGAGTGCAGAATTATTAGGCAAATGAGTATTTTGACCACATCATCCTCTTTATGCATGTTGTCTTACTCCAAGCTGTATAGGCTCGAAAGCCTACTACCAATTAAGCATATTAGGTGATGTGCATCTCTGTAATGAGAAGGGGTGTGGTCTAATGACATCAACACCCTATATCAGGTGTGCATAATTATTAGGCAACTTCCTTTCCTTTGGCAAAATGGGTCAAAAGAAGGACTTGACAGGCTCAGAAAAGTCAAAAATAGTGAGATATCTTGCAGAGGGATGCAGCACTCTTAAAATTGCAAAGCTTCTGAAGCGTGATCATCGAACAATCAAGCGTTTCATTCAAAATAGTCAACAGGGTCGCAACAAGCGTGTGGAAAAACCAAGGCGCAAAATAACTGCCCATGAACTGAGAAAAGTCAAGATGCCACTTGCCACCAGTTTGGCCATATTTCAGAGCTGCAACATCACTGGAGTGCCCAAAAGCACAAGGTGTGCAATACTCAGAGACATGGCCAAGGTAAGAAAGGCTGAAAGACGACCACCACTGAACAAGACACACAAGCTGAAATGTCAAGACTGGGCCAAGAAATATTTCAAGACTGATTTTTCTAAGGTTTTATGGACTGATGAAATGAGAGTGAGTCTTGATGGGCCAGATGGATGGGCCCGTGGCTGGATTGGTAAAGGGCAGAGAGCTCCAGTCCGACTCAGATGCCAGCAAGGTGGAGGTGGAGTACTGTTTTGGGCTGGTATCATCAAAGATGACCTTGTGGGGCCTTTTCGGGTTGAGGATGGAGTCAAGCTCAACTCCCAGTCCTACTGCCAGTTTCTGGAAGACACCTTCTTCAAGCAGTGGTACAGGAAGAAGTCTGCATCCTTCAAGAAAAACATGATTTTCATGCAGGACAATGCTCCATCACACGCGTCCAAGTACTCCACAGCGTGGCTGGCAAGAAAGGGTATAAAAGAAGAAAATCTAATGACATGGCCTCCTTGTTCACCTGATCTGAACCCCATTGAGAACCTGTGGTCCATCATCAAATGTGAGATTTACAAGGAGGGAAAACAGTACACCTCTCTGAACAGTGTCTGGGAGGCTGTGGTTGCTGCTGCACGCAATGTTGATGGTGAACAGATCAAAACACTGACAGAATCCATGGATGGCAGGCTTTTGAGTGTCCTTGCAAAGAAAGGTGGCTATATTGGTTACTGATTTGTTTTTGTTTTGTTTTTGAATGTCAGAAATGTATATTTGTGAATGTTGAGATGTTATATTGGTTTCACTGGTAAAAATAAATAATTGAAATGGGTATATATTTGTTTTTTTTAAGTTGCCTAATAATTATGCACAGTAATAGTCACCTGCACACACAGATATCCCCCTAAAATAGCTAAAACTAAAAACAAACTAAAAACTACTTCCAAAACTATTCAGCTTTGATATTAATGAGTTTTTTGGGTTCATTGAGAACATGGTTGTTGTTCAATAATAAAATTAATCCTCAAAAATACAACTTGCCCAATAATTCTGCACTCCCTGTATATATATATATATATATATATATATATATATATATATATATATATATATATATATATATATATATTGATTGATTGATTGATTGTCATTGAAACCAGCAGTGCATTGCTGCTCCTTCAACAATGCCAAGAGAATTAAGCATATTTGTGTTAAAGTAAAATAACGTGAAGACAGCTGGTCCAAATTTTAAAAGGTTATAATTGTACAATTAAACAGGATTCCAACAAAAATGACAACAGGTCATTTCACATAGTAATACAAGTGTGGCAAGCCCCCTCAGATAGTAACAGTGTCTTCTTTTATAGCCCTTCTGAGAATCTTCACATGTAAGCACCTCGTGGTCTTTCCTTATCTTATCCATATAGACTTTGGGTGTTGTTCCTATAACTGAAAGACTTATTTTGCACATACAGCAGTAAATAGCTGAACACAAGTGAAATGTAACTGCTATAGTCAGCCCATTCTAACACATGAGAAATATATACAGAATTAAAAATATTTTTCCTTAACATTTCTCACCCTTTTGATAATTTTATTATCACATGTATTTATCTATTACCTTGCGTTTATTATCACGCCATTATTACTTTGTGTTTCTCATTAGACTAACTAACAGCCTTCCTACCTGGAAATGACCCCTTAGACAGACTGTATATCACTGAGTATACAGATAAGCTGCATAGACAGTGGGATGCTGAGCCTCCATTCCAGATCTGCCTACATAGTTATCATTTCCTCTAAGCATTCACACATCTTTATTGGTAACACGCAAACACAAAATATGCAATCTCTATCTAAACAGATAACAACAGCAGCCAGAACTGCATTCCTTCACAGGCCTAGGTCCAAATCCTGTAGTAGGCGCAAAGCTGATGAGGTGCAATTGTGGGACCCCCTCACAGAGATGAGATCTTCCACCTGTCTCCTAAAATGACTGGTGGGTCTGCAGGGAAGGCAGGTAGCTTAACTAGGTTATCAGTCGGTCATCTCTGTGGCTGTTGTATCATCACCCTAAACAATCGGTATCTTCATCTTCTTCTGCAACGAGTAACACAAATCATTAACAATTTCCAACCAATTAGGCACATTAGAATTACTCCTATCACTACCACTATTGGTTTTAAAAGATTTGTAAACATATTTTTAAACCAGGTTCCAATAGATCCCATCCTTCCTTAGCTATATCTCTAGATCTTTGTTATAACTCTCTTACTTTATTCATGTGTAGAACTTGTAGTCTCATTAATAATCCCATCCATAATACTAGCATATTTGTTAATTCTATTTGCTAGCTCAATTCCCCAACCTGTCCAGGCAGGAAACCACATCCAGGCTTTATCTGCAGATGAGAATAATTCTCGCTTATACCATGTTTAAGGACCATTGGAATAATGTTACCATCTTTCCCAGCCATAGTTGATTGTTATATAACTGAGTTTGATAGCTCCATTCATCATTGTCTGTCTGTTCAAGACAGGCACACCTAGTGGTACACAAAGCTTTTAATGTTGGACAAAAACACAAACTGTTACAATCAGCAGTTACTGTATCACATGGTTCTTCGTTAGGTTCCATATTAAATGTAAAGTTAGCATTTCTACAATCTGTTTCCCCCACATATACCTTGGGCAAACTAAATATGCGACCTTTCATGTTTGCTATGTAATTAACATACATTGGCAATATACACATTGTAGGTGTAGAAACTATACCAGCAAGTTCTAAGTATGTACCTTGATCTGAGATAGCATTATGAACAGAGTGATCTATATCTATTTGAACATCCTAGCTGTAATCTGTCACATTTAAATCATTCATTGATATTGGTACACCTACGTATTAAATGGATTCCTTTATGATTGGCAGGAACATGAGAGCATATCCAACAGTCTGTGGCATTCAGTTGCTTGGCTGTTTGTTGGTGTAAAAGCCAGATGGAATTTGTCCGTTTGTCACCCTTCACTGGTGTATAGAGGTAAAAAAAACACAAAGCAAAAGACAAAGAAAAAAACAGGACAGTATATGCATTTTGGCAGTTAGTTAACCCACTTTGTCCCCAGTGGTCTCACCCTTTTGACACAGGTTTTTATCACCGGCCTGGAAGTTCACTTTCTTACAGTGAGAGGCGTGTATCCAGTTTGGTTTCCCTTCCACTTTGACTGAGGTGGGTGTTGTCAGTAACACCTGATATGGGCCATCAAACTGGGGCTCTAAGTGTCTCCTCACATATCTTCTTATCACCACCCAGTCTCCAGGGTGCAGGTGATGAGTTCCAGTTATTAGTCCTGGATCTGGTAATGAAGAGAACACTTTTGCATACAAATTAGTTAGTTGCTTATGTAGCTGAACAACATAATCAGTTAGAGAAGCATACTGCCCATGTAATTCTTGTGGAAAGAAAAGTCCTGTTAGTGGTGGCCTACCCAACAAAATTTCAAATGGCAAAAGGCCATGCTTTCCCTTTGGGGTGTGTCTTACTGCAAAGAGGGCTAAAGGTAAGGCTTGTACCCAAGTAAGTTTTGTCTGCTCACAGATTTTAGCTATTTTATTTTTTAAAACACCATTGGCTCTCTCTACTTTCCCAGATGATTGTGGGTAGTAAGGAGTATGGAGATGCTGGTTAATCTGCAACCCTTTCATAATTTCTGCAAACACTTGCCCAGTAAAATGAGTCCCTCGATCAGATTCTACTGTTTCAGGTAAACCATATCTGCACACAATTTCGGTTATCAATTTTTTTCAGTTACACCTGCTGTTGCCTTGGCAACCAGCCAGGCCTCCACCCAAGAGGAAAACATGTCTACACACACCAAAACATACTCATACACACCATATTTGGGCAGCTGAATATAGTCTATTTGCAGTCTTTGGAATGGGTAGTCAGGTTTTACAAGGTGTTTCAGCTCCACCTTTGTCAATTTACCTGGATTGTATTTAGCTCAAATCATGCATTTCTTGCACCATTCAGTTGCAAATTGTGAGAAACCTGGTGCAAACCAAAATTTATTAACACTTGCAATCATTCCCCCTTTGGAAACATGGGAAGGGAGATGAGATAAACTGGCTAAAACAGGATATAGCACTGTAGGTGCACATAATCTACCATCACCATGTTTCCAAACCTCATTTTCCAGTTTGCAACCAGCATTTTTCCACTTGCACTGTGTTAGGGAACCTGTTTAGTTTTGGAGGGTTTTTAAGGCCTCCATTGTCAAATTCTGCATAGTTTCAGAGGACTGTTGGAGTATTATGAGAGCTGCCTTCTTGGCTGCTTCATCTACCCTATTATTACCCATAGTGATAGGATATATTGCTCGCTGTTGTGCCTTTAATTTCATAACAGCTATAGCTATTTTGAGAACGCTGTGGTCTGTTCCAGTGTCCACCAAACACTCCACAAAATGGTATGGCATGTCACAGAGGGTCAGGCGAACAAAGGCATCACCCCCTCTGCTCTCAGACATGATTGATAGCACTGGAAACCCAATCCATCAATTGTTCTCCCACAGTTATAACATTTAGCTTTTCTGGGTTCCCCCTCATTTATCCCTTAAACTGTTTCTATTGGGGTTTCCCAGTGGCACACACTGGCATTACCCTTAGTGCTTTCTTTTTCTATACTTCTATGTTCCTTTGTATTGAGCTCGCTAAGCTCATTAGTGTTGGGACTGATTTATCTCGCCAATCAAAATGGGCGGAAACCAATTTATAATTGATTTCTTTATTCAGTCTGGACACCAATGTGGCAGTGAGCATTTTTCCCATACCTTGGTCTTCAAGGTTACCTCCCCTTCTGGCATATACATCTTGCCATGAGGTGGTATGAGGCACTAATGTTGGGGCAGTGGCCTTAACTCGGGGTTCATCATATAAAGGGGGGTATAAAAGAGGAGATTGCAATCCTCTAGTGGGGGACACCGTGGTTAGGCTAGCAGTCTTTGGTCTGGCCCCTAGTTCTACTAAGGCCTCTGCATTGCCCACGGTATGCTCCACTAGAGAGACTGCAAGCTTCTCTATCTGTTCTGCCTCTTCCCTTTCTGAGTCTGACTGACTTCCCTCTCCTAACTGGTCTTTTCTCCCTGACTTGGTTTCTATGGTAAAAATACCTTGGGTCTGTTGCTGTCTCTGATAGGATTCTACAGTCCATCTACTCCAAGCTGCCTTCTCATTAGGCTCTATCAATTTTTTCTTAACATTTTTATAGAGATTCTGCCAGTGGGAGAATTCAAAGGTTCCCCCTTTGGGAATCCCAATATCCATTCCCTTAGTCAGCTTGCACCATTTAGGCAGATGCAGGCTAACCCACGTGCCATATTTTTTATTCATTTCCTCCTGTGGGTTAGAAGGAAATTTTGGATGCCCATTTCTTAAGGATGACCTTGTGTCACCCTTGCTAAGATCGTTGCCCATAATCTTTTTATGATGGAGGGGACTCTTACCCTTCTCTCTCGACTCTTAGCAATACTGTGGCTGTAGCTGTCAGGGAAGGTCCCACACTAAAAATCCCACTTTAAAAATCCCTGCTGGTAATCCGACCAAATTTTACACCCAGCCCAAATAATAACCAGTAGGGAGATAAACCCAATAAGTATCGGAACTCTTATATCATTAAAGTCAATGTCAAACATGCTAGGGTGCTTATATCAATTGTTTTATATATCAGGAGAGACAAGTCTGCTACAGCTCAGGGATGTGCCCTTCAGTATAGGAGTGTGCAAACTCAAACCAGTGTGTCCAAGGTTTTCAGAAACAAAGCCAAGAGGTGATCAAAAGATCAGAATTCGCCCTTGTTCTCTGGGAATAGCACTATGCCCAATAGCAGCAATGGACTGAAGCTGAACTTAATCAACGATGTCCATAGGCCGAGCATAGGGGGTACCCAGAGACTTTGTACTGACAGACCAAGGTAGACTAGTAAGAAATTCTGCACCTACCCACACTTAACCTTCTGTTGTCCCTTTGCTGTACAGACAATGTTAGTAACAGTTTACTTGACAAACACAGAAAAGAGAAAACTGTTGTGTCTGAGGACAGTAGGATCCTCTTGCTTAACACACTACTGCTCCCACTTGCTTTCTCCACAGAGGGGCGTCTTGGAGCAGTACATTCACACGCCGTAAAGGACCTCTTACACTCACACATTCATAACAAAAGATGTTAAAACATAAAACATAAAATACAACTGTCTCAGGTTCGTGGGAGTTTGTACTCACGACAGGACAGAGGGTTTAGGAATCAGAGGATAAGACTGCAAATTGAGAAACAAAGGTTCTCACCTTTTTTTGGCGCCTGTGGTCTCCTGTCCTCAGAGTTCCGTTCCTGGCTCCGTCCGCAATCGCTTTCAAACTCCCGGGTTTCGGCACCAAATTGTTAAAGTAAAATAACGTGAAGACAGCTGGTCCAAATTTTAAAAGGTTATAATTGTACAATTAAACAGGATTACAACAAATATGACAACAGATCATTTCACATAGTAATACAAGTGTGGCAAGCCCCTCAGATAGTAACAGTGTCTTCTTTTATAGCCCATGTGTTGTGCTTCTGAAAATCTTCACATGTAAGCACCTTGTGGTCTTTCCTTATCTTATCCATACAGACTTTGGGTGTTGTTCCTATAACTGAAAGACTTATTTTGCACATACAGCAGTAAATAGCTGAACACAAGTGAAATGCAACTGCTATAGTCAGCCCATTCTAACACATGAGAAATATATACAGAATTAAAAATATTTTTCCTTAACATTTGATAATAGAAATAAACTGGAAAGTTGTTTAAAATTGTATGTTCTACCAAAATCAAGAAGGAAAATGTTTGGGTTTCATTTCTCTTTAATGCCAGAGTTCCCAATCAAATCGTAACAAAGACAATAATTTTAATTTAAAACTAACCCACGAAAGAGCATATAATATTATATTAAATTATTACATTTTATGGGGACAGGGGGTTAATTCAGAATTTCATGTTTTAACATTGAGGGCTAAATTACAAGTTGAACACAATTTATTACTGCCGCTCCAATGCTAACTCCTCTAGAAGTAAGCTTTTTACGTGTGTTGGGTACCGCATGTATTACAAGTTGAAAGTAAAAAGATTTTTCTTGTGAGCAAACCCCACAAGCGAAAAAAGACAAACTTTGATTATCACATCCACTTTAACGTATTCCCCACTTTAATGGAGCGTGAAAAGTCGAAAAAACCTAACACTCTTACTTATGTAATAGCTACAGTCCGTAAAGTTCTAAAGATCATAATATATACGGTATTTGTGTTTGTATGAGCATTTTTTTTATAAATCAGAATACAGAGTATTCCAGCCACATACAATCTTTTCAGAAATAAGTATTTGCTTGAAAAGGGACTTGTAGAAATAAATGAAAATATCACTAAAGGACATTTATTTATCATACAAAAATATAGGAAAACTTAAATAAATTACACACATATAACGCAATTGAACACTACACATACATCACAAATAACACACATTAACTTTTTACAATAAAAAACTATGAAGTTAATATTATAATACAATAACTAAACAATATCTATTCTAAACAAGATCTAGATGACATTATAAAGGTGACTGTAAATAATGTAAAATAACCAGAGAAGCAACTTGCTTAAAGGGACAGCCTACTTGATTTTTTTTATTGTTTAAAATATATATTACGCCTTAACTACCCTTTCCCCAGCTTTGCAGAACCAACATTGTCCTATGCATATGATTGTGCTCACTCCTGTGGAAAGTACTGAGATAAGGGACAGTTTGTAGAGGTTTAGATATAAGGTAATCATAGAGGTAAAAAGCATATTAATATAACACTGTTGGTTATGCAGAAATGTAAAATGGGTAAAAGGGATTATCTTTTTAAACTATACAAATTTTCAAGTAGACTGTCCCTTTAAGTCCTGTTTGTTAGCCAATGGGTTAAATAGCCGATAGACTTGTATTATTTCCCCCCTCTTGGAGGAATACTAATATGGCCTGAAGTACCATATACAGTGGATACCAATAGTTTAAAATCAGACCATTAATCTCTGAACAAAGTGAAATAGATTGCAAGTATGATTTATCATGTAGTTTTTAGCAACTCTGGGAATATAAAGAAAGAAATTCAATTTCACACTAAGACGATAATGAGAGAACAGTGAGTTCACTGGACGCAGTAGATGCAACAATAGTCTGGCACTGATTCTTCTCTTAACACTGTACAAAATATAATCATTATTGTAAACTTTAACAGAAAAAGCAAGAGATACATACAAATGCATATGACTGTAGTAACCATGCTGTCATGATACATTTTGATCTATAAAGTGCAATTATTGCTTTATCAAGATTTGTATAATTTCTGCTTAAATGTAATGAGAGACCTTACTAGAGTAAAACAAATCAGGAGATGGCAGCACCTTGAGCTTTTTGTCTTTTCAGGAATATCAAAAATGATATTAGACTTCACATTTCCTGACACGTCTTACAGTACCTGAGATAATCAGTAATGTTTTTTTAATGGATAATAGTCTCATATTCCATTCCCAGTGCAGAGTCTGAAAATAAAACAAACAATAAAAAGAAAAGCATATTCCATTTGATTTTACTATCTACAATGGTCTTGTAGATATGTAATCTATGAGTCCTAATAGGTCAAATAATAACTCTTGGATTTAAAACCTTTGCCATTTTATTTTCCCAGTGTGTACATTTTATAATAAAACTGTAATATACAAAAACTGTAATAAGAATTCTTCTGCCTCAGATTGGACATCGGGATTTTGATGTTGAAAAGCGTCTCCGCAGGGACTTGAAGAGGACACATGCCTTACTTGCTGATTTGCAGCTTCTGATAGCTACAATGGGAGATTCTGGACCACCTGTTGATCGCAATGAATTAGAGAAAGTTCACCTTCAGGTAAATATATATACAGTATGTGTGTGTATATATATATATATATATATATATATATATATATATATATATATGTGTGTGTGTGTGTATATATATATATATACACACACATATATATTGTTGAGTGGTGCAGTCAATGTTGAAGAACTGTAATTTATTTTTGCTTCCATGAGAAATAAAAGCTTTTTAAACGTAAATTTAAACTAAGATTTCTCACTTGTGTACTTCCTAAAAATGTTTATTTGCTGATAGGGACTTCCTACAAATTTGTATTGGCTGATAGGCACTTCCTACTAATTCCTATTGGCTGATTGACACTCCCTGCTAATGCTTATTGAACACTAGTAGGAAGTAACTAAAATACAATGTACATTATTAGTAGGATGTACTATGGTATTAAAATGTTATCAGCTTTTACTTCATATTTAAATGCTGCTCTCTCATATGGATAATATAACAAGTTTCCAAAAAGTATTAATTGACATTTTAATGAATGACTAGCATTGTTGTGCATATTCCCATGCTCAATACAACATTCAGCAATATTAATGCTATTACTAAAGAATATATTTCCTGCGTAACTGTGTTAGCACAGTTATTGGGGCACACAAATAACAGAGCATTGCTGTCTATAGTGATAAAGTTTTTATTAGACTAACAATCAATATTAAAGGATAAATGTATCTCTCTTACATGAAGATTATAGCAAATTAAAGTGATGGTAAACTCTCCCCTTTTTAATATTAGATCTAGGGGCATATTTATCAAGCTCCGAATGGAGCTTGATGCCCCGTGTTTCTGGCGAGCCTGCAGTACGATCGGGTTGATTGACACCCCCCTGCTGGCGGCCTCTTGTGAGCTGCTGGTGCAATGCTGAATACGGTGAGCATATTGCTCGCCGTATTCAGCGAGGTCTGGTGGACCTGATCCGCAGTGTCGGATCAGGTCCGCCAGACCTTGATAACTAGAGGCCCTAGAATCTTAGAAATGTTTTAGATGGAATTTAATTAATTAGTAGTAATGAAGATGCACTATAAGTTACTTTTTAATATAGATATGAAATTCAAATTCCTCGTGCTCTCCGGCCCACTTCAAAAGTCAATTTTTCTGTGAGCTAAGATTGAATTGATGTCCATTCAGCGCTCTAGCTACAACAAAAGTGCCATATGGGGTGAGTGCTGAATGGACAACAATCTAGATGGAGACATGGTCAACTTTTAGGATTTATTATATAGATAGTTATTATATGACACTAATTTGCACAATGTTAATGCTCCAATTGTTATTTCATATTTTTTTTCTTTATTTGTATATGAAATTAATGTATGTAAACATAGGAATACAAATAATTTTAAAAAGAGGCTTTAGTCATCTTTTAACACTAAGGGCTAGATTACAGTTGGAGCACAAGTTTGCACTTCCGTGAGCTCGATATTCATGCTTGATTTTATTTAATGTGCACGTTAACATGTGCACTTATTACAAGTTGAAAGTAAAAAGGACGCAGTTGCATCCCCGTGCTCAAAAGGGTTTTGAAATACATATATACACATATAAATACATAAATATATATGTATACATTCATATATATATATATTTATAGACATACAAATATGAATAAATGTGTTCCTATGGATCCCTATGTAGAAGTACATTTGGTCCATTTTAACTTTTTTAGTGCAATATTTTTTAATAAAAATGTATATCAAACAGTGTTAATATGAGTGTTACTGTACTGTTACATGTATTTTTTATGTCTTTTGTGACACTTTTTGTCACTTAACCAGAGGTCTGAGGTTGTGGTGTTTACATGTGAATAAAATGCAATTGCGCTTTTGTGGTTGTATTTACTTCAAACTTGTAATTTCAAGGTTATTTAATGTGCTCCCGAAAAGGCGCATTTTTCCCCAATGCTGTTGTGTTAACAACAAACAACAAAAATAAAAATAAATTAAAGTCTGATGCAACATTTTTCTATGCACTTTGTATCGCAAAATGCCTTGCTAGTGTAGGTTTTGGCTGTACATTCACTGCATCTTATTGTATATGCAAAAAGGATTTGGAGCCACAATAAATGACAATGTCTGACTTCTGGCTCAAAACTCCTTCATTATTTTTATCAAGCAGTTTTATGTTTTCCAAATATCCCGTCCCGGTACACCTAAGCTATGAATCACATCTAGCATTACAAATGAACCACTTAGCTTTTATAGCTAAAATTCACAAAAAAAGTTTTGTAAGTTCTTGAATAAATATAACGTATCTTACAGTAACATTTTTCACTTGCCTAAAGTCATTTTTTGTTGTTGTCATTGGTAACATTTTTTTTTTGTTTAAAATATACGTACTTGAACTTTAGTTCTGTTATTAATTATGGAGAAAAGTTAGAAAGAAATAGTAAAACAGTTGAAACGTACTATATATGATGAAGTACATAACATTAATACAGGGTTTATCCCTCAGTTCATCTTGAAATGCTGCTTGCTACTCAAAGCATGAAGAATTAGCTGTTATCTGCTCTTCTAGGAGTGCATCCAAAAGGATTGAAAAATGAATTTACCAATGGGCTTTTTGCCATGTCCTGTTGAGTTAACTGTAATAAATATGCTCAATCTGCTCATGCACAGCTTGTCTTAGCATTCAGCTTCCTAACCCACTTACAAACTGGTCTGTGCTTCAGTGTTTAGATGACATGTGTTCAGCTAAGGAGCTTACCATTGTGGCCAGTGCAAGGATTATTACTGTCTGAAGGTATGGAATTCTCTGAACAGTTTGATGTCCTTTGCCCTATAAATAAACTCTCTAGTAAGCAATATAAACCAGATTTCACTATGGCCACATATGGACATTCATTAAAGCCATAAACAGCTGTCTAGGCTGCTGCCAACCTTCTGTGGAAAATAAATTGTCTAAAAAAAAATGTCCTTCAATTAGTTATTGGATTGCCCTACAGATCTCCGAAGTTTTCCCGTTCAAATGTTTACGAGTGCAGTAAAAGCCTAGCAATACTAAGAAATAATCACTGATTGAACAGCCGGAGAAATGGCTTTATACATTTATTTGGTATTTTTGTTCTTAGAATTTTAATAAAATAATAATAGAATCTGGTTTTAAATACTGATTTTAAAATTGCTAGGTTATCATTAGATCATTGATTATTAATAGGGTAAGCTGATTTAGTACATTGGATCACTTTGGTACATCCACAATATCACAAGGAAGGGCGTACTCTTTGTTCACACATGGACACATAACCAGGCTGAAACCAGATATAGGACTCAGTTCCAATTACTGGGCATCCTCATTTATTTGAGCACAAATCTTAGAGCTATTGAAGCTCTTAAAAGTGTAAGTACAATTGTTTCAATCAACTAATTTGAAACATATTGCAACAGAATTATCCAAAAGGAATTTGTTGTTTCTTTTTAAGGTTTCCTTGATATAAAAAAAGAAGAAAAAGAAAGTTTTTTTTTTTTTAAGTGTTATTTCCTCTAATATTATATTTAAAGAGTGCATAGTAAAGTATATTTATTTTATACTCAATGCCACATGTTTTCTGTTTAAATTATCAGCACTATTTTTTTTTCACAGTTTATTGTAATATTGATTTAATAAAGTATGATTATTATTAGCATTAAATTGTAAAGTGCTGCAAAATTCTGTAGTGCTGAGTACAGAGATGGACTATACTATGACAAAGATTTGTGATACGATACAAATACATAACAAACTAATCAAAACTAGCAGAAGAGGAACAGCCAGTGGCGGAGTTGGGACGCCATTTAAAAATAGACCATTTAAGTAGGTTGCGGTAGTCAATGTGTGACATTATTAGAGAATATATTGGTATTTTTGTAGTTTCTTGATTAAGGAAAGGACAAATTATGGAAATGTTGCATACTATAAATGTGCACAGTATAATTTGGTAAGCACTTGTATATGTGGAATGAATGTGAGTTCAGAGTTAAATGTGACCCCAAGACAGCTGATCTGGGGAACAGGCCGAGAACATTTATCAAAATCTGTGATCTGTGGTAATGATTGCAGTAATGTGATGTGATAGGAGAGCACAAGAGAATCATATAGTGATAGTAAGGGTGGATTATTCTGAAAAGTGTGAAATGTTGCAGTAAAATATATGTAATTTCAAGCTTCCTGCAGCCCTCTTGACTTGGAATGCCATTTAAAAAGCAAGCGAGAATACAAACCTGCTTTTTTCTCGTTGCACCATTGTAAGAAATTGAGAAAATATAGCCAAACAGCAATGCAGACAAAGCACTTTTATATACACAATGAATAACTTTATTTTTCCTCCAATTAAAGATTTCATCTTTATTGTGTCTTCGGCACACATAGGCCTCCTTCTGAAAAAAACACTGAAAATTAAAATAAATGCTTAAAATAAAAAAAACTAATAAAGAAAACCTCCTAAAAAAAATAACCCTATCTCTCTATTTATTTATCTCAAGCACAGCTTGAAATCACTGCTTTTTTCAATCACTGCTTGAAAACGCTTTGCCATTTGTGTAAATACACTGCACTACATATTTTCCCTGCATTTCTTTCTAAATGTGTATGAAAATACAGCATAAATTAAAGTGAACATGCTTGAAAATAGGCACTATGTCTTTTTGAATAAAGCCCTTAAACTGATACATGCATTTATCCTTTTTAAAATACATTAGGCAGTCATTAAATGCATCTACCTGCCATTTTTTAAGTGGAACAGTTCTGTGGTCTGTGGCTCTGACAAAACTCTCCTCAATGCATTGAAATTGAAACACCCCATCTGTCTCACAAAATATAGTAATTGTCTTTCTGAAACTACTAAATTTCATGCAACTTCAAATTTATGTTTTTATTTATTCATATGATCCCATATTTGAAAATGACAGTATTAAGATTTGCATTTTTGTCCTCACATGTTACCCTTTAGTAATTAATTACCATAGACTATGGCAAACCTCAAAATTACAAAACAGTTTTGCAGGAATGTATTCTAAAGTGGAATTTATGTGTGCAAAAAAAAAAAAAAAAGAAGTTCTAATGTGGATCTGAGTTGCAAGAATGTCTTTACATTTAGCTGTGTGCATATTTCTCATGACAATGCACATTGAGGAATTATTAATAAATCTGTGGCATATATAGGTGGGTGCTGGCAGGGGTATAACTAGACCTCACTGGGCCCCAGGGAAAAGGCTATGGAGGGCCCCCTATTTCAACAGTTCCCTTTCTTGCTGTTTGCAATAAGCAGAAGTTGAGCCAGCAGCCATATAGGAAAAAAGGAAATGCTTCTCTGTATATGTGGGTTATCCTTCACTTTTGGTTAATCTGCACCAGAAGATATGCAATTGTGCGGGCTATCTGTACAAATATGGTGGCACATTTTTATGTACAGCAAAACTGTGGGAGCCATCTTGAAAACTCTGCCACCATTTTCTAAAGGTAAATCATAACACTTTTCTTAAGATGTTAGTCCTGTAGCGATGCCACTAAAGATTGTAGGGGTTGTTATTCACCCCCATTTTGTATTGTTGAACACCTCATAGGTGTCACCAGCCCTGAATTTGCAAACTAGGGGATTTAAATAAATAGAGTTGGAAAAACTCTATTTATAAGAAGATAGTGCTCCACAGCAGTGTCTCATGTGTGCCACTTATATTGAGCTTTGTCACTAGCTTTTTGTACCCCTACAAGTTATTTATATGTCCCCTGAAATTAAAAGCAAACAAAGCAAATATTACCAGGAAAATAAGATGTAGATGTTTGTTTGTTATTGTATTAGTTGTTTAAATATGTAAAAAGGTAAGTCTAGAGGTTTAGTAACCATCAAGCAATTTGTGCAGCCATATTGTAACCTAGGTTTCCTAGAGTGAGTAACCAATGACTGTGTGAAATATAATATATTATATATATATATATATATATATATATATATATATATATATATATATATATATATAGTGTATCAAGGTGTGTTACCAGCGCTCAGTTGAAGTACAAGTTTATGATGTTAAGACCTGGTGTGGGTACTGTATATTGGATTCTACACCTGTCTGGAAGATATGGTTTGGGATATGTTTGTTCCCTATAGGTTCCTTAGACGTAATTGGTGTGAGTATTGTGCAGCATGAACAAGTGATTCAGTGTACCCCTGACACTGATGAAAAGAATAAAAGAGAACTTAATCAGATAGAATTCAGCGCTACTAATACATGCGTGTGTATTATATATATAATGCAATAGAGAGCACTCTCACTTTCAAAGTCAGTGCCAGGGTGCCAGCAGGTAAGTATACAAGATGAAGGAAGGCACTCACTGGTCTTTTCATCAAAAGTTTATTTAATCAAGCGTGACGTTTCAGGGACACACTCCCCTTTTGAGGAAGGGGAGTGTGTCCCCGAAACGTCACGCTTGATTAAATAAACTTTTGATGAAAAGATCAGTGAGTGCCTTCCTTCATCTTGTATATATATATATATATATATATATATATATATATATATATATATATATATATATATATACTTTTTTTTTTAGGTATTTTGTATCTTGTGGAGTTTTTATTTTAATCTTTTTTAGAAGATTTGTGAATAAAATTATCTTTATCTTACTATACTTTAGCCTCTTTTGGCACTTTCCTCATACACTTTTCAAATTTTGCTTTCTAGCAGTCCCAATTAGGAGGTCTGCAATAGGAAAGCTAATAAACTGATGAACTTTCCCTTGATCCTACCTCCCCATCCAACTACCAACCTATTTCCCTCGTCCCTCTTGCCTCAAAGCTTCTCGAAAAACTAGTATATGCACGCATATCCCACTTCCTTACATTAAACTCCCTCCTTGACCCACTGCAATCTGGATTTACCAATGACCTATTTACAGCAAAATCAAAAGGCCACTTCTCTCTGCTTATCCTCCATAATCTGCCCGCAGCCTTTGACACTGTTGACCACCCTCTTTTGCTCCAAACCCTCCAATCCTTTGGCATCTGTGACACAGCCCTCTCGTGGCTCTCTTCCTACCTGTCAAACCGTACCTTTAGTGTAGCCTTCTGTGGGGCCTCCTCTGCCCCGTCACCACTTTTTGTCGGAGTACTGCAAGGCTCTGTCCTCGGTCCCCTTCTCTTCTCAATCTACACGTCATCACTAGGTTCCCTAATAAAGTCCCAAGGTTTCCAATATCATTTGTATGCCAACGACACCCAAATATACTTCTCTGCACCAGACCTATCTCCTTCCTTGCTAACCCATGTCACTAACTGTCTTTCTCACATCTCTTCCTGGCTGTCCTCTCACTACCTCAAGCTAAATCTCTCCAAAACTGAGCTCCTTATTTTCCCCCTTTCTTCCAAAATCTACACCCCCAATCTCTCTATAACTGTCGACAACTCCATCATTACCCCTACCCCGCATGCCTGATGTCTCAGGGTCACATTTGACTCAGATTTTTTTTCACTCCTCACAATTAGTCCTTGGCTAAAGCCTGCCGCTTCCACCTCAAAAACATCTCTAAAATTAGACACTTCCTTACACAAGAGACAACTAAGATTTTAATCCACTCTCTCATCCTTTCCCGCCTCGATTACTGCAACTCTGTCCTCTCTGGTCTCCCCACCTGCCGCCTAGCTCCTTTACAATCCATAATGAATGCCTCTGCCAGGCTCATCTTCCTTACACGTTGCTCTTCATCTGCTGCACCTCTCTGCCAATCCCTTCACTGGCTCCCTCTTGCCTCTAGGATCAAACACAAAATTCTCACTCTGACATACAAAGCCCTCAACTGCACTGCTCCCCCCTATATCTCAGACCTTGTCTCCAGATACTCTCCCTCCCACCCCCTTCGCTCTGCTCATGACCTCCTACTCTCCTCCTCTCTTGTCACCTCATCACACTCCTGTTTACAGGACTTCTCCAGACTGACTCCCATCTTTTGGAATTCTCTGCCTCGCTCCATAAGACTCTCCCCTAGTTTTGAAATCTTCAAGCGCTCCCAAAAGACTCTACTGTTCAGGGATGCATACAACCTATGCTAACCTTTCTTTATACCAGTTCCTCTCCTCCATTGCTATCCCCTGAAACCCCTTGCATGTAAGCCTAAGAGTCCAGCTGTTTGTAGAACACCTTCTTAAGAGCTGACTACAACAGTACAACTCTTGGCAGGGCCCTCTACCCATTTGATCCCTATAATTGTTTTGTTGTACTCCGCATTTGTTTATAGCGCTGTGGAATCTGTTGGCGTTCTACAAATAATCGATACTAATAATAATAACTTTAAGTGCCAGATTACTTTGTTTCTTTATCTGAAATATAGCAGTGTTAAGTCTGAAGTCTGCAATTCCCTTTTTAACAGAAATAGAACATCTCACAATTTTCAGAATTAAATTACAGCAAGGTGGCAAAATAAATATTAAAAGTATATTGCAAAGTTGCTTTACAACATATAATCAAACATTTTTATTACTATCTCAAAGTCTTTAATACACCTTTAAGGGACGTGTACTGTAATTTATTTTTCTCCAGTTTAATGCGTTTCCATTAATTTTACCTGCTTGAGTATATTAAATTGTTTACAAATAGCTCCTTTACCTTTATTTTGTCATTTCCAATAGCTATTTTGCCTGTTAAACCGCTACCTATAGTGACATGCAGTATTGGCTATAGAAGAGCTATGTAAAAAAGAGACAGCTGCAGAAATCAACTTCCCAGTTGTGTTTAAAGTGGGAGAGCCCAGCCTATTTAAATGGAGGGTCCTGCAATGCAATGAATTGTTACCAGCTACTTGACCAAGTAAAATGTCTCTTTAAACACTCTATATTGTTTTTCTGCCCCCAAATTTTTTTTGCATTGTAAATATTTGGATGTTAAAAACAAAATCTCCCAGCAAGAGCAAAAAAAAATATATATATATAAAAAAAAAATAGTAGACTATCATTTCCTTAATTTTTTATCATAATCTAGGTATTTTTTTGAAATATAATAGCATTCAGATTTCAAAGCAAACATCTTTGTAAGTTTATCTCAGTCCAAATGTATGAATGGTCGTGGAAAATAGCAACCTTCTATTAGAAAATCAGAAATGAATTGGAGGCGTTCAAAGTCTGAGTGATATTTCTTGGAGCAGGACAGAAATGTACACTTTCTTCTAGAGATGTGACAGCTTTCAGCAACCTCAAAGCAAAAGGCCAAGGCAATTTGTAGGAGACAGAGTGATGGTTTGCAACAGTGATTGAAACGAAAATGGAATTTTGTTATGTTCTTTGTCAGAAAAGGGAACAAAATGGCCTAAGAGATACCTATTAGCACAAAACAGAGAGCATCCTGTACAAATTACTGCCATTGCTGTAATAATAAGTCAGAGCTATTTGTATATGTGTTTTCTAACCCTCCATTTGGTTGTCCACTAGTATAATAAAACCATTATGCATTAAATCAGGGTGAAATCTTATGTTTAATACCAACCAAATGAAGTGCCGGGAAATGTAAAAGCTAATAGTAGTAAACAGGAGGCTGACAAGCAGTCAATATATTGGAAGAAACAGTCCTATGTAGGTAATAAGGTTGTGGATACCTGAGCAGTCCGGATCTCGAAATTGGCAAACGGAAGATGGCTGAACCTCTTTGGCTGCTTGAATTCGTAGCTGCAGCACTGTCTCCACTGGTAAAGTATCCAGTCAGTGTAAAAAGTCTCTGCTCGGTTCAGCGTTACTATATCCTTTCAACAGCTGAATGTACAGATGGACCCCTTCACGGACTGGGTGATCTTGAGTGAATCTGTGCACAAGTAGAAGTAGAAGCCGTGGAAGATCACACAACAGAAACCAAGGGCCTAGATCTAATAGTAGTCACCATGTCACTTTCTTCTTTAAGGTACGACAAGTCCACGGATTCATCCTTTACTTGTGGGATATTATCCTCCTGCTAACAGGAAGTGGCAAAGAGCACCACAGCAGAGCTGTCTATATAACTCCTCCCTTAGCTCCACCCCCAGTCATTCTCTTTGCCTACTCTATGTACTAGGAAGGGTAAAGTGAAAGAGGTGATAAAATATTAGTTTTTTATTTCTTCAAACAAGAGTTTTTTATTTTATATGGTACCAGTGTGTACTATTTACTCTCAGGCAGCAGATGGATGAAGACTTCTGCCTGGAGGCTGATGATCTTAGCATTTGTCACTAAGATCCAGAGCAGTTCCCACAGAATGGCTGAGGAGTACAAGAAACTTCAGTGTGAGTAACCCTTTCATGCTATAAGCAGTGAGGTATGTTCAGTCATTTTTTTCTGGAGAGACTGTGGTATTTCAGAATTGGCTGACAGTATCCCCATGAGGTGAGGAATAAAGTGTTTTCAAGCTTGTTTGTGGTCATTACTAGCCTGTTCAACATGTCTGACATTGAGGAAAGCCAGTGTTCAATGTGTTTAGAAGCCATTGTGGAACCCCCACTTAAAATGTGTCCCTCATGCACTGAAAGGGCAATACATTGCAAAGAACATATTTTAGCTAATAAAAGTATGTTGCAGGATGATTCTCAGTCAGAAGGGAATCAAGTTATGCCATCTAATTCTCCCCAAGTGTCACAACCATTAACGCCCGCACAAGCAACGCCAAGTACTTCTAGTGCGTCTAATTCTTTCACCCTGCAAGATATGGCCGCAGTTATGAATACTACCCTCACAGAGGTTTTATCTAAGCTGCCTGGGTTGCATGGGAAGCGCAGTATGTCTTGTGTGAGAGTAAATGCTGAGCCCTCTGACGCTTTATTAGCCATATCCGATGTACCCTCACAATGTTCTGAGTTGGGGGTGAGGGATTTGCTTTCTGAGGGAGAGATTTCTGATTCAGGAAAGATGTTCCCTCAGACAGTCTCAGATATGACGGCTTTTAAATTTAAACTAGAACACCTCCGCTTGGTGGAGGGAGCTATTTCTACCCTGGCTAAGCGTACAACTATACCTATTGAGGACAGTTGTGCTTTCAAAGATCCTATGGATAAAAAATTAGAGGGTCTCCAAAAGAAAATATTTATTCATCAGGGTTTTCTTCTGCAACCTATAGCATGCATTGTTCCTGTAACTACTGCTGCTGCTTTTTGGTTCAAGGCTCTGGAGGAGGCTCTTCAGGTTGAGACCCCATTGGATGATATTCTGGATAGAATTAGGGCTCTCAAGCTAGCTAATTCTTTCATTACAGATGGCACTTTTCAACTGGCTAAATTAGCAGCAAAGAATTCAGATTTTGCCATTTTAGCGCGTAGAGCGTTATGGCTTAAGTCCTGGTCTGCTGATGTGTCATCAAAATCTAAGCTTTTAGCCATCCCTTTCAAAGGTAAGACCCTATTCGGGCCTGTACTGAAAGAGATCATTTCAGACATCACTGGAGGAAAAGGCCATGCCCTTCCTCAGGATAAGACAAATAAGATGAGGACCAAACAAAATAATTTTCGTTCCTTTTGAAATTTCAAAGGTGGTCCCTCTACCTCTTCCCCTGCTGCAAAACAAGAGGGGAATTTTGCTCAATCCAAGTCGGTCTGGAGACCTAACCAGACTTGGAACAAAGGTAAACAGGCCAAGAAGCCCGCTGCTGCCACCAAGACAGCATGAAGGGGTAGCCCCCAATCCGGGACCGGATCTAGTAGGGGGCAGACTTTCTCTCTTTGCTCAGGCTTGGGCAAGAGATGTTCAGGACTCCTGGGCATTAGAAATCGTAACCCAGAGGTATCTTCTAGATTTCAAAGATTCTCCTCCAAGGGGGAGATTCCATCTTTCTCAATTGTCTGTAAACCAGACAAAAAGAGAGGCGTTCTTACACTATGTAGAAGACCTATATACCATGGGAGTGATCTGCCCAGTTCCAAAAACAGAACAGGGGCAGGGGTTTTACTCCAATCTGTTTGTGGTTCCCAAGAAAGAGGGAACCTTCAGACCAATTTTAGATCTCAAGATCCTAAACAAATTCCTCAGAGTCCCATCCATCAAGATGGAGACCATTCGGACTATTTTACTAATGATCCAGGCGGGTCAATATATGACCACCGTGGACTTAAAGGATGCATATCTACACATCCCTATCCACAAAGATCATCACCAGTTCCTCAGGTTCGCCTTCCTGGACAAGCATTACCAGTTTGTGGCTCTTCCCTTCGGGTTGGCCACAACGCCCAGAATTTTCACAAAAGTGCTAGGGTCCCTTTTGGCAGTCTAAGGCCGCGGGACATAGCAGTGGCGCCTTATCTGGATGATATCTTAATTCAGGCATCAACTTACCATCTAGCCAAATCTCACATGGACATCGTGTTGGCTTTTCTAAGATCTCACGGGTGGAAGGTGAACTTAAAAAAGAGTTCACTTATCCCTCTCACAAGAGTTCCATTCCTGGGAACTCTGATAGATTCAGTGGACATGAAAATTTTTCTGATGGAGGTCAGGAAATCAAGGATTTTAACCACCTGCCGAGCTCTTCATTCCATTCCTCGGCCGTCAGTGGCTCAGTGTATGGAGGTAATCAGACTAATGGTAGCAGCAATGGACATAGTTCCGTTTGCTCGCTTGCATCTCAGACCACTGCAACTATGCATGCTCAAACAGTGGAATGGGGATTATGCGGATTTATCTCCTCAGATAAATCTGGATCAAGAGACCAGAGACTCTCTTCTTTGGTGGTTGTCATAGGATCATCTGTCCCAGGGAATGTGTTTCCGCAGGCCAGCGTGGGTCATAGTGACGACGGACGCCAGCCTATTGGGCTGGGGTGCAGTCAGGAATTCCCTGAAAACACAGGGTGTGTTGACTCAGGAGGAGGCTCTCCTCCCGATCAATATTCTAGAACTGAGAGCGATATTCAACGCGCTTCAGGCGTAGCCTCAGCTGGCTTCGGCCAGATTCATAAGATTCCAGTCAGATAATATCATGACTGTATCATATATCAATCATCAGGGGGGAACAAAGAGTTCTCTAGCGATGATAGAGGTTACCAAAATAATTCAATGGGCAGAGACTCACTCTTGCCATCTATCAGCAATCTATATCCCAGGAGTGGAGAACTGGGAAGCGGATTTTCTAAGTCGGATTTTCTAAGTCGTTTTCATCCGAGGGAGTGGGAACTCCATCCGGAGGTGTTTGCACAATTGATTCATCGATGGGGCACACCGGAATTGGATCTGATGGCGTCTGGTCAGAACGCCAAACTTCCTTGTTATGGGTCCAGATCAAGGGATCATCAAGCAGTACTGATAGTTGTTCTAGCAGTACCCTGGTCATTCAACCTGGCTTATGTGTTTCCACCATTTCCTCTCCTTCCTCGTTTAATTTCCAGAATCAAACAGAGAGAGCTTTGGTGATTTTGATAGCACCTGCATGGCCACGCAGGACTTGGTATGCAGATCTGGTGGAGATGTCATCTCTTCCACCATGGACTCTGCCACTGAGACAGGCCCTTTTTATTCAAGGTCCGTTCCAGCATCCAAATCTAGTTTCTCTGCGGCTGACTGCCTGGAGATTGTTCACTTGATTTTATCCAAGCAGGGGTTCTTTGAGTCGATCATAGATACCTTGATTCAGGCCCGAAAGCCTGTCACTAGGAAAATTTATCATAAGATATGACGTAAATATCTTTATTGGTTCAAATCCAAAGGCTACTCATGGAGTAAGATCAGGATTCCTAGGATTTTGTCCTTTCTCCAAGAAGGATTGGAGAAGGGGCTATCAGCTAGTTCCCTAAAGGGACAGATATCTGCATTATCAATTTTACTGCACAAGCATCTGGCAGATGTTCCAGATGTTCAGTTGTTCTGTCAGGCTTTAGTTAGAATCAAACCTGTGTTTAAACCTGTTGCTCCGCCATGGAGTTTGAATTTAGATCTTAAAGTTCTTCAAGGGGTTCCATTTTTGAACCTATGCTTTCCATAGATATTAAGCTTCTATCTTGGAAAGTTCTGTTTTTAGTTGCTATCTCTTCGGCTTAAAGAGTTTCTTAACTATCTGCATTGCAATGCGACTCGCCTTATCTTGTTTTCCATGCTGATAAGGTGGTTTTGCGTACCAAACCTGGATTCCTTCCTAAGGTTGTTACTAATAAGAATATTAACCAGGAGATTATTGTTCCTTCTATGTGTCCTAATCCTTCCTCTAAGAAGGAGTGTCTGTTTCACAACTTGGACGTGGTTCGTGCTTTGAAGTTTTACTTGCAAGCGACCAAAGATTTCCGTCAAACATCTTCTTTGTTTGTTGTCTATTCTGGAAAACGTAGAGGTCAAAAAGCTACGGCTACCTCTCTTTCTTTTTGGCTGAAAAGCATCATCCATATGGCATACGAGACTGCTGGACAGCAGCCTCCTGAAAGAATTACAGCTCACTCTACTAGAGCCGTGGCTTCCACATGGGCTTTTAAAAATAATGCTTCTGTTGAACAGATTTGTAAGGCTGCGACTTGGTCTTCGCTTCATACCTTTTCCAAATTTTCCAAATTTGATACTTTTGCTTCTTCGGAGGCTATTTTTGGGAGAAAAGTTCTTCAAGCAGTGGTGCCTTCTGTTTAGACATCTGTCTTGTCCCTCCCATTCATCTGTGTCCTGTAGCTTTTGGTATTGTATCCCACAAGTAAAGGATGAATCCGTGGACTTGTCGTACCTTATAGAAGAAAAGTAAATTTATGCTTACCTGATAAATTAATTTCTTCTATGGTACGATGAGTCCACGGCCCGCCCTGTCATTTTAAGACAGATTATATTTTTTGATTTTAAACTTCAGTCACCTCTGCACCTTTTAGTTTCTCCTTTTTCTTCCTGTACCTTCGGTCGAATGACTGGGGGGTGGAGCTAAGGGAGGAGCTATATAGACAGCTCTGCTGTGGTGCTCTTTGCCACTTCCTGTTAGCAGGAGGATAATATCCCACAAGTAAAGTATGAATCCGTGGACTTGTTTACGATAGAAGAAATTAATTTATCAGGTAAGCATAAATTTACTTTTTTTGTGACAGTGACGATGAATCTGGAGATGACCGCCACTCATCGGACAGAGAAGTGGGCAACAAAGATAGACCAGGCATCCTTAAATACAATCAGGATAGTATAGCTCAGATTTCACTTGCACAGAACAGTATTTCACAACCTTCTGTTGGACCCAAAGGCAAGAGTAAATACCATGCTACTAGTGGCACCCCTAGTGAACCAGGTTTCTACAATGCAGATACACTACCAACCACAGGTCAGGAACACAGTAGTGATCAGCTGGATCAGGTTTTTCCAGTAATCCCGAGGAACCCTCAGGGGGGAGGGAATACTACAGTACAACAGAACAGATATCCTTGAAGGGGAATCAGACCAACCAACAAATACAAACCCTCAGTGTAATTAATTTATCCAATTTTGTATTAAATGAGTCGCAAATAAAACTCTTGAGCTTAGGTTTATGCTTTGTACCAGTGACTGGCTTTGATTTATTCAAGACCATGATAGATGTGAATCATTTGGTTCGCAATATGACTTTGAAAAAACATTTTTCTGACTGTAATCAGAAATCTTTACCGGACTCTGTGAACTGTACTGCAAATAAGACGGCCAGGATAAATATAAACACTGATTTCTCCTTTTCTGAAACATGTGATGTAATTGCATTAGAAAAAATGGCTAGAGAGGGGTCCACGGATGTTGACTCCAGTCATATGGAGAGATTTGTGTGTTTTAAGAAACTATCCACCTTCAATCCAATCCACAGCAGGGGCCCCCTTTTTTTTAATAAATTTATTTATTATTCAACAGGGTACAAAACAACATTTAACCATTATTGCTACATCGTTGCACCTCGCAGGGTAAATAATTCCAAACATTGTAATACAACATGATCTTACTTAATCCATATAAAAGCAACAATAGCAACAATATTCAGCCTTAAGAATTTAACTAACGCATATATCTATATTGTAGACAATACATTGAGCCTTAATTGAATATATTAACAGCATCTATAACCCTGGTCACATAAGACATATACCCGAGAATTACAATTCATTAAGACGTGTCTTGAGCCAAATAAGAACCTCTAGATTGGGCCTTGAGCAATCCCATAGCACATTTTCCTATCTGTATGACCTACATTGATTTAGTTCAGATTTAAGGCCGAAAACAAATCGTACACTTGTTGGAGGAATTTTATAATTATAAAACGGACACAAAAGGCCACAAAGGCAAGAGAAAACCAAAGAGAAGAAAAGAAAAAAGAGAAAAAAAAAATAAAGAAAAAATGAGAATAAAAAAAAAAAGGGAAACCAAACCCCACTGTCTGCCCCATCGGTCAGTAATTAGGAGTTTTATACAAGAATCTCACTACTAATTACGACCCTTAATAGAGCATTTTGAATCCAACTAGAATTTTTGAAGGGGGAGATAAATCTTATTTGTATCTCTATAGGATTTGAGAATATATAATCACTCCATTTTCTAAAAAAGTTGTCGATTTCACTTTCTGAAATGAGTGAGATTTCAAATTGTTCCAAGATCATTTTAGCCTCTACTTGGTTAAGCAACCTATTAAAGGAAGGTTGTTTATTTGACTTCCACGAGGAAAATATAACATTTCTTGCACAAAGTATTATAAAATTAATAAAGATAATATTCTCCTCATAATCCCTGTATCTTTTCAGAAAGATAATCTCAACCTTATTCAAAGCTACTTCATACTTTAATATCCGGGAAAGCCAAAACGATACTTTACTCCAGAATTACTTTTGGACAGTCCCATATACAATGCAT
The DNA here is from genome assembly GCF_027579735.1 of Bombina bombina. Taxonomy (NCBI): domain Eukaryota; kingdom Metazoa; phylum Chordata; class Amphibia; order Anura; family Bombinatoridae; genus Bombina; species Bombina bombina. Next base: position 464,085,424 of record NC_069500.1, on the reverse strand, counting down.
CAGGTTGGCATTATGCCTACTACAACGTGAACAAGAAAAGGTCTGGGCTCTATTCCATCTTCCGACATCCTCCGGTGTAATATAAACTCTATTTATTAGTTTAATATGAGATTCGCGCCAAGATAATTGTGGCGTCGCTGCCCACGCCCTTGCTATACTCTTTTCAATTGTTTTGAGCTCTATGGCAGGGATATCCAGAGCCCATTTTTCTTGCAGACATTGCATGGCAACTTGTCCTTTTTTTTTTTTTTTTTTTTTTTTTCAGTGATAATTACCATGCAATTTATGTTCTTACATTCATGAGTTTACCAGAGAAAAAGATGTGCAAACACAGACATTTTGTGTATATACCTTAGATTTCTTCAACATTATTCAACATTTCTTGATGAAACAGAGAAAAGAAAACAAAAACATTGAATGCAGTTGAGTCTGACATTTTCAAGCGGTTTGAAATTAGAGATTAGAGGCAAATTTAACCCCTCTGAAATGTTAAATTATGGATACAAATCTCAGCAATATTTATTTTACCAGCTGTTTCTGCAATTTACCCCAGAAAGATTTGGTTGCATAGTACATGATCCAGAACCCTGACCTCGCAACAGTCTACACAATTTTTGCTTGACCAGTTCAGATGCTAATTTATATCTGATAACTGATAACAGCAAAGGAGATAAGACACATTTTCTCAAAAGGCTGCACAGGGTGTGTGTCCCTTGACTGCAGAACAATGCAAGATGTTTACTAACAAAATATTTATCTTGTATGTAGATGTAATAAACACATAATACATGTGCTATGCAAATTTTTTAATCAAAATTACTTAATTGTCATGGTGTCATGAAAAGCATAGCTTTTTTTTAAAAAAAAAATTTTCTTTATTTAAATCCAGCAAAATTTTACAAAGACCATATCAATAAATGAAAATAATAAATGAAAACATTCTTCAAAACTTTTCCATATCTTATCTTTTTGCACCACGCAGGGTCAAAACATTGTACATCACATGATCTTATAACAAGGAAAAACCAAGTTCTATAATAAAATTAATAATTTTCTCAAAGATCGATTTAACTGCTGGATTTAGAATTCTTCCTAATCCCCTGGGCGGGGAGGACAACATATAGACAAACAGACAGAGAAATAACACAACGGGAAAGGGGGGAAGAAGAAAAAGAGAAGAAAAAAAAAAAAAAAAATTCCCAACTCCCCCACCCCTCTGCAACCCACCCACAGTTTATTTTCAAAGACCCTCAATCCATGACGGTGGAAAAACATCTAATAATGTCATTTCAGCAAAACTAATTGATTGCAAAAATGCATAAAGAATCCGTTTTTGAAGTGGTCTTGGGTAAGTTAGAATAACTGGAGACCATTTCCATAAGAAGTTCTTAATCCTCTTTTCTGCCGCATTCTTAAGATGGTATGATTCATATACTATTTGTTCCTGGATATATTTAAAGATCAGGGGAAGCCCTGGTACAAGCTTAGCCTTCCAATTTTTAAGCAAGCAGCTTCTAACCACTAATATAATAGTGTTAAGACTATTTCTAGTACTATTACTAATAGCATTCTGTGAAGGAACCAAGAGCAAGACTTCTTCCAAAGACAATCCTATCGACACTTTATATAGTTTATTAAACCAAAAAATTATCTTTAACCAGAGCTGTCTAACTCTAGGACAAGACCAAAACATGTGCCCTGTATCCGCTTTATTATAATAACAGCGTGGACATCTGCTAACCATTGTTATATAAAACTTAGATAACCTAAGAGGAGATAGATAGAAATTATTAATCAACTTCATATGAGATTCCCTCATGCCCATTGGAACTCTGCATTTATAAAGAGAGTCAAAACTCTGTTTAATTTTTTTATGATCCATTGTAGGCATTAATGTAGACCAAGAATTACAGATGTTATCCATATATACCAAGCTTTGTTTATTCAACATGATGTCATATAACAATGAGATCGATGAATCTCCTGCCAAAAATTTTTTAATGGAGAGTCTAATATCTGACCACGCAATTGATAATGGAAACGTCCAATTTTGTGAGAGGAAAAAATGACGAATTTGAAAATATGCAAACAAATTAGCCTGGGGTAACTCATATTTATTAAACAAGGATCGACACGTATATATTTGACAATTTCCATCTAATAACTGATTCACAGAAACCAACCCTTTTTGAGCCCATTCCTTAAATACTTCCTGATACATTCCAGGTAAAAAGCTAGGATTACCTATAATAGGTAAGAATTCAGAAAATGAGAAGTCTATATCCAGGCATTTACAAAACTTTTGCCAAGCAATAATTATATTTTTAATTGAAAAAAGTCCGGATACATTCTGAGGTAGCTTGAGTACCGGCAGATGCAAAATGGCCTTTAGAGAAAATGGTGTGATTAAAAAGGTTTCCATATCATCTGAAGAAACAATATTAGTTCCTGCAAGCCAGTCTACCGCTATTTTAACCAGTGACACTACATTATATAATTTAAGATTAGGAAGAGCCAGGCCAGCTGATTCAGGTTTTTGCATTAATCTAAAAAGCGATATGCGAGGTTTTTTATTATTCCAGATAAATCTAGAAAACTGTGTATAAATCTTCTTTAGATCTTTATTTAAGATGAATAATGGAAGATTCTCAAGGGGATAAAGAAGACGAGGAAATATGATAGATTTTATTAGATTAATCTTAGCCATAATTGACAACGGAAATACCGCCCATATCTGAAGATCTCTTTCAATTTTTTGAAACAGGGATTCAAAGTTTGCCTTATACCATTGAGACGGATTTTTATGCAAAACTAAACCCAAATACTTAATAGTGTCAACCACCTTAAACGGTATATTAAATATAGGGGAGGTAGTGCCTAAACACATTAACTCACTTTTTTCTAGATTAATCCTGTACCCAGAGAAGGAACTAAAATCGTCAAGCGCTTGTAAGATCACCGGTATAGATTGCTGACAATTAGGTAAGAAGATCAAAACGTCATCAGCATAAAGTAACGTTTTAAGTTTCTGAGGGCCCATCTGTACTCCTATTAAGATATCCCTAAGGCGAATCGCCAATGGCTCAAGCGCGATGTTAAATAATAATGGCGATAGGGGACACCCCTGTCTGGTACCTCTCTGAAGAACTATCTTAGGAGACAAAGATCCGTTAATAAGCAAGAAAGATATTGGTTTTGAATAGAGTTTAGATATAAATTGTACAAAATTGCCTTTAAACCCGAAATTATCTAATGCCCTGAATAGATACTGCCATACAATTGAGTCAAACACTTTGACTGCGTCTAATGACAGAATAGCAACATCTTGCAGCAAGGGTTTCTTACTATTTTGATCTATATTCCAGGCATAATCCAGAAAATTTATAAGCTTGCGGATATTTTTTGTAGAGTTTCTAGCAGCCATGAATCCTGTCTGATCAGGATGGATAATTTTATGAAGGCCCATTGAAAGCCTAGAAGAAATGATAGCCATTAAAATCTTGTAATCAGAATTAAGCACAGAGATTGGCCTATAAGATGCTGGGTCTTCCGCATTTTTACCTTTCTTCAATATCAAGGATATATTAGCTGCAGAGAAAGAACTCGAGATAGGATCATCAGCCAAGAAATAATGATTAAACAATTTTTCCAGAATTGGCAGAAGATCTTCACCAATACATTTATAAAGCTCTGCAGGCAGCCCGTCCGGCCCTGGTGCTTTGTTAAGTTTAAGGTTATTTATAGCCTTTCTTATTTCATCTATAGAGATGGGTGCATTAATTGAGGTTAAATCGTCGACCTGTATTTGAGGCATCTTTATCTTAGTCCAAAATATTTCTTGATTCAACGCATTTGATTCTATGCTGGAGTAAAGTTGCTGATAATAAGAAAAAAAGACTTCAGAGATTTCTCTAGATTCAGTAAAGCGGTCATTACCAGTCTGAATAGCTAGAATCGCATTTTTTTTTTCCTGATTTTAGTTAACCTAGCAAGATATTTGGCTGAGCAACCATGGAAGCCTTTAAATTGCAGACTAATTTTGACTTCCTCTTCTAGTGATCTTTTCTTTAAAAATATGTCTCTTTCTCTCCTACTATCTAGATACTTCCTCCAATTAAATTCTGTACGATCTGAACAATAATTTTTGAAAGAATTCCTCACTTTATTATTAATCTGGACTTCCCATGCTCTATTTTTTTTCTTGACTAAGCTTATATAGGCCTGGATTTCCCCTCTAATCACCGTTTTAAACGCCTCCCAAAATATTTCAGGTTTTTCAAAATAATTCATATTATGAGAACAATATTCCTGCCACACGGACTTCAATTTGTTAATGAATCTAGGGTTAGAACATAAATATCTAGGAAAAAAGAATCTAGGTATATGGGCCCTATTTTCAGTTATTGAGAAGGATAATGAAATAATCGCGTGGTCAGATATTATAATTTCTCCAATCTCCGCCTCTAATTTGTGTACAGCAAGGATTTCAGAAGTTAGAAAGAAATCTATTCTAGAAAGTGTTTTATGACCTTTTGACTCACATGAAAAGGCCTGTATATCCGGATTCTTGATTCTCCACACATCAACCAATTTTAGCATTTGGCAAAAAATTTTCAGACATTTTGCGTTTCTATGATATTGTATTCTATTTTTTTTAGAGAGCCTATCCAACGTAGGACATAATACTGCATTAAAATCTCCTCCCAGAATAACAGCTTCTGAGATAAAAGGAGTTAGTCTTGCTCTTATTTCCTCCAAAAACGCTCCAGAAAATGTATTAGGTGCGTAAATATTACATAAAACAAAATTTACATTTTTTATTTGAATTTGCAACAAAATAAATCTAGCGGCTGGATCTATTTCTACATTAAGAACCTTATATTCTAGATCTCTGTGTATAAGAATCACTACCCCACACTTTCTAGTGCTCCCAGATGAGGAAATAACTTTCCCCACCCATTGAATTCTCAATTTAGCTGCCTCTTGTTCATTAATATGTGTCTCTTGAAGAAAGACAATATCAGGTTTGTTTCTGGCTAATGTTTTGATAATCAATTTGCGCTTACTAGGGGAGGAAATGCCCCCTACATTCCATGACAAGAATCTAATTCCGTCAGTCATTAAAAATCTTCAAAAGATATACTATCTACAGGGTTTATTAAAACGATTATATACTGGGGAGGGTGCACAGGGGGAAGGGGGGGGAGAAGGAAAAAAAAAAAAAAAAAAAAAAAAAAAAAGATTATAAGAAAGAAAAGAAAAAAGGGAGAGAGGAAAAACAAAAAGACAAAACAAATTCAACCTAACAGAAACATACGTGCTCATAATACTGATCTCTTTACAGAATAATATAGCTACACTGAAAACTATTATACACCACTATTCAGCACCTAAATATTTCCTGATTTCAGTGACATCATTGAAGATTAATTTAGCATCCCCCTCCTCAACTAAAATACGAGCCGGGTATAGCAGATGTGCTTTAATACCTTTTTTGATTAATTGTGTACAATATGGGGCCATTAATCTCCTTTTAGAAGAGGTCTCAGATGAAAAGTCTTGGAATAACAAGACTTTGTAATTTCCAAATATAGGAGGATCACTTTTTTTATAACATTTTAACAGTTCAATTTTGTCTTGGAATTTTAAAAACTTGACTATACACATCCTATTTTTTACAATACCAACTTGTCCTTCTTTAAGCAACAAAAGATTATACCATTGTGATATGGCAACCTTACCCTTTTGAAACCAGTTTAAGCCCATACATACTCTCTCCCAGTCTCGATTAAAGTCTTGTAGCTGTTGTGTATTCAGAAAATGCCTAACTTGAAAAAATCCAAATAGATCACAATTTGGAAGGTTAAATTTTTCTTTCAGAGCACTGAATGTATATATAACACAGTTATCCAAATCTATACACTGCATGAATGATTCAAGTCCTTGTGCTTTCCACCTTCTGAAAACATCCATTTCATAACCTGCCGGAAATCTCTGATTATTTTGTATAGGAAGATGTTTAGAACATTGAAAATTAATATTCAAGGCATGGCATAACTTGTGCCAAGCAATTATGGGATTTTTGAAGGTGTTCATTATTTTAAACTCTAAAGGCCATTCTTTCTGATTGATGTGAACTAATGCTTTTAACGAGTAGGGTTTAAACATATCTTTTTCCATATCCCTAAATGTCAAGAACCATTTCTCCGTTAACCAGCCTGGGACTATTTTTATGAGACATGCTAGATTATACTTTTGAATCGAAGGAAAGCTCAGGCCAGCCTGTTCTTTAGGCTGGTACAGCCTTTTTAGAGATAGTTTTGCTTTGGTTATATCCCATAGAAACCGCACAAAAGCAGCATTAAGCTGTTTAAATCAGATTTATGTAGAAAAAGAGGAATGTTCTGCATCACGTATAACAGTTTAGGTAGAGCAATCATTTTGATTAAGTTAATTTTAGCAGCCAATGATAAGGGAAAGAAGGACCATTTTCTCATATCCTCCATGATCTTGTTAATGACCTCAGAGAAATTTAAGGGGCCCCCTTAACGAAAAGTTCTACATCAGAGTAGAAAAGTATCTCAAAGAACTTGCTTTTAATAAAGACAAGAAAAGGAACACAGGCAATTGATCCAAATCTGAGAGGAAAGCTCTTAAAGAGCAATTAAACAATGATAACATAGTGATCCAGGCAGCCGATAAATGGGGATTCTGTTGTGGTTTTGGATAGAGAGGTTTATAGAGAAGAAGCCCTTCGCCAACTCACAGATTCTACCCAGTATTCTGTCCTCCCGGCAAATCCCACTAAACGTTACCAGGTAGAACTTATGCACCTTCTTGATGATAGGTTAGAACAGGGATTTCTGGATAGAGATACCCTTAAGTATTTATGTTGAACACCCTGTGATTTTGGTGTTCCACCATCTCCCAAAGGTGCATAAGTCCCTGTCTCAAGTCAAAGGTCATCCTATTGTAAGTGGAATAGGCTCCCTGTTTGAGCATTTTTCTGATTGGCTTGATGCTATTCTTTGTCCTTTGGTTCAGGCACTTCCGAGTTATCTTCAAGATACAAAACATGTGCTTAAAGTCATGGACAGCATGCATTGTTCCTCGCTTACAATTGGATGACAGTACACGTCACTGCTCTATATTCTTCCATAACTCATACTCAAGGTCTCCAAGCTCTCGAATATATCTTTACCCATTATTCCACCTTAAGTCGAGACTTCAAAAAATTTGTGATTGATGTGACAGGTTTTCTCCTATGCCATAATTATTTTGAGTTTGAGGGGGTCTTTTATCTCGAGGGGTGTGGGACAGCTATGGGGGCAAAATTTGCCCAATCCTATGCCAACCTATTCATGGGTTGGTGGGAGCTATCACACATCTATGGAGATGTTAACCCCTTCATAGCTAATATTATATATTTTGGTCGCTTTATAGAATTCCTTGATTTATATAAATCAAAATAACCTTAATCTCAGTGAGGAGACAGACCGGACCCTAGATGGGAGGTCGGGATCCTACCTTCGGCCCCTGGCGCAGTCTAACTATATCCGCAATGCTTCTGTATACTCTCTGCCCCTTAAGCAGTCTCAACGCCAGTGCAACTCAAAACATGTGGCCCGACTACCTCTCAGCACTCCCCAGAGCCGTCAGATTTATGACACTCGCTGCTCGAGCTTTCTATGCCGTGTCTGGGATCTAACTTCTGGGACACCCGCCAAGGATGTAGTTGCCTACCACTCACACCAATTAGTAAAAAGGCACTTTATCTCATGTGGCCCCCCTGAATTGGATCAGCTGCAGCGGAGAGGTATTGGCTAGTATTGCTCATAACTTGGAGCATATATCACTACAGATTATCCAGCCCCAGAAAGCCTGTAGTTACCATACCTTATTCTGAATCACACTACCCCATGGATGAAACTTTAAAGCCTCAAAGTCTAAAGACCAGGACTGCGGTTTCTTTCATAACCACTGGCTTATACGACTATCACCCACACATAAGAATTAGAACTTGTACACTTGCACACTGCTCAGTTCACAGATAGTATGAGGCTACAAGGCCTCACTTCAATTTGCACTGTTACCTGGATGGAGTCCTGGATGCCCGAGATTGCAGACTGCAGCTTATCTCATAAACTATGATGCTAGTTCAACATTATAATCAAATGCTATTGTTTAGTTAAGTTTTTAGATACCTTAGCTGTCTCCTATCTAAGCATCTCATTTTGAATGTTCAATCAATATTGTCCTATGTCTGTCTCATTTGTACTAATACCTACCTCTCCTATACCACTAGGTGTCATATGTTTAGTAATATTGTTCACATATCTATAGATTGCTGCTTCACCCTAACTGGTAAAGTGTATACCTTATAAAACATTCATACCCCTACTGTCAAACAATGTTCACTGCTGAAGTCATCAGGGTATAGTTAGCTCTATTTTACACTATCTATTTCAGTAATTGACAAGACTAGAAGGTCCTTCTCAGACTGTATGGATGTGAACGAGACTGCCTAATGCACATTGGAATTGTACACCTAATTCACAGGCTCATTGGATGTTTTATGCAGTCACATATCCTATACTCTGTTACCAGATGCAGGTTCACTTTTATATCGCCTAATAATGTTTAACAGCCCAAAATTATACTTGCTAAACACCACAGTCCCTCCCGATTAATGGCTTTACTAGAGGTTTACATGCATAGCCCTAATTTGTTGTACTCTTTGTAGTCCAATTTTACTGTTAAGAGTGATATTACAGGTAACTCTTCCTCTCGTGCCAGCCCGGCAAGCAGCCTAGCTTAGTATTCTCTCTTCTGGCTATTAGTCCTATTTATGATACCAGTTGTATCACAGACATTACAGACTATATGCGGTTAAGTTCCTAGATACTCTAGCAGCCCTTTATCTAAGTGTTTTGGTTTACATGTTCAATTATTACTCTCACATATCTGTTTCATCTGTACTGCCACCTAATCATACATTTAGGGGCCCTGTGTTTGTACTCAGCCCTACAGTCTGCACTTTCATAATAACTTATCTAGCTCCGCCCCCCCTCCCTTCCCCTTTCCCCTACATTATAAGCGGCTTCAGCCCGCTGTACTTCCCACTCCCCTATATACTCAGGCCTACGGGAGGCCTGATAAAATCCAGTTCCCAATCTCTCACTATTTACGCCTGATAGAACACCTCTTATCTGGGAGTAGGGACCACTTAGTACTTGTATTAAAAAATCGAGACTTCCTTCCTATATGTACCAGTCACATAAGTTTTGCTCACACAGTTTACACCACATATTTAAGGTCATGAGAGGGGTACCATAACCTCTGTCAACTGTTTTCTCTCTACTTTCGGCCTAGAGGCTTCCCATGCCACTGACTCCCACTTTTATATAAAGATTGAAATCCCATTGACTAGATAATACCATAACGAATTCTATATTAGTACCCCAAAGTTTTAATTCTTGTATACCCTTCATGTGTGAAATGTATCAATCATTTATACTGTATCTGTTTTGTACTGGGACATACTCTTTTTCCTGTTATCTTCATTTAATGTCTCAATAAAAATTTATTCACAAAAATAACCTTAATCTCAAATTTACATTTGAGATACATGAGTCAGCCATACATTTTTTGGATATTGCTCTGAAAGGTACCCAGGAAGGTAAAATTGAGACCAGCATTTACAGAAAGCCTATATCAGGTAATTTGGTACTACATGCTAGATGTTGCCACCCCAAAAATGTAGCTTACTTAATAGTCAAGGGACAATTGATCAGGGCCAAAAGAAACTGGTCCACTAATAAAGCATTTTCAGAGCATCAGCAAGACTTGTTAAACCGCCTGGATGGAAGGGGATATCCCAAGAAGATAGTCAGAAGAGCTGTTCAAGAAGTACAGGGAATTGATAGACAGACCCTCCTTATTGAAAAAACTAACAATAGGCATTATAGGTTATGTTTGTGACTGATTTCAGTTCTGATTACCATCCAATTTGTGACATTATAAGAAAACATTTTAAACTTCTTGTGGAAGAGGAAAAACTCACTGACTGTGTGTTAAAAGGCATTAGGTGTTCCTATCGCTTTAATAAAACATTGGGCAATTATTTGTCACCCACAGTTTTGAATAGCCCTCGAGCCACAATTGCACGTCTAATTTTGTTATCTATTTGGTAACCTGTATTTCGTGCAATATCCAATATGTTGGACTCGCGACTCGTGACCTTCATCAGAGAGCATTTGTCAACTATTAATGTGTGTAAATCTACCTCACTGATAGTACAATATTTTGTCAAACAACATGATAAGAATGTATCCACCTTTAGATGGTTAGCTATAGGCAAGATACCTTACCCAAAGCGAGGTGGACAGACAAAGACTCCTGGAGAAACGTGAAATGCTATGGATATTTAAGTTGTCTACTAAGGTTCCGTTGGGTTTAAATGCAGAATATGATTTGATTAATTATTGGGCATAAGCTAGTCTTGAATTGTTTATTCTTGTTGTGCCTTTAGGAACTCTTTCCATTTCCTCCTTTTTTCCCTTTTCCCTTTTCTCTATCCTCTCCCAGTTCTTTTACCTTAACATCCATTCCCACTCCCCCCCCCTTTCCCTTCTCCTTACTTTTTTGTCTCTAGTTAGTTTTTTTTCTTTATGAATCCATATTTGGATACCTATACAAAATATATCATACATTGATACTTAAGTTGTATTTTACAATTGTTTAACCCAGCATGCTTCATCAATTGTATTGTATGTGATTATTTTCCCTTGTATCTATTATCTGTTATTTTTTATATGCTTAAAAGCTATGCCACAGAGTTTAGCATGTAAATGAGAGTAGATATTTTGTATTACATGAATCACTTAATGTAGTGGCAATAGCTAGCATTATATCAGGTACGTCAGAGAGGTGTGTCTTTCTTTTACCCAATGGGTGTTGATTACACCCTTTTTAAACTAGCATGTGAGTGTAATTTTTAGCAGTAGTGAGAACGGCAACTTGTCAAAATGCATATACTGTTTTTGTCTTTTGTACCTGATTCCAGCCCTCCAATGGAATTTTAACGTCTGTTAAATAAATGTTATGTTTTATACATATTGCTGCTTCTACTCTTCACTTGGATGGTATCTTATGTTTAATGCCATATTTGTTAAACTAATGGGGTGCAGCAAATAAATGTGTGTGTTTCAGCTATATATTTCCATTTAGATAGTGAAAGAACTTGACCTATAAGAATTAAAGGGACATGAAAATTAAACTTTATATATATATATATATATATATATATATATATATATTATTTTTTTTAAAACATACTTTCTATTATAAAATTCACACACGTAGATTCTTTTCATGACAATAGTAGAATGCTTAGGTAATCTCAGGAGCATGCACATGTTCTGAGAACTATATATATATATATATATATATATATATACATACATATATATATATATATATATATATATATAAACATTTTTACAAACACTGATGCAAATATTGCTATGATACATCGTTAAACACACATACAAGGTCATAAGGCTACCTCAGTATGCTCTCATAGAAAGGAACTAAGTTTCATCAAAGTAAGCACAGATTCTGAACACACAGAAAAAGAAATGTAGGGCTAATAAACAACACTTATCAAGCAATTTATAAATGAGAATAAATAAGTACAAACACAGATAAACAAGGCAATCAAGAAGTTAAAGTGCAGAATATCTTTATTGTGCAGGATGCTCTCTCAATTTCAAGGTATATTCTGGGATAAAATGGATATACTGAAAAAAAATAAAATAAAAATATATTGAAAGGTATGTTTCTATTTTAGCTTTTCAAAGTAAGATTCAACAACGTATACCAAAAGATATAGGTCAATTTTATAACAGAAGTCGTTTTGTATGCTCTGACTGAATCATGAATTCCATGGTCTCCATTTAACACGGGCCAGACAGACACAAACGGACATTTCTGCCCCTGTTTGCCCAGCATCGCAGCTGCCTGTGTAAAGGCTGTGACACTTTGTAAGCGATGTGGTGCGAGGCAAAGCAGCTGCTTCGCACCGCAGCACATCGTTTCTGAAGTTCAAATATTTAAACTCTGAGAGCTCAGCTATGCGACCTGATGCAGAGATGTAAAGGCAGGACACACTGAGCACGCACAGCCACATCATCACTCTGCGCGCCATGCCGCTCTCAGTGTGTCACAGCTTTTTTTTTGTTTAAATAATTTTTATTGAAAATCGGTACATTGATACATATCAGAGCGAAATTATAGTTACAATTTCTTATAACAACAGAAAAAGGATACAACTTGCAAAAATGTTAAGCATTAATAATCAATGACCTAATTTTCTTAGGTATTTTCAAGAAAATTCACTGCTAAAAGGGTAATCATGACTCAAAATCAGCAGCTGTAGGTGATAAGACATAACCCTAATGAGTTAATTGGAAAGGGGGAATAGGAAAAGGAGGGTTGGGAAATAGGTACAGGGGAGTATTCTATCGAATCAAGAACATTATATATAAGCTAAGATTATTACCGTAGTTAACGTGGGGAGCGGTATAAGAACAATTCCCAACTCATCTAGTCAGTTGCTCTACTAACTTCTCAGGAGCTATTGTAGGCCCCTTGTTCCCAAATAAACTGAATGTTGGTTATCATATCTTGTTTACCAAGATAACAGTACTGCATTTTCTCTAGCGTAAGAACATGGGTTTTTTCTGACCTCCATTGAGCAATAGTAGGTATCTCCTGTGTTTTCCATAATCTGGGGATTAGCCTCTTAGCGCAGGTTAGCATTAAGAGAAGCAATTTCTTACGGTAAATGCAGGAAAGATTTGGAATGTGGCTAAGGAGGACGATTTGTGGGGAAAGTGTAATGTTTATGTTCAGTACTTTGTTTATGTTCTTTTCTACCTGACTCCAGTAGTCACCCAAGTTCGGGCAAGACCACCATATATGGGTTAAGGTTCCCTCTTCTCCGCATCTCCTCCAGCAACTGGAAGAGGCAGTGGGGTATATGATTTGCAGGTGTTGTGGAGTTAGGTACCATCTGGCTAGTATTTTGTAGTTCAGTTCAGACATAGTTAAGGAGATGGAAGAGGAGTGGGCGTGGCGGAAGCAACGCTTCCAGGTCTTCGTATCTAACTCAGTTAGAAACTCATCAGACCATCTCGCCAAATATGTTGGGCGTTTCTCAGGGAAGGAGCCCCTAAGGATTTTATAGATTTGGGAAAGATGTGCTCTTGTGTTTTTCGGGTTAGTACATATCTGTTTGAATGGAGTTAGAGGTCTTAATATTTCTGTCCTATGTGGACTGTGGGTGATTGCATGTCTGATTTGTAAGTAAGCATACCAACTATGGAATGGCGGTCCTAGCTCCTCGTTGAGTAAAAGTCTATCTTTGATACCTAAGGGGGTAGTTATTAAATATATTGGAAGGTTAAGTAGGAGCTTGTTAGCATTAGTATGAGTAAAGAGGCTGTGTTTTAGAAACAAATGATAACGGAGTAAGGGGGTCAGGGGGCATATTGTTGTTGAAATCCCTTCATGTGTATAATCACTTCATCCCATATTGCAAGAGTGGTTCTAATGTATTCATTGTGTTGTATAATGTGGGGGTCTAGAGTCTTTAGGGAGCCAAGCTAAGTCTCTCATGTGTTTAGTCTGGGATAGATGGCTCTCCATCTGTATCCATAAATTCAAGGTGGTAGCATGGTTCCAAGCTACTATTCTGGCTAAGTACGCAGATTTATAGTAATTAGTAATATTTGGGACGTTTAGACCCCCGTCCTCTTTGCTAAGGAACATAGTATGCTGAGCAATTCTCGGGCATTTGTAGGACCAAATAAAGGAGTTTATCATCTTTTGCTGTGTCTGAAGGTAAGATTTAGGTATGGCCATTGTTAGTGTTTGGAATAGGTATAAGTATTTGGCAATTACCATAATTTTAACTGTGTTGATCCTACCTAGCCATGATAGGTGCCCCTGCCTATGCCAGGATTCTAACAGATGTTTGACACTATCCTGGAGGGTGGTGAAGTTATTGGAAAATAGTTTATGAGTGTCTTTAGGGATTGCCAAGCCCAGGTACTTAAGTTTGTCAGTAAGTACAAATTTCTCCAGGTGTGAGATTAATCGGCATCAATCCCGACTTCTCCATGTTAATGGAGAAGTTAGAGACTTGCTTGTACCTCTCCAATGTCTCGACCAGGGCGGGTAAGGAGGTAGCTGGTGATCGTAGTGTGAGGATCACGTCATCCGCAAACAAGAGGCATTTCTGTGTGATATCTCCGTATTGCAGGCCTTGAATGTGTTGGTTGTTTCTAATGTTTAACACTAGAATTTCAACTGTGATAGCAAATAACAGGGGTGAAAGCGGGCACCCTTGGCGAGTCCCGTTAGATATAGAGAAGGGTTGAGATAAAGTATTATTTATTTTAACTTTTGCACTTGGGTTATGAAAAAGGGCTTGTATTCTATTAATAAACGTTTCAGAAAAGCCGAACTTTGACAGGGTGCACCACATAAATTGACAGTCCACCTTGTCAAAAGCCTTCTCCCCATGTGTGGAAAGCAAAACTAAAGGTGTGTGGTTATAGTGGGCATGTTGTAGAGAGTGGAGCAATCTTACAGTGTTATCCTCTAATGAAGCCTACCTGATCCGGATGAATGATGTTAGGCAGAATGATGTTCATGCGGTTAGGTAGTATTTTAGCGTATATTTTCATGTCTATATTTACAGGGAGTGCAGAATTATTAGGCAAATTAGTATTTTGACCACATTATCCTCTTTATGCATGTTGTCTTACTCCAAGCTGTATAGACTCGAAAGCCTACTACCAATTAAGCATATTAGGTGATGTGCATCTCTGTAATGAGAAGGGGTGTGGTCTAATGACATCAACACCCTATATCAGGTGTGCATAATTATTAGGCAGTTTCCTTTCCTTTGGCAAAATGGGTCAAAAGAAGGACTTGACAGGCTCAGAAAAGTCAAAAATAGTGAGATATCTTGCAGAGGGATGCAGCACTCTTAAAATTGCAAAGCTTCTGAAGCGTGATCATCAAACAATCAAGCGTTTCATTCAAAATAGTCAACAGGGTCGCAAGAAGCATGTGGAAAAACCAAGGCGCAAAATAACTGCCTATGAACTGAGAAAAGTCAAGCGTGCAGCTGCCAAGATGCCACTTGCCGCCAGTTTGGCCATATTTCAGAGCTGCAACATCACTGGAGTGCCCAAAAGCACAAGGTGTGCAATACTCAGAGACATGGCCAAGGTAAGAAAGGCTGAAAGACGACCACCACTGAACAAGACACACAAGCTGAAACGTCAAGACTGGGCCAAGAAATATCTCAAGACTGATTTTTCTAAGGTTTTATGGACTGATGAAATGAGAGTGAGTCTTGATGGGCCAGATGGATGGGCCCGTGGCTGGATTGGTAAAGGGCAGAGAGCTCCAGTCCGACTCAGACGCCAGCAAGGTGGAGGTGGAGTACTGGTTTGGGCTGGTATCATCAAAGATGAGCTTGTGGGGCCTTTTTGGGTTGAGGATGGAGTCAAGCTCAACTCCCAGTCCTACTGCCAGTTTCTGGAAGACACCTTCTTCAAGCAGTGGTACAGGAAGAAGTCTGCATCCTTCAAGAAAAACATGATTTTCATGCAGGACAATGCTCCATCACACGCGTCCAAGTACTCCACAGCGTGGCTGTCAAGAAAGGGTATAAAAGAAGAAAATCTAATGACATGGCCTCCTTGTTCACCTGATCTGAACCCCATTGAGAACCTGTGGTCCATCATCAAATGTGAGATTTACAAGGAGGGAAAACAATACACCTCTCTGAACAGTGTCTGGGAGGCTGTGGTTGCTGCTGCACTCAATGTTGATGGTGAACAGATCAAAACACTGACAGAATCCATGGATGGCAGGCTTTTGAGTGTCCTTGCAAAGAAAGGTGGCTATATTGGTCACTGATTTGTTTTTGTTTTGTTTTTGAATGTCAGAAATGTATATTTGTGAATGTTGAGATGTTATATTGGTTTCACTGGTAAAAATAAATAATTGAAATGGGTATATATTTGTTTTTTGTTAAGTTGCCTAATAATTATGCACAGTAATAGTCACCTGCACACACAGATATCCCCCTAAAATAGCTATAACTAAAAACAAACTAAAAACTACTTCCAAAACTATTCAGCTTTGATATTAATGAGTTTTTTGGGTTCATTGAGAACATGGTTGTTGTTCAATAATAAAATGAATCCTCAAAAATACAACTTGCCTAATAATTCTGCACTCCCTGTATAAGTGATATCGGTCTATAGTTACCAACAATGTCTCTAGCTTTACCTGGCTTTGGGACGACGGTGATCATTGCTTCTAAAAGAGAACTAGGGAAGGTATTACCACGGTCTATATCAGCTAAGAGTGAGAGAAGATGGAGACTAATCTGTGTCTGTAGGAGTTGGTAGAATTTTGCCGTAAGACCATCTGGGCCCGGTGATTTGCCATTTGGTAGTGAATTTACTACTGAATTAATGTCTTGAAGAGTAATAGGGGAATCTAGGAATTGTTTGTTCTCATCCGTAATAGAAGGGGTGGTAATAGTTTCTCAGCTTGTCTAGTGTTGTGGGACCCTTTATGTTGTATAGATTTGTGTAATAGGAAACAAATGAGTTAGTAATTTCTTCGTTTGTGTAAGTAATCTCGCCCGAGTTTCGTATAATAGCTTTAATAAAATTGGAGTATCTTTGTCTTTTAAGGGACCTGGCTAGAAGGCGACCCGCTTTATTGCTCTCCACAAAGAACTTAGATTTAGTGGTCAGAGCTCTCATGTGGGCCTTCTGTATACGAAATTTATTAAGGTTTTCCCTTGCTTCAGTTAATTTAGTAAGTTTAGGAACTGAAGATGGGTCCGCTTTATGTGCTGATTCGCAGGTGGTCAGGTCCTCTGTCAAGGAGGTAAATTGAGCCGTATGTAGTTTTCGTTGTTTAGCATTGTGCTTTATTAAGACCCCGCGTATATAACATTTATAGGCCTCCCAATTGTTTGCGAATGACGTGTCCTTGGGCTTATTTAAATTAAAATATTCATCTGAGTGTTTTTTAATGTCGTCTACTGTTTCCTGGTCAGTAAGTAAGTAATCGTTAAGTCTCTAGTTAAACGTGTTGCGAGGTTTACTAGACCATTTAAATACAGTAGAAACCATACTATGGTCAGACCAAGAGGTATGGGTGATCTTTGAGTGTATTAGAGTTGAGAGGAGATTCTGGTCACATAGGATATAGTCTAACCTTGAGTACGAATGTTGGGGATGGGAGAAAAAGGTATAGTCTCTCCTGTCTGTGTGTACTATTCTCCAAGTGTCAAATAAATTGAAGGATTGTAGGGCTGCGCAGTTGGATCTAAGAGTATTATTACGTAAATAAGACCTCCCATTAGATGTATCCAATGTCGGGTTTAGGGGGAAGTTGAAATCTCCTCCTACAATAATCGTCCCTTTAGCCATATCTAGGATTGTATTGATTAGAGGTTTATAGAAACTGGGGGTAGGTTTATTTGGCGCATATATGTTAACCAGGGTAATTGGGGCACCATAACATAATCCAATTAGGATTAAGATTCTGCCCTCCTTATCTGTATATTTTTGTAGTAGTTCAAAGGGAAGATTTCGTCGGAATGAAATGCTAACTCCTTTTTTTTATGCATACCCGAACTGCAAAAATGTTGCTCAAAGTATCTTTTAGAGAGTGTAGGTTCGTGGTTCTTCCTGAAGTGTGTTTCTTGGGTCATAATGATATCAATTTTTCTTTTGTGAAAGTCGTGGAATGCGATAGAGCGCTTCTCTGCGGAGAGAAAGCCCTTGACATTTTGTGTTGCAATGTGTAGAGTATCTGCTCTTTGGGAAGATAATGGAGTCATTATAAAGCAAGGTACCTTGTGCAATTAAGTTCAGAAGCTAAGGTGAACCAGTTAGGATACTGGGGAAGTTTAGGGAAATCAGGTTAGGGAAGTGGGGGAGTCAAGTGTTGAGAAGTGGGATATTTAGATGGTTGTAGGTTAAATAGACTGAGGGAAGGGGGGAATAATGTATTTAGGAGACAATAATAGTGTAAATAGCGATATTTATATTACTAATAATATCAATGGTATTAATTTTAATTTTAGTTTTAATTTGGGAGCTTTTTTACAAACCGGGTGTCACTGAGATTCTGAGCTATAGATGTATTTTACGTTTAGTAACGGCCTTTAATTTGGGAGTGTGCGTCTAATGCAAATTGACCAATTCCAGAGGTTCTCCCGGTACCTTTGCAAACTATCTAGTGTTGCCCTTTGCTGCTTTAAAATCTCTAGTTATAGTTTCAGTGGTACAGTGTCTAGAGAGGTACCCATTTCTTGAATTAAATTATTTCAATGTGTTAAGTTAACCTTTTGCATTGCTGTCCTAAGTTATAGCATAAACATAAACATCAACCCTCTAACATGGGCTTACTTCATAGCCTGCTATCATTAAGTCAGGAACAGAAAACCAAACAGCCTCAGCAATTAGCTTTATCCAGAGTTACAAGTATCCATTCCATTGGCTATCTTAGATAGATAGGTATTTGTGATGTTCTTTTATGTACTCATAAGTAAGTTATATACTTAGATATTAGTAGGAGATCGCTGATCATTGCAAGTCTGGAACTAGCTGTAAATTTCAAAATATATACCTAAAACAGAATGGAGGCATATAAAACATTTTCAACTTGTAAACATTGAACTAAATTTATATTAAACTGGAAAAAGTTCTACTTGATAACAGGAAGGATTCTTTTGATCTTTAAGAGGAACAGTCACTGCCCGGTATGTGCCAGCATACTGTCCCTAGTTAGGTACTTTAGAAGGAGAACAGAGAACCACAGCTGCATATCATAGAACCTGACTAAATAAACATTCCAAGGGGGGAAAACTATCGGCTAATTATAAGTACTTATCTTGGAATAGCTATATACTTCTAAGTATCATTAACACAAAGAGGAGGCATAGAAAACAGTGTCATTTTATAAACATTGAATTAAAACTTCTATTTAACTTGTCAGAGTTCAACTTGGCAATAATTAAAAGTCTTTTAATCTTTAAAAAGTTCAGTCTCTTCTCTGTGAATGTCATCCTTCTATCCACAAATAGGCATATTAGAAGGAGAACAGAGGATCATATCCTCAAAACATAGGACCTGTCATATTAAATAATCAGAGGAAAGAAAACAATAAGATAATTATATTTACTCATCCTAGGGAGTCTGTGTCCATGCTGTCAGTGTTGGCTGGGGATACCTGTCTTCTTTTGTTCTGCTTAGAGATGGTATCAGGGCCTGGTCTTCTTTGAGGTTTAGGGCTGTCCAGCCCGTTCTGTTGCCTGTGAGAGGGTTGAAGGTTACCATTGTCGGGTGGAGTGATGCTCAAAAGGTTGCAAAACCTGTTGATTTCCGTTAATGAGGAACACTCTGCCTTCTTCCCATTTTTCATTACTATCACTGAAGTAGGAAAACCCCATCTGTAGGGGATATGCAATGTACGAAGGTGGGATGTTAAAGCTTGAAAGTCCCATCTCTTTTGCAGTGTTCTTAGGGATAGGCCCTGATATATTTGAATTTTATGTCCCTGGAAGTTTATAACTTGTCTTTTCCTGGTGATATTGTATATTTCTTCCTTTTGCCTGTAGTTTTGGAAGTGTACTACAATGTCTCTTGGTGGAGATTCATCAGCTGGTTTTGGGCAGAGTGCCCGGTGAGCTCTGTCTAAGGGAATCTTAGTGTTTTTGGTGGTGTTGTCTCCTAATATTTCAGTGAATAATGCCTGTAGATAATCATGGATTTCATTGTTCATAACCGTTTCTGGGATTCCTCTAAAGCGGAGATTTCCTCTCCTAGTACGATTTTCCAAATCGTCGATTTTATCTTCCAATTCAGTTATATGTTGGAGTTGTTGTGACTGATTGGCTGAGGGGTTCACCAGTTTTTGCGCTACAACATATTCATGTTCCTCTAGGGTGTCCACCCTGTGGCCAAGATCATTGATTTTTTTTTTTAGGTCAGCACACTCGTCTTTGATACAGGTTTTAACCTGTTCGATCAAGGCTCCCATGGCTTTGTATGTAATTGGCGTGTCATCATTGCGTGTCTGATTTGTAACTGAAATTTCATACACTGTGGACAAGCTACTGTCTTGGTCTTCATCTATGGCAGTCAGTGAGGATTCTTCATCTTTGCTTTTAGAGGGTTGGTCTGTTTGCTTAAAAAAGGCATGCACTGCGCTTTGGTTGGTTTGTGATGGCTTCTGTGGTTTATCTTGGCAGGGATTCTTTCTTTGTGACATATTGCCCCGTACTGTTGCTTGTCTTCTGCAGTTATTCTGTGACAAAGCAGTACACTATACCCCTTGGGGAATTTACCCTCACAGGGTGATCACGGTAAAAGGTAAGTGGGGTATGACCCGCCACAACTCAGTGTGACGGGAAAGGGGATGGGGGTATGTGCCTGAAGTGTGTTATGAGGAATACAGCAGTGTTTGAAACAAAAATTAAGTAGAGTTATAGGACTCACACCCTGCAACAGATAATTAATAACGTGCTCCGACAATGCTTAAGCTGTTATGCATTTATATATAGTTCTCCGATTGTCTAGGGAGTTAATGACAGACAAGTAGCACTGATAAGGTAGTTTATGTTACTCAGAGACACTACGTACAACCAAAGAGCTCCTATTGTTTTACAGTACCCTGTTAGTGAAGAGCAATATGATAGGAGTTGTACTAGTGCTAAGTTCAGCTGTGCCCCAAAGTCTATATTGTGGGAAACAAGGGAGTTAATGTCAGTGGTGTTCCAACCGGCCTTTATCAGATTCTTAATGTAATTTAAAGGTGCGTCACACTTAATACTCTTTGCCTGCTTCAGGTGCTTTTCCCTGTTTGAGTCTTCCCGTGTATGTGCTGCTCTTTATGAACAGCTCGTGCCCTGAGGTAACTTAGTAACAGGCTTGAATGTAGGGCAGCGTATCTGCAGTTTGCACTGAATTAGTGTTTTTTTTAATAGTGCGTCACATTAAGTACCGTTTATTTGGTTCTATATATCGTTCTTGTGTGGGCTTTTGTATATATGTATACTACCCTCTTAGAGCATCTCCTAGCTTGCTGAGTGTGCCGAGTCAGGTTTGATCATGAGGCGATGTGTGTGACGTTTATGCCTTACCGGTCGCCACTTGACTTGAATAAAGGGTGATTCCGGTGGGTAGTCTTCCGAGCGATGTTGATGCCTCCAGCCTCTGAGAGCCGATGTCGCTCGTAGCGAAAGTCACTGGCAGTTGTCTTATCCGGGACTGGAGCTTTTGCGAAGCTGGATGCGGTAAGGGCCGCAGGCCTAACAGCTCTCCCCGGTGACGGAGTTGTCAGAGAAATAAGCTGTCAAACTCTTGGTATAGCTGTTGGAACATTAGATATAGCCTTAAACCAGTGGAAGTCGACCATTACTGTGATTCTAAGCTTTTGTGAGCCAAGACACCCGGTCTGCCTACAGAGCCTCAGGGAAATGCAGCCATCATGGTCGGCTGCTCGCTCCGCCCCAACTCAGTGTGTCACAGCTTTTATGCTGCTCCGTTCTAATATGTGGCCAATTGAGTAAGAGCTGGGGCTGTCAATCACCCACATCAGAGAAGGTCGGAGCTTGAGCAACGGCACTTTAGAGTAGGCGTTTAGGTTAAGAAGCTCATGCGAGCCTGCAGACAAAGGTACTCTAGAGCTGCATTTGCTGCTTCTTAAATGGAGCCCTGTGTCCCTTTAATTAGACATCAACTATAGTATGATACATTTCCATTAAGAAGCTTGGAAAAGAAATATAATTAACCTTTAAGGAGCATATAATAATATGATATATTTCCATAAAAAAATCTTAGAAGAGAAATATAAAAAAATCCCAGAAACATTTAATCCTACATATGAAGTATTTCAGAGATTGTTGTATATGACACTATAGAAGGGGATGTGTCTTGTTTTGTACTCAGCATTGCCTCACCAGGTTAAGAGAGCATGACAAATGTTTATTTAGATTTACCCAGGATTTATATGATGGCATTCTCATTTTAAAGATTGAATATGTATTGAAGGACATTTATAATATTTGTATATAAGATATTAGGTAATGTTCTTTTAACTGTTTGTATTGACACAAACAACATTTCCTTCAATAAGCAGGAATATGTTGAAGAGCAGTTTTAAAGAATTTGGTATTGTGTAGATTGGTTGGCTAAATATTTCAAGGCTGTTTTTAACCTCACAGAAAAGGAAAATTGATTGGGGCACTTATATAGGTTTAAGGTTTGCCAGAAGGAGCTGGTAGCAGGTGTGCAAGTGTAGAGCCAAAAACAGGACAAGATCAGTGCTCAGTTGGTGGTTATGTAAGTTAAGTACATTAATTAGGGCAGGCAGCAAATGTTCCTTGGTCAGTTACAGACAATAGGGCAGGTTCAATGCTCAGTAACATGCAATGGGTTAAGGCAAGCAACCCAGATTCATAGGTCAGTAAAAGACAATGAGATCTGGAGAGGTAACATACATACACTTATAATGATCCCATTATATAGTATCCAACAATATTCTGTGATAAGCCTTTAATTTTTCTATTGTTAATGTTTCCTCTTTTGTCTAATACTAGCAACTTAGATTTCATTTAGTGTATGACATGTAATTCAGTAGCTATAGGTTTCTTGTTTTCTTTTCAGTTTCCTTTGTGACCTGCACAGCTATATGTTGCGGATCATTTTTTAGAGAGTAGAGCTGTGTATTTATCTTTAAATAGCACCATATCAAGCAGACCAGAGGATTGCTTATGTGTAGTTTGAGAACAAGACTAGGGTCACATAGCTGTGGATATCTCTCCTATATCATCCTTATATGGTGTGCTGAAAAATACTAAGATGGCTGTTTAATGATCTAAGGTTTATGTGATGTGCTTATTTACAAGCAGCAGTGCTAAAGGTAATGGTTTGCCATCAAAAACAACTATAGCAAATGTGAAGAATGGCCTCATGCAGAGAGTTGTCCTTAAATAATCTTATCTTCACAAAAATGGCAGACTAAGTAAACTTTTATAAGCTAATTTATTTAAAAGAAATTGAAATCTGTTATAGCTAACAACCATTTATAGTTTAGATACTAGGTAAATAATATGGCTACTTTATGTGTTGTTATAACCAACATATAAACACAAAACAAAGTTAATTTCTGTGAGGGATAAAAGTAAAATGGGAACAATCACTAAGGGAATCAATGTATTATTGTGCGGTGTATGATGTAACGTATCATGTCTGCCACACATCAATAAATGCCGACAGCATACGCTGTCAGCTTTTATCAATGCCCCAGCAGTTCTTGTGAACTGCTGGTGCAATACCGGCCCCTGCAGATTCACAGCCAATTAGCCGCTAGCAGGGCGTGTCAATCAACCCAATTGTATTCGATCAGGCTGATTGCTGTCCGCCTCTCCACCTCAGAGGTGGCGGACGAGTTAAGGAGCTGCGGTATTAGGACCGCTGCTTCTTAACTTCCGCTTCAGGTGGAACTGAAGTGGAGTGGGTCGGAAGCAGCATCCGCTGCTTCATAATAAGACCCCTAAGAGTCTCTCCAGAGCTCCAAACTCTGTCAGTACAATATGGTCCATGGGGCCGATTTATCACGGCCCGAAAGGGGCCGTATACAACTGTTTCTTAAGACCGTTGCTCCTTAACTCATCTGCCTGCTCTGAGGCGGCGGATAGAAATCCACCCGATCGCATATGATCGGGTTGATTCACATCCCCTGCTAGTGGACGATTGGCCGTGAATGTGCAGGGGGCGGCATTGCACAAGCATTTCTAGAAAAATATAATACAAAATGTAGAATGCGCCTCATGCCTGTTGAGCATGTATTAGAGCTTTCTTCTCCACGTGTGAGTAGGTCTGATTACCCTCCTCACCCCTGCTCTGTACTTTGCTGATCTATACCATGAGGTGCATTCTACTTTTTGTATTATACTGCTTTTGGAATTGTCAGGCAGGACATTATAGAAGAGCGGCCTCACTTCTGGTATTTCACTATCTGCTGGAGAAATCTCTTTTATCCCCCCCCCCCCCCGGCTTTGGGAGAGATCTGGTGAATAACATGACAACCCCAGATGATCGTAGGAGGGGGAAACGATCAACTGGGGTTGTCATGTTCCTTGTTCAGAAGAGAATTGCCTGGTATTTGGGGGCTGGACTGACCTTACTTGGCGGGACCAGACTGATATACTTCAGGAAAGTTTTTCTCTGTGAAAAGCACACTGGTCTAAAAGAGGCTGCTACCGGGTGGTAAATCTCCATTGAACTAGCTGATGAGCTGGTGTTCGTTCCTGGCAGAGCGCTTCTCTCTTCGTATGCAAATTAATATGACCTTTGGGAAGTCTCGCTATGGGTGATGGGGGAAACCAGACGTGGACTCCTTGCCCAGTGTGCTTAGAGGAATGTGGCTGCACCTCACTGCTGAGGCCAATAGGAGGCCGAAATGATCGTCTGGGGTTGTCATGTTACTTGTTCAGAGGAGAATTGCCTGGTATTTTCAGGCTGGACTGACCTTACTTGGCGGGATCAGACTGATATACTTCAGGGAAGTTTTTCCTCTGTGAAAAGCACACTGGTCTAAAAGAGGCTGTTTCCGGGTGGTAAATCTCCATAGAACTAGCTGATGAGCTGTTGTTCATTCCTGGTAGAGCGCTTCTCTCTTCGTATGCAAATTAATATGACCTTTGGGAAGTCTCCCTATGGGTGATGGGGGAAACCAGACGTGGACTCCTTGCCCAGTGTGCTTAGAGGAATGTGGCTGCACCTCACTGACGAGGCCCATAGGAGGCCAAAACGATCGTCTGGGGTTGTCATGTTCCTTTTTCAGAGGAGAATTGCCTGGTATTTCGGGGCTGGACTGACCTTATTTGGCGGGATCAGACTGATATACTTCAGGAAAGGTTTCCTCTGTGAAAATCACACTGGTCTAAAAGAGGCTGCTTCCGGGTGGTAGGGTGGTATATCGCCATAGAACTAGCTGATGAGCTGTTGCTCGTTCCTGGTAGAGCGCTTCTCTCTTCGTATGCAAATTAATATGACCCTTGGGAAGTCTCCCTATTGGTGATGGGGGAAACCAGACGTGGACTCCTTGTCCAGTGTGCTTAGAGGAATGTGGCTGCAACTCACTGACGAGGCCCATAGGAGGCCGAAACGATCATCTGGGGTTGTCATGTTCCTTGCTCAGAGGAGAATTGCCTGGTATTTCGGTGCTGGACTAACCTTACTTGGCAGGATCAGACTGATATACTTCAGGAAAGTTTTCCTCTGTGAAAAGCACACTGGTCTAAAAGAGGCTGCTTTCGGGTGGTAAATCACATAGAACTAGTTGATGAGCTGTTGTTCGTTCCTGGTAGAGAGCTTCTCTCTTCGTATGCAAATTAAAAGGGACTGTCTACTCGAGGATTTCTTTTGTTTAAAAATATAAATAATCACTTTATTACCCATTTCCAAGTTTTGCATAACCAAAACTTTTAGGAAAAGTAACTATACTGACTGCAGTAGAAACTAAACTATAAAATACATAAAATAAAAATTTATTAATTTATTTATGTTAGAGATCTACTAATTTTTGTGGAAAATGAATATATTGCGGTAATGAGTGATGAGGTTAATGAAGGGCAAACAGGAATATTTACATATTGTGAATCAATATTTAAATCTAGAGATCAATACTATAATTCTTTCTAATTTTAAGTTGGTTATCTAGGGATCTTTAACAGTTTGATAGCTCTAATATAGGTGAATTTTATAGAGGACCTCAATGGGTAATATTTCTAATTATAGATTTTTATAACTTAAGGCTGGATATTGTAGTTACTCATAAAATAGTAGACATGTGCGATTCGTTTCGTTTCGATTCGGAAATTCGGCAAATTCGGCGATTCGGATCAAACCGAATATCCGAATTAAAATTCTGCCGAATTTTCCGAATCGAACCGAATCGAATCGATTTGTAAATTCGGATGGCCATTGGGATTACACTAGTATTGTACAGTATGTTAGGTTAACACCTAATATACAGTATAATACTAGTCTAATCCCACCTAACACTTACCGAAATGCCGAATTTACGAACCGAATCGAACCGAATCGAACCGAATTTCTTTGAATCCGAATGAATTCGAAACGAATCCGAAACGAATCGATTCAGAATTTTCCGAATTCTAATCGATCCGAACCGAACTTCGAAAAATTCCGAATCGATCCGAACCGAACCGAATTTTTTCGCCATGCACATGTCTATAAAATAGACTAACGGCTAGATTTAGAGTTTTGCGGCCAAAGGGGTGCGTTAGCTATGCATGTTTTTTTCCCCCCACACCTTTTAAACAACGCTGGTATTTAGAGTTCTCTGAAGGGCTGCGTTAGGCTCCAAAAAGGGAGCGTACAGGCATATTTACCGCCACTTCAACTCTCAATAACAACGTTACTTACTGACGCGGCCAGCTTAAAAAACGTGCTCGTGTACGATTCCCCCATAGGAAACAATGGGGCAGTTTGAGCTGGAAAAAACCTAACACCTGCAAAAAAGCAGCGTTCAGCTCCTAACGCAGCCCCATTGTTTCCTATGTGGAAACACTTCCAAAGTCTGCACCTAACACCCTAACATGTACCCCGAGCCTAAACACCCCTAATCTTACACTTATTAACCCCTAACCTGCCGCCCCCGCTATTGCTGACCCCTGCATTTTATTATTAACCCCTAATCTGCCGCTCCGTACACCGCTGCAACCTACATTATAGCTATGTACCCCTAATCTGCTGCCCCTAACATCGCCGACCCCTATATTATATTTATTAACCCCTAATCTGCCCCCCCCCCCAACGTCGCAGCTACCTACCTACACTTATTAACCCCTAATCTGCCGACCGGACCTCACCGCTACTATAATAAATGTATTAACCCTAACACCCCCCTAAGTTAAATATAATTTAAATCTAACGAAATAAAATAAATCTTATAAAATAAATTAATCCTATTTAAAGCTAAATACTTACCTGTAAAATAAACCCTAATATAGCTACAGTATAACTAATAATTATATTGTAGCTATTTTAGAATTTATATTTATTTTACAGGCAACTTTGTATTTATTTTAACCAGGTACAATAGCTATTAAATAGTTAATAACTATTTAATAGCTACCTAGTTAAAATAATTACAAAATTACCTGTAAAATAAATCCTAACCTAAGTTACAATTAAACCTAACACTACACTATGAATAAATTAATTAACTAAACTACCTACAATTATCTACAATTAAATCAACTAAACTAAATTGCAAAAAAAACAAACACTAAATTACAAAAAATAAAAAAAGATTACAAGAATTTTAAACTAATTACACCTACTCTAAGCCCCCTAAAAAAATAACAAAGCCCCCCAAAATAAAAAAAATGCCCTACCCTATTCTAAAATAAAAAGTTAACAGCTCTTTTACCTTACCAGCCCTTAAAAGGGGCTTTTGTGAGGCATGCCCCAAAGTAAACAGCTCTTTTGCATTTTAAAAAAAACATTAAATATTGATTCACATTATGTAAATATTCCTGTTTGCATTTCATTAACCTCATCACTCATTACCGCAATATATTCATTTTCCACTAAAATTAGTTCCCACAAAGTAGATCACTAACATAAATAAATAAATTAATTTTTATTTTATTTATTTTATCTATTTATCTTTTATTTATAGATTGATTATTTGATCTTTTATGGTATATTGAAACATATGGTTGTAAAAAAAATTTTTTTTTTGTAATATTTTGTATTTTTATGTTTATCAGATTTGTATCAAATTGTAATACTCTTGTTTTTTACTCCTTTTATACTTGTATCAAATTGTAGTTTTTTGATCTTGCATAGTCATTAGAACCGCATTTATTTGAAATATCCCTTTAAGAAAAGCTTATAAATGTGCTATGTCTATACCACATCAATTTTGAGCTTGAGAAAGGCTGTGTTAAGCCGAAATGCGTTGCTCTGTATTGTGACCTCTTTGGGCTTCCGTAGTCCTGCAAGTCTGATGGCGTGAGAGTTCTTGGAACTTGACCAGATCTATTGTTATCCCTCCCTGATTGATTAGGAGGTGCCCGAGAGACAAGCGGCAGTCGGAGAGAAACCCCTGGAGACCAACTATTGGCCCCCAGTCTCTGTGCAGCTCTGCAACTAGATTAACAACTAACCAATGCATCAGCTTGCTTAAAAAAACTTGCTCTGAAAAAACACGCTCTTTTTATCTGCTTAAAAGACTTTCTTGCTGACATCAAGACAAACTTGTTTGTGTCTGCAAATGACTTTCAGCCTATTTGTCTATTAATCAAGGTTGAGCTGTGTATTGTTTGCTGCTATTCATTTTAATGTTATGAATTGTTAGATTTTATGTTATGAATTGTAAGACTACTTACGCCTATCTGTTATATTTTTATCTATGATGCTTCTATTTTTATTATTAAGTTGATTTTTTAAAATTTGGTTGAATCTATTGTATTTATTTCATTTTATTTAATGTTTATAGATTAGATTACCTTCAGTTGAAGTTCACACACTAACCCAGTTACTGCACACATTTAGCTACCTTTGTGACAGCGCAGCTGTATCTAATTTCTTGCCTGCAGTTTCTACTGCAGTCAGTGTAGTTACCTTTCCTAAAATTTCTGTTTAATAAGGAGTAAGGGATTCCTTGTTAATATATAGCTGCTTTGTGTGTTTATTCTTAGTGCTGTGGCTTGTAAACTTCGTGTCCATAACCAAATCTTTTACAATAATATACCTTTTACCTCTGTGATTATCTTGTATCTAAGCATTTGTAGATTGCACCCTTATTTCAGTTATTTTGACAGACTTGCATTTTAGCCAATCAGTGCTGACTCATAAATAACTCAACAGGAGTGAGGGCAATGTTACCTATATGACATACATGAACTAGTGCTATCTAGCTGTGAAAAAACTGTCAAAATTCGGCCTTCAAGGGCTTAGAAATTAGCATATGAGCCTACCTAGGTTTAGCTTTCAACAAGGAATACTAAAAGAACAAAGCTAATTTGATGATAAAAGTAAACTGGAAAGTTGTTTAAAATTGCATGCCCTATCTGAATGATGAAAGTTTAATTTTGACTAAACTGTCCCTTTAACTTTAAACAAACTTTGAAACTTGATAATGTAAATGTTTGTTTGTGATTGCAATTTGTTACTTGTTTTGCATTTCTGAAAATGGTTGTGAGAACCATTTAGAGATAGTCAAAAAATACCCCTGTTTCTCAAGCATAAAAACAAAATGTGCTTTTTTTTAAGCACGTAAACAGCAGATAACAAACAAAGACAAAAATAATTTAAAATGCCCCCCTATTGAAAACACAAAGGATCATTTACTTCAACAGAGAATGCTGTGTGAGGAGTATCTCTCTATGTTGTTTGCAGATCAGTATGCAGTTGGCTGCTCTCAGCATTGCTTAGATATAAGGGTCAAAGGGCAGCAGGTATGAAGTGTTCCATGCTGCACTGCAGCCATCTTGGATGTATTTCCAGGAAAGATTCTCACTGTGTGTAAATTGATAAATTTACTGTCCCATGATTTTACTTGGATTCAACTACTGCATTTGTAGCACAACTGGCGTTGCCAGCTGGGGTGGTTGGGGTTCCATACTGGCCCCTCCCCAAAGCTAAATCTTACATCCCACTCTTGACCTTACTATATATATATATTTATTTATCACATCTGATCAGTGATTTTATCCGTTTGTTTGGCAATAATGTACAAATTAATCTTGTTTTACCTCTATAAATACTAACAACCACAAACAGAAGTGTTTTTACCTTCTCTTGACTGTTATTAGCACACACAAAAAGCATAAATGTTACCCTATTGGCTACATGTAACACACATGGGGCAAGATTACAATTCGCCCGGCAGTTGTGCAAACACCGTGTGCATTAAGGTTTTTGCGCATTTGGGGTTGTGCAGGTATTACAAGTTTTAAAATAATTTATTTTGCACACGCGTTAACTCGCGTAATCCATAAAGCCAGAGTGCGTGCACATTCACGTATTCCTCCAAAGAAGTCAATGGAGAAGACAAATAAAAAAAAGGTTGCTAGTTCATGTGTGTCATATAGATATAACATTGTGCTCACTCCCCTGGAGTTATTTATGAGTCAGCACTGATTGGCCAAAATGCAAGTATGTCAAAAGAACTGAAATAAGGGCTGCAGAGGCTTAGATACAAGGTAATCACACAGGTAAAAAGTATATTAACATAGTTGATTATACAAAACTGAGGAATGGGTAATAAAGGGATTATCTATCTTTTTAAACAGTAACAATTCTGAAGTAAACTGTCCCTTTAAGTATATTTTGCTAGCTTCAAACAGCAAACTGCCATGACAATTGTTTTGGAGCTTATACTTAGATATATTGTATAAGGGTATATTCTGTGTTTGTGAATGAAACGTGACTTCCATTCTCTGCAGACAATTGAACAGTTGTTTTTCCTTTCCTTTTTTTGCACAGTTCCCTAGCAGAATTGATTTTTTTTAAATATATTTTTGTTCCAAAATGAGTCAGCACTGACTGTCTGAAACAAAAAAACAAGTTTGAATGGTATTAAGACATATCCTACCATATTTTATTTAAAATGGCTAATTATATTGTATTTGAAAGCTTGAGACAATCTGTAACAAACTAACACCAGACTGCTATACCAATAAATGTGTGCTGTAATTATGTATTTTCACTGGTAGGAAATCCTACCCTTGCAATCAGCAATTACATCCTAATGTATGCACAAAGCCAAGGATCTGATATAACTGCTCAAGACACATCTGTGTACAGCAGATGTTTGCACCTGTCTCCTAGGAGGAGAGAACAGAAATAGAAACAGAAATTCTGAAGCCCTTTGTCTTTATCCTTCTAGATTGGTGCCCCATTGAGATACTTTTATAAAGATCCCAATCACATCACCAACATTTTTAAATGTTCCAAAATATATAACAAAAACAATGCACACTATATGAATACAAAATAAACTGCAGTTCAGAATGTCTAATAATTCTGTATTATCTATTGTGACAGAGGTGTGTTTCAGCCCCATGCCCAGATAGACTTATAGGTCAGTATCAAAATACATTAAAGGAGAAACTGTAAAATATTTTATCATGTTGCAAAATAAAGAAAGAAAGTGAGCAAGTCCCATATTGTCATGTGATGAGTCACCACTAGGGGACTTCCTTTGATATCTTATTACTCTTCATAATGTAACTACATTTGCAACTACAATTAATGTGACAAGCTACCCCAAACCTTATGTCTCTGCAACCTCAACCTGTAGACTTTAAGCTCTTCGTAGCAGGGCCCTCTTCCTCCTGTGCTAGATTTGTTTAGTCTGTTATGTTTTTGTATAATATCACTATTTTTTCTCATTGTACACCCCTAGCACTGTACCCAGCGCTACAGCATTTTGAAGCGCTATACAAATTAATGATAATAATAATAAATTGTGAGAATTTGGGAATAGGGAAAGAGAAGATAGGACTTTTAATTTTTATCAACTTTCCAATTTACTTTTATCATCAAATTTGATTTTTCTCTTGGTATTCTTAGTTTAAACTAAACATAGGTAGGCTCATATGCTAATTTCTAGGCCTTTGAGGGCTGCCTCTTATCACATGCTTTTTAAATCTCTTTTCAACACAAAGAGACAGAAAGTACACGTGGGCTATATAGATAACACTGTGTTCAGGCACAGGGGGTTATTTAAGATTTAGCACAAAACAACGCTAAATTTAAGACAATAGATAATAAACAGTCACAGTCATGTGATCAGGGGGCTGGAAGAAGGTTCCTAGATACAAGGTAATCACAGAGGTAAAAAGTACATTAATATAACTGTGTTGGTTATGCAAAACTGGGGAATGGGTAATAAAGGGATTAGTTATCTTAAAACAATAACAATTCTATGGTAGACTGTCCCTTTAACTCCAGCACTGCATTAGCTTTCCCCCAGCTTTCTATATTGCAGCCATAAAATGGGATCTCTGCCAAGTACATCAACATATTTCTAATATGACAAAAATGATTTGATTTGATCGGGATGATTTCAGTCCGCCACCTTGTGACCGCTACTACTTAACTATCGTTTCAGTGGAGCCTGAAAGTCTGGGGGTCTGAAGCTGCATGGTAAATGGGGCCCTATGTCTTTCTGGAGTGCTAGAATATAAATATATGTTTTTAAAGGGTAGAAATTTGATGAATTTAATTTTATATATACAGTATATGTGCCCTATCTAAAATGCAAATACTCCAGCATTAGTAATACTTTTTGCTTGACATACTTGTAAAAATCAGTGATAGATTTAAACTCCTAGAGGGATTCTCAATGTCCTCCATATGCATCTGATGGTTTTGCAAGCCCCTATAAATGTGAGGCACGTCATAGCTGCACTTTGCTCTAGTTCCTAGGTGTCTCAGTCCTTTTTCACTTTCTGTAGTGAAGACATAACATTTGAGAACAGATCTTAATTTTGTCTAAAATTACATTTTTAAACAACATTTTAAAGTGAAATTCTAAAACGGTCTGTCACAGATTGTTCTTGTATTTTTTTTCTGTGAAATATGAGTAACTTACAGCATGAAGTTAATGTCTCCTGTTTCAAGGCTATGTTATAAACCAGAACAACAGATATTTTAATCTATATATATATTCCATTTTTATTAAGCTTTTCAAAAAGGACTGTAATAGTGCTATAAAACAAATAGAATGAACATTCCTTGCTTTCTCACTTTAACATCCTCTGCGGGTTACAATTTTGAGAACAGCAATTGTAATGAACTCAGCAAAAAAAAATATTATTCCACTTCAATATTTATTTTCCAAATGTGAAAGCCTCTGGAACGATTCACAGTGTGACATTTTTGCAGGATTAAAAATGGCAATATTAAGCACAAGTTATGCAACTTTATTTTCTGAGCTGGCTATGTTGGCCTAATCCTTTTTTTCTAAAAAAAACCTGACCATACAATTTCAGTTTCTTGCTCAGAAATACAAGCATAGAGGCATACAAATATAATATACTAACATGTTTATAATTTCAGAATTAGATTTATAAATATAATTAAACAAAAAATAAGAATACCGAGAAAATAAAAAAATCTGACAATATGTAAATTGTTTTTTTTATTACAATTTTTATCTGAATCTTGAAATTTTTATTTGACTTGTATGTTCCTTTAAGTGTTTGAATGTTGAAAAGTGTTAATTATAAATTTACTAAAAAGTGCAGGAAGTTAGTCGTACATTATTACTTGACATTAACAGTTAAGTGAAAAATCCTGTACTGAAATACATTATCCATTTATCATTAAAGGGACACTGAACCCAATTTTTTTCTTTCGTGCTTCAGACAGAGCATGCAATTTTAAGCAACTTTCTAATTTACTCCTATTAACAAATTTTCTTCATTCTCTTGGTATGTTTATTTGAAAAGCAAGAATGTAAGTTTAGATGCTGGCCCATTTTTGGTGAACAACCTGGGTTGTCCTTGCTGATTGGACAGCACCAATAAACAAGTGCTGTCCATGGTGCTAAACCAAACATTTGCTGGCTCCTTAGTTTCTATGCCTTCTTTTTCAAATAAAGATAGCAAGCGAACAAAGAAAAATTGATAATAGAAGTAAATTAGAAAGTTGCTTAAAATTGCATGCTCTATCATGAAAGAAAAAAATTGAGTTTAGTAACCCTTTAATATTAAATTGTTTAGTTCACATTGACCGTGTCTCCCAACATTTCCCTGGTATCATCAAGGACTTAGATGTCTAGGCTGTTTGAGAGAGAGTTGTGGAACAATCTGTAGCTTTTTTGTGGGCAGGGCTGGGACCAGGGGCAGAGTCACACGTGTACTGTCAATGTGGCTGGGAGGGCTGTGGGCTTGGGGCAGGCAGTGGGCAATTTGCAGTTCCTGTATTCACTTTACAAACTATTTGCACTAAAGGTGAAGCTGTGGAAGGCACAGCAAGGCAGAGCCAGAGCACACAGACAGTGACAATCCTGCAAGATGAAGATGGTTGTGAGCTCTGTAGTGACTATATTTAACATCTGTGACAGTTTATAAAACCCTCCACACTTGAGAACACCAGCTCATTACTGTTTTCATGTGTTTAACCAGATTTTTTTTCTTAGACATAATTGGCATATACTATTGAATATGGTGTATATTCAAATGAACTTGAATGGCTTAGAAAAGAAAAATCTCTGAAAACGCAAACAATTTTTATGTACAGCAAACCTTATGGATTACAAAAGAGACTGTGATTGTTATGTTACTAGACTGGTTTGTATTTGCATCTCAATAAAGGATGCTCTAAAGAAAGTCCCTATTACCTGTCATATCACATAATTACTTGTATCAGAATGAGTACCTAAAAATATAAAGACTCTAATTAAATAAGAAATTCCATATACTTATATTAGTTTACCTATCTTTAGAGTTTTTTCTGGCAACTTTATTGCCATTTTTTTAGATACAATAAAATCATTACAGGACAAATCTAACATAAGTCTCTTAACATTTTCTCACTCATAAACACCTCATATGTATAAACGGTAATGCTAATTCCAACAACAACATATTTTTTTTGTTTGTTTTTTGCTATTGCAATGATAAGGTTTGTTTGGGAGAGCCTGCTAGTTGGATTATTTACAAAACCTCATTTTCTTTGGAATGCATTAAAACTAAGGCTACAAACCATGAACAAACAGATAATCTT
Organism: Bombina bombina; assembly: GCF_027579735.1. Classification (NCBI taxonomy): domain Eukaryota; kingdom Metazoa; phylum Chordata; class Amphibia; order Anura; family Bombinatoridae; genus Bombina; species Bombina bombina. Next base: position 464,050,532 of record NC_069500.1, on the reverse strand, counting down.
AAATATTTTACTCTGCAGTTAGAATTAAGTGGTTTTCAATTGGGAGTTTGTCTGGTATTTGAAAACCAAAGAGGGACAAAAATAACAAGAAAAACAAATTATTTTGTGGGCAGCTATGTTTAACGTTCAAAGAAATATGTGCCACTTGTTTCAAGCTATTGCTGCTCCCTGTGGTATAAACTGGCTTTGTTACAAAATCATTTCTGTTTTATAATGATCCTCTTATAGAGGGGGAAGACAGTTCTGGTACAGTGTGACAAACTATGTAAGCAAGCTCTGCGGACCCTTAACCACTTCATCTGAACAGTCTAAGAGCTTTAGTTACTCTCACTTAGCAATGTTTAAGCTAATAGCAGAATTTTGACATCAATACAATATAAACCATCTGCAGAAAATGTCTTCGGAAGTATTTTTACTGTTTAAAAGAATGTAAGGAGCAGTTCTTTAAAATTGCTGTGAAATATTATGCTGACTGTTAGGAAGCTGTTACATACAAAAAGTGTTTTAAAAGGTCTCTCTTAGCCATCTTTAAAGTGACAATTAAGTCAAAACTAAACTTTCATGATTTAGATAGAGCAGCAATTTTAAACAACGTTTCAATTTACATTCATTGTCGTGTTCTCAGTCTTATTATATGCACACTTTCTGAGGCTTCAGCTCCTATTGAGCATGTGCAAGAGTTCACATGTGACTCTGTGAGTCTAATTGACTGATGACTGTCACATGATACAGTAGACATGGAAATTAAAGAAATCATTGCACTTTAACAAAAAATAAATTTACTGATAATTTGAAATTTAGAGAAAGTCCCTGATATTAAAAACCTCACTGCTCAGGTGAGATATTCTAAAAAGTCTCATCGGTATCTTGAGAAATGTTTATATGTTGCTTTGTAGTGTTCTTTATGTGAAAAAGAGACTCCTACTTTACATTACAAGTTCTAAAAAAAAACCTCAAACTTTTTGTTTGATTTCTCTATCTATCTTTCGCAATTCTACTGTATTTAAAGGTCCTTTAATGTTGAGAATGGCACTGCAGTTTGTTATCCCAGTGACAATCTCTAATCTTACATGGGCACTTAGTGATACAGTCCAAATACTAGTTTACCTCCCAATCAAGCTAGTGCACAACAGGATTTGAGTTAATCAGTAAACTCTCAGACCAGTATCTGGGGGTATTTTTTAAAAGTGCTAATCTAGTGTTATAGAAAGGCTATTTCAATAGCATGCTGACGCTTTACAGGTCCAGTATAATGTTCACCCTCATTTTCCTTTAAAGTAGTAGATGACATCAGATTTCAAAGAAAATATTTTATTCTAATATTTTTCTTTCAACTTATATAACAGTTATGTATGTATGCTTGCCTCCCAGGCTTCCTATCACTAAAATAGCCACCATTACTTTCTGTCTGCCTGTCTGTGCCATGAATATTCAATAAAACAGATGCTTCTGAAAACTCTTCCATTAGCATTCACCATTTACAACAGATCTTTATAGACAATTTTATTTAATTTCTTGTGTTGTTGCATATTGTGAGTTTTGAATGGATTTAAAGTCTGTTAGTGTTTTGATTGTTTTTTTTCAAAGTCACAGAGCATCAGAAAAAGAAGCTATCTATGGGCTGCTATAAAATAAATACATTGCTAACATCAGGTACTTACAATTGGAAAAAACAAAGGCGCTATCAGGTCTGGGATGGTCTGAGAATTATATAATATTTAAATTGCAGACTTAGAGGTACATTTTATCATGCAGAGTTTTTCTAATGCTGTTGGCAAGCTAAAAAATGACATGGTTTGTGGAGGAAATAGCCTTGTGATGTGATAAAGACATTATAAACAATGCAGTTTGTTTCTGCCTGGTCTCAGGATTGTCTCAGTCAGCAGTTACCAATTATCTATATAAGTATTTTGAGTATAGGTAAGGTCTGCAGAATACATGGAACAATATGCCTTTTTAGCATATTAATTCACAATAACCAAGATATATACGTTTTTTTTCCCCGCGAGGTCAGTCTGTAACTATGTTCATCATTAGGGAGCCGCAATTAGATTAAAAAATTGCCTGTCATGTGAGTGGACACCGGGTATTGCTTTGCTGAGAATACCTTGTGCCCCAGTAATATTAAAAATTATGTTTTATACATTAAGATGAAACTTTGTCATTGTCCCATATTCATTAAAGTATTTCAACACTTAAGTTAAAGGGACATTAAAGTCACAAACAATCTTTCATGATTTAAATAGGGCATGTAATTTTAAACAACTTTCCAATTTACTTTTATTACCAATTTTGCTTTGTTCTCTTGGTATTCTTAGTTGAAATCTAAATCTAGGAGGTTCATGTGCTAATTTCTTAGACCTTGAAGACTGCCTCTAATCAGAAAGCATTTTGACAGTTTTTCACCACTAGAGAGCGTTAGTTCATGTGTTTCATATAGATAACACTGAGCTCTGGCACATGAAGCTCCTAAGAGCAAGCACTGATTGGCTAAAAATGCATGTCTGTCAAAAGAACTGAAATAAGGGGCAGTTTGCAGAGACTTAGATACAAGGTAATCACAGAGGTAAAAAGTATATTATTATAACTGTGTTGGTTATGCAAAATTGGGGAATGGGAAATAAAGGGATTATCTACCTTTTTAAACAACAAAAATTCTGGTGTTTACTGTCTCTTTAAAGAAGCACTAAGCTTGGTAAGGATAAGCTGCACATAGCAAGATTGGTACTGGTTGGTCTCAAAGGATACCTTGTGCTGTTTGAGATTGTTAATCTCACAAATTCATTTTTGTATCTAGATGTTGAGCTGATTTATAATGAATACTTGTGGATATGCATTTTTGGCTGCAGTTCATATGTACCAGGAATGCTCTTATCAAGAGTTCAGTTGACCATGTTAAAGGTCTTCTTGGCACCTCTAGATACTAAGTAAGGTTGGATGGTGTTATCCCTCACCTCTCGTCTTAAAAGTTATCTAACCTGATCTGAGGAAATTAAGACTGGTTAAAGGCTATTAATAAGGCCAGTGGAACTAAAAGATAAAAGGCAGTGAGATACTAGTATAGAGCTAATGTTTCTTTTTTGTTTTGTTTTTTTGCCCATGCACATAATGCATTCTTCTAATGCCAATTTAAGCATTTATATAGTTAGAATTATTACACCTTTTTGTCCATAATAGGAATACTTTTTTTTAATAATTTAATTTATATTCCAAGACACCGTACAAAATAAAAAATAACAGAAAGAGCATAAAAATAAAATGGACCATTTTTTTTACCATTGTTACAAAATAAAGCAAAGTATTCAATGCAGATCCATATTATTAACATAATTATAGTCAGAAAAATTGACAAGTCAAAATACAGATACATAACATCCATGTACAATATTCATCTGTGTTTTTAAAGGTATTTTTAAACAATTTAACATAAAAATAACAATGATAACAACAATAACATCAACACAAAACCAAAAAAGGGGGGGGGGGCACCCATGACACGGCCTGCCATCTCACAGTAAGAGGGAAGTAATATTGTATTAAATTACATTATAGACCTAGGTTATAAATTTATTAAACCAAGTAAGAATTACTGTAGAGAAATATGAACTTAACAAATCCATTAACCTGGGAATTGAACCAATAAAACAAGATTCCGAAAATATCTAGAATTTAGTAACAAAGTTAACATTTGTTTTTGCATCGAAAAACTTTATTTTTATACAATTTCATCTGTTAAATGGAGATTCCATTGCAAAAATTAAATCCACTTTTAAAGACTTTTATTATTAAACAAATAGCCTTATTTTTTAGCATATGTTTAACTCCTTCAAAATGGTTAAACACATGGTTAAAATATCATCCCCCGAGAAAACCCTTTCTGCCTCAAATGAGGATATGGCATGTGATAATAGCATATGTATGAATTTGTTCATTGGTTTGTTCATCTGAAGTTGCACAATACCCAGAGGTAATCCATTGTATGGGTTGTTCAACAATAAACATCTCTAATGAAACAGATAATTTTGTTTTTATACTAGAATGTTCCTTCAGGATGTAATAAACAGGAGAAAGTTGTTAGAATTGAAATGCCTATTCTATACTGCAGTATTCTTGCTGACTGGTTGACAGGGGCAACTCCCACAGCTGTTTTTGTATACAATTTAACATCTAAATAAGACGGACGGAATATAAAATTAAAGCTTCAAAGTTCAGATAGAAATTGCTATTTTTCAATTTACTTCTCTTACCAAATTATAAAAAGATACCTAGAGAGGCTTAAGAACACCAATTACTGGCAGCTAGCTGATGATTGGAGGCTGCACACGTATGCTTCTTTTCATTGGCTCACTAGATGTGTTCAGTTAGGTCCCAGAAGTACACTGCTGCTCTGCAACTGACTTTAACTATTAATGTAACCCATTTGCAAGGGTTAAAGGGATATGAAACCCACATTTTTTCTTTCATGATTCAGATAGAGCCAACAATAAGCAAACGCTACACAGGGTGCTGAACCAAAAATGGGCTGGCTCCTAAGCTTACATTCCTACTTTTTCAAATAAAGAAACCAAGAGAATGAATAAAAAATTATAATTGTATTAAATTAGAAAGTTGCATAAAATTGCATGCTCTAGATTATCTTGGTTCCGGTGGAGGTGGAGCCACACAGGTGTGCCTGCACAGGTGCGCTCTACAGGTATGGTCCAGGACATAGCTCCAGTCCTTTAGACGCTGGCAGTGGATCCCTCGTGCCTTGCCCCAAGCTGAGGGCTACTCTCCTTAGGATACTCAAAGAAGAACGACCCGGAACCCTTACAGTGGCCTGTCAACCCACTGGCTTTTGCAATCCCACTTACCGGACTTCTGCAACGGGTAGTATTTAATTGCTTACCCGCATTTAAAGCAGGCTTACACCTTATCTGTCCTACCACTTCTCAGAAGACTGAGACTCTTCCCCCATCCCTTTCTGTGGAACTTTTTACATCCTGCTTGAGGCAAAATCTTTTCCCCCTCCCTACTTGCCAACTGACTCTCCCAGACGAAACCTGGACACGTTGTCTCACCTTGCCTTCGTTTGCCACCAACTGCGGTCTCAATTGCTGTGTGGGTGGCCGGTCCATGCCTTCTCCCCCTCCCTCCCCCACCGGTGTTGCACGGGAGGGAGCCGGTCCCGGCCCTGGAGCGGGGTTCCGGTTTAGGGGTGGGTCCTTCATCTGGCCCTGGTGTCTGGTCCGGCGTTACGCTCCACGCTCTCCCCTCCCACCGGTGCTGCGCGAGGGGAGCTGACTAAGCTTGCACTCGGAAAGGCAGCGCCAGAGCTATTTTTACCTGGGCCGTGTTTACAGGAAGTAAACACGGCCCAGGTAAAAATAGCTCTGGCGCTGTCTGGCGCTGCCTTTTTTGACGGAGTGTTTGGACGATAAACTGCTACACGAAGGGGTGAGTGTTTACCTTGATACACAGTGTTGGCATTTCTTCTGGATTTTCTACCCTGCAGCATTTAGTGGAGGGGGGAATAGGAAGCCGAGAGAGATGGAGGGGGCTAACGAAGGCTAAAGTGGAAGTTGGATCTACCCTGTAAAAAAAAAATATATATATATATAACGGCTATCTAGCTAGAAATCCCTAAGGATTACTAAATACTAGTCTCTTAACTAACTGGGCCTGCTGAAAAGAACTTTCTTTTTTTTTGGGTCTCTCTCTTTTTTCCTTGGACCTCTCAGCAGATTGGGACTCAAAAAGAAAAAAAAAAAGAAAAAACTTTGAACCTGAACATTGGACTAGCACCATATGGGAAAAGATAGCTAAGCAATCTATTCCAGTACCTAGCCTATAATTTGTTAAACACAATAAGTTCTAATACACTCATAAGAATGTAAATGCTGTTTAACGCAGTGCATATTCTGTCAATACTCTGTTTAGCCTACAAAATTAACATCTAGATTTACCTAGATTGTAACATAAGATCATCTTATCTCTCTGTGTTATTTAACTCTGCATTTTTGTTGAATTTACGAAATAGCCTTTTTTTTTTTTTTTTTTTTTTTTTCTCTTGGTCTTCACTAATGGTACGCTGCTCCACTACACACCGAAGCCAAAATTATAGCTTCTGTACCCACAAATGGCAACCCATTGCTAACCTAAGCAGTTCTGTATTCACTTGGGCGCTACCTTAGAGTTATATTACAGTTTAAGAGGCAAAATATCCTTCCACTTAAAATAGCATAATTAAGCTTATTGAGCCCTGATCTAGGAACATTCAGTCTCTGCTGTTGTAAAAATTCCTGGTAATTGTTTCAGTCTACACAACCAACTTGAATACAGAGTTGAACCCCTAAAAGGCTTTAATAACTGTGGGCTGAAGCTCACTCTGCCACAACATTGCATTACATTGGTATACACACTGTATTAAATATTTGATTTAGCTTGGGTTACATCTCTACTGTATATAGCTCTGTGAAGCCTTTTCTCTCTGACATTGCTAACTTACTTTTGACTTGGCGTTTGTGCAATGATGCACTCCTTGGCTTTTTATTAAAATAACTCATAAGCTTATTACAAGCTTAGCATAATATAAGGTAAATATCTTGTTTAGCTTGGTGATAAATTTTGATAATTGTTGCAGTCTATACAATTAACTTGAATACAGAGTTGAACCCCTAAAAGGCTTTAATAACTGTGGGTTGAAGCTCACTCTGCCACAACATTGCATTGCATTTATATACATATTATATTAAATACTTGATTTAGCTTGGGTTCCATCTCCACTATATATAGCTCTGTGAAGTCCTTTCTCCTTGACATTGTTAACCTACATTTGACCTGGTGTTTGTGCAATGATGTACTCCTCGGCCTTCTGTTAAAATAACCCATAAGCTTATTACAAGCTTAGCATAATATTAGGTAAATACCCTGCTTAGCCTGGTGATCTTTTCTCTCTCTTCTCTTTCCTTTTCTGGCATACATGGTCTGGTGAGCGAGCCCTAATTCACTTAACTCACTTCTGTTCCTTCCCTTCTTTTTTTTTTTTTCCTTTTCTTTTTTTCTTCTCCTAAGGATCATATTAATTAAGTCACCCCCTGCCCCCCACCTCCCTCACAATCTTCACCCCCCCTCCACCCCCCCAGCTTCCTTTTTCCCCTATTTATGCACTGGGAGAATTCTCCCCAAATAAGTTTTCCCCTGCGAGTTTGACACATGGATACATTTCTTCACCTACACTCTAAGACTCCCTCACCAGTCATGGCTTCGAGACCAAGAGATAGGAAGGCAAAGAACACTTCAGGCATACTGCCTGAAACTCATGAATCAGATATTATGGTACCTCGCCCGACCGATTCATTTGACATGCAAGTTCTGGTTACTAAAATATCGGAAGCCCTGGCCCCTAACTTTGACACACTTAAACTAGAAATCAGACAGGACATCACACTCTTATCACAGGAAGTTAAACAGTTTGCTAACAGAATTAATGAAATTGAACAGAGAGTGTCAGATCTTGAGGATCTCACTACTCTACACAACACCAATCTTGACTCCACCAATCTTTCTATCACTACAATACAAGCTAAACTCGAAGATCTCGAGAATCGCTCCCGAAGGAATAATATCCGACTAATAGGGGTCCCAGAGGACAAATGTTATGAGGATTTAAACTCCTTTATTTCTGAGTTGTTACCTCAACTTCTTAAAATCCCCTCTGACCATCCCCCAATACTAGTTGAAAGGGCACACAGAATAGGCAGACTAAGACTGGACAACAAAGGTAATCATAGACCCAGACCGGTGATTGCAAGACTATTAAACTTCCAAGACAAGGTTACACTACTTCAGTTCTATCGAAGAAATCAGCCCATTACACTTGGGGAATCTAAAATTCTCCTTTTCCAGGACTTCTCAGCAGAAACAACATCCAAAAGAAAGACACTAGCTCCCATGTGCACCAAATTAATTCAACAGGGGTATCAAGCTACCATCATCTACCCTGCAAAACTTAAAATTACAGAGGCTGAGAATGTCCATATTTTTAACACTATACAAGAGGTAGAACAATACTTGAAGGATGCTAACACTCTAAGCTCATAGTTATCAGGCTAAAAATAGGATATGTCTGCTTTAATGTTTTTCCCTACCCGTTGCTTTTTTCCCTTCTCCCTTTTCTTTTTTTTTTTTTTTTTCCTTCTCTCCTCTCCTCTTCTTCTCCTTCCCCCCCCCGATCTCCTTTTTTCTCTAATCCCCCCCTTTTTTTTTTCTCCCCTCCCCTTCCCCCTTCTCCCCCCGTACGGATTACATTCAGAGATTCTAGATAATATCAAATGGCAAATTTTAAAATAATCTCCTGGAATGTGGGTGGAATCTCCACCCCCATTAAAAGGAAGGCTATCCTTACACATCTTAGGAAATTAGGGACTGATATATCTTTTTTACAAGAAACGCATCTGTCAATTGAGGAGTCCCTGAAACTCAAAACCTCTTGGGTGAGAGAAACCTACTTTTCTTCGGGAGATCAGAGGCGGAGGGGGGTGGCCATCCTGATTGGCAAAAAAATTAATTTAGAAACTATTTACAGTGAAACTGATCCAGATGGAAGATTCGTGATAATTAAAGTAAAAATCTATAAAACAATTTATACCTTGTGTAACTTATATGCCCCCAACAAATTGGACCCAGTTTTCTGGTCCAGACTTCAGGCTAAAATTCTCGCAGTTCAAGAGGGGCATTTAATTCTTGGCGGTGATTTCAATATGTCCCCACACTCTCCACTCGATAGACTTAGAATCTCCAATAAGCTGGCTAAACAAAAACGGGATAATTTAGAAACCAAGTTAATAAAATCAATCATGCATAACCTTGCAGTAAGAGATGCCTGGAGGCTTCAAAACCCTGATGTCAGGGACTTTACATGTCTATAGAGAGCTCACAAAACGATGTCCAGAATTGATCTCTTTCTCATTAAAGATAGAATAATCTTATCAGAAGTAAAGACGGGTATATTACCAATCTTTCTCTCTGACCATGGTCCTATTTCACTGGAAATCCAACCCAATTTTCATAAAGATAGATCACCACGCTTTGTTTTCCCTTCCTTTCTCGCAAATGACTTGAAATTTAAAAATTGGCTCAAACTTAAGTTTTCTGAGTACCTCCATCATAACCAGGGTCATATTGACTCCCCTCTGATATTCTGGGAGGCTGCCAAGGCGGTCCTCAGGGGCAAAATCATAGCTTTCAGTGCTGAAAGATCCAAGATATTAAGATTAAGAGAGATAGAAATTACTAATTCAGTAATCAACTCGTACAACTCTTACCTACTTGAAAAGTCACCTATATACTGGGCAAAATACATTCGGGCCAAAAATACCAGAGACACATTTGCTATCTCTCAGGAGACACAGAGGGACTTGAGACTCCAAGCGAGAATGTATAGGTTTGGAAACAAATCAGGCAAATTATTGGCGAACCTGGTCAAAAGAGAGAAAAAGTCATCTCTTATCGAGAGCATTCAGCAGGAGGGTACCTTTCTTGATAAACCGGCTGAGATAGCAAAGGTATTTGTCAGTTACTATCAGGACCTATATACACGAAGGAGCTCAGATCTCATACAAGCATCTCAATTCTGGAGTAAAATAACTTGTCCTAAAATCTCAACTGAGGAGGCTGGCATTCTTAACGCCCCAATTACCGAAGCAGAGATAACAAAAGTTATTTCAGATCTTGCTACCAATAAAGCCCCCGGACTAGACGGCCTCCCAAACGAGTTTTATAAAATCATTAACACCAATATTACTCCCTATCTTAAGAATCTATATAATAGCATGTATGTCAAGGGAGAGCCTGTAGCTGCCTCTTTTTCTGCCTCCAATACCATTTTAATCTTGAAGGCTGGAAAAAATCCCTCCTTAAAAGAATCATACAGGCCCATAGCCCTCCTAAATGGAGACTATAAGATCATGTGCTCCATCATTGCTGGGCGCCTCCAGGCTCCACTGGCCACTGTCATTCACTCAGACCAGGCTGGGTTTCTCCAAGGACGTAACTCCTCAGCAAAAATCAGGGAGGCCTTGACTATCACAGAGTACTTTAGGACAATGGGGGTGTCGGAGGGTAATGGGGACGGGGAGGCACCTGACCTGGCTATTGTCTCGATTGATGCAGAGAAAGCATTCGACTCAATACATTTCGATCATCTTTTCACCTCTCTGGCCAAGTTTGGTTTTAGAGGTGAGTTCCTTAATTTTATTATGAATCTGTACAAAGAACCCTATACAACTCTGATCGTTAACTATCTATCGTCTCCACAGATAATCCTCGGAAGGGGAACACGCCAGGGGTGTCCCCTATCCCCCTTGCTCTTCGACGTCTCGATTGAACCGCTGGCAATCATGGTCAGACAACTACTACCAGGTATTAAATTGGGCAAACAGGTCATAAAAATCGCTCTATATGCTGACGACTTACTCTTATATCTTTCAGATACCAAAACTAGCATACCTAAACTATTAGATATTACCACCCAATTTGGATCCTTCTCGGGCTATAAGATCAATGAAGCAAAATCAGAGCTGCTATGGCTCAGACAAAATAACAACTCGCCCCCGGATATCCCCTTCACTGTGACCAGAGATTCTCTCAAATATTTAGGAATCATAATAATTCTCTGGAAGAAAATATTTGTTATCCCTACTTACCACTAGCTTTAATGCATTGCCCTCCTACTGAATTACCAGGTAAAATCAAAAGGCTTAAATCCTTTTCCAACCCTCTGAAGGCTTGGTGGAAAGTGAGTAACTTACTGTCCCTAAATTGTAAAGTCTCTCAATATCTCCCATTACAGGGAAACCCAAAATTCCCGGCCGGAGTAAACTCTGCAATATTTAAGAAATGGCACACTCTAGGGCTGAATAGGCTGATACAACTATGGGATATAGAGAGGAGGTGCGCTAAATCTTTTGAGAATCTGAAAACAGAATTTCAAATCAATAACAAGGAATTTTTTGCCTTCTTGCAAAGTAGACATTTCTTGCTTGAGCTTATGAAAGAGACCGGCTGGAGCTGGAATTTTGGTAGATTGGGAAGCTGGGTCACTCTGTTTAAGAGCGGTATTAGCTCTATCTCACCCTGTTATCAGCTAATCAAATCAGGCAAAGGCGAAGCAGTGCTAGAGAAAATCACCATGTTATGGAACCAGCTGCTTCCACATGCCAGTATCGACGTAAAAATTATTCAGTCTTCAATCCGCAAGGTGGCCCAGGTCACTTTTTCAGCCACTTGGAGAGAGATACATGTTAAACTTCTGCACAATTCTTACTTTACTCCCAAAAAGGGTCACAAAATTCACAACCTCAGCTTCAATAGGTGTCCAAAATGTTCATTTCCTGCGGTCGATTTAATGCATATGATCTGGAGTTGCCCCAGAATAAGGCACCTCTGGCGGAAACTAGAGTTCTGGCTTAATAAAACCCTTAAAATTCCCCATGTGAGTCTCTCTCAGATACAGATTGTCTTTGGCCCCAAGAATCTTAACTCATGGAATAAATTGATATTTCTCTCTATCTTGGCAACCAGATATCTCATCTTCAAAAAATGGAAACTGAGAGCGACCCCAACGATTCCAGAGATAAAAAAACTCTCTGAAGAAACAATGCTTACTAGAACAAAGGGATACCAATCTAGATAATGACTCAGATATTAAAAAATTATTTGGTAAATGGTCAATTTTCATCAAATCATTACCTATTTCAGAGATGAATGACTTAATATTCCCTTTTAGAAACTCAGAACTGGTGTTGCTGGGTGCCTGGTAATGATTAAGTAGAGCTGCCTATTGGAGATCCTTTGGGATGCCCCCCCCTCTCCTTCTCCTTCTCTTCCTTCTTCTCTCACACTCTGGTCTCGCGTTGGGGGGAGGAGGGAGAAGGTCCTTGTCTTTCCGGTCTCTCCCTTCCTTCTCTCCCTTCCCTGTCTCTTTCCCCTCTCTCCTGGATCTTCTCCTCCCCCTTCCTCTCTCCCCCCACCCTTTTCCTCCCTTCCCCCTTCCCTCCCTTCCCCTTTTTTTTTTTTTCTCTTCTCCTCCCTCTCTTTCCTAATTTTTGTTTTCTCTCTGTGTAAGATAAAGAAAACCCCAACAATAGGTATACACTAAGAATTTGGTCTTAAAAGTTCAAGGTTAAGGTACTTTATTAACCTCATGTTGGATATTGTTATGTATCATGATATTTTATGTAGTCTTGCATGAACACCTGAAGCTTCTGATCATCCTGTTTCTTTTTTTTCTTTTTGGTTAAGGAAAACTCCAACAACAGGCATTCACTAAGAACCGGGGTTTAAAATTTTGGGTTTAGGTGCTTTGATGACTTTATGTTGGATTTTGTTTTGTACCATGGTACGCTATGTAATTCTGTATGAACACCTGAAGACATTGATTATCCCGGTTATTCCCTCTTCTTTTTCTCTTTTTTTTCTCTCTCTCCTTGTATTATTGTATAACTGTGCCAATTGTTGGATAATAAATAAACATTTAAAAAAAAAAATTGCATGCTCTATCTGAATCCTGGATAAAAAACATACACTTACATAAAAGCAATAGCGCAATAATAAAACACATTTTTAGATACAACAATGTAAAGCACTGCATGTGTTATTTAAACAAGGGGATTGAGGGCAATTAACTCACATGTCAGAGAGGACCTGAAATATTGATGTTTGCTGTAATCTGGGACTGTAGTTGAATATGTCAGCTCTGTAAAAGGTACATTTACCTTTTAGACCCATGCTAATTGCTTTATGATCATAAAATCTACCTATTCCCAGACTCTGGTACACTAGGCTATTGTACAAAATCAATCAATGAAGTTTCATCTATGTTGCCTATCAAAGTTTTAATGACAGATATTTATAGCATAAAATTAATGTTATGATTATTTACACTCCAACATATGCTACTTAAACATTTTCAGAAAATAATAATAATATATATATATATTAATTCATTGTATTTTGAAATATTATTTTTTTTAGAATGAACAGATTTTCTAAATTCTGAAATTTATTTTTCAATAATAATGCTTTGCTTTTTACCATAAGAAGAGACACTGATTAAAAAAAAAAAAAAATACAAAAATAAATAAAATACTATTGCCTAAACATAAATGTGCCATTTTGCTGACTTGATTTTCCTTTTATCTCTCCACACAATAAAACACCAAGGAATAATTTTGAAATATAGTTGAGCCCTGAAGACTGATGATTCCCATTCAAACTTGCTTTTTACATCCACACATTTTAATTGAGCAATTTGTCACAATTTGACAAATGCTTATACAATATGCCCAATTTAAAAAATAATAATAATCTAGTGTGTAACGATTGTGATAGATTGAATGGCTTCCATATTCAGGGCAGTAAACAAACAAAACCATGGTAAAAATTGTTTGTTTGTTTGTTTTTTTTTTTTATTTCTTCAAGGGGAAATCTGTATTAAGTCCAATAGACTAACTATACAATTATTGTTATGCTTTTTTGTAAAAATTTACATTTTTTAATATATAGGCATTTGTATTGCACAAGTTAGATGACAATACACAGATGGACTTAGTCCAAAAATGGTGTTTACAGGATCAGTGATTTAACATTTAAAAGGGCATGATACCGTAAAAATTGTAAAATGCATGAGTGCATTTCAGTTTCAAATAAAAGCATTTTTGCAATACACTAGCATTATCAAACATGCTTCTATTAAACGCTAATATATTTTCAGTAACATATACACATATGCTGAGTGTACACCACTATTTAAATATCATGCCTCTTTAGAGTGTCGACAGTGGCATGAATACCTCAGATTCAGTCATCAGAGACAACAAATGTGCACTGACTATAATCAATCTGTCAGTTATCCGTAAGTAACATAGATCACTTTCAACAAATCCTGTTACACAACTATAAAACTTTGTAGACATATCCTCTATCTGACTTGGAAACTGACTCTTATTCTGGGCTATTTTTCTATTACTTTCACTATTCAGCTGCAGTTTGAGGGATAAATGTCTCGTGCTGACTTCTTTTTCCATGTGGACACATCCTTGACCCCCAGAGTCGTCGATTACCGCCCCCTTTTAATAAACTTAAATTACCTTAAATCATCCAGCAATTAAAGAATACACAGACACTTGTTGCTTGATAAAAATACTGGCCACAGCCTGTTCATGAAATAACAAATTTAAAACACCAAATAAATAACTCTTTTAACCATATAAAAATCCATTAACTCTGGAGATGCTAGCTCCCAAACTTAATTCATTAATCTCCCTTTTCTTGTTGACCAGGCCGTGTATAAATTCACCTGGACTTAAATAAGTCTGTTATTTCTTTAAAACCCCCAAGCTCCAAGGAACCCCGTGTCCAAGAAGCTACTTAACCTGCTCTCCCACCCCGTGGGGAGATTAACCCATTCACTTATGGCCATAATCCAATTGCAAACGTGAGGGAACTAGCACCCGCCAAGCTGTGACAAAAAATAAAATGGTACACAATGGGATGGAGGGAAAACTTCTTGCTGCCATGAAATTATTTTTTGAAGATGGCCGTCTCACCACTTCCTTATATGGCCTTCTCCTGTGACCCACCCACTCCACCAAATATGGGACTAACTCCTCCCATGGGTCAAAAGCCCCCTCCCCCTACGTTTCTTTCGTATCCGGGGGCTGGCTTGACCCCCAGAGTTATCGATTACCGTCCCCTTTTAATAAACTTAAATTACCTTAAATCATCCAACAATTAAAGAATTCACAGACACTTGTTGCTTGGTAAAAATACTGGCCACAGCCTGTTTATTAAATAACAAATTTAAAACACCAAATAAATAACTCTTTTAACCATATGAAAATCCATTAACTCTGAAGATGCTAGCTCCCAATCGTAATTCATTAATCTCCCTTTTCTTGTTGACCAGGCCGTGTATAAATTCACCTGGACTTAAATGAGTCCGTTATTTCTTTAAAACCCCCAAGCTCCAAGGAACCCTGTGTCCAAGAAGCTACTTAACCTGTTCTCCCACCCTGTGGGGAGATGAACCCATTCACTTATGGCCATAGTCCAATTGCAAACATGAGGGAACTAGCACCCGCCAAAGACTGGACTGACTGCCAGGCAGACCAGCCCGCCACCCCTCACGCCAAAGATACCAAAATCTCTTTGAGTCCCAAGAGAAACCACCTTAAACCTAACATTAAGGTGTACACCAACCTGCAAATAAAATACACCAGTACTCGCATCCTCCAATCACTGATGCACAACCCCACATTGTACTCCACGCATAAGGCTGCAATCAGCGTATTCACCTCCTTCCTCCTGTTAATTTTATAATGGAGCCATGCCACCCTCCAACCAATCTCGTAAGCATGGCAGACCATACTACCGTTAAACCCTGGACAAGCCCACAAAACCTCTCCAAGCCTCCTTAATCTTATTCACCAGGTTTCTCTGAGGCAAGAAAACCAAATCATTACCTCGGCCTGGACCACTAGTACCCCCAAGACCAAAACAGTTCAGCATAATCCACAACCAGCGGCAACATGCAAGCCAACCTGAGGGCCCCGTACTCCAAACCAACCAATAGCATTTTTTATTATCAAATCCCTGACTGGAGGCCCTCCTTCTCAACTGCAGCCGCACGCCGGGACCAATAATTGAAAAATTGGCCCACTACCCACGTGTACCAGACCGACCACCATATGAACGGACAACCATAAACAAATTAAACACCCAAATTTCAGACACCCCCAACAAAGAAGACTATAAGAACCTCAACCTACCCGCACCTTTAATAAAGCCACCAAACCCCATACAGCAGGTTCAGAGGCTGCCCAAATCCTCGAGGCAAATGGACACTTGTGACACCATGAAAAACACCTCCCCATAACCCAGCCCCCCATGGGGCCTTATATTACGAATGACCACCCGCAGGAGTACCATCCTCCACAACCCTTTAAGCAAAACCCCAACCCATGCATTGCGCCATCTCTAATGCCCTTAACTGAAATCAATCCTTCCCATTCCACTCAAACTTTTTCACGTTTCTGTGCTATGGAAGACCTCACCAAGTGGGCTGGTCATCCGTACCAAGGTACCCCCTCCACACTGGGAATGCTCTCCCCACTCTGTTTGCCCATGGCATGAACTCCCAGGAGCAATGCCATCGAAAAAACACTTAAGGCATTGTCCAGTGAGTTATGAACCCCAGAAATGTGTATTGCTCCCACCAATGCATGGAAACACAGGCATTGCAACCCAAATGCCCTCAACAATTCCATGACCATGGGATTAGGGGTGGGGCAGATAATATGCATTCCCAAATGAATCTGCCCACACAAACATGGCCACCAGCCCTGTAATAGCTCAAGAAGACTAAGTCATTACGAATTCCACCTCCTTCCATTCTTGCTGGTCATTGAGGCGCGCACTAAGAAGCCGCACCAACACCTACCCTTTCAGCCGGTCAGTCCCCACCCCTCCCAAGAAATCTGAATCATTGCAGACCCTCCAACATAAAGATAAAAATACCCAAATTAGGTCATCGTTTGGCACCCTTTAAAGACTAATAAAATGATGAGGCTGCTACACCTCTGCCGCTGCCAATGCCAAAACTGCAAATTCTCCCGCCATGGATATTTCGGCGGGAAAATTATAGTTTCCCCGCAAAATTCTGAGTGTGACTCTAGCAGACTCCCTGGAGGACCTTATCTCCTTCTGCAAGACCACCTTCTATCCCAATGCTCTGCACTCCATTCCCACAGACACAATAGTAATATTAAGAAAATAATCACTGATGGCAGGTCTTCTGACTTATCAGATGCTAGATACCCCCACAATCCTCAGCCCTTCAATAAAATTATCCCTGATGCGTAAACAGGCAAGGGTATAGGCAGGCCAGGCAAACAGAAAGCCGTACAGTATAAAAGTATTAAATTTGAACCTTTAGGGCTTATTTATGTAACTGACCCAGCTGATTCCATTTATTAAAGCCACAACCTAACAAAATGGGTTGAGCATGTATGTATAAGCATATCTCATTACTTTATCACCTTGTGTACATATACATATTTATTTATCTTATATCTGTCCCTAAACCAATCACCCATACTTGTAAAGAACAATATGAAATTAACATTTTATTACCTTATCTCTTCTATACCCCGTTGGTAATGTAATGTTCACTACAAGCTATGTTAACACAGCTTAACCTCAATGCCAAAACTTTAATGACGGGTGTGGATACCACAGGGGAAATACCCCTTTACATCTGCCGATATGCTGGTAATGGAAATACTTGTAACAATCCAATACATTACACTAGGCAGAGTGGATCATTGGGAAGAAATCATAGGCGGGAAACACATTGTCTAAACTGTCCCTGCAATATAAAATGTCTGCAAAATACCACCAATAGGATCGGACACAGACCCAAAGAATCCCCAAACCAGAAAGAATACACCATCAAATTAGTGATCTCAAAACCGTAAAATCATAGCAGTTGCAATGCAAAATCTGAGTTCCCCCGTAAGAGGGCGATATAAAATTATCATACACATATATATAATATTATCGACATTATCAGTTATATGCAAAGCACCAACAGAGTTTTGCAGCGCTACAACACTAGGCTGTATACAAGGTAACATTTATAGAGATCAAACGGGTAGAGGGCCCATCCAAAGTTTCACTGCCGCAGTTTGCTCATAGGAAGGCGATCTACAAACCGATGGGCTCATAAGATATAACCTTACCCTATTAGTGCTCCTAGATACTACATAACATAAGGGATGTCGCCTCTGACAGCGCCGTGACTCTCTTTGTTATGAAAGATATTGTAATATTTGCACTCCCATACTCAGTATAGATGAAGGAATATTCCCCATATCATGATATTAACCCTTCAGAGGAATAAAAGTGGAAAACCTTGGAGAAGGATAATTTTCCAATGAGAAATGATTGTATGGACCACCTATCCAGTGAATATAATAGATACTATAAATTATAGAAATATATTTATATACCATCATATACACATATGACTATATCCTCCATAGGCAACAAAACATGAAAAGACTTAAAGGGACAGACTACACCAGAATTTCCATTATTTAAAAGACTAGAAAATCCCTTACTTGTTCCCCAGATTTGCATAACCAACACAGTTATATTAAAATGTGTTACCACTGTGATTACCTTGTATCTAAGCCTCTTATCCCCTCTTAACCCTTATCACATTGCTTTGACAGACATGCAATTCAGCCAATCAGTACAGACCCCTAAAAAACTCCACAGGAGAGAGCACAATGTTATTCATATGACCACATGAACTAGCACTATCTAACTGTGAAAACATTACCAACATGCTCTGAGCTAAGAGGCGGTTACCAACAGCTCAGAAATCAGTTTGAGCCTACCAAGGTTTAGCATTTCACTAATACCAACAAGGTAACAAGCAAATTTAAGGATAAAAGTCAATTAAAAGTTGTCAAATATTTAATGCCCCATGACTCATGGAAATTTAATATTGACTAGACTGTACTGTACCTCAAAGAAAATTAGATGCAAAATACAGTTAACTGCCACTAGATGGCAGGCAAAACAAAGGGATCCTAGGAAATAAGATCAACAACCCGTTCTAAGCTCGTAAAGGACCAGTCAAGACAGTAGATTTGCATAATCAACAAATGCAAGATAACAAGGCAATGCAATAGCACTTAGTCTGAACTTCAAATGAGTAGTAGATTTTTTTTCTGACAATTTTAAAAGTTATGTCTTTTTCCACTCCCCTTGTACCATGTGACAGCCATCAGCCAATCACAAATGCATACACGTACCATGTGACAGCCATCAGCCATTCACAAATGCATACACACTTATTCTTGCACATGCTCAGTAGGAGCTGGTGACTCAAAAAGTTTAAATATAAAAAGACTGTGCACATTTTGTTAATAGAAGTAAATTGGAAAGTTGTTTATTTTTTTTAAATTTTTTTATTTATAACCAGCGGTACATGCCATAAAAAACAAAAAATAAATCACATTATAGTTATTGCGCCACGCAGGGCCACATACAGCATAACATAAAAAAGCGATCTAGAATCAACGGATATAATTATAACATTCTGGACTTTATACAACATTAAATTTTACCCCAAAGTGGTTCTCTTGATTCTATGCATATACTACTGGGATTTTTCTCTTTTTTCTATCCTATTCCCCTTTCCCTCTTCCCTTCTTTTCTATGCAACAAACTTTACAGAACATAATTTAGAAAGTAACAAAAAGTTACTTGTTTAAAATGGCATGCTCTATCTGAATAATGAAAGTTTAATTTTGATTGAGTGTCCCTTTAAGGCAGAGCAGAGAGTGTAAACCAGCACAGCAGAGAATTAGTACTAACAAACATACATAATATGAATATCCCCTATGGCACCAAACTTTACATAAGGAGAGAAAACACCACCCCTTCTGACAAGAGAAAAAACTTCCATATAGTTTAGTGATCCCCAAGAAGGAATATCCTCTCTCTCTCTCTCTCTCTCTCTCTCTCTCTCTCTCTCTCTCTATATATATATATATATATATATATATATATATATATATATATATATATATATATATATATATATATATACTGTCATATAGGAAGGAATATACTCTATATTCCCTTATTCAGCAGCTTGACAAAGAAACTGAGGTTTTGAAACGCGTTGCTCTTATTTTACAGCTCCTGCCAAGGGGCTTTTATATTGATTGACAGGCGAAAAAGCCCATTATAAGTGATACAGTGGTAAGTCCCTATACAGGTGTTTTCTTAGGTGGTTTGGATTCGTGATTTACGATCTAACCCGGTAGAATCACTGCTGTGCTATCACTGCGTTTCTAGCCGTATCCTTCTTGGTAACTTTGTAACTACTTCCGCTGGTATCTGTAAGGAGGTCGGACAAACAGGAACCTGTGAAAAAACACAGCACGACTAATGTGTGACCGCCGCTGACATTCATTTACCAAGCTGTGAGTACAGATATCATTTTAGTACGTTGTATTTGGTATTGCACTAAAGGATATTTTCGTCATTAGGAGAACTCGCTCCAGTGACCAACCCTCTGCAGTGACTGTCTGGCTTCGGATTACCACTGCTGTTAGTTTTTCAGTCCGGATCCAATATAACTGGATTTGACAGCTGATCTTTCAGTTTGGGCGTGGAACTGAAAACCAGTTTGGATTGCTATATACTCGGCATATTATAACATTGTATCAGTATACCTAGAGTGTGTCCACAATCATGCTCTGTGTGGATTGTTATATCCTTTGCTTATTTGGGACATTGTAGCATTTTATTTTAGTACTTTATAAGCGCTGTCTACATTAACTCTGCAAGCGCTGTTCACATTCCCTTGTTCATATTTGTATTTATTTGTATTTATGTCATTTTATTAAGTAATCTATATGTACTAGGTCGACCTACAATTTAATAAACTGTTTTTAAATTTATGATCTTTTGTTTATATAAGAAATAGTTTGTGATCAATTCATACCATTATTAAATACATTTTATTTGTAACCGGCACCTTCATTATTTATTTGATTTCAGTTTTATTTATATTCATCTATTGGTATTATTAATTTATATTGTATATTCCTTTATGTATTTATTATAATCTTGTTGTGTCCCTACTTTTGTGGTTAAGCTTCTGCAGCTGTTAGTGACAGATAGTAGATTATGATATAAATTGGTCTCTTTTGATACTCTTTAGCTGGGTTGAGTGCTCCCTAGTATTTATTTATTTTATCTGTATGTTCTTTGGGTCCACTGAGAGAGTCCCATTGTCTAGTTGGAGTGTGTAGTATTATTAGTCCTTTGGTGCTGATCACTTTTTGTTCTCTTAGGCCTAGATTTGGAGTTCGGCGGTAGCCGTCAAAACCAGCGTTAGAGGCTCCTAACGCTGGTTTTGGCCGCCCGCTGGTATTTGGAGTCAGTGATTAAAGGGTCTAACGCTCACTTTTCAGCCGCGACTTTTCCATACCGCAGATCCCCCTACGCCATTTGCGTATCCTATCTTTTCAATGGGATCTTTCTAACGCCGGTATTTAGAGTCGTTTCTGAAGTGAGCGTTAGAGCTCTAATGACAAAACTCCAGCCGCCTGAAAATAGCAGGAGTTAAGAGCTTTCTGGCTAACGCCGGTTCATAAAGCTCATAACTACTGTACCCTAAAGTACACTAACACCCATAAACTACCTATGTACCCCTAAACCGAGTTCCCCCCACATCGCCGCCACTCGATTAAAATTTTTAACCCCTAATCTGCCGACCGCCACCTACGTTATACTTATGTACCCCTAATCTGCTGCCCCTAACCCCGCCGACCCCTGTATTACATTTATTAACCCCTAACCTGCCCCCCACAATGTCGCCGCCAGCTACTTAAAATAATTAACCCCTAATCTTCCGACCGCAAAGCGCCGCCACCTACGTTATCCTTATGTACCCCTAATCTGCTGCCCCTAACACCGCCGACCCCTATATTATATTTATTAACCCCTAATCTGCCCCCCTCAACGTCGCCGACACCTGCCTACACTTATTAACCCCTAATCTGCCGAGCGGACCTGAGCGCTACTATAATAAAGTTATTAACCCCTAACCCGCCTCACTAACCCTATAATAAATAGTATTAACCCCTTAATCTGCCCTCCCTAACATCGCCGACACCTGCCTACACTTATTAACCCCTAATCTGCCGAGCGGAGCTCACCGCTATTCTAATAAATGTATTAACCCCTAAAGCTAAGTCTAACCCTAACACTAACACCCCCTAACTTAAATATAATTTACATCTAACGAAATAAATTAACTCTTATTAAATAAATGATTCCTATTTAAAGCTAAATACTTACCTGTAAAATAAATCCTAATATAGCT
The DNA here is from genome assembly GCF_027579735.1 of Bombina bombina. NCBI lineage: Eukaryota > Metazoa > Chordata > Amphibia > Anura > Bombinatoridae > Bombina > Bombina bombina. The sequence goes on along the minus strand of NC_069500.1, from coordinate 464,028,580 downwards.
ACAATATAAATTATAATTATATTATAGCTATTTTAGGATTAATATTTATTTTACAGGCAACTTTGTAATTATTTTAACCAGGTACAATAGCTATTAAATAGTTAAGAACTATTTAATAGTTACCTAGTTAAAATATTAACAAATTTACCTGTAAAATAAATCCTAACCTAAGATATAATTAAACCTAACACTACCCTATCAATAAAATAATTAAATAAACTACCTACAATTACCTACAATTAACCTAACACTACACTATCAATAAATTAATTAAACACAATTCCTACAAATAAATACAATTAAATAAACTAGCTAAAGTACAAAAAATAAAAAAGAACTAAGTTACAAAAAATAAAAACATATTTACAAACATAAGAAAAATATTACAACAATTTTAAACTAATTACACCTACTCTAAGCCCCCTAATAAAATAACAAAGCCCCCCAAAATAAAAAATTCCCTACCCTATTCTAAATTAAAAAAGTTACAAGCTCTTTTACCTTACCAGCCCTGAACAGGGCCCTTTGTGGGGCATGCCCCAAGAATTTCAGCTCTTTTGCCTGTAAAAGAATAAATACAATACCCCCCCCCCCAACATTACAACCCACCACCCACATACCCCTAATCTAACCCAAACCCCCCTTAAATAAACCTAACATTAAGCCCCTGAAGATCTTCCTACCTTGTCTTCACCATCCAGGTATCACCGATCCGTCCTGGCTCCAACATCTTCATCCAACCCAAGCGGGGGTTGGCGATCCATCATCCGGTGCTGAAGAGGTCCAGAAGAGGCTCCAAAGTCTTCCTCCTATCCGGCAAGAAGAGGACATCCGGACCGGCAAACATCTTCTCCAAGCGGCATCTTCGATCTTCTTCCATCCGGTGCGGAGCGGGTCCATCTTGAAGCAGGCGACGCGGATCCATCCTCTTCTTCCGTTGTCTCCCGACTAATGACGGTTCCTTTAAGGGACGTCATCCAAGATGGCGTCCCTCGAATTCCGATTGGCTGATAGGATTCTATCAGCCAATCGGAATTAAGGTAAGAATTTTCTGATTGGCTGATGGAATCAGCCAATCAGAATCAAGTTCAATCCGATTGGCTGATCCAATCAGCCAATCAGATTGAGCTCGCATTCTATTGGCTGATCGGAACAGCCAATAGAATGCGAGCTCAATCTGATTGGCTGATTGGATCAGCCAATCGGATTGAACTTGATTCTGATTGGCTGATTCCATCAGCCAATCAGAAAATTCTTACCTTAATTCCGATTGGCTGATAGAATCCTATCAGCCAATCGGAATTCGAGGGACGCCATCTTGGATGACGTCCCTTAAAGGAACCGTCATTAGTCGGGAGACAACGGAAGAAGAGGATGGATCCGCGTCGCCTGCTTCAAGATGGACCCGCTCCGCACCGGATGGAAGAAGATCGAAGATGCCGCTTGGAGAAGATGTTTGCCGGTCCGGATGTCCTCTTCTTGCCGGATAGGAGGAAGACTTTGGAGCCTCTTCTGGACCTCTTCAGCACCGGATGATGGATCGCCAACCCCCGCTTGGGTTGGATGAAGATGTTGGAGCCAGGACGGATCGGTGATACCTGGATGGTGAAGACAAGGTAGGAAGATTTTCAGGGGCTTAGTGTTAGGTTTATTTAAGGGGGGTTTGGGTTAGATTAGGGGTATGTGGGTGGTGGGTTGTAATGTTGGGGGGGGGTATTGTATTTATTCTTTTACAGGCAAAAGAGCTGAAATTCTTGGGGCATGCCCCGCAAAGGGCCCTGTTCAGGGCTGGTAAGGTAAAAGAGCTTGTAACTTTTTTAATTTAGAATAGGGTAGGGAATTTTTTATTTTGGGGGGCTTTGTTATTTTATTAGGGGGCTTAGAGTAGGTGTAATTAGTTTAAAATTGTTGTAATATTTTTCTTATGTTTGTAAATATTTTTTTATTTTTTGTAACTTAGTTCTTTTTTATTTTTTGTACTTTAGCTAGTTTATTTAATTGTATTTATTTGTAGGAATTGTGTTTAATTAATTTATTGATAGTGTAGTGTTAGGTTAATTGTAGGTAATTGTAGGTAGTTTATTTAATTATTTTATTGATAGGGTAGTGTTAGGTTTAATTATATCTTAGGTTAGGATTTATTTTACAGGTAAATTTGTTATTATTTTAACTAGGTAACTATTAAATAGTTCTTAACTATTTAATAGCTATTGTACCTGGTTAAAATAATTACAAAGTTGCCTGTAAAATAAATATTAATCCTAAAATAGCTATAATATAATTATAATTTATATTGTAGCTATATTAGGATTTATTTTACAGGTAAGTATTTAGCTTTAAATAGGAATCATTTATTTAATAAGAGTTAATTTATTTCGTTAGATGTAAATTATATTTAAGTTAGGGGGGTGTTAGTGTTAGGGTTAGACTTAGCTTTAGGGGTTAATACATTTATTAGAATAGCGGTGAGCTCCGCTCGGCAGATTAGGGGTTAATAATTGAAGGTAGGTGTCGGCGATGTTAGGGAGGGCAGATTAGGGGTTAATACTATTTATGATAGGGTTAGTGAGGCGGATTAGGGGTTAATAACTTTATTATAGTAGCGCTCAGGTCCGCTCGGCAGATTAGGGGTTAATAAGTGTAGGCAGGTGTCGGCGACGTTGAGGGGGGCAGATTAGGGGTTAATAAATATAATATAGGGGTCGGCGATGTTAGGGCAGCAGATTAGGGGTACATAGGGATAACGTAGGTTGCGGCGGTTTACGGAGCGGCAGATTAGGGGTTAAAAAAAATATGCAGGGGTCAGCGATAGCGGGGGCGGCAGATTAGGGGTTAATAAGTGTAAGGTTAGGGGTGTTTAGACTCGGGGTACATGTTAGAGTGTTAGGTGCAGACGTAGGAAGTGTTTCCCCATAGGAAACAATGGGGCTGCGTTAGGAGCTGAACGCTGCTTTTTTTCAGGTGTTAGGTTTTTTTTCAGCTCAAACAGTCCCATTGTTTCCTATGGGGGAATCGTGCACGAGCACGTTTTTGAGGCTGGCCGCGTCCGTAAGCAACTCTGGTATCGAGAGTTGCATTTGCGGTACAAATGCTCTACGCTCCTTTTTTGGAGCCTAACGCAGCATTTGTTTGAACTCTCGATACCAGAGTTAAATTTATGGTGCGGCCAGAAAAAAGCCCGCGGAGCGTTAACAGCCCTTTTACCGCCAAACTCCAAATCTAGGCCTAAGAGAGCTAGATTGCGCCAAAAAATCAACGGCGGGAAAGTTAACCCCACCAAAGCCAGATCTAACAGAGTCCCCCCTTAGAGTAATAAGGATATAAAACTCAGAAGTTCAGTAAGGGGAAGTTTAACGTTTACCTTTAAAACCATTAAAGTATTACAGTACTATGACCAAAAAAACCCTCGCAATGCGCACCCACAAACATAAGTGTAGGAAGCAGGATCAAACCCAATAAACACAATATAAACACTGTATTGCCTGTGAGAAGTCTGCACGACACTGAGAAAGTAAGAGGCATGTACCCAAAGTGCCTCCCTAAAGTCCAAAGAATCGAGCACTCTAAGGGAAAAGCGTTTAAGCAAAATCTGTAATTTTTTTACCGGAACTGCAGGAAATAAATAATGAGCTGCTGCCTCATTTTAAAATGCGCTGTATCCGGTGGCTGGCTTTCTCCCTTTATCCTGTGTGACCTTTACCTGTGCTTTTTTGGGCAGCTTGGATTTATACCTACGTTTTTGTGAATTTATAAAGCCACACCCTGAATTTCCTTTGAGATATTATGAGAAAAAAACTATCAAGTAACTCTAGAGGCTAACACTGTCTGTCCTTACCTGGACACTCGGTTGATTTCTACATTTTTTGCATTCTTAAAAAAAGCTGAAAATACCATAAGATTGAAAAACAATCCGGGAGAATCTTCCGATTTGTTTTAAAGCTGAATGCTAAGTGTACTGTTGTCTGAAGTCAGGTATGAGTAGCACTTTTATAATGTTTGATATGTATTACTGGCAAGTGAAAGAAGGTAAATGTGTTATTGTTATTTCTGGTAATAAAGGGACATGAAACCTATTTTTATTTTTGTTTCATGATTTAGGGCGACACTGAAATCTTTCCCGTTCATTAGAGATATTCTAAGAAAAAATTTAGTTAAATAACCTAAAATAGAACCATAATCATGGTACTTAATGCCTTGACTCCTGAAGATGGACAATCCAGTACATAATAAAACTTAACTTTTATTAACTCTTAAAAAATAGAAAATTTGAATCCCATAGTGCTATTATAATGTATATAAAATTGTGCCAGATAGTTTATCTGCATGAACATTTCGATGCTAGGTATAATTTTTTGAATAAAATAACGTTCAGTGATTAGACACTGACAAACATAGATTACCGATATATTGTCTAAAATACAAGCCGGGGAAGGGAGAAATTAAAAAAGGCGCCTTTGATAAAGCCTAATGTATCATCAAACTGTCCAGTCAGATAAACAATCTAGCACAATTTTATATACATTTATTGACGCTTTCTGCCTCTACGTATGGAATATCAATACAATTATAATAGCACTGTGGGATTATGATTTTAAATTTATTATTTTTCTTAAAGTTAATAAAAGTTAAGTTTCATTATGTAGTGGATTGTTTTTCTTCATTGGTCAGGGCATTGAGTGCCATGGTTGTGGTTATTTTTTATGTTCCTTTACCTAATTAGTTTTTTTATACATTATACCATAGAGCACCACTCTCTAGAACTTTATGTGTACAGAATTATAAGTTGTGAGATGACATCACATCACAACAGACAAATTTATATGAAGAGAGTCTGCCCGCAGTACTGCTGTTGATATATATTTTTTCAGATATTCTAAGTCTTGACAGTACAGCGAGAAACTTACATAGACTAAATGTCCATTGTGTTGCAATATGTGTCTAAACATGTCTGCAATATTGTTGAATACTTTAAGAGTGTCAAACATTTTAATGTAATTCTACAAAAAAAATAATATGTGTTTCTATAGCTGTAAGTGGTGCTAATGGTTAAATCGAAATAGCTAAATTTAGAGGGGGCGCATGTACTAGATATGGATCAGAAAATATGAAACAATGGTATTTTTACCACAAAAGTGTGAATATACATACAATATAGTTCAATTCAAGTCCCAAAATGAGTATAGAAAACTCTTCTGAAAATGAATGTCTCCACATGAGATCAGAGAAAATGGTTAAGGCTGCCTCCTCTTCACAGATAAAACCGGATAAACTGTAGAATGCTAAAAAGAACAAAAGGAGCGCCTCGTATATATCCACCAGACAGATGTAAAGAAGTGATATTCACAATCAGCCAAATGGGTACTCACATTTTGTTAGAGCACCCTTATGTGCTTGTAGATACAGACTGATATACTTAGGGGCGTATCAGCTCACCCACTCTGGATTTCCCAGTTGAGAGCATTCTGAAATGTAAGGAAATCACTACATGTGCAGATCAACTAAAGTAATATGGCAAAGGAATAAAAAAATACAAAATTGGTATTCACATTTCAATCAAGCACACCTATGTACTGGTAAAGCAGGCTGCTGTTTTTAAAATGGTGTTTTAGAACACCAATTCCAAGCTTTCCAAATAGACAGGACTCAATGCAGGACAAAAGAAATGTGTATGTTTGTGACCAAACCACATTGAAGCGGGCACAACAAAAATATAAAAGGTGATACCACTAAACTTGAATATTAAAAAAACTTTGTTTATTAAAAACAATATAATTAAAAACAAGTAGTGGACTAAGGGGTGTCACAGTATCCCCTTAGTATGCAACGCGTTTCTCAGCCCTAAAAAGGCTGTTTCAAGGAAAGCTTGGAATTGGTGAGCTGATAAGCCATTTGAAATATATCAGCCTCCTTCTACCAGCACCTAGGTATGCTTGATTGAAATATAAGTACCTCTTTGGCATTTTTTTACTCCTTTGCCATATTACTTTTGTTGATCTGCACATGTAGTGCTTTCCTTAAATTTCAGAATACTCTCAACTGGGAAATCCAGAGTGGGTGAGCTGATACGCCCCTAAGTATATCAGTCTGTATCTACAAGCACATAAGGGTGCTCTAACAAAATGTGAGTACCCATTTGGCTGATTTTGAATATCACTTCTTTATATCTGTCTGGTAGATCTACACATGAGACGCTTCTTTGTTCTTTTTATCATTCTAATGGTTAAATCAGCTACTTGAAACTTGACAATTACTGCAGTTAAACACAATGGCATATAGGAAGCTTGAATAGTAAATCTGTTTTTTTGCAGAAGCTGATTTTCACTTGAGTTAGTGGTTTAATTATATTACCACAAACACCAATCAATTAAAGCTTAATTGGAGACAAATTCAAAATCAATGTGAAGAACAATCCTAAACATTCTGTTTAATTGGTATATCAGATTTCTACAAGCACATTCACACAAACTCTATTAACATAAATAAGTATAATAATAATGTATGTATTGTAATTGTGTGTGTATACACTGTACAGGGAGTGCAGAATTATTAGGCAAGTTGTATTTTTGAGGATTAATTTTATTATTGAACAACAACCATGTTCTCAATGAACCCAAAAAACTCATTAATATCAAAGCTGAATAGTTTTGGAAGTAGTTTTTAGTTTGTTTTTAGTTATAGCTATTTTAGGGGGATATCTGTGTGTGCAGGTGACTATTACTGTGCATAATTATTAGGCAACTTAACAAAAAACAAATATATACCCATTTCAATTATTTATTTTTACCAGTGAAACCAATATAACATCTCAACATTCACAAATATACATTTCTGACATACAAAAACAAAACAAAAACAAATCAGTGACCAATATAGCCACCTTTCTTTGCAAGGACACTCAAAAGCCTGCCATCCATGGATTCTGTCAGTGTTTTGATCTGTTCACCATCAACATTGCGTGCAGCAGCAACCACAGCCTCCCAGACACTGTTCAGAGAGGTGTACTGTTTTCCCTCCTTGTAAATCTCACATTTGATGATGGACCACAGGTTCTCAATGGGGTTCAGATCAGGTGAACAAGGAGGCCATGTCATTAGATTTTCTTCTTTTATACCCTTTCTTGCCAGCCACGCTGTGGAGTACTTGGACGCGTGTGATGGAGCATTGTCCTGCATGAAAATAATGTTTTTCTTGAAGGATGCAGACTTCTTCCTGTACCACTGCTTGAAGAAAGTGTCTTCCAGAAACTGGCAGTAGGACTGGGAGTTGAGCTTGACTCCATCCTCAACCCGAAAAGGCCCCACAAGCTCATCTTTGATGATACCAGCCCAAACCAGTACTCCACCTCCACCTTGCTGGCGTCTGAGTCGGATTGGAGCTCTCTGCCCTTTACCAATCCAGCCATGGGCCCATCCATCTGGCCCATCAAGACTCACTCTCATTTCATCAGTCCATAAAACCTTAGAAAAATCAGTCTTGAGATATTTCTTGGCCCAGTCTTGATGTTTCAGCTTGTGTGTCTTGTTCAGTGGTGGTCGTCTTTCAGCCTTTCTTACCTTGGCCATGTCTCTGAGTATTGCACACCTTGTGCTTTTGGGCACTCCAGTGATGTTGCAGCTCTGAAATATGGCCAAACTGGTGGCAAGTGGCATCTTGGCAGCTGCACGCTTGACTTTTCTCAGTTCATGGGCAGTTATTTTGCGCCTTGGTTTTTCCACACGCTTCTTGCGACCCTGTTGACTATTTTGAATCAAACGCTTGATTGTTCGATGATCACGCTTCAGAAGCTTTGCAATTTTAAGAGTGCTGCATCCCTCTGCAAGATATCTCACTATTTTTTACTTTTCTGAGCCTGTCAAGTCCTTCTTTTGACCCATTTTGCCAAAGGAAAGGAAGTTGCCTAATAATTATGCACACCTGATATAGGGTGTTGATGTCATTAGACCACACCCCTTCTCATAACAGAGATGCACATCACCTAATATGCTCAATTGGTAGTAGGCTTTCGAGCCTATACAGCTTGGAGTAAGACAACATGCATAAAGAGGATGATGTGGTCAAAATACTCATTTGCCTAATAATTCTGCACTCTCTGTATGTATATGTATATATAAATAAATATATATATTCACTACAGAAGTGAGTACACACCTGGACAATATCACTTAAATGTGAATTGCATTTACTCTTATGTAAAATTAAAAACTAACAGTTTAGATTTACTATATTAACAATACAGGACTCACCGTAGGAACTTTTCAATGCAACAAAGGTCTATACACCTTTCATTATTGAGGTTCAAATCTTTTATTTTTTTCAGTACTTCATATGTCCACCTTTATTTTTGATCTCAGGCTTAATCCTTCTCGGCATGGAGGATACCAGTGTTGCACAAATTACTGGAGAGGTGTTCTGTCATTCTTCAGACAATTGTTTTCAGCTGCTCTTTGCTGGAGGGGTTGTTTTGCTCTACCTTTCTCTTTAAAATGCCCCATATGTGTTCTATTGTATTCAAAGTCAGGTGACATACTTTGTAAGGTCATAGTTTTAACTTTTTTCTTCTTTAGAAACTCTTGTGATTTTGGCAGTGTGCTTTCTATTGTTATCAGGCTGGAATATTCTTCTGTCAAGTTTCTGGAGACTGGGAGTCATCTTGTCAGCCTGTATTTTGGTATATTGCAGGCATTCATGGTGCCATCTATAAATGTAATTTCTCCAACGCGTTTTGAACTAATGCAGCCCCATATCATAACACTACCACCTCAGTGCTTCACTGTTAGGACTGTGAATTCACTGTGGTAGTCCTGGCCAGGTTCACACCTGGACCCCATCTGAGCCAAACAAATTTATCTTGGTCTTGTCTGAACAAAGAATGTGCTTCTAATATTCATCAGGCTTTTTCGTGTTCTTTAGAAAAGTTTAATCTTGTAGTTTTGTTTTTTCTTGGATGCCAACCATAGAGGTTAATGTTATGCAATGTCCTTTTGCACTGTCTGAGCTATCATAGAAACTCTGAATTTTATTTGACCGACGATCTTCCTGTTTCATTTTTCATCTTTGTGAAGTCCCACAATCAGATTTTTCAATAGCTGTTGCAATTCTTTTCTATATGGAGCTATGATGCAGACATGTAGATAGACACAGCCCATAGGTTCAAAATTGAGAAAGTTCTGCTGTTAACAGGTCATTTTATAACCATGTTCATGCAATTGGCCGAATTGAAAATAACAGGTGAACTCCACTTTGTTTCAATGATCACAGATTTTCTAATTTGGAGTGTCACAGGTGTATTCACTTTTTTGCATTGAGGTTCTTACTGTGGGGCCTGTATTTTTAATATTGTATATCTTAACTTTAACTTTTTAATTTTACATAAGAGCAAATACCCAAGTGTTTAACTTAGAAGTAATACCATTACTGTAAGGTGATACAATTTTGAATCATTTGACATTTATGATATATTGCACCAGGGGTGTACTCAATTCTGTTGTATAAACCCCAGAAGTGGACTTTACTCTCAAACCGGGTTGGATACGCATCCCAAGCCACTTGCAAACAGCAGACAGCTGTATTTGTAATCAGCGCCTCAAGCAGTTAAAGGTATATTCCATCCAAAATTGGAAACCACATGGATGCATTTCGGTATTGAACAAGCATGTTTGTAATATACATGCATTAGCAAAAATGCTTCTAATAAAAATTATAGCTGTTTCAAAATTGTATAAAAGTATGCACCGTGCACCAGCATTTTAAACACAGCACTAGCTCATAGAGCCTCAGGTGCTTGTACCATCTGGTAATGACTCAGTTTTTTTAATTGCTGACATGATACAAGCCCCACTGGTGCTCTGAGCAGCTGCATGTAAAATGTGGGTGCAGTGACAATATCTAGCTATGCTTCACATGCACATGCAGAGAAAAATGTTAACACTAAAGCAGTAATAACTTTTACTAGAAGCATTTTTGCTAATACATGTATATTGCAAATATGTTTCTATTCAAATGTGTAATTAATCTATGTGCATTTAAATTTTGACCGGAATGTCCCTTTAACCCCAGACCAGCTTGGGTTTAAAGGGACAGTCTACACCAGTTTTTGTATTGTTTTAAAAGATAGATAATCCCTTTATTACCCATTCCCTTGTTTTGCATAAACAAAACAGTTATATAAATACACTTTTTACCTCTTACCTTGTATCTAAGCCTCAGCAAACTGACCCCTTATTTCAGTTCTTTTGACAGACATGCATTTTAGCCAATAAGTACTGGCTCCTAGAAGCTCCACATGCATGAGGATAATGTTATCTATATGACACACATGAACTAACACCCTCTAGTGGTGAAAATGGTCAAAATTCGGTGAGAGAAGAGGTGGTTTTCAAGGGCTTATAAATTAGCATATGAACCTTCTAGGTTTATCTTTCAACTAAGAATACCAAGAAAACAAAGCAAAATTGGTAATAAAAGTAAATTGGAAAATTGTTTAAAATTATTATGCCCTATCTGAATCATGAAAGTTTATTTTAAACTAGTCTGTCCCTTTAAAGGAGAAATCACACAAAAAGATCAAACAGCACATAGAATAGTCAGCACTATCTTGGAGGCAAACAGCTAGGCTAAAAGTATAACAATTTGTCCTAACAGTGATAAGCCCAGGAACCACTTCACAGCCTAAAGCCAACATGCACTGACTACCAACTAAACACACAGACAATCTTAAACGTTTCAATTTACTTCTATTTTTAAATTTACTTTGGTCTCTCAATATCCACTATTAACAAGCACTATAGGGCAGCAGTGCTTTCAACAATTCATAAGATTGGTTCATATATTATTGCAAACAGTGCTGTCATGTAATATTTAAGGCATGTACTGTAGAGCCTACCTAGGTATGCTTTTAATAATGTAACAAAGTAGATTTGATAACAGAAGTAACTTCTTTTTTTTTTAATTGCATGATCTGTCTGAACCATGAAAGTTTATTTTAGACTTTCATGTTCCTCTTTAAACTTCAGCTGGAGTATATACACCAACTATACAAACACATGACCCTCATAGCTCCATTATCTGACTTGATCTCCTTTTAGTTCTTTAATTGTATGTCTTAGGTTACTTTTTTATAACAGAAGCTGGATAAATTAATAACTTGCTTAATGAAGCCTTAATTTCAAGACATAAAGGATTCTTGCATAAGAACACTTGTGCCTTATTACAAGCCAGGGAACTAGTAAAAGTAAAATTATACCTTGCAATCTGTTCTGTTCTTTGCATTGTATTTTCGTAGAAGACTGTTTCCAGTGGGAAAAATAATTAAAATATTGAACTTTATCTCTGTTGGGCAATAGTTAGAAAAAATGCATACAAGTAAAACATCTTTAATACACAGAAAAAAACTGGTAAGGAAAAAAAATAATCACATGCATTTTTCACTACAGTTTTCAATCACTATAATAATAACTATTTTTGGAAAGCACAATCATCAGTAAATTAATATTGTGCATAGAATACAAATAAATTACACTCATAAAAAAAAAAAAAAATCACATCTAAGCATAATTATTCTAATACACGTTTGTTTTTTTGTTTGTTTTTTTACTTTTTCACCACTCTGCACATAAACAACAATCTTGTGTTCTCTTTTAAGTGGCCCATATTCACTGGGATATTTTGGACATCATTACATCATCACATTGTGAGTGATGATGTCACATATAATGGGGAAGTACCATTGTTTGTGCTGCAGGTGGCTCATATAGAACCCATCGGCCAGATTACAAGTTTTGCATTATGAGGGGTGCGGTGCTAACTTGCACGTTATTGTTACCCCTCACTTACCTACAGAGCTGGTATTACAGGTTTTTATAAACCCAGCATTATCAGGCAAGATTGAGCTCCATACCGCACTCCAATACCAGTGCTGCTTAAGTCAGCTGTGAGCTGGTTGTATGTGCTCGTGCACAATTTCCCCATAGACATCAATGGGGAGATCCGGCTGAAAAAAAGTCTAACACCTGCAAAAAAGCAGCGTAAAGCTCCGTAACGCAGTCCCATTGATTCCTATCGGGAAACTAAATTTATGTTTACACCTAACACCCTAACATGAACCCCGAGTTTAAACACCCCTAATCTTACACTTATTAACCATTAATCTGCCGCCCCCGACATCGCCAACACCTACATTATATTTATTAACCCCTAATCTGCCGCACCGGACATCGCCGCCACTATAATAAACATATTAACCCCTAAACCGCCACACTTCCGCACCACAAACACTAGTTAAATAGTATTAACCCCTAATTTGCCACTTCTAACATCGCCGCAACCTACCTACATTTATTAACCCCTAATCTGCCGCCCCCAATGTCGCCGCCACTATACTAAATTTATTAACCCCTAAATCTAAGTCTAACCCTAACCCTAATACCCCTTAACTTAAATATAATTAAATTAAATCTAAATCAAACCTACTATTAATAACTAAATAATTCCTATTTAAAAAGTTTGTATTTATTTTAACTAGGTAGAATAGTTACTAAATATTATAGTATTTAGTTATAATAGTTACTATTTTAGGTTCCAATCAGCCAATAGAATGCAAGCTCAATCCTATTGGCTGATTGCATCAGCCAATAGGATTTTTTCAACCTTAATTCCGATTGGCTAATAGAATTCTATCAGCCAATCAGAATCTAAGGGACGCCATCTTGGATGACATCACTTAAAGAGACATTCATTCTGGAAGAAGACTTCGTTGGAAGAGGATGCTCCACGCCGGATGTCTTGAAGATGGACCCGCTCTGCGCCGGAAGGATGAAGATAGAAGGTGCCTTCTGGATGAAGATTTCTGCCCGTCTCGAGGAACACTTCTCCCGGCTTGGATGAAGACTTCTCCCGGCTTCGTTGAGGACTTCTTGCTGCTTCGTTGAGGACTTCTCCCCGCTTCGTTAAGGATGGATGTCAGATCTTCAAAACTGTAAGTGGATCTTTGGGGGTTAGTGTTAGTTTTTTTAAGGGTTTATTGAGTGGGTTTTATTTTTAGGTTAGGGATTGGGCCACAATAGAGCTAAATGCCCCTTTAAGGGCAATGCCCATACAAATGCCCTTTTCAGGGCAATGGGGAGCTTAGGGTTTTATTTGAGAGGTTGGTTGTGTGGGTGGTGGGTTTTACTGTTGGTGGGTTGTTTGTATTTTTTTCAGGTAAAAGAGCTGATTTCTTTGGGGCATTGCCACGCAAAAGGCCCTTTTAAGGGCTATTGGTAGTTTAGTTTAGGCTAGGATTTTTTTTTATTTTTGGGTGGCTTTTTATTTTGATAGGGCTATTAGATTAGGCGTAATTATTTAAATATCTTCTAATTTGTTTTTTATTTTGTGTAATTTAGTGTTTGTTTGTTTTTTGTAATTTAGGTAATTGTATTTAATTTAGGTAATTTATTTAATTGTAGTGTAGTGTTAGGTGTTAGTGTAACTTAGGTTAGGTTTTATTTTACAGGTAAATTTGTATTTATTTTAGCTAGGTAGTTATTAAATAGTTAATAACTATTTAATAACTATTCTACCTAGTTAAAATAAATACAAACTTGCCTGTAAAATAAAAATAAACCCTAAGCTAGATACAATGTAACTATTAGTTATATTATAGCTAGCTAAGGGTTTATTTTATAGGTAAGTATTTAGTTTTAAATAGGAATTATTTAGTTATTAATTGTAGGTTTTATTTAGATTTATTTTAATTATATTTAAGTTAAGGGGTGTTAGGATTAGACTTAGGTTTAGGGGTTAATAAATATAGTATAGTGGCGTCGACATTGGGGGCGGCCGATTAGGGGTTAATAAATGTAGGTAGGTGGCGACGATGTTAGGGACAGCAGATTAGGGGTTAATAAAATTTAGCTAGTGTTTACGATGCGAGAGTGCGTTGCAGTTTAGGGGTTAATATGTTTATTATAGGGGTGGTGATGTCCGGAGCGGCAGATTAGGGGTTAATAATTTTATTTTAGTGTTTGCGATGCGGGAGGGCCTCGGTTTAGGGGTTAATAGGTAGTTTATGGGTGTTAGTGTACTTTTTAGCACTTTAGTTATGAGTTTTATGTTACAGCTTTGTAGTGTAAAACTCATAACTACTGACTTTAGAATGCGTTACGAATCTTGCGGGATAGGATGTACCGCTCACTTTTTGTCCTAAATAAAAAAGCTTGTAATACCGGCGCTATGGAATTCCCATTGAAAATAGACTATAGGCAAATTGCGTAAGTTGATTTGCGGTAAGGCCAAAAAAGTGTGCGGGACAGCTGTACCTACAAGACTCGTAATAGCAACGGTAGTAAAAAAGCAGCGTTATGAGCCTAAACGCTGCTTTTTTACTCATAACGCAAGACTCTTAATCTAGCCGCATATGTCTACGCTTATTCCATGCAACCCCTATTTTGAATTAGGGTATTTTGATCTTCACATTAGGGTCACACATCCCACCAGGATACAGGTGATAACTGTAATAAATTGAGACACTGGAGAGTTGTGGATAATGCCCCTCTTTCATTAACTGTTTGATCTGAAGGAATCCTCTTTCAATTTAGGGGTCTTTTGTTTCCCTAAAATACAGATAGCCACTGTGAGAATACTGATCACCTGCCCCACTAGACACTAGGATGTCTTTTATGGGGTAAAAGATAAAGATCCTTACCTTACTCTGTTCTTAACTCACAAGGGGATGAAACACTTGTTTTAAAAAGAGGAATTCCTTAATTTGAATGCAAGACCCCAACTCCCATTAGTTTGCAGTTTACATCCATGAATATACTATGTCAGCAATTTGATGTATTCAAAATAATTTACTTTTGTCCTCAAGCATCATATTTAAACCCTGATTTCCTGAAATCATAGCTTTAGTTTCATGTTTTAGTCTATTGCTAAATATGGAGTTAGCTGGCTTTCTGATGTATGCATCATACAGAAGTTAGGTAATTGAAAGTGAATATTTCACACAGAAAACTTATCTTTTTACTTACTTCATTCTGTGATCCTCCAGCACTAGAAAGTAGACTTGTGCGCAGCAAAAAATTTTTGTTTCGGATCGATTAGGATGTTTTAGAATTTCGTTTTCAGATCGATTCGAATTCGGATACATTCGAATGCATTTGTTTCGGATTCGTTCGAATTCGGATGTATTCGGTTCGGATTTGATTCGTAAATTCGGAAGTTCGGTATGTGTTAGGTGGGATGTGCTTTGTATTAGACTAGTATTATGTACTGTAATATTAGGCGTAACCCATAGCAGAGTGATATAACCTAATATACAGTACAATACTAGTGTAATTGTGATTAGTCCATGGCCATCCAAATGTTACGCTTAAATCCGAATTAATTCGGATTTATTCATTAAATTCGGTGCTACGATAATTCGGAAATTCGAATTGATCCGAATCTCTGAATTTGACAAATTTGTGCGAATTTAAATTCGGAACGAAATGAAACGCACATGTCTACTAGAAAGTAGAAGTAAAGGGCATTCTAAAATGAGATTTGCAAGATATATGCTCTAATGTCATTAATTAGAGCTTTCTCTTAATTTATGAGTCCACTCTCATTTGAATTCAGTAATTTGAAAAACTATAATATGATTTATGCTGTTGTCAGCAGCACAACTCTAAACTGGCCCCTCCCTAAAGCTGTCTTGAATTTGTCTGCATAAGCTGAGGTTTTTTTTCTTCAGTGCCATTGCCTAAACCTGGCTATGCTTGAAATGTTTCAGTAGTCTAATCCACTGTTACTATTGACCTGATTAATGTCTTATACACTATAGCTTAATGTGGTTTTGGATCGAAAATGACTTTACATCAGCAAAACAGAATGCCACTGTATACTTGTAGGATAGCTGAGTACAGTAGATACTATTCCGCATTTGATTTGTTACAAAACTGTGTCGAATAGAAAAATGCTGCTCTGCACATATGTGCTTATCCCTGATGTAGAGCTTTCAAGAAACATTATTTGTCAGGAGAATATATGACAAGAAAAATGAAGACATTACAGCCCAAATTAAAGCATTCATCAACAATGTAATTCAGGACCATTTAAAACTCCTGTGATACAATGGTGTACAGTATCCTTTACCATTAATTTGATGGCTGTGGCGTGTTTTGTCAATGCTAATACAGAAACAGAAGATTTATATGCACAGGGGAAAAGTGAAAATACCTCAGACAAACCACATGATATAATGATTTAAGGAACAAAGAAAGAATATACGATATAGATTATTCTCTGTGGGATTATGAAACAGTATTGATTTGTTTCTCTTGATAACAATATAAATGAATCACTCTTGGATACAATAGAATCTGGCAATTTTACACTAAGCTGGTAGGAACGTATGTGGATAAATAAAATCGTTATAGATGAAATGTTTTCATAAAGATTTATTTCATCAGTAATGCAGATATAGCAAATAAGGAAATCTATAGTGCTTTGTCTCTCCTGCTCTCGGTCGTTTTCTCCACTTGAGTATTTTTTTTTCCTTTTTTGCTATATAATTATGTAGTTTGTAGTGCACAGTGAACCACAGGGATTCACAAATAGCTCTTATTTTAACTAAGCTTTTTATGTTCCTTTGACAAATTGGTCTATTGAAATCAACAGAAGGTTGGGAGGTAATGGAAGTTTTCATTAGAAAAGTTAAATATAGTTTAAGAAAATTGTAGGAGGTCAAATAATAGCAGCAGACTAGTACAGAAAGTACTTAGAATTAATGGATGTGTTGTGTATCCTGATACAAAATAATTTGATAGTTCCTTAAAAAAGAACTTCATGGACGTCTTAGACAACCCTTTAAGTGACTCGTAATTTAATATACGAAGACATAGTCAGGAAGGTAATATTGAAACCAGGAGAAATGTTGTAGGGGCAGGCAAATAACAATTGAAAACAATGATCTGCGACAACTATCTATATACATAAGGTTCACCATGCGATATACAATGTGGGGACATAAGTAAATTAAAGTGTGATTGTTATAAAAATGTAACAAATGGGTTATAAGGTGCAATCTAGGGAGCTGATTCACCATTGTGCGGGCGGACCATACTGCAAGAAGTAGAAAAGTTTGCAAGCTTTGGCCTAGATTTGGAGTTTGGCGGTAGATGGGCTGTTAACGCTACGCGGGCTTTTTTCTGGCCGCACCATAAAATTAACTCTGGTATCGAGAGTTCAAAAAAATGCTGCGTTAGGCTCCAAAAAAGGAGCGTAGAGCATTTTTACCGCAAATGCAACTCTCGATACCAGAGTTGCTTACGGACGCGGCCAGCCTCAAAAACGTGCTCGTGCACGATTCTCCCATAGGAAACAATGGGGCTGTTTGAGCTGAAAAAAAACCTAACACCTGCAAAAAAGCAGCGTTCAGCTCCTAACGCAGCCCCATTGTTTCCTATGGGGAAACACTTCCTACGTCTGCACCTAACACTCTAACATGTACCCCGAGTCTAAACACCCCTAACCTTACACTTATTAACCCCTAATCTGCCGCCCCCGCTATCGCTGACCCCTGCATATTATTATTAACCCCTAATCTGCCGCTCCGTACACCGCCGCAACCTACGTTATCCCTATGTACCCCTAATCTGCTGCCCCTAACACCGCCGACCCCTATATTATATTTATTAACCCCTAACCTGCCCCCCACAACGTCGCCGCCAGCTGCTTACAATAATTAACCCCTAATCTGCCGACCGCAAAGCGCCGCCACCTACGTTATCCTTATGTACCCCTAATCTGCTGCCCCTAACACCGCCGACCACTATATTATATTTATTAACCCCTAATCTGCCCCCTCAACGTGGCCGACACCAAACTACACTTATTAACCCCTAATCTGCCGAGCGGACCTGAGCGCTACTATAATAAAGTTATTAACCCCTAATCCGCCTCACTAACCCTATCATAAATAGTATTAACCCCTAATCTGCCCTCCCTAACATCGCCGACACCTAACTTCAATTATTAACCCCTAATCTGCCGAACGAATCTTGCCGCTATTCTAATAAATGTATTAACCCCTAAAGCTAAGTCTAACCCTAACACTAACACCCCCCTAAGTTAAATATAATTTAAATCTAATGAAATTAATTAACTCTTATTAAATAAATTATTCCTATTTAAATCTAAATACTTACCTGTAAAATAAACCCTAATATAGCTACAATATAAATTATAATTATATTATAGCTATTTTAGGATTAATATTTATTTTACAGGCAACTTTGTAATTATTTTAACCAGGTACAATAGCTATTAAATAGTTAAGAACTATTTAATAGTTACCTAGTTAAAATAATAACAAAATTACCTGTAAAATAAGTCCTAACCTAAGTTATAATTAAACCTAACACTACCCTATCAATAAATTAATTAAATAAAATACCTACAATTACCTACAATAAAACCTAACACTACACTATCAATAAATAAATTAAATACAATTTCTACAAATAACTACAATTACATAAACTAACTAAAGTACAAAAAATAAAAAAGAACTAAGTTACAAAAAATAAAAAAATATTTACAAACATAAGAAAAATATTACAACAATTTTAAACTAATTACACCTACTCTAAGCCCCCTAATAAAATAACAAAGACCCCCAAAATAAAAAATTCCCTACCCTATTCTAAATTAATAAATTTAAAAGCTCTTTTACCTTACCAGCCCTGAACAGGGCCCTTTGCGGGGCATGCCCCAAGAAAATCAGCTCTTTTGCCTGTAAAAAAAAACATACAATACCCCCCCCCAACATTACAACCCACCACCCACATACCCCTAATCTAACCCAAACCCCCCTTAAATAAACCTAACACTAAGCCCCTGAAGATCTTCCTACCTTGTCTTCACCTCAACAGGTATCACCGATCCGTCCTGGCATCCGGTGCTGAAGAGGTCCAGAAGAGGCTCCAAAGTCTTCCTCCTATCCGGCAAGAAGAGGACATCCGGACCGGCAAACATCTTCATCCAAGCTGCATCTTCGATCTTCTTCCATCCGGTGCCGAGTGGGTCCATGTTGAAGCATCCGACGCGGATCCATCCTCTTCTTTCGGCGTCTCCCGACGAATGACGGTTCCTTTAAGGGACGTCATCCAAGATGGCGTCCCTCGAATTCCGATTGGCTGATAGGATTCTATCAGCCAATCGGAATTAAGGTAGGAATATTCTGATTGGCTGATGGAATCAGCCAATCAGAATCAAGTTCAATCCGATTGGCTGATCTTTGTTATTTTATTAGGGGGCTTAGAGTAGGTGTAATTAGTTTAAAATTGTTGTAATATTTTTCTTATGTTTGTAAATATTTTTTTATTTTTTGTAACTTAGTTCTTTTTTATTTTTTGTACTTTAGTTAGTTTATGTAATTGTAGTTATTTGTAGAAATTGTATTTAATTTATTTATTGATAGTGTAGTGTTAGGTTTTATTGTAGGTAATTGTAGGTATTTTATTTAATTAATTTATTGATAGGGTAGTGTTAGGTTTAATTATAACTTAGGTTAGGACTTATTTTACAGGTAATTTTGTTATTATTTTAACTAGGTAACTATTAAATAGTTCTTAACTATTTAATAGCTATTGTACCTGGTTAAAATAATTACAAAGTTGCCTGTAAAATAAATATTAATCCTAAAATAGCTACAATGTAATTATAATTTATATTGTAGCTATATTAGGGTTTATTTTACAGGTAAGTATTTAGATTTAAATAGGAATAATTTATTTAATAAGAGTTAATTAATTTCGTTAGATTTAAATTATATTTAACTTATGGGGGTGTTAGTGTTAGGGTTAGACTTAGCTTTAGGGGTTAATACATTTATTAGAATAGCGGCGAGATTCGTTCGGCAGATTAGGGGTTAATAATTGAAGTTAGGTGTCGGCGATGTTAGGGAGGGCAGATTAGGGGTTAATACTATTTATGATAGGGTTAGTGAGGCGGATTAGGGGTTAATAACTTTATTATAGTAGCGCTCAGGTCCGCTCGGCAGATTAGGGGTTAATAAGTGTAGTTATGTGTCGGCGACGTTGAGGGGGGCAGATTAGGGGTTAATAAATATAATATAGGGGTCGGCGGTGTTAGGGGCAGCAGATTAGGGGTACATAAGGATAACGTAGGTGGCGGCGCTTTGCGGTCGGCAGATTAGGGGTTAATTATTGTAAGTAGCTGGCGGCGACGTTGTGGGGGGCAGGTTAGGGGTTAATAAATATAATACAGGGGTCGGCGGTGTTAGGGGCAGCAGATTAGGGGTACATAAGGATAACGTAGGTGGCGGCGCTTTGCGGTCGGCAGATTAGGGGTTAATTATTGTAAGTAGCTGGCGGCGACGTTGTGGGGGGCAGGTTAGGGGTTAATAAATATAATACAGGGGTCGGCGGGGTTAGGGGCAGCAGATTAGGGGTACATAAGTATAACGTAGGTGGCGGTCGGCAGATTAGGGGTTAAAAAAATTTAATCGAGTGTCGGCGATGTGGGGGGACCTCGGTTTAGGGGTACATAGGTAGTTTATGGGTGTTAGTGTACTTTAGGGTACAGTAGTTAAGAGCTGTATGAACCGGCGTTAGCCCAGAAAGCTCTTAACTCCTGCTTTTTTCCTGCGGCTGGAGTTTTGTCGTTAGAGCTCTAACGCTCACTTCAGAAATGACTCTAAATACCGGAGTTAGAAAGATCCCATTGAAAAGATAGGATACGCAAATGGCGTAGGGGGATCTGCGGTATGGAAAAGTCGCGGCTGAAAAGTGAGCGTTAGACCCTATTTTGAGTGACTCCAAATACCGGCGGTAGCCTAAAACCAGCGTTAGGAGCCTCTAACGCTGGTTTTGACGGCTACCGCCATACTCTAAATCTAAGTCTTTGTTACCACACTTCAACACATGTATTATACCATTGTCTTCTATGTATCATTCAAATATCAAAAATGGCAAACTATTTAATAGAAACATAATAGTATACAAATTAGATTATTTTGTGAAGTTAGGAAAGCTCAATTTGCTGATACTTTTTAGTGGAGAATAGTGTTAAAAAGGTTTGTTTGTAAGTGCCACACACATTCTCTCTAACATAGCAGGATTTTGCTTAATCCAAAAGTACCATATCAAATTTAACCATCGGAGGAAATATGTCTGGCTGCTGTGCAGTTAATTCCACTTGGATGCATGCTGTCTACTAAATTGTTGAAAATGTAACAGCAATATAAACCAGAAGAGTATCTTATGTATAAACAGGCTAAATTAAGTTACCTGTGGAGACTAGAATGTGTGTATTCCATCATTTAATACTGCAAGGTAACTATAAAACGTTATAAAACTCTGATCTAACCTTCAAAGTTTCTAATACATTTCTGGAGTTGGGAAACAGAAGGGAATTAGTATTTGCTCAAATTGCCCATCTGTTCATAACAATAATTCATTAAGTCTTTGCATGAGGAAAATGAGGATTAGTCTTTATATATCAGTATTGTCTTGAATGTTTGCAGTGAACCCACATACAGTGCTGCTGTGGTCACTTTATAAATCATATAATATATAATAGTAATACAATCACACAATTAAATGATATGGTACATAGAAAAAAACAAGTTGATTGAGCACAAATGCAGAAGCTTCACTATAAAAACAAACTTTTTCATTTACTTTTATTATCAAAGTAACTTCTTTGCCATGGCTTTCTTTGTTGAAAAGAATATCTAGGTAGGTTGCAATCGTGTCTAGAGCACTATATGTCAGCTGTTTTGCAAGAATGGTTTTGGACACTAGATATCATCATTGCATAACATTGTTAAAAGCATTATGTAAAATCTGCAGACATAGGGGTCAAGTTATCAAGTGCCGGGCGGACATGATTGGCTGTAGCCCAACATTGCCAAATGCAGACAGCATACGCTGTTGACATTTACCATTTCACAAGCATTTCTTGTGAAATGCTTGTGCAATAGCGCCCCCTGCACATTTGCAGCAAATCGCGGTCAAGTTATCAAGTGCCAGGCGGACATGATTTGATGTAGCGAATCATGTCCACCAACATCACCAAATGCAGACAGCATATGCTATTGGCATTTAACATTGCACAAGCATTTCTTGTGAAATGCTTGTGCAATAGCGCCCCCTGCACATTTGCGGCCAATCGGCAGCTTGCAAGGAGTTTCCGCAACCTAAGATGTGGTAGACAAGTTAAGGAGCAGCGGTATTACGACCGCTGCTTCTTAAGTTTCCGGGGAGCCGGAAACTTTGGGTGTAGAAAGCAGCATCCGCTGCTTGTTAAATCTACCCCATATAGTGCTCCAGACGTGCACATTCCTGAATTTCCCACCTGCTTTTCAACAGAGGATACAAAGTTTACAAAAAAACATTTGATAATAGAAGTAAATTTAAAGTTTTACTCAAAATCATACACTGAATAATACACATTTTTGGGGGGATTCATGTTTCTTTAAAGGGACGTGAAAGTCATAAACTTTTTATGGTTCTTACAGAGCATGCAATTTTAAAAGACTTTTTAGTTTACTTTATTATCAAATTTACTTTGTCATTTTGGTAACCTTTGTTTAAAAGCATACCTATGTAGGCCCAGGAGCAGCAATGCACTGCTGGGAGCTAGCTGGTGATTGGTAGCTATGCACATATACCTCTTGTCATTGGCTCACTAGATGTTTCACGTCCTAGCAATGCGTTGTTGACTTTATGTCTTTAACCACTTTGCAAGGGTTAAAGACTTAGGGATTGATTACACTTTAGAAGACTTATAAAATGATACAGTAGTGCAAAAAAGAAAGTACACCCTCTTTTAATGCTATGGGGCCAATTTAACAAGGGCTGAATGGCCCTGAATGGAACTCTGAAGACCGCTGCTCCTTAACTCGTATGCCTCCTCTGAGGCAGCGGACATCAATCCGCCCGATCGCATACGATTGGGTTGTTTGACACCCCCTGCTAGCGGCTGCTAGCGGCTGATTGACCCAATCTTCTGCACAACGTTGCTTCAGTTCATTGAGGTTTGCGGGTATTTTGTTTATGTACAGCTCTCTTATCCACAGCATTACAATTGGGTTGAGGTCTGGACTTTGACTAGGCCATTGCAACACCTTGATTATTTTATTTTTCAGCCATTCTGTTGTAGATTTGCTGGCATGCTTGGGATCATTTTACTGTTGCATGACCCAATTTCAGCCAAACTTTAGCTTTCGGACAGATGGCCTCACATTTGATTTTTGAATACCTTTGTATAAAGAGGAGTTTATGGTCGACTCAATGACTGCAATGTGCCCTGGTTCTGTGGCTGTAAAACAAGCCCAAATCATCACCCCTCCACCACTTGACAGTTGGTATGAGGTGTTTGTGCTGATATGCTGTGTTTGGTTTTCACCAAACGTGGTGCTGTGCATTATTCCCACTTTGGTCTCAACTGTCGAAAGGACATTGGGGGGTAGTTATCAAGCCGTCAACTTTTCTGCCTTCGCCGGCCCAATACGCCCGCCTAAGCTCGCCTCACATCGCCGCCGCGGACCTGAAAAAATACGCCTAAGTTATCAAAAAAAGCTGTCAAAAAGCCGCGGGGCGATGAGCAGCGGACTGTGAGAGTTATCACTCATCCGATCTCGCTGCTCTTCGGCTGTTTGACAGCTTTCTTGCTAGCCTGTCACTAAGCACCCACACTAAACTGCACTGTTCTACCCCCTATACCGGTGTCTCCGGAGCCCCCCGCAACTAAATAAAGTTACTAACCCCTAAACTGCCACTCCTAGACCCCGCCGCAACTATTAAAAATGTATTAACCCCTAAACCGCCGCTCCTAGACCCTGCCGCAACTATTAAAAATGTATTAACCCCTAAACCGCCGCTCCTAGACCCCGCCGCAAGTCTTATAAATGTATTAACCCCTAAACCGCTGCTCCCGGACACCGCTGCCACCTACATTATACCTAGTAACCCCTATCCTGCCCCCCCTATACCGCCGCCCTCTGTAATAAAGTTATTAACCCCTATCCTGCTGATCCCGCACCTCGCCGCAAATAAATAGTTTAACCCCTAAACCGCCCTAAACACCTAATCTAAGCCCCAGGCTGGCGGAATGAAAACCAGGTACGCTGGGCCTTAAAAGTGTCGAGCCTACCTGCTAGTCATTTTGATAACTAGCAAAAGTAGTGAGATTGTGCCGCACTTGTGCGCGGAACATCTGGAGTGACGTAAGAATCGATCTGTGTCGGACGGAGTCCGGCGGATCGAAGCTTACGTCACAAAATTCTACTTTTGCCGGTCTGAAGCCTTTGATACCTAAGGTGAATCAGCCTCGCCACAAATACGCTGCGGAATTCCAGCGTATTTGAGGTTGACGGCTTGATAACTAGGCCCCATTGTTCCTGAATTCTTGTAGTTTGTTTTGATACAACTTTGCAAACCTATGCCATGCTGCCATGTTCTTTTTAGAGAGAAGAGGCTTTCTCCTGGCAACTGTTCCATACAAACCATACTTCTTCAGTCTCTTTCTACTTGTAATATCATGAACTTTAACATTTAACATGCTAACTGACGCCTGTAAAGTCGGAGATGTAACTCTAGTTTTTTTGCAATTTCTTTGATCATTGCACGGTCTGACCTTGGGGTGAATTTGCTGGGACGCCCACTCCTGGAAAGATTGCAACTGTTTTGAATGTTTTCCACTTGTGAATAATCTTTCTCACTTTATTATGGACTTTAATGTGTAGAAATGGTCTTATAACACTTCCCAGATTGATGGGCAGGAACAATTGCTTTTATAAGATCATTGCTGATGTCTTTCCTCCTTGGCATTGTGTTAACACACACCTGAATGATCCAGATCAGCAAACTGCTAAAACTTCAGCTTTTATAGAGTTCGTCACACTTGCTGATGATCAATTAATCAAAGGCATTTGGCACCTGGCTGCTACTTTTCACACAGGACTTCTCCATTTTGGCTTTATTTTTGCTAAATAAATCATGACACGGTGTAATATGTCATGTGTTGTTTTTCATCTGAGGTTGTATTTACCTAATTTTAAGACCTGCTAAGGACCAGAGGATTTTTATTATGTCATTATACGTAAAACCATAGAATTTAAAGAGGGCGTACTTTCTTTTTCACATGACTGTATATCTACAAAAATCCCCTTAGACATTAATGGTTGATAGAAAAACATTAGGGGTCAATTTATCAAATGTCAGGTGGACATGATTCGCTGTAGCAAATCATGTCCGCCCGACATCGCTTAATGACAGAATAAGCTGTTGGCATTTAACATTTCTTGCTTGTGCAATACAGCCCCCTGCACTCTAGCAGGGGGTGTCAATCATCCCAATCGGATCGGGATGATTGCAGTCCGCCTCCTAAAAGGTGGTTGACAAGTTAAGGAGCAGTGGTCTTACGACTGCTGCTTCTTAACTTACGTTACCATATAGTGCGCCAGACATGTGCACATTCCTGAATTTCCCACCTGCTTTTCAGCAAAGGATACAAAGTTTACAAAATAAATTTGATAATAGAAGTAATTTTGAAGTTTTTCTCAAAATCATACACTGAATCATAAAAGAAAAATGTTGGGATTCATGTTCCTTTAAAGGGACATAAAAGTCATAATTAAACTTTTTATGGTTCTTACAGAGCATGCAATTTTAAAAGGGATGATTGCAGTCCGCCACTTAAAAGGTGTCTTAACCTTTGTTTCCGGCGAGTCGAAAACATCGGCAGAGAAAGCAGCATCCACTGCTTATTAAATCTCCCCTTTGGTATCTTTTTTAAAGGATTATGATTGACCCCATAGTTATATGCAGGCAACTGTGCAATAATAAATTATTCTGACACAAGAGCATTTTCTTTTTTGCACATTTATGGTTCTTTAAGCAGGTTTAACCTACAAAATTTTGTAAATCTGAGTAGTATATACTGATAAATTGAATGTATTAATAGTAACTAATTTCTAACTAATTTCCTGTACATTGTTAACTAAAAATTAGATTGTAATATATTGAGGCCATGGGGCCAATTTACCAGCCCCCGTATCGACCCCAATGTCTCTGTTTCCGCGCTAGCCTGAGGCGGCAGACAGCATTCTTCCTGATTTTATACGATCGGGTTGATTGACACCCCCTGGTAGCAGTCGATTGCCTGCGAATCTGCAGGGGGCGGCATTGCACAAGCAGTTCACAGAAATGCAATAATAAATGCCGTCAGTGTATGCTG
Source organism: Bombina bombina (assembly GCF_027579735.1). Classification (NCBI taxonomy): domain Eukaryota; kingdom Metazoa; phylum Chordata; class Amphibia; order Anura; family Bombinatoridae; genus Bombina; species Bombina bombina. The sequence continues at coordinate 464,002,357 of NC_069500.1, read as the reverse complement.
TCAGCATTTATCGATGTGCGTTGGACATGATCTGCTACAGGGTATCATGTCCGTGTGCAGGATGATAAATCGACCCCATTGTCTTTAGTATAATAGACTCTATTTATGACAATGAAAAAGCAGCTTTGGGGCCTCAGTGTCTTAAAGGGACATGAAACCCAACATTTTTCTTTTATGATTCAGATAGTGCAAACAATGTAAAACAATTTTCCAATTTTCCTCTCTTATCTTATTTGCTTTGCTTTCTTGGATCCTTTGTTGAAAAGCCACTATTGGTGGCTGCACATATATGCTTCATGTCATTGGCTTAATGATGTGTTCAGATAGTTCCCAGTAGTGCATTGCTTCTCCTTCAATAAAGGATACAAAAAGGATGAAGCAAAATTGATAACAGAAGTAAATTGGAAAGTTGTTTAAAAATGTATTCTGTTTGGATCATGAAAGAAAAAATTTGAGTTTCATATCCCTTTAAGACCGCAGCTACTTAGCCTGTAAGATTGACAGACACTGCTGTCACACGATTGGCCCTGTGGAAGCAGGGAGCAACATTGTGCAATGCTGCCCACTCACTGAAAACCCACAGGGGCAGATTCACAGGAGTGAACCTTGTCTGCCAGGCCATTAATAAATGGGACCCAATGTACCTTCACCAATTCCTTCATCTTGGCCTTTCTTATAAAAAATGTGGACACCCCTTACAGTCATGTACAGTGCTCGGGTGATAGCCAATGCCACTGATCTCTTTAAAAGATAGTATGGGATTAATAAGAGTTCATCTGGCTCTGAAAGGGTTAGGATTCTTTTTTTATCTTGTCTTTTGGATATTGGTCAAACATTTAGTCTGCTCAAGGCTTCACCAGAAGTGTGCACAGACCCATCAAGAATAGTAACATGGCAACTTGTAAAGCTCAGCGTCAAGTACTGAACACCACAAGCTTCAGGCTGTGTGCTTAGCCAAGGGATGTAATTATATGAAGGGTACAGCAAACGCTGCAGTGCTAATCAGCAAACACCTCCTACATATAGCACATGCATAATGAATGCAGCATTCTGAAAAATGTGCATTTGCTGTATTCAACTGTAATATTAAGACAGTTAATACAGAGGATCCCAAACAGTTTGCTTTTGTATACCTTTCAACCTATGTGTCCCTTTTAATTAATGTGACGCTCATGTATCATTATTATTATTTTATGTTTGTGTTTCCCCATATTATTATTATTGTTATTATTAAACTTTATTTATGAAGCGCCAACATATTTTGCAGCGCTGTCCATGGATACAATTAATTTAAATAAAATAATGATATAAAACTTGTAAGAGACAGGACAAAATTTACAAACACATACAGGAGGGATTGAGGGCCCTATTCCCGTGGGAACTTACAATCTAGAAGAGTAGGAGGTTGAGAAACAGGAGGTGAGGACTGCAAGATTGAGAAAGATGTTAATACAGAGTTAGTTGAGGGAAATGTTAGGTAAGTGAAATTAATTTATTATTGAGTTGGGTGGTAGGTTTCTCTGAACAGAAAAGTCTTCAGGGAGCATTTAAAGGAAGAAAGATTAGGGCAAAGCCTGACAGCATGAGGGAGAGTGTTCCAGAGGGTAGGTGCTGCACGACAGAAGTCCTGCAGTCTAGCATGAGGGAGAGTGATCCAGAGGGTAGGGGCAAAGAGCAGGTCATTGTTGGATCTTAGTGGACAGGATGGAGTATACTTGTTTATTCGAGAGGATAGGTAGAGCGGAGCGGCGTTTGTGAGAGCTTTGTATGTAAGGGTGAGAATTTTGAATTTAATTCTGCTCTGAATGGGGAATATATATATATATATATATATAAATATATATATATATTCCCCATATATATATTATGAAAATAATATCAAGTAGAAACTGTACAGGCAAACACCATGAATATAACAGAGAAAGAGAGATATAGAGAGTGATTTCATATATATATACCATTGACATACTGTTTTAAAATTAATATGACATTTCTGAATTTTTTTTTATGGCTATGTCACACCAAAGATTCAGTACACAGCTGCTTAATGAGAAAATAAATTCCACAAATTCCCTTTTAAAGGCACACATTCACTACATGTGAATTTAAAATGATGATTTAGTTATTTTTGTTCACCATTGTCCAATTATGTATTTCACTGAAGTTCTAAATGAAAATGACTTGGGGTATATTTAAAGGGACAGTTAACACTAGAATTTTTGTTGTTTAAAAAGAAAGATAATCCCTTTATTACCTATTCCCCAGTTTGCATAACCAACACTGTTATATTAATACACTTTTTACTTCTGTGATTACCTTGTATCTAAGCCTCTGCAAACTGTCCCTTTATTTCAGTTCTTTTGACAGACTTGCCTTTTAGCCAATCAGTGCTCACTCCAGGGTAACTTCACGTGCATGATCTCAGTGTTATCTATATGAAACACATCAACTAATGCCCTCTAGTGGTCAAAATGCATTCAGATTAGAGGCAGTCTTCAAGGTCTAAGAAATTAGTATATGAACCTCCTAGTATTAGCTTTCAACTAAGAATACCAAGAGAACAAAGCAAAATTGGTGATAAAAGAAAATTGGAAAGTCGTTTAAAATGACATTCCCTATTCAAATTATGAAAGTTTTTTTTAGCTTGACTGTCCCTTTAAAAAAAAAATGTTTTTGTACATAGGCATCAACTTCACAATTTATATTTATTTACAGAACTAAGTTTAAACATTTAGATCAAAGAAGTCTTTACAATTATGAGAAATATATATTTTGCACTGGTACATACATGCACAAACACACACTCTCTGTAAGGCCAAAAGTATGTGGACACCTGACCATCACACCTATGTGAGTTTGTTGGACATCCCATTCCAAAACCATGGATATTCTTCTGGGAAGGCTTTCCAAAAGATTTTGGAGTGTGCGGGAGGGAATTTCTGCCCATTCAGCCAAAAGAAAATTTATGAGGTTAGTTATTGATGTTGACACTTCCACTTCACAATAATAGCACTGACTGGGCAGATCTAGTAGGGAAGAAACATCACAGACTCTGTTAGCAATAGGTGTGGCAGAAAAACCTGAAATCAGTAACTAGTAGGGGTGCCCACATACTTTACTTCATATTGTGTTTATATATATATATTAGGAAATAAACTGTACACAATACCACACTTACGCAATGTTAAAAATTCACTAAATTAGTACCTATAGTAAGTACCAAATGTGTGTGATAAAATATGAATAATATTACAATATGAAGATGTTTCCTTTTACCTCAGTCTTGGTATAGATTGCTTTTCTACTTGTACGACATTGTTCCAAATTAATACTGAAGAAAAAAAATATGCAAAGGAGAAAGACTTGCACTTGATTAGACCACATGAATAAAAACTATTTGTATTAGTTTAAAAATGTCATAATAGTGTGGTGACTACAAAAGAGTTTCTGATGCATTCTGTTCCCAAACAGGCATTTTTTAACAAATGTTAAAGGGATAGTAAACACCAAAAACTGTTATTGTTTAAAAAGATAGATAATCCCTTTATTAACCATTCCCCAGTTTTGCATAACCAACACTGTTATAGAAATATACTTTTTACCTCTGTAATTACCTTGTATCTAAACTTCTGCAGACTGCCTCAGTGGCCCATATTTATCAAGTTCCATATGGAGCTTGAAGGGCCGTGTTTCTGGCGAGTCTTCAGACTCGCCAGAAACACAAGTTATGAAGCCGCGGTCTAAAGACCGCTGCTCCATAACCCTGTCCGCCTGCTCTGAGCAGGTTGATTGACACCTCCCTGCTGGCGGCAGGGGGCGGCGTTGCACCAGCAGCTCTTGTGAGCTGCTGGTGCAATGTTAAATGCGGAGAGCGTATTGCTCTCCGCATTTAGCAAGGTCTTGCGGACCTGATCCGCAGTGTCGGATCAGGTCCGCAAGACCTTTGATAAATTGGGGCCCTTGTCTCAGATCTTTTGACAGACTTGCATTTCAGGCAATTAGTGCTGACTCTTAAATAACTCAACGTGCACAAGCACAATATTATTTATATGAAATACATTAACTAATGCCCTCTAGCTGTGAAAAACTGTCAAATGCATTCAGAGAAGAGGTGGCCTTCAAGAGCTTATAAATTAGCATATCAGCCTACCTAGGTTTACCTTTCAACTAAAATACCTAGAGAACAAAGCAAATTTGATGATAAAAGTAAATTAGAAAGCCCTATCTGAATCATGAAAGTTTAATTTGGACTTCCCTTTAAATTAATTAAGGTTATTCTTGTTTATGCAGTACATCTGAAAGCATGAATTCCTCCTTTGAAGTTGGCATTGCAACACCTTAGTTCCACTTCTATATTTTTACAACCTGTATATATTGTTGGGAAATGTAGTTCACGGCTGCTATGCTGCAGCGATTTATCCTCTATCTGCCCTTCTTTGTAGTGGTGGTTGTCTACACTGACTCAAAAGAAAATAATTTGCTATTTATATGTAATCTCTTTAAAGCACAGTCTTTTGTCACTATGTTTAGTTTGGAAAAAAAAAATGAAAGGTAGTTGTTCCAAATGTGCCTGAAAGATATAAAAAAAAGTGCCACACACACAAAATCTAAGTGTAGAATTAGAAAAAGACACAAAAGAGCGATTATTTATTATTGCTCTGTTGCTTGCATTTCGCATGGGTTTTACCCCTGCACATGAGAAGGGGTCGTCAATCACCCAGGTCAGACCCGGTGGATTGCAAGCCGCCATCTCAGAGCTGGCATATGGTGTAGGAAGTAGCCAAAGGCTCTCCAAAGCTACCCCTGCATCTTCTTAAATGGAACCAATAGATAAAGCTACCTAACTGAGGGACCCTACTGAGGACATCAAGTTAGTCAATAATAAGAGGCATATGTACATAGCTGCCAATATCCAACTAGCTTATTCTACTGCATTGCTGCTCCTGAGCCTACTTAGACATGAATTTACATTTAGGATACCAAGAGGACAAAGCTAATTTGATAATAGAAGTAAATTTAAATGTCTTTTAAAACTGTATGATCATACAAAAATATTTGTGTCCAATGTTACACTTATTTATGCATTTTCTGAAAGACAGTGGGGCTATGCTCCAATGAGCAATAAGCTTTTCTCTTTTGTTCTTAGTTCCATAGTTAGTTCCATATCTCCTGTGCAACATCAAGAGAATAGTCAGTACTAAATGATATTCTGCTCATATTAACAGTCCTTCCAAGATGGTGACCTAATCTTGGATCTCGGGGTGTGAAGTATGTACATCCTCAGATGCTTTATATAGATAGTATAGTTTGTCTTTGTTCTGTAGGTGGGATTGAAAATAAAAGATATGCAAATAGCAGTTAAAAATAAATAATAAAAACATGACATTTTATGTTGTTAAAGAAATGCCAAAATATTAGATAAATGGCCATTTCATTTGTTTGTCTTGTAGATTTTAATGGAAATGATTTCATTGAATCTATTTGAGTAAGTAACTTTCTCTTTTCAATTTAGATTAAAATGTACTGAATGAGTTTCCCGTTTTATATTACATGCAATTTAATTGCTTCATATATCTTTTATATGAACGTGTCCATAGCTATTCTATCCAGATATGGCTATAAATGACTAGAAGGTTTTAATTACACAGCTAACTGACCTGAAATGACAGTCATTATTCACATGAATTGTTAAGTTGGTGACCAAAAAATGTACTGAAAGACAAAAATATGTAGGAAAACACTTTGATATCTGACATAATGGTATAGGACAAAACTAGAGATTAATGAAAACTTGAACGCCCTTGCTAGTGCCATTAGTTCCTTTCTTATTCTAAGCAACCTTTGATATATATAGATTTTATAATGAATGGTTCAACAAATAACAATGGCCAGAGATCCCAGGCTGCTACATTTTTTTTTTCATTCCTTGACATACATTCCCTGGCTCCTAAAAATATTTGTATGGTTCCTCAGCAATTTGAGTGGTTTCTGAGTTTCAAATACATTTTAGTGAATGAGCTCTACAAATGACATGGAGAGAATGGGGAGGTTTCCCAGTTTTCCCCATTTATAAAACTCTGTGCGGTCAACTTCCTCATTGAGAGAACCTGTCAGCATGCAATTGGGGCCTCCAGATCTGCATCCACTGCCAGAATTTAAGATTGCACATACAACACCACCCTCGGCTCATGCGGAAGTGGTTGCAATTGCAGGGCTCATCAGTCATCCTGGATGAACAAGTCCGGGTTGTCTGACATTCTCAACATCTAAGGTTGCAGACATAATAAGAAGCAGTGGTAGCATAAATGATCCTGCACAAAGGTGGCTCCAAAGCTACTTAAAGGGACATGAAACCTAATTTTTTTTTCAAGATTTAGAAAGAGAGTACAATTTTAAACAACTTTCTAATTTACTTCAATTATCTAATTTGCTTAATTCTCTTGATATACTTTGCTGAAAAGCATATCTAGATAGGCTCAGTGGCTGCTGATTGGTTGCTGCACATAGATACCTAGTGTGATTGGCTCACACATGTGAATTGCTATTTCTTCAGCAAACGATATCTAAGGAATGAAGCAAATTAGATAATACAAGTAAATTGGAATGTTGTTTAAAATTGTATTCTCTACTTGAATCATGAGAGAATTTTTTTGGGTTTAGTATCCCTTTAAGCAGCTTTATAAATGGGGGTTCAAAAATTATCAAATCTCTACATAATTTTAATGTAATATACTATAGGATATAACATATCATTATAATCTTCATAAATTAATAAATCTCTGGAACAAAGAGTACAGTTAGGTTTAATTTGAATTGTTATTTTTCTAGACTGGCTAATTATATAACAAACAATCCAATGTGTATATCTGTCAAAGTTACCTTTACTTTGGAGTTTTGCAGCCCAGCTCAGTTTAGCATCTGAGGATTAAATAAACATTTTGATGTCATATTTGCATCATAAAACACCTCGCCATTTCCGATTTTGCACATTAAATTATTGCATTGAATTAAATTACAAGCTTATTAACCCCTTAACGACCGAGGACGTGCAGGGTACGTCCTCAAAAAAAAGGCAGTTAACGCCTGAGGACGTACCCTGCACGTCCTCGGTGTGGAAAGCAGCTGGAAGCGATCCTGCTCGCTTCCAGCTGCTTTCCGGTTATTGCAGTGATGCCTCGATATGGAGGCATCCTGCAATAACGCTAGATGGCCATCCGATGCAGAGAGAGCCACTCCGTGGCCCTCTCTGCACCGGACATCGATGGCCGGTATCGTTGGTGGGTGGGATCCGACTTGGGAGGCGGGTGGGCGGCCATCGATGGGCCGGGTAATGTAGAGGGGGGCGGGATCGGGGGCAGGGCCGATGGGGGCGCGCACGGGGGGGGCGGCGGGCGGGCGCGTGCACGGGGCGGGAGCGGGAGGGAACGCTACACTACAGAAAATCAAAGTTTGAGAAAGGGGTATCTGAATAAAAAAAAATGTAAATCGAATGTATCTAGGAGGGGGTGGGGGGTTGGTCTTTGGTGGGGCAGGGAGCTACACTACAGAAAAGGGGAAAAATTAAAAAATATAAGCAATTTTATTCTAAACTGGGTACTGGCAGACAGCTGCCAGTACCCAAGATGGCGGCCATTAAGACAGAGGGGGAGAGTTAGAGAGCTGTTTGGTGGGGGATCAGTCAGGTTGGGGGCTAAAGGGGGGTCCTACAGAGCAGCATATGTAAATATGCCTTTTCTTTTAAAAAAAAAAGCCCAAATATAGCTTTTATTTTAGTACTGGCAGAGTTTCTGCCAGTACTTAAGATGGCGGGGACAATTGTGGGGTGGGGGAGGGAAGAGAGCTGTTTGGGAGGGATCAGGGGGTCTGATGTTTCAGGTGGGAGGCTAAGCTCTACACTAAAGCTAAAATTAACCCTGCAAGCTCCCTACAAGCTACCTAATTAACCCCTTCACTGCTAGCCATAATACGTGTGATGCGCATTTAGCGGCCTAAGTACCAAAAAGCAACGCCAAAGCCATATGTGTCTGCTATTTCTGAACAAAGGGGATCACAGAGAAAAATTTACAACCATTTATGCCATAATTGCACAAGCTGTTTGTAAATAATTTCAGTGAGAAACAAAAAGTTTGTGAAAAAGGGAACTTTTTTTTTTATTTGATCGCATTTGGCGGTGAAATGGTGGCATGTAATATACCAAAATGGGCCTAGATCAATACTTTGGGTTGTCTGCTACACTAGACTAAAGCTAAAATTAACCCTACAAGCTCCCTACAAGCTCCCTAATTAACCCCTGCACTGCTGGGCATAATACACGTGTGGTGCGCAGCAGCATTTAGCGGCCTTCTAATTACCAAAAAGCAATGCCAAAGCCATATATGTCTGCTATTTTTGAACAAAGGGGATCCCAGAGAAAATTTTACAACCATTTATGCCATAATTGCACAAGCTGTTTGTAAATAATTTCAGTGAGAAACCGAAAGTTTGTGAAAAAGTGAACGATTTTTTGTATTTGATCACATTTGGCGGTGAAATGGTGGCATGAAATATAACAAAATTGGCCTAGATCAATACTTTGGGATGTCTTCTAAAAAAAAAATATATACATGTCAAGGGATATTCAGGGATTCCTGAAAGATATCAGTGTCCCAATGTAACTAGCGCTAATCTTGAATAAAATGGTTTGGAAATAGCAAAGTGCTACTTGTATTTATGGCCCTATAACTTGTAAAAAAAGCAAAGAACATGTAAATATTGGGTATTTCTAAACTCAGGACAAAATTTAGAAAATATTTAGCATGGGTGTTTTTTGGTGGTTGTAGATGTGTAACAGATTTTGGGGGTCAAAGTTAGAAAAAGTGTGTTTTTTCCACTTTTTTCTCATATTTTATAATTTTTTTTATAATAAATTATAAGATATGATGAAAATAATGGTATCTTTGGAAAGTCCATTTAATGGCGAGAAAAACGGTATATAATATGTGTGGGTACAGTAAATGAGCAAGAGGAAAATTACAGCTAAACACAAACACCGCAAAAATGTAAAAATAGCCTTGGTCCCAAACGGACAGAAAATGGAAAAGTGCTCTGGTCACTAAGGGGTTAAGCAGTGAATCCCTCTCCACTGTTTTGATCTATATATTGTACAATGCACTGTATACTTTTATTGTCAAAACTGCAGACAGTGCTATCCAAGGATGTCTTCTTATATTACTTATACACATATGTACCTACCTATATTCATACATACACACATTATAATGAATACCCTGTAAACATACACACAAAGCTTTTCCTTCCCTGTGCACATTGGGCTTAAAGGGACATGAAACCCACATTTCTTCTTCCATGATGTAAAAAGAGCATGTAATTTTATATAACTTTCTAATTTACTTCTATTATCTAATTTGCTTCATTCTCTTGATACCCTCTGCTGGAAAGCATATCTAGATAGGCTCAGTAGCTTCTGATTAGTGGCAGCACATATATGCCTCGTGTGATTGGCTCACCCATGTGCATTGCTTTTTCTTCAACAAAGTATATTTAAAGAATGAAGTAAACTACAGTATATAATAGAAATAAATTAGGTTGTTGATTAAAATTGTAATTCTCCCATGAAAGAAACATTTTGGGTTTAGTGTCCCTTTAAAGATAAAATGAATATTATTAATAAATAATTGTAAATAGGCTTACAAGTAGAGGTAGGTAACTTAAATCTGTGAAGGAAATATCCACTATTGCCCTAACTGAATCAAAGCTAAGTAGTTTTATTTTAGAAAAAAATGTTTCATCATTCACACACTAAAGTTTATTAAATCAAAGTTTAACCACACATACACTTAGCAGAAGCTAAAGATTAAAAACACTGCACCTAAGTTGAACTAAGATTTTTAAATTGTAATCTGAAATCAGTATCACTGGTATCAAGCAGCAAAGATTATAGTAGTAAGCTAAGCCCTTACAATCCGAGGGCTGTTTTAAATTTTAACTTTAACAATTTATTAAAGCTGCATTTTTACCAGATCAACTAAGGTGAGCAAGTTAAAAGAAAGGGGAAAGACAAAGCTTATCCCCAGGACCCCTGACGTACGTTTCACAAAAAACGCTTCCTCAGAGGGGTGTGGAGCTGCTGCAAAATGCTCTATTTATGAGTCATTAAGACTCTCCTCCGGTGTTGGAGTGGATGTCCCTTGATTGCCAAAGTTACATTTTCATTGGCTCATACAAATGTCAGTCACAGAAGTAACTGGTGATAGGGTGCATAGAAGGATTGGAATTCAAAACGTCACGCTGCGTCCCAAAGTGGGCGTTGTTGTTTACATTGACGTTCATTGAACAAATCTCATTGAAGTTACATTTTCATTGGCTCATACAAATGTCAGTCACAGAAGTAACTGGTGATAGGGTGCATAGAAGGATTGGAATTTAAAACGTCACGCTGCGTCCAAAAGTGGGCGTTGTTGTTTACATTGACGTTCATTGAACAAATCTCATTGGAGGATTGATCCACCATATGTTATGCTGATGTCTGTCATTGCTTAACTGACATGTCAATGCGAGGTATACCGCAGTAACTTAACAAGTTAGATCGCTTAACATAAATAGATAGATCATGCTAATATATCCCTTATATATAAACAAACATTGCACTTAAGGAATACGTTTAGTGAAATTGCTGTCCGGAGTAATCATATCTGGATACGGGAGATAGTGCATATAAATGCATATAAATGAAAATCGGCATATCATATTTCCCATTAGATATTACTAAACAGTATGCAGCGGTGGTTATTATTGATGGATGTGCTCAATAGCATTTATTCCGTGTATACAAGTGCACTGCTATATACGCTAACATTAGTGTTATGTCTGGAGTAGGCGTGTTTGTTTATATTCACTTCTGTAGTAACGATCTTATTGGCTGATCACTTATAACATATGTTAACACATGAATCTAGTGCATGGAATAGTTATTGACAGATCTAAGCTTGTATTATGATCTATGAGATTTGATTTTGTTTTAGTCCGCTGTAGGCTTGTGTGAATGATATATAGGAGTAAGATATATATTATTGTTCTCAGTAATACAGATAGGGATATTATTGTTCTCAGTATTACAAATGCTAATTTTGTATATAATGTTCAGGTCAGATCACTTTATCATTACTTGGTGAAAAAATTATTATAAACAAAAATAGACGTGAGAATAAAACAAAAATTATGTGAAGAGTGCTAGAGTGTGAGAAAAAAAATAATAAAATATAAAGTTACATAATAAAGTTAACATAACAAGGGAAGGGAGAGACAAAGGTGAGACATACCTAATCTGATGTGTATATATTCACTGGATAAAATCTGCTTATCCAAAATGTATAGAGTAACATGTGTACCGTGTGTGAATAAGTAAACAAGTCGATTATAACTCTAAATGAATTTAGCTTATACGAAGTGTACAGAGTGACATGTGTACCTTTATGTGAATTAAATAGGCGAGTTGAAGAGTAGTACCCTTAACCTAGACATTAGGGTAGTGTGGTGATTGTTAGATCATTATAAGTGAAATCTGGAATAAGCCAGAAAATTTTTGAAAACGTGATAAGATACAGCAGTGATGAAAAGTGATACCCCATTTCATTTATAAGTATACAAAGTAATTGTTGAAGTCATTCATGCCATTAGGTTTTACAGAGTTTAAACGGTAAATCCATTTACATTCAAGTTTAAGTAATGTCTTTTCCAGATTGCCTCCTCGTATTCCCAGTGAGGCTTTCTGAATGACCATATATTTCAGATTGCTAGTGGAGCACTTGTGATGTATTTGGAAGTGTTTTGCTACAGAAGTTAACTTTTTGCCACGAGCTTCATCCTTGTTGGCATTTTTTATGTTGTTAGCATGTTCAAGAATACGTACTCTGATCTCCCGGGTTGTCATGCCAACATAGATCATTTTGCATTGGCAAAAAAGAGCATACACAACCGCAATAGTTCTACAGGAGAAGTGGGAAGCTAAATTATATAACTGGCCATCTTTGTCTTGAATGGTTTTTGACTTCATTACGTATGGGCATGCTGAGCAAGTCCCACATGGGAACATCCCTGGATCAGTGTCCTTTTTCTTAAAGGCTCTTACATAGTGGCTAGAGACAAGTCTATCCCTGAGATTTGTGGGTCTTTTGTACCCAATTGAGATTCTGTCGCCAATGTTTTCCTTCAGAGAGGGATCATTTTGCAGAATTTTCCAGTGTTGGTTGATTATTTTAGTTATTTCTGACATTTGTGGGTTATATGTAGTGATTAATCTTGGATTAGATTCACTAGTATTTTTGACCTTGGGAATGAGTAAATTTTCTCTGTGGGTATTTAGGGCCTTATATTTGGCTCGTTTGACTGCTTTTTTGCTATAGCCTTGTGCTATAAGTCTGTCCATTAAATTTTTGCTTTCCGTGAGATATATGTCAGTGCTGGAACAGTTACGTCTTAGGCGCAGAAATTCCCCGAAGGGGATAGCCTTAAGGGTACATGGTGGATGAGCACTAGACCTGTGTAATAGAGTGCAGACCAATCACACAATACCCAATTCATGGGGGAACAAAAGGAAATTTACTGGCCCAACACGTCAATCTACCAGGAGGAGGGAACTAAGTCCCTTCTCCAAAATCAGGATGACAAACTAAGGGTCATTAATCTGTCAGATCACACACTGAACCAAGATCATATAGATGTATTATCTAAGGGATTATCTTTTTGTCCTGTTAATTCTCTCAATAAATTTGAATTAATAAAAGACATACATTTATTTTCACGCAAGTTGATGCTGAAAAAAATATATGCCTATAATCCCAATATATTAGACGCAGAAGATCTAAGTACAGTTGATCTATTAGAACAACTCAGTGATGGGAATATGACTGATACCAATGATGTTACCCCACCTGACTCCAGTACATGGAAATCCACACTGAAACCTAAATCCAAATATGTTCCCTCTATGTCAAATTCACCTGAAATTCAGGTATTCTGTAAAATGGTCTGTAATCAAATTGAGCAATTGCCTGTTACTCGAAAGAATCACAATTTGACAATATCAGAATTCAAAGCTCTGAATGAGATTGAATCTTGGAAAGACATCACTATAAAGCCGTCTGACAAGGGTGGGAATGTGGTATTGTGGCCATCCAATATGTATATAGACGAAGCCTCCAGACAGCTATCCAATTCTACCTGCTATAAACAATTGATCTTTAATCCTCAAAGCTCATATCTGACACAATATAACAACTTAGTCAAACAAGCCTGGACAGACAATATTATTACCAATACTGAGAAAAAGTATTTAACTGTAGACCACCCCAAAGTCGCTACGTTATATTTCTTACCAAAGGTGCACAAGAACTCCCAAATACCCCCTGGCAGACCTATCGTTTCTGGGAATGAAAATCTAACAGAAAAGGCCAGCAGATATGTCGACCAAAGATTAAGAGAGTACTTAAACACATTACCTTCATATGTCCGTGATACCATGGAGGTATTGCAAATATTACAAAATATTCAGCTCTCTGATGACATGTGGCTTGTAACTGCAGATGTAGAATCACTCTACACTAATATCAGACACACAGATGGAATAGCAGCCATCAAGTATTTCTTGTCAACAAATACAAATGACAATGATGATCATAATAATTTTGTAATCCAACTACTGCAGTTTATCTTGACACACAATTTCTTCACCTTTAACGATAGGTACTATTTACAGACGCAGGGTACCGCGATGGGTACGGCCTGCGCACCTACATATGCCAATCTGTTTTTGGGGCACTGGGAGCTCTTTAATGTATTCTCAACTGAACTACAACATCATACTGATCACATTCCGCTATGGATAAGATATATAGACGATGTCTTATTCATATGGCAAGGAACATCTGTGGAATTAGATCAATTCATGAACAAAATAAACATGAATAATAAAAACATCAAATTAACATATTCAGCCGATCAACATAAAATTTCCTTTCTGGATATAACCATATTCAAGAAAGAAGATGGTTATATTAACACCACCATTTACCGAAAAGAAACAGCGACTAACACTCTATTACACAGGTCTAGTGCTCATCCACCATGTACCCTTAAGGCTATCCCCTTCGGGGAATTTCTGCGCCTAAGACGTAACTGTTCCAGCACTGACATATATCTCACGGAAAGCAAAAATTTAATGGACAGACTTATAGCACGAGGCTATAGCAAAAAAGCAGTCAAACGAGCCAAATATAAGGCCCTAAATACCCACAGAGAAAATTTACTCATTCCCAAGGTCAAAAATACTAGTGAATCTAATCCAAGATTAATCACTACATATAACCCACAAATGTCAGAAATAACTAAAATAATCAACCAACACTGGAAAATTCTGCAAAATGATCCCTCTCTGAAGGAAAACATTGGCGACAGAATCTCAATTGGGTACAAAAGACCCACAAATCTCAGGGATAGACTTGTCTCTAGCCACTATGTAAGAGCCTTTAAGAAAAAGGACACTGATCCAGGGATGTTCCCATGTGGGACTTGCTCAGCATGCCCATACGTAATGAAGTCAAAAACCATTCAAGACAAAGATGGCCAGTTATATAATTTAGCTTCCCACTTCTCCTGTAGAACTATTGCGGTTGTGTATGCTCTTTTTTGCCAATGCAAAATGATCTATGTTGGCATGACAACCCGGGAGATCAGAGTACGTATTCTTGAACATGCTAACAACATAAAAAATGCCAACAAGGATGAAGCTCGTGGCAAAAAGTTAACTTCTGTAGCAAAACACTTCCAAATACATCACAAGTGCTCCACTAGCAATCTGAAATATATGGTCATTCAGAAAGCCTCACTGGGAATACGAGGAGGCAATCTGGAAAAGACATTACTTAAACTTGAATGTAAATGGATTTACCGTTTAAACTCTGTAAAACCTAATGGCATGAATGACTTCAACAATTACTTTGTATACTTATAAATGAAATGGGGTATCACTTTTCATCACTGCTGTATCTTATCACGTTTTCAAAAATTTTCTGGCTTATTCCAGATTTCACTTATAATGATCTAACAATCACCACACTACCCTAATGTCTAGGTTAAGGGTACTACTCTTCAACTCGCCTATTTAATTCACATAAAGGTACACATGTCACTCTGTACACTTCGTATAAGCTAAATTCATTTAGAGTTATAATCGACTTGTTTACTTATTCACACACGGTACACATGTTACTCTATACATTTTGGATAAGCAGATTTTATCCAGTGAATATATACACATCAGATTAGGTATGTCTCACCTTTGTCTCTCCCTTCCCTTGTTATGTTAACTTTATTATGTAACTTTATATTTTATTATTTTTTTTCTCACACTCTAGCACTCTTCACATAATTTTTGTTTTATTCTCACGTCTATTTTTGTTTATAATAATTTTTTCACCAAGTAATGATAAAGTGATCTGACCTGAACATTATATACAAAATTAGCATTTGTAATACTGAGAACAATAATATCCCTATCTGTATTACTGAGAACAATAATATATATCTTACTCCTATATATCATTCACACAAGCCTACAGCGGACTAAAACAAAATCAAATCTCATAGATCATAATACAAGCTTAGATCTGTCAATAACTATTCCATGCACTAGATTCATGTGTTAACATATGTTATAAGTGATCAGCCAATAAGATCGTTACTACAGAAGTGAATATAAACAAACACGCCTACTCCAGACATAACACTAATGTTAGCGTATATAGCAGTGCACTTGTATACACGGAATAAATGCTATTGAGCACATCCATCAATAATAACCACCGCTGCATACTGTTTAGTAATATCTAATGGGAAATATGATATGCCGATTTTCATTTATATGCATTTATATGCACTATCTCCCGTATCCAGATATGATTACTCCGGACAGCAATTTCACTAAACGTATTCCTTAAGTGCAATGTTTGTTTATATATAAGGGATATATTAGCATGATCTATCTATTTATGTTAAGCGATCTAACTTGTTAAGTTACTGCGGTATACCTCGCATTGACATGTCAGTTAAGCAATGACAGACATCAGCATAACATATGGTGGATCAATCCTCCAATGAGATTTGTTCAATGAACGTCAATGTAAACAACAACGCCCACTTTTGGACGCAGCGTGACGTTTTGAATTCCAATCCTTCTATGCACCCTATCACCAGTTACTTCTGTGACTGACATTTGTATGAGCCAATGAAAATGTAACTTCAATGAGATTTGTTCAATGAACGTCAATGTAAACAACAACGCCCACTTTGGGACGCAGCGTGACGTTTTGAATTCCAATCCTTCTATGCACCCTATCACCAGTTACTTCTGTGACTGACATTTGTATGAGCCAATGAAAATGTAACTTTGGCAATCAAGGGACATCCACTCCAACACCGGAGGAGAGTCTTAATGACTCATAAATAGAGCATTTTGCAGCAGCTCCACACCCCTCTGAGGAAGCGTTTTTTGTGAAACGTACGTCAGGGGTCCTGGGGATAAGCTTTGTCTTTCCCCTTTCTTTTAACTTGCTCACCTTAGTTGATCTGGTAAAAATGCAGCTTTAATAAATTGTTAAAGTTAAAATTTAAAACAGCCCTCGGATTGTAAGGGCTTAGCTTACTACTATAATCTTTGCTGCTTGATACCAGTGATACTGATTTCAGATTACAATTTAAAAATCTTAGTTCAACTTAGGTGCAGTGTTTTTAATCTTTAGCTTCTGCTAAGTGTATGTGTGGTTAAACTTTGATTTAATAAACTTTAGTGTGTGAATGATGAAACATTTTTTTCTAAAATAAAACTACTTAGCTTTGATTCAGTTAGGGCAATAGTGGATATTTCCTTCACAGATTTAAGTTACCTACCTCTACTTGTAAGCCTATTTACAATTATTTATTAGTTGTGTTCTGTCCTTAACTTCAAATCTGTGGCAGGAGATCTCTGTGGTTAGGAGACTATAAAACTCAAATTGGGCCACCTGCCCTTAACCACTGAATCTCTTGTTATACTATACTTTGCCCTACCCCCACCCTCTCACTCTAAAATGAATATTATAACTAGGGTCAGTTTGACCCTTATAATGCTTTAAGTGACAGTCTACTCCAGAATTTTTATTGTTTAAAAAGATAGCTAATCCTTTTATTACCCATTCCCCAGTTATCCATAACCAACGTGGTTATATTAAAATACTTTTACCTCTGTGATTACTTGGTATCTAAACCTCTGCAGACTGCCCCCTTATTTCAGTTTTTTTGTCAGACTTGCATTTTAGCCAGTCAGTGCCCTCTCATAATTAACTCCAGGGGCATGAGCACAATGTTATCTATATGGAACACATAACCTAACGCCCTCTAGCTGTTAAACATTGTCAAATGTTTGAGATAAGAGATAAAAGGCCGCATTCAAGGGCTTAGAAATTAGCATATGACCCTACCTAGGTTTAGTTTTCAACAAATGATACCAAGAGAACAAAGCAAATTTGATGATAAAAGTAAATTGGAAAGTTTAAAATTGCATGCCCTATCTGAATAATGAAAGTTTATTTTTAACTAGACTGTCCCTTTAACTGTCACCCCTGGTATTTTAGAATGAGAAAATGTACAAAGTTCTACTTCCGATACATCACTGTTTAAATGTAGAGGGTTCTATAATCATATTAAACATTCAAAAACATTCTACCTAACATTCCTAAATGATGATAGTCTGAAGGGGGAAAGTATGGTATAAAATAAAATATTATTGTAGACAGGTTGCAAAAAAGTCCTATATACCACCCCAACATATATTATAAATATGTTGGCAGTTTCTTATTACTGGACCCCACCGCTTTTGTGCGATGTTTGTGCGCAGAAGCATTTATAATCCATCATTGAATAGGTAACTGTGCAAGAATAAATTTAACCATTTGTGTGTGAAGATTGATGTGCAATCTTCATTAGCGTTATTTACACGTACCAAGAATTATATTTTTATGTAAAATTAGGAAGCAAACACATTGCAAACACAGGAGGCAGACACATTGCAATAATAGTCTAATGCCAGTTGCAGATCATTCATAAAATAATGTTCATGTCTATCTTGACATTGGATTATTTCAGCTCTTTTGATAGACTTGCATTTTAGCCATTCAGTGCCTTCTCATAAGTAACTCCACAGGCCTGATCACAATGTTAAATATATGGCACACATGAACTAAAACCTTCTAGCTGTGGAAAAAAAATGTAAATTGCATTCAGATAAGAAGTGGCCTTCAAGGGCTTAGAAATTAGCATATGAGCCTATCTTGGTTTAGCTTTCAACTAAAAAAATACCAAGAGAACTAAATACATTTGATGATAAAAGTAAATTGGAAAGTTGTTTAAAATTACATGTCCTATCTGAATCATGAAAGTTTAATTTTGACTAGACTGTCCCTTTAAGCTGACATTAGCACTAGTGCAAGCTAAATTAATGACATACACTTAAAAAGAATTTCTAATTTGAAGTTTGTTTATGACAGCAATAAGGCATGGTATATCATATATGTTTATTTAATGCATTACTATTTCTAATGGTTACTCGTCAACTCTAAAACAAAATGTGGTCCCTCCTGCAAAGTAAAGTTGAACACCCATGATGTATATATTTATTGGATTTAAAATGTTGACAACTATATATCAAAAGTGTAAATTGATATTATAACCTTATGTTAGATCAACATAAAATGTAACTAAGACGACTAACTTCTCATTTAGTGTAATGATTTAGATGGATTTTTTTTCATCTAAGGAATATGATAGCTTTAGAATTTTGATTGTTGAATTTACAGTTTGTCAGTGGCTCTTTCATCTTATCCAACAGTGAATTTGTTTTCCCTTGACAAATTGCTTATTTCAGGGATAACAAATGTGATTCATCATTGTTTACAGATGCAAGTTACCAGACACAAAAGACCATTTGCAGATTAAATGCTAAATTGCTTGCACAATGAATTATAAAGGCTTTAACATCCTAAATGGCGCCCGATAACCATTTTGATGTCTTGCCAAATGATATACTTTGAACACTGTAAACATGTTGTGATAGACAATTTTAACAGTTTTTTTTTCAGTAACTGATATTTTATTTTGGTAAAAGTATGAAAACAATGTGAAAGTGTCTACTTTATGCTTTATATTTAAACATAAATGTTTGTTCCATACATCACTTTTATTTATGACTTTTTGAAGTAAGGGATAGAAATATTAAGCAGAATATATGAAATGGTATAGCTATTCTACATTCTTCATTTAACTAGGTTATTTCATAAAATGTGAGGCCAAAGAAGCATCTTGCTGGATGAACGAGGTGTATTTTATTATTATTCTTTATTTATAAAGCGCCAACAGATTCCGCAGCGCTGCCCATGGGTACAAGGATAACAGTAAAATGGAGAAACAACATGATAAGACACAATTTTACAGACAAAAACAGGGGGAATTGAGGGCCCTATTCCTGTGGGAACTTACAATCTAGATGGGTAGGATGGGAAACAGGAGGTGGGGACTGCAAAGGTTAGAATGATATTAGGAGATAGAGGGCAGCTGTTAGTTAAGTGAAGTTAGTATGTTAATAAGTCGGATGATAAGCTTCCCTGAACAGAAAGGTCTTTAGGGAATGTTTAAAGGAGGAGAGGTTAGGGGCAAGTCTGACAGCACGAGGAAGTGCATTTCAGAGGGTTGGTGCTACACGAGAGAAGTCCTGTAGTCTAGCATGAGAGGAGGTTATGGTAGAGGACGCAAGAAGCAGGTCATTGTTGTATCTTAGGGGGTGGGCAGGAGTGTATTTGTTCATAAGTGAGGACAGGTACGGTGGGGCAGCATTGGTGAGGGCTTTGTTGGTCAGGGTGAGAATTTTGAATTTAACTCTGTTGTGAATGGGGAGCCAGTTAAGGGACTCACAGAGAGGTGCAGCAGAAACAGAGCGTCGAGAGAGGTGGATTAGTCTGGCAGATGCATTAAGGATGGATTGGAGGGGAGAGAGGTGGGAGAGAGGGAGGCCAGTTAGTAAGTTGTTACAGTAGTCAAGTCGGGAAATTACCAGGGAGTGGATTAGCTGTTTAGTAGTTAAAGCACTTAGAAATGGACACATTTTGGAGAAATTGCGTAGGTGGTTGTGGCAGGATGAAGAGAGCAATTGGATGTGGAAAATGAAGGACAGATTTGAGTCAAGAGTGACTCCAAGGCAGCGGACTTGGGGTGATGGGGAGATAGTGGTGCCGCCAACAGTGATGGAAAAATTAGAAACTGGAGTAGAATTAGAGGGGGGAATTAGAAGTAGTTCGGTCTTGGACATGTTTATACTTAGGTGGTGAGAGGCCATCCAGGAGGAAATGCCAGATAAGCAGTCGCTGATGTGAGAATTGACAGAAGGAGAGAGTGAAGGGGTGGAAAGGTAGATCTGGGTATCATCAGCATAGAGGTGATAGCTGAAGCCATAGCTGTTGATAAGTTTACCCAGAGAAGAAGTGTAAATAGAGAAGAGTAGAGGACCCAGGACAGAGCCTTGAGGTACTCCAACAGACAGAGGCAAAAGAGAGGAGGAGTCACCAGCAGAAGAGACGGAGAAGGATCTGTTAGAGATATAAGAGTGAATCCAGGAGAGGGCAGTGTCACAGACCCCAAGAGAGCTGAGAGTCTGTAGGAGAAGGGGATGGTCAACAGTGTCGAAGGCAGCAGAGAGGTCCAGTAAGATGAGTATAGAGTAGTAGCCTTTGTTTTTAGCAGAAAGGAGATCGTTAGTAACCTTGTTGAGGGCAGTCTCAGTTGAGTGTTGGGGACGGAAGCCAGATTGCAGGGGGTCAAGCAATGAGTTGGAGGACAGGAATTGGATTAGGCGATTGAAAACTAGTTTTTCAAGTAATTTTGAAGCTAGCGGGAGCAGTGATATGGGGCGGTAGTTTGCAGGGGAGTTAGGGTCAAGGGAGGGTTTTTTGAGGATGGGGGTGACCTTTGCATGTTTGAAGGAGGCAGGGAATGAGCTGGTAGAAAGGGATAGGTTGAATATGTGAGTAAGAGCCGGAGTGAGGGTGGGAGACAGAGGGGGAATTAGATGTGAAGGAATAGGGTCAAGTGGGCAGGTAGTGAGGTGAGAGGAAGACAAAAGGGAAGCCACTTCACTCTCAGTGGTTGGGAGGAGGGTGCAGAGAGTGGCAGAGGGGGTGACTGGGAGTGAAGTTGGGAGATTGCAGGTTTGTGTTGGGATGTTTCTTCGGATGGCAACTGTTTTATTGAAAAAATAGTCAGCAAGGTGTATGTAATTGGTAGAGTAGCTAACATCTATCCAAATCAGTCTTCTGCTTAAAGAGAGAGTAAAGTCCAAATTAAACTTTCATGATTCAAGTAGGGCATGTCATTTTAAACAACTTTTCATTTTACTTTTATCATCAACTTTGCTTTGTTCTTTTGGTATTCTTTGTTTAAAGCTAAACCTAGGTAGGCTCATATGCTAATTGCTATGCCCTTGAAGGTCGCCTCTTATCTATGTGCATTTTGACAGTTTTTCAAAGCTAGAGGGAGTTAGTTCATGTGTGTCATATTAGATAACATTGTGCTCACTCCCTTGGAGTTATGCATGAGTAATCACTGATTTGCTTAAATGCATGTCTGTCAAAAGAACTGAGAAAAGGGGGCAGTCTGCAAAAGCTTAGATACAAGGTAATCACAGAGGTAAAACGTGTATTAATATAACAGTGTTAGTTATGCAAAACTGGGGAATGGGTAATACATGTATTATCTATCTTTTTAAACAATAACATTTTTGGTGTTGACTGTCCCTTTAACCAAATGTTTTTTTTTTAAAGGGACAGTAGAGTCAAAATGAAACATTCATGATTCAAATAGAGCCTTCAATTTTCAATTTCACTTTTATTATACTATGTATCATTTGTTGAAGAGTAAACCTATGTAGGTTGATAGAATCACGCACGTGTCTTTAGCACTGTTTTTGTGACAATTTTATTTGTGCACCCACTTTCAAACAATGGGGATGGGGGAAGTAGTTGAATGTGGATTCACAGGGCATATGTGCATGTAGAACACTGCACCTCAAATTAAATAAACTACTGTCTATCAATTACATAAACCTCAATAATAAAGCAAGATGCCTCTCAGACTTTCTGTAATAATCTAGCTAAACGAATGATGTAAAATGTGCACTAACACTGTATCTCCATGTATAGTAAGAGCTATCTCCAAATTAGTGATAGGATTTACTAGAAGCATTTTTTTTTAATACAAATGTCATATATATACACACACAAAGTTTGGTCTAGCACACCTCACAAAGAGTTTAAAGGGACAGTCAAGTATAAATTAAACTTTCATTATTCAGATAGGACCTTTAATTTTAATTGACTTTCCAATTTACTTTTATCATCAAATTTGCTTTTTTCTCTTGGTATTCTTAGTTTAAACTAAACATAGGTAGGCTCATATGCTAATTTCTAAGCCTTTGAGGGCTGCCTCTTATCACATGCTTTTTAAATCTCTTTTCAACACAAAGAGACAGAAAGTACACGTGGGCTATATAGATAACACTGTGTTCAGGCACAGAAAGTTATTTAATATCTAGCGCAATACAATGCTAAATTTAAGACAATAGATAGTAAACAGTCACAGTCATGTGATCAGGGGGCTGGAAGAAGGTTCCTAGATACAAGGTAATCACAAAGGTAAAAAGTACATTAATATAACTGTGTTGGTGATGCAAAACTGGGGAATGAGTAATAAAGGGATTATCTATCTTTTAAAACAATAACAATTCTATGGTTGACTGTCCCTTTAAATACATGTTTGGGAGTGCAGTCAATGAGACCAAATAATTACACAAAACAGATAGTACTGGCACACATCCACTTGCAAATAAACAACACATTTTAAATGCTGCAACAAATTGCCTGAAAACACCTATGCTTTCATATTAAAATTAGGAACTTAGTCACAAAATATGGCCCTATTCTGCTTAGCCACTCACCAACTTATATATCAATCATACACATCATATCATATACATCAGATAAAATGTGCATCATAATATCATCAATTAAGCACTGCATTGCAAAAGAAATGTTTAAAACATTATTAGTCCAATCTACAAGGTTTTGCAACTCTACATCAGTTCAGGTATACAATCTTTCGAAGCCTGATGGAATCCATGTTTCTGGTCTCCTATGCTGAGATCAATAAGGGATAAGTGTAAATCATCATTTGATCTGAGTTAACCAATCACTGTGTAGAATGTTGCAAGATCAAGTAAATTTACACATACTAAAGTATAATGGAGGCAATCCAGCCTTTTTGAGGGTATCTGGAACAATCATATATTCAGAGGTATTTTACAACAAAAGCAGGTAAAACAGATAATTACATTATTCTTTTATTTTTTTGATTAAAGGAACATTAAACCCCCAAAAAATATTTTAGGATTCAGATAGAGAATGCCATTTTAAACAACATTCCAATTTACTTCTATTACCTAATTTGCTGCAATATTGAGATATCCTTTGTTAAAGAAATATCAATGCACATTGGTGAGCCAATCACATGAGTCATCTATGTGCAGCCACCTATCAGAAGCTACAGAGCCTATCTAGATATGCTTTTCAGGAAAGAATATCAAGAAAAAGAAGCAAATTAGATAATAGAAGTAAATTAGAAAGTTGTTTAAAATGGTATTCACTATCTGAACCATGAAAGAAAAAAAATGGGTTTAATGTCCCTTTATGCTATTTTTTTGGTGACATTAACAGTTGTGTTTAATGTCTCTATACGTATGAGAAGTCAATTAAGTAAAATAAATATTTCCATCATGCATAATATTCTATAGATCCCATAAACTAAGAGTGTGGCAAATCTGAAACATAAATTCCATTTAATAACAATGGCGCTGTAGAGGTTTCTTTCACTAGAGACATTTCTAGTAATAATAATCCTATAATCTGGCAGGAAGCAGATTAGGAGGTAGAAATATCACCTTTGATGTGTTACTATCAGCAATAATTGTCATATGTCCTAACCAAGGTGGAATCATGCTGCTTCCCACTTAAATAAACACAAAATAATAATAATCAAATTGTTTATTTATTTTTTCATTTCAATTTCAGCTTGAAGAAAGTGAAGCAAGATTTGCAGAAGCTCAGAAGGTCCAGAAATCCCTTAGTATGGAACTGGAGAGTTTTCATATGGAGCTTGACAACATTACCAGGAATAAGAATATGGTAACAGATATTTTGCTTGTTACATATCCATGAATAAGCAAGAAGTATATAAAAAGCAAGTCTTTTATTGGTTGCCTGAAATATAATACATTTAACTGTGATTAAAAATGTTTTCATTTTTTTTTTATTAATTTATATATTTTTTAAAATGGATGTTCTTGCAGTGAATAAACCTACTTGTTTGTTTTCATGTTTGTTGAGGTTTGTAGCTGCTTACCAACTCAACAATGGAACATATTATTCAGTGTTATTATTCAGTATTCACTGTGCACAAACATGCATTTAATTTAATTCATATTTAAACTGATTATACATAATTAGGACAAGATTACAAGCGGAGAACTTGTATTTAAAGTTGGATGTAAAAAATAAATAAATATTGTGGCCTCACTTGCCCAATCTCATTGTACCTAATGCTCCCTATAATAACTAGTGTAAAAAGGGGAACTCACGATTGTATTACCAGTCTATGGTTAACAGTGGTACACGAGCGATAATAACATTAACCGTGGAAATATTAACCAAATTGAATAGCTCTGGTGAAGTCGTATTGGTATTTGTATAACGTGAAACTTGTAGGTTTCTGGTTACTTCACAATATGAATCACGGTTTACTTTTAGCTCTGGTAACTTGTGTTCAAGTGAGAAAATTTTACTTTCAACTTGTAATATGAGTGCACAGATGCTAATGATATATACTTGTGTGGATTTTACTTGATCTCAATTTACGCTAGAAATCTCATGCAAAACCATTAATTGTTAACATATGGCTAGATTATGAATTTTGTGGTAAGAGGGGTGCGGTGTTAACTTGCACGTTATTGTCACCGCTCACTTACCTACAGCGCTGGTATTACATATTTTCATAAACCCTGCGTTAACAGGCAAGAAGTGAGCGTAGAGCAAAATTGTGCTCCATACCACACTCCAATACCAGTGCTGCTTAAGGCAGCAGTGAGCTGGTTTTACGCGCTCGTGCACAATTTCCACATACACATTAATTGGGATAGCTGGCTGAAAAAAAGCCTAACACCTTCAATAAAGCAGCGTAAAGCTCCGTAACGCAGCCCCATTGATTCCTATGGGGAAACTAAAGTTATGTTTACACCTAACACCCTAACATAAACCCTAAAAACCCCTAATCTGCCACCCCCGACATCGCCGACACCTACATTATACTTGTTAACCCCTAATCTGCCGCCCCCGACATCGCCAACACTACATTATATTTATTAACCCCTAATCTGTCGCTCCGGACATCGCCGCCACTATAATAAAAATATTAACCCCTAAACCACTGCATTCCCGCCTCGCAAACAATAGTTAAATATTATTAACCCCTAATCTGCCACCCCTAACATCGCCACCACCTACCTACATTTATCAACCCCTAATCTGCTGCCCCCAATGTCGCACAAGAATACATTTATTAACCCCTAAACCTAAGTCTAACCCTAACCCTAACACCCCCTAACTTAAATATAATTAAAATAAATCTAAATAAAACTTACTATCATTACCTAAATAATTCCTATTTAAAACTAAATACTTACCTATAAAATAAACACTAAGCTAGCTACAATATAACTAATAGTTACATTGTATCTAGCTTAGGGTTTATTTTTATTAAAGCTCAATCCTATTGGCTGATTGCATCAGCCAATAGGATTTTTTCTCCTTTAATTCCGATTGGCTAATTCTATCAGCCAATCAGAATTCAAGGGAAGCCATCTTGGATGACATTTAAAGGAACCTTTATTTATCGTTAGCCATGGAAAGAAGAGGATGCTCCACGCCAGATGTCTTGAAGATGGAGACGCTCCGCGTCAGAAGGATGAAGATAGAAGATGCCGTCTGGATGAACCACTTCTCCCGGCTTCGTTGAGGACGTCTTGCCGCTTGGATGAAGACTTCTCCCGGCTTCGTTGAGGATGGATGTCCGGTCTTCAAAACTGTACGTGGATCTTCAGGGGTTAGTATTAGGTTTTTTAAGGGTTTATTGGATGGGTTTTAGGTTAGGGTTTGGGCACTGAAAAAGAACTAAATGCCCTTTTAAGGACAATACCCATCTAAATGCCCTTTTCAGGGCAATGGGGAGCTTAGGTTTTTTTAGTTAGGATTTTATTTGGGGGGTTTGTTGTATGGGTGGTGGGTTTTACTATTGGGGGATGTTTGTATTTTTTTTTTACAGGTAAAAGAGCTGATTTCTTTGGGGCAATGCCCTTCAAAAGGCCCTTTTAAGGGCTATTGGTAGTTTAGTTTAGGCTAGGATTTTTTTTTTATTTTGGTGGGGGTATTTTTGTACCACTCACTTTTTGGCCTCCCAGAAAAAGCTTGTAATACCGGTGCTATGGAAGTCCCATTGAAAAAAAGACTTTACGCAAATTGCGTAAGTTAATTTGCGTTAAGGCCAAAAAAGTGTGCGGTGCCCCTAAACCTGCAAGACTCGTAATAGCAGCGGTAATGAAAAAGCAGTGTTATGAGCCTTAACGCTGCTTTTTCACTCATACCGCAAAACTCGTAATCTAGCCGATAATTAATTGTTCCTTTCTAAACACAATAAAAAAAAATGCCTTATTATCCCATAAATACTAAAAAATATATTATTTAGTAATTATTTTCCCTGAGTTTATCTTTAAAACTTTTCATGATTTTGTAATATAAAATATCTAATATAAAAGTTAATTAAACTATTCTTGATTTTCTTTTGATTTTTAGTTTTATTGACCTGGTATGCTATTAGGATCAACTTGTTCCATTGCACCTCTAGTACTAATATAAGTGGAGAATTTAATGATTTTAATATCTAACATAAAACAGGAACATTGCTTTAAAACAAGATATGTTCGTTTTATTCGCCTCTTCAGGGTTTGGATGTTTCAGAGCAAGTAAATAAGCAGAGCTTTTTTGTTTGGCTTGTCTTTCACTTTAACCTATATACATTCTGATACACTGTGCTCAGACAAACAGAATGTAAGTGTATTTTTAAGGCTGTTTGACCTTCAGGCAAATACTGTCTCTACAGCAGTAATAAGCAACTAACATGATTCAAAAGGCTACATATGTGAAACTGGTATATCAAATATTAGTGAATTTTTCTGCAAAATATATTTTTTTGCTTATAAAAATTAATTTAAACCTGTTTAAATTTAAACTAGCAGAAAAAGTATGTTTGTGTACAGTGGATCCCGCAATATACAAGCTCATTAGATGATGTAAAGCTACAGTTACGCTGGCGGACAGAGATAAACTTCCAGAAGCAACATGAAAGTGTAATACATTTTAAAATGCTTTTTTTAGATGCAAGAAATACCCCATAAAATATTTTATTCAGAATAAATGTTTAATAATAATAATAATAATAAATTATGCTGATTTTGGAAATACATTTTTTATGATTTTCTACACTTGTTTCATTATCTGCCAGAGAGCAATTATGTTACACTACACAAGCCTGTATACAGTCTACCATAGAAATGCAAAACCTAAGTACAAATTTGAGATTAATTCAAGGGCACAAAACCCAGCATTTTGCTTACATAATTAAGACAGAACAGACAGAATTTTAAACAACTTTCCATTTTTCTTCTATTATCAAATGTGCTTCATTCTCTTGGTATCCTTTATTGAAAGAGCAGCAATGCACTACTGAGAGCTAGCTGAACACGTTGTCTGAGTCAATGGCAAAAGACATATATCTGCAGCCATCAATCCAGCAACTAGCTCCCAGTATACTTAGTAGGGATGGGTGAATGTGTTTATATTCGAATTCGAATGTTAGAACGAATGTTATTGTAGAAATTTGATTTACATAATAGAATGTTAATAAGAACGAATATTCTTAAAAATTCGATTTTCGAATGTTATTTACAGTTTTCGAATGTCACATTCGAATTCGAATGTCACATTCGAATTCAAATATTAAATTTATAAAACACAATTGTAGACTAGAAACACTATTTCAAATTTGAATGTCACATTCAAATCGAATCTCACATTCAAATTCAATATCACATTCGAATTTGAATATTACATTTAAAACACAGTATTAGACTAGAAATAATATTTCAAATTCGAATGTGACATTCGAATTCGAATGTAGCATTCAAATTCGAATAATACATTTATTAAACACAGTTGTAGACTAGTAATACTATTTCAAATTTGAATGTCACATTCAAATTCGAATATTACATTTTGAAATTGAATGAATACATAGCTAAACATTCTATTATTCGAACGAATATTTTCGAATTTATTCAAAAATTAGAAAACGAAAATTCGAAAATAGAATGTTAGAATGTTATATAAACATTTGAAATTCGATTTGAACGAACGAATGTGTAAAAATTTGTTTTAAATTTTGTATTTTTAAAAACATTCGCCCATCCCTAATACTTAGGTAGGCTCAGTAGCTGTCCATTGCTGCTACTGAGCCTACCTCAGTATGCTTTTCATCATAGGATACCAAGAAAACCAAGAAAACAAAGCAAATTAGATAATAGAAGTAAACTGCAAAGTTATTTGAAATTGTATGTTCTGTCTGAATCATGCAAGACCTTTTTGAGAATCATGTCTCTTTAAATCAATATGCTATTTTAATTCTCTTTATTACACATGCATAACATTATAGGCTTTTAGATATATTTACAAGTTTTGTTCTTTTTCTAGGTTGATGAGCAATTGTTCCAATTGCAGCACGAGAAGACCGATCTCTTGAAAAGGATTGATGAGGACCAAGAAGATCTAAATGAACTAATGAAGAAACACAAAGCCCTTATTGCCCAGGTTAGAAAATGTATTTCAGAAAAAAAGAGTTACTGGGAGAAATAAATGATAACATAATTTATGTAAGAACTTACCTGATAAATTAATTTCTATCATGATGGCAAGAGTCCATGAGCTAGTGATGTATGGGATATACATTCCTACCAGGAGGGGACAAAGTTTCCCAAAACTCAAAATGCCTATAAATACATCTCCCACCACACTCACACTTTAGTTTAACGTATAGCCAAGTAGTGAGGTGTAAAAAATGAGTAAAAAAGCATGCAAAAAAGAGGAAGTTGAAAATAATTTTGTGCTTTTATACCAAAACAGGGTGGACCTCATTGACTCTTGCCATTATGAAAGAAATTAGTTTATCAGGTAAATTCTTACATAAATTATGTTTTCTTTCATGTAAATGGCAAGAGTCCATGAGATAGTGACGTATGGGATAAAATACCCAAGATGTGGAAGTCCACAGAAGAGTCACTAGAGAGGGAGGGATACAATAAAAACAGCTAGTTCCGCTGAGAAATTAAATAAAAAATATAAGTTCTTCTTATAAACAGAAGAATCAAACTGAGACAGCTGCCTGAAGAACTTTTCTAGCAAAGACTGCTTCAGAAGAAGCAAATACATCGAAATGTTAAGATTTAGTAAATATATGCAAATAAGACCAAGTTGCTGCTTTGCAAATCTGATCAACTGAAGCTTCCTTCTTATAAGCCAAAGAAGTGGCAAGTGCAACTGATCTAGTTGAATGAGCCGTAATTCTCTGAGGCGGAGACTGCCCCGCCACCAAGTAAGCCTTGTGAATCAAAAGCTTTAACCAAGATGCCAAAGAAATAGCAGAGGCTTTCTGACCTTTCCTAGAACCAGAAAAGACAACGAATAGACTAGAAGTCTTCCTGAGTGTAACGATTTTTCAAGAGAATTCTTAGGATTTGGACACAAGGAAGGAACAACAATTTCCTTACTAATGTTGTTAGAATTCACAACCTTAGGAAGAAATTTAATCAAAGTCCGCAAAACAGCTTTATCCTGATGGAAAATCAGAAAAGGAGACTCACAAGAGAGAGCAGACAATTCAGAAACTCTTCTAGCAGAAGAGATAGCCAAAAGGAACAATACTTTCCAAGAAAGTAGTTTAATATGCAAAGAATGCATAGGCTCAAAAGGAGGAGCCTGCAAAACCTTTAAAACCAAATTAAGACTCAATGGAGGAGAAATAGACTTAATAACAGGCTTGATACGGACCAAAGACTGAACAAAATAGTGAATATCAGGAAGTTTAGCAATCTTTCTATGAAATAAAACAGAAAGAGCAGAGATTTGTCCCTTCAAAGTACTTGCAGACAAACCTTTAACCGTCCTGAAGAAACTGTATAATTCTAGGAATTCTAAAATAATGCCAAGAGAATTTATGAGAACACCATGAAATATAGGTTTTCCAAACCCGATAATAAATCTTCCTTGAAACAGACTTACGAGCCTGCAACATAGTATAAATCACTAAGTCAGAGAAACCTCTATGACTAAGCACTAACCGTTCAATTTCCATACCTTCAATTTTAGTGATTTGAGATCCTGATGGAAAAACTGCCCTTGAGACAGAAGGTCTGGCCTTAAAGGAAGTGACCAAGGTTGGAAACTGGACATCCGCACAATATCTGCATACCAAAACCTGTAAGGCCATGCTGGTGCTATCAGAAACACATGCAATTGTTCCATTATGATCTTAGAGATCACCCTTGGAAGAAGAACTAGACGCGCAAAAATATAAGCAAGTTGGTAAGACCAAGGAACTGCTAACGCATCCACCATCTCCGCCTGAGGATCCCTGGACCTCGAAAGGTATCTGGGAAGTTTCTTGTTTAGATGGGAAGCCATCAGATCTATTTCTGGAAGACCCAACATCTGTACAATCTGAAAAAACACATCTGGATGGAGAGACCACTCCCCCAGATGTAAAGTCTGATGGCTGAGATAATCCACTTCACAATTGTCTACACCTGGGATATAAATTGCATAAATTAGACAGGAGTTGGATTCCGCCCAAGAAAGTATCCATGATACTTCTTTCATTGCTAAAGGACTGTGAGTCCCTCCCTGATGATTGACATATGCCACAGTTGTGATATTATCTGTCTGAAAGCAAATGAAAAGTTCTCTCTTTAATAGAGGCCAAGCCTGAAAAGCTCAGAAAATAGCATGGAGTTCTAAAATATTGATTGGTAACCTCGCCTCTAGAGGATTCCAAACCCCTTGTGCTGTCAGAGACCCCCAGACAGCTCCCCAACCTGAAAGACTTGCATCTGTCGAGACTACAGCCCAGGAAGGACAAGCAAAAGAGGTCCCTTGCACAATACGATGATCGTCTAACCACTAAGTCAGAGAGAGTTGAATGCTAGGATTTAAGAATATCAATTGTGGTATCTGAGTATAATCCCTGCACCACTGATTCAACATGCAAAGCTTCAGAGGTCTCATATGAAAACGAGCAAAGGGGATCGCGTCCGATGCTGAGACCTAAAACTTTCATGCACATAGCCACTGAAGGGAATAATCGAGACTGAAGGTGTCGACAGGCTGAAACCAATTTTATTCGTCTCTTGAAACCTAAAAAGGTGACCCTTGTCTGAGGAATTAAGAAACTCTTTGGTAAATTGATCCTCCAACCATGTCTTTGAAGAAACAACACAAGCTGATTCGTGTGAGATTCTGTTAAATGAAAAGATTGAGCCAGTACCAAGATATCTTCCAAATAAGGAAGCACCACTATACCCTGCTCTCTGATTACAGATAGAAGGGCACCTTCTAGCGACAAATTGGTAATGCTTGTCTAGAAAAGAGAATCTCAGAAACCGATAGTGATCTGGATGAATCAGAATGTGAAGATAAGCATCCTGTAAGTCTATTGTGGACATGTAATGACCTTGCTGAACAAAAGGTAGAATAGTCCTTATAGTCACCATCTTGAAAGTTGGGACCCTTACAAAATGATTCAAAAACTTTAGATCCAAACTAGTCTGAATGAAATTTCTTTCTTTGTGACAATGAATAGATTTGAATTAAAACCCAGACCCTGTTCCTGAAGCGGAACTGGTATAATTACCCCTGAAAGCTCTAGATCTGAAACACACTTCAGAAAAGCCTGAGCTTTCACAGGATTTGTTGGAACGTGAGAGCGAGAATCTTCTCACAGGAGGTCTTACTCTGAAACCTATTCGATACCCTTGAGAGACGATGCTCTGAATCTACTGATTTTGAACAGAATCTGCCCAAATGTCTTGAAATAATTTCAATCTGCCCCCCACCAGCTGAACTGGATTGAGGGCCACACCTTCATGCAGACTTTGGAGCTGGCTTTGGTTTCATAAAAGGCTTGGATTTATTCCAACTTAAAGACGGCTTCCTATTGGAACCAGAGTCTTTAGGGGAAGGAGTGGTTTTCTGTTCTCTATTCTGACGAAAGGAACGAAAATAATTAGAAGCTTTAGATTTACCCTTAGATATTTTATCTTAAGGCAAAAAAAAAACTCCCTTCCCCCAGTGATAGTGGAAATAATAGAATCCAACTGAGAACCAAATAAATTATTACCCTGGAAAGCTAGAGATAATAATCTAGATTTAGATACCATGTCAGCATTCCAAGATTTAAGCCATAAGGCTCTTCTATCTAAATTAGCTAAAAACATAAAAAAATAGCATCACAGATAAAATGATTGGTATGTTGAAGCCAACGAATAATGCTAGACAAATCAGTATCTGCTTCCTGATGTGCTAGGCTATCCAACCAAAAAGTTGATGCAGCTGCAACATCAGCCATAGAAATGGCAGGCCTGAGAATATAGCCAGAATGCAAATAAGCTTTCCTTAGATAAGATTCAATCTTCCTATCAAAAGGATCTTTAAAAGAAGTACTATCTTCCATAGGACTTAGGGACTTTTTCCCAAAACTCCAATTTAGTCACTGGTAAAGGATATCATTTCTTAAACCTAGAAGAAGGATTAAAAGAAGCACCAGGTTTAGAGACCATTTCTTAGCAATCACATCAGAAACAGCATCTGGAACAGGAAAAACCTCAGGAGTAATCACTGGAGGTTTAAAAACAGAATTTAAATGATTACTGGATTTGTTATCAAGAGGATCAGACTCCTCAATATCCAACGTAACCAATACTTCTTTCAATAAAGAACAAATATATTCAATCTTAAAAAGATAAGAAGATTTATCAATTTCAATGTCTGAAGTATGTATTTCAGTATGTTGTTGGTCTCTAAAAATTTCAACAGACTTGAGGAGTTTTAAAAGACCTTTTACGTTTATTAGCCTTCTGTATTGCATCAGCAATATAATTTTTCATATCAATAGGGATATCATGTACATTAGATGTTGAGGGAACAACAGGCTCTGTACTAGTACTAATAGAAACATTATTAGCATGCAAAAACTTATCATGACAACTGTTACATAATATAGCCGTAGATATAGGCCTCTAGTTATCAAGCCGTCAACCTCAAATACGCTGGAATTCCGCAGCGTATTGTGGCGAGGCTGATTAACCTAAGTATCCAAGCCCTGCTGCCCTGCAAAAGTAGAATATAATGACGTAAGCTTCGATCCGCCGGACTCAGTCCGACACAGATCGATTTTTACGTCACTCCAGATGTTCGGAACGCAAGTTCGGCACAATCTGACTACTTTTGGGAGTTATCAAATGACTACCAGGTACGCTCGGCACTTTTCCGGCCCAGCGTACCTGGTTTTCAATCCACCGCCCTGGAGGCGGCGAATCCCATAGGAATCAATGGGAGTCTGACCATAGCGAAAGTTCATGTTCGCTGCTGCCCGACATCCCATTGATTCCTATGGGAGCTGTCTACACCTAACACCCTAACATGTACCCCGAGTCTAAACACCACTAATCTGCCCCCCTACACCGCCGCCACCTATATTAAACATGGTAACCCCTAAACCACCACTCCCAGAGCCCACCATTACGCTAATAAACTGATTAACCCCTAAACCGCTGCTCCCGGACCCCGCCGCCACCTACATAATACCTATTAACCCCTATCCTGCCCCCCCTATACCACCGCCACCTATAATAAATTTATTAACCCCTATCCTGCCGATCCTGTACCCCGCCGCAACTAAATAAATTGTTTAACCCCTAAACCGCCGCTCCCGGACCCTGCCGCCACCTATATTAACCTTATTAACCCCTATCCTGCCCCCCCTATACCGCTGCCATCTATATTAAAATAATTAACCCCTAAACCTAAGTCTAACCCTAACCCTAACACCCCGCTAACTTAAATATTATTTTAATAAATCTAAATAAAATTACTATTATTAACTAAATTAATCCTATTTAATACTAAATACTTACCTATAAAATAAACCCTAAGATAGCTACAATATTACTAATAATTATATTGTAGCTATTTTAGGATTTATTTTAATTTTACAGGCAAATTTCAATTTATTTTAACTAAGCACAATAGCTATTAAATAGTTATTAACTATTTAATAGCTACCTAGTTAAAATAAAGACAAATTTACCTGTAAAATAAAAACTAACCTAAGTTACAATTACACCTAACACTACACTATCATTAAATAAATTATTCCTATTTAAAACTAAATACTTACCTGTAAAATAAACCCTAAGATAGTAATAAACCCTATTTTAGGATTTATATTTATTTTACAGGTAACTTTGTATTTATTTTAACTAGGTAGAATAGTTATTAAATAGTTATTAACTATTTAATAACTACCTAGCTAAAAGAAATACAAAATTACCTGTAAAATAAATCCTAACCTAAGTTACAATTAAACCTAACACTACACTATCATTAAATAAATTAAATTAATTAACTACAAATACCTACAATTACATACAATTAAATAAACTAACTAAAGTACAAAAAATAAAAAAAACTAAGTTACAAAAAATAAAAAAATATTACAAGATTTTTAAGCTAATTACACCTAATCTAAGCCCCCTAATAAAATAACAATTGTAGGTATTTGTAGTTAATTAATTCAATTTATTTAATGATAGTGTAGTGTTAGGTTTAATTGTAACTTAGGTTAGGATTTATTTTACAGGTAATTTTGTATTTCTTTTAGCTAGGTAGTTATTATATAGTTAATAACTATTTAATAACTATTCTACCTAGTTAAAATAAATACAAAGTTGCCTGTAAAATAAATATAAATCCTAAAATAGCTACAATGTAATTATTAATTACATTGTAGCTATCTTAGGGTTTATTTTACAGGTAAGTATTTAGTTTTAAATAGGGATAATTTAGCTAATGATAGTGTAGTGTTAGGTGTAATTGTAACTTAGGTTAGTTTTTATTTTACAGGTAAATTTGTCTTTATTTTAACTAGGCAGCTAT
The DNA here is from genome assembly GCF_027579735.1 of Bombina bombina. Classification (NCBI taxonomy): domain Eukaryota; kingdom Metazoa; phylum Chordata; class Amphibia; order Anura; family Bombinatoridae; genus Bombina; species Bombina bombina. The sequence continues at coordinate 463,966,862 of NC_069500.1, read as the reverse complement.
TAAATAGTTAATAACTATTTAATAGCTATTGTGCCTAGTTAAAATAAATTGAAATTTGCCTGTAAAATAAAAATAAATCCTAAAATAGCTACAATATAATTATTAGTTATATTGTATAGGTAAGTATTTAGTTTTAAATAGGATTAATTTAGTTAATAAGAGTAATATTTATTTAGATTTATTTAATTAATATTTAAGTTAGGGGGGTGTTAGGGTTAGACTTAGGTTTAGGGGTTAATAATTTTATTATAGGTTGTGGCGGTATAGGGGGGGCAGGATAGGGGTTAATAAATTTATTATAGGTGGCGACGGTGTAGGGGGGCAGATTAGGGGTTAATACGTTTAATATAGGTGGCGGCCGGGTCCGGGAGCGGCAGTTTAGGGGTTAAACAATTTATTTAGTTGTGGCAGGGTACGGGATCGGCAACTACGCGCCAAACAACCTAACATAAACAAAGACACAGGAAATTACGAAACTTGCGCCACTGTAGACGAAAATTTCATGCCAAAAATGATGCAAAAAATAATAGCATTATTGGACCCCTGCGAGCCTAGTTTGCCCGCGAAAATAAGGAAAAGCAAGTCAAATTGGAAAAAAAGACTAAACCCCAGGTAAAAAATAACTTCCTAAAACATGATTCCCATACTGAAACTGTTAGACTGCAAAGGGAAATACACATAGACCTGACTTATGGCAAATATAAGTAAATACATCTATTTAAAACTTTATATTAAAACATAGCTGAGAGTGTCTTAAATAAAGATACATACTTACCGAAAGACACCAATCCACATATATCAGACAGCCAAACCAGAACTGAAAGCTATCAGCAGAGGTAATTGTATAAGAGTATATCATCGATCTGAAAAGGGAGGTAGGAGATAGAAACATAGAAACATAGATATTGACGGCAGATAAGAGCCATAGGCCCAGCAAGTCTGCCCGACCTTACCTAACAGTATAAACTTATCTAGTTCGTAGGATAGCCCTATGCTTGTCCCATGCATTTTTAAAGTCCCCCACAGTGTTTGTTGCTACTACCTCTTGAGGAAGTTTATTCCATAAATCAATCACTCTTTCTGTAAAGAAGTGCTTCCTCAAATTACTCCTGAATCTACTACCCTTTAGCTTGAGCTCATGACCCCTTGTTCTTGAATTTTCCATTTTATGTAAAATACCCACAGCCTCAGTTTTACTAAACCCTTTAATGTACTTGAAAGTTGCTATCATATCACCTCTTTCCCTTCTCTCCTCTAAGCTATACATATTTAGGTCATTGAGCCTATCCTGGTAAGTTTTATTTTTTAGACCATGTACCATTTTGGTAGCCCTCCTTTGCACAGATTCAAGTTTGTTAATATCCTTCTGAAGATATGGCCTCCAGAACTGCACACAATACTCAAGATGAGGCCTAACTAATGATCTATAAAGTGGCATAAGAACCTTACTATTTCTGCTGCAAATACCTCTACCAATACATCCAAGCATTCTGCTAGCCTTACTCGCTGCATTACTACATTGTTTACTAAGTTTTAAATCATCTGAAATAATAATTCCCAAGTCCTGTTCCTCGTCTGTAACAGTCAGTAAAGTGTCATTGAGTCTGTAATTAACATTTGGATTTTTCTTCCCTAAATGCATTATTTTACACTTTGCTGTGTTAAACTTTAGATCCCAGTCGTTTGTCCAATCCTCCAATTGTTGTATATCACTTCTCATTTTGTCTACCCCCCCTGGAACATCCACTCTGTTGCAAATTTTTGTATCATCTGCAAAGAGACATACTTTCCCCTGTAGCCCTTTGCTGATATCGCAGATAAATATGTTAAACAAAACAGGCCCCAGAACTGACCCCTGAGGAACACCACTAGTAACAGCCCCCTCTGCTGAATGAACTCCATTTACTAAGACACTTTGTTTTCTGTCCTTAAGCCAGCATTCCACCCAGTTCACAATTTTTGAATCTAGACCAAGGAGATATAGTTTGTGAATAAGTTTATTGTGTGGGACGGTGTCAAATGCTTTGCTGAAATCTAGATATGCTACATCAACTGCTCCTCCCTTGTCTAATACTTTTGTTACATAATCAAAGAAGTCAATTAGATTAGTCTGACATGATCTCCCTGAAGTAAAACCATGCTGATTTTGGTCCTCTAAATTGTTTGTCTTTATGTAAGTCATAATTCTTTCTTTTAAGAGGCTTTCCATTAATTTCCCTACTACTGAAGTTAAACTAACTGGCCTGTAGTTGCCAGATTCTTCCCTACTGCCCTTTTTATGAAGAGGTATTACATTTGCTATTCTCCAATCATCTGGGACAGCTCCTGTTAATAGTGACTGATTAAACAGATCAGTTAATGGGACAGTTAGCACTGATCGAAGTTCTTTTAAAACCCTTGGATGAATATTATCAGGACCCACTGCCTTTGTAACATTTATTTTTAATAATGCTAACAAAACCTCATCCTCTGTAAAAAGATTACTGTTAAGCTTGTTTCTATTTTGCGTAGCATCCCTTAATGTAGACATTGTATCTTCACAATCTTTAGTGAAAACAGAACAGAAGTAATCATTGAGACAGTCTGCAATCTGCTTATCTCCTTCTATTATTCTACCATCAACTGATTTCAATTTTACTATTCCTACCTTATTTTTTCTTATTTCACTGATATATCTAAAGAATGTTTTGTCCCCATGTTTTACTGACTGTGCTATCTTCTCTTCTGCATGAGCTTTAACCTTCCTAATTAACTGCTTAGTCTTTTTTTGTTGGAGTCTCCATATTTTCATATCATCATCGGCTTGTGTGTGTCTGTAATTTTTATAAGCTATCTTTTTTGTCTTTACAGCATGTGCTGTAAAGATGAATCCCTATGACCGATAACAGAGAACCCTTGAAAAGATTTCCCATGAATGAAACCATAAAAATCAACAGACGATACTCTATTTACATCCCTCTGACAAACACTGTACTCTGAGAGGAATTAGGCTTCAAAATGCTTAGAAGCACTTATCATAGAAGAAATCATAGAAATCAAGCACAAACTTACTTCACCACCTCCATAGGAGGCAAATTTGTAAAACTAAGGTGTGAGTGAGGTGGGAGGTGTATTTATAGGCATTTTGAGGTTTGGGAAACTTTGCCCCCTCCTGGTAGGAATGTATATCCCATATGTCACTAGCTCATGGACTCTTGCCAATTACATGAAAGAAAATGAATTATATTTTGGAGGAGGCCAAAACATCATTATGGGAGCACAATATCTCAGAGCAACCTATCAGTTGCCTCACAGTTTTTGGGCAGTCTTGCTTTGGTTCTCTGTCCCACTGTTTTTGCCCCATTTTGCTTTTTTAATTGAAGCCTCTACCCTCCCCAACCTTAGTCAGAAATCCCCAAAACCTAACTAACCAGAATATACAAACTCTACAAATATCAGTACTCCTAAACTTCTTGGCTCCAAATTGGGCCATCCAGCCCCAGCCACTGGAAGACACAGCACAGAAGGCTGCCCAGAATCTGCAGTCGGGACCCAGATTTTTTTATTTTCTAATCAGGACAGGTATGATTATAGTTGCACAATAATGTATATTCATATAGATAAGACCTTTTTACAGTAACAAGCTTTATGTTTTTATCTCCAATATAAGTAGAACTAAAATAATTTTTTTTCATGCAACAATAGCTCACATTTAGTCATTGTTGTAAATCACTTGCTTTGTGAAAATGTTATAATAGCTCACTTTTTTCAATACTGAATAAGCGACACATTTAAAAATATCTTCTTATCTGTGAATGTACATAGTGCTCTTTTCAGTGTGGCTTTTACAATGTTCCTGGTTTTGCATATTAATGTAACCTTTGGATAATAGTGTGGTACAGATCGTCCTTTGCAGTATTCTTTAGTAAAGATATTGTAAAGGAATATTATTACACATTCCTTTATAAAACAATGATACATAAGGGTTTTCAGGTAGGCCAAATGCAAAATAAGGTACACTCACCCTCACAGTTTACCTGAACACCGTCTGTGCCTAAAGTAATACTTAGAATTGTTAGTTGAGAAACTTTATATAATAACCTAAAATGTATTATCAGAGATATCCACGTTTAAAAGGACATGCTATTTATTTTTTTACTTTAGTAATCACTTACCTGTCAGAATACTTAAAGGGACATAAAACCCAAAAATGTTCTTTAATGATTCAGAAAGAGCACACCATTTTAAACAACTTTCGAATTTACTTCTATTATCTCATTTGCTTTGTTTTCTTGGTATCCATTGTTGAAAAGCATACTTAGACAGACTCAGGAGCTGGATGCTAGCTGCTGATTAGTGGCTGCACATATATGCCTCTTGATGTGTTAAAGGGACATGCCACCCACATTTTTTCTTTTATGATTTAGAAAGAGAATGCAATTTTACACATCGTTCTAATTTACTTATATTATCTAATTTGTTTTATTCTCTTGATATTTTTTGATGAAAAGCATATCTAGATATGCTCACTAGCTGCTGATTGGTTGCTGCACATAGAAGCATTGTGTGATTGGCTCACCATGTGCATTGCTTTTTCTTCAACTAAGGATATTTAAAAAATGAAGCAAAATAAATAATAGAAGTAAATTGTAATGTTGTTTAAATTTCTGTTCTCTATCTGAATCATGAAAGAAAGATTTTGGGTTTAGTGGCCCTTTAAGCTAGCTCCCAGTCGTGCATTGCTGCTCATTCCATAAAGGATACCAAGAGAATGAAGCAAAATTGATAGAAGTATATTGGAAAGTTGTTTTGAAATTGTATGCTCTGTCTGAATCATGAAAGAACAGTTTTGAGTTTTATGTCCCTTTAAGCTTTCCTTTTTATAAATGTGCCATAGTCCCCGCTGCCTTGGTGCAATTTGTTTTCCTGTGAATTGCTCCTATTACACACAATGGGGCCAATTTATTAAGCGGCGGGCGGACATGATTCGCTGTCGGCATTTATCATTGCACAAGCATTTCTAGTGAAATGCTTTTGCAATGCCGCCCCCTACACATTTGTGGCCAATCGGTCGCTAGCAGGGGGTGTCAATCATCCTGATGGTATCTGATTGGGATGATTGCATTCCACCACCTCAGAGGTGGCGGACGAGTTAAGGTGCAGGGGTCTTAAGACAGCTGCGTCTTAACTCCTGATTCTGGCTTGCGTGGAATGAGCAACATTCACTGCTTAATAAATCGGCCCCAATGAATTTACTGATACTACAGGTATTAACTAATAAGCACGTTTATTTTCCAATTTAATACGCTTATCTTGTTTTATTTGTGAGTACCTGCATTTAAAGCAAAAAAATTGTTTGCACGTTATCTGTTTATAGTAGGAGTTGGTGTAGGGCTTGTCTATTTCCCATCAGTATTTTCTTAGCTTGTAGTCTGTAGCTACTTTACCTGTCTTGTCTTTAACATATAAAACAGGTATTATTTTTAAAGAAAACCACAAATTATACAATTGCTGTAATACATGTTTTGAAGTGATTTTAAAACAATCATACTTACTCCATCTCCCACAGTAGTCAGGGCTTAATGTGGACTCCTACTTCATAGCCTAAACAGATATATGCTGTTTACGCAAAGAATAAATCAGTTGTATTTTTTTCTCTTCATTTGTTTTTCTCTTCATTTTTAGTCAGCAAATGATATCACTCAAATTCGGGAGCTGCAGGCTAAGTTGGAAGATACTCAAAAAGAAAAACAAACTATTCAAGAGAAGGTAAGACACTTGGTTATTCAAGAAAGATATGGCATTGTTCTAATAACAGGAGGGAAGTGTATTTGCTTCATTACTAAAATGATTATTCTATAAAATAAATTAACTGATATAAATTGGAATTGATTTTATCCACAGGGTGTACTTTTTATATTACTTAACCCAACTATTTAAATAACACTTATACAATATATATATATATATATATATATATATACATATACATGATTCATTACATTATTATTCATGTATGTATATATACAGTATATATATATATATATATATATATATATATACAGTATATATATATATATATATATATATATATATATATATATATATATATCCTCCATGTCTATCTGCACTCCCAATGTCATATAGTCGCCAACCAGGGTGCCAGATCAAATAATATTCATAGTATTCTTTAACATAGGACTGCACTCACTGGGTTTTATAAATTTTTTTATTTATTAAGTAACGTTTCGGAGTTCACAGACCCCTTCCTTGACAACCCCTGTATACCTCAGTGTGACCTTACCACCAATACAGGCATTCATATATTTTACAAAATTGTATAGATGGTATAATAAATGCATAAACTATCATATATGCTAATTATTAAATATGTAAGTGGATCTACCAATGATAAAATTTGAGGTTCTACTGTATGAACAAGTTGGAGTCCAGGCACAAGGTATTGTACTATATTATCTTATATAAGTTTGCACGTATGTGACATTGATTAGCCTCTATTCTGCTTATTTGACACTACAGGTAGCTTAAAGTGCCAGTAAACCATAAAAAAAAATGTTATATAATTCTGCAAATAGTGCAGAATTATATAACATTATAATAGCGCAAACATTGTAAAACCAAATTTCCCCTTTGAATTTAAAAAATAACTGCTGTTTTACAGACTTGCTCTCTGTGATCTTCTGACCGCGCCATAGCACTAAGTGCAGCTCGCTCCTGCTGTCTGACAGAGCAGGAGCGAGCTGCACTTAGTGCTATGGCGCGGTCGGGCCGGGCTGTGACTATACAGCTGGCCCGATGCGCTGTTTGAAAAAAACAGACCCGCTCAGAAGATCACAGAGAGCGGGTCTGTAAAACAGCAGTTATTTTTTAAATTCAAAGGGGAAATTTGGTTTTACAATGTTTGCGCTATTATAATGTTATATAATTCTGCACTATGTGCAGAATTATATAACATTTTTATTATGGTTTACTGTCCCTTTAACCCTACGGCTAGTATATTAGACAGTAGATCACGGTTAATAATGTATGAAACTACCAGTATCTGTTGGGGTGCCTATGTTGAAATATTAGATGGTTTCATAATATTGAAGTGTATACGGCCTCTTGAAATGCACGCTACTTATCTCAGACATGAGACATTTGCGTACTTCTAATGTACAATCTGGTTTCCTTATGAGCCTCTTTTTTACATTAATGACCAACCGTGGTGGTATAGATTTATACACACTACCCAATATGCTGTCCACCTCTAATAACATACACACTCTGACTGCAGGGGACTCCCTATATGAGACATCCACATATAGCCTCGTTCACAGCTAACACATGTGACAACGGGCTGGCACGAGCGCACACTAGTGTTGTTTTCAGGCCCGTAACTAGGTTACCATGACGACGCACACACACGCATACGTCACTGGTATATGCTAATTAGCCATGCGCTAGGCTAAGGAACAGTACGGGCGCCTGCTTCTCTTGGCGCTTGATACTAAAAAGGGTTTATTTTCTCTTGTAAGGTGTATCCAGTCCACGGATCATCCATTACTTGTGGGATATTCTCATTCCCAACAGGAAGTTGCAAGAGGACACCCACAGCAGAGCTGTAATATAGCTCCTCCCCTAACTGTCATAGCCAGTCATTCTCTTGCAACTCTCAACAAGCAAGGACGTTGTAGGAGAGAGTGGTTAAATATAGCTAGTTTATTTTCTTCAATCAAAAGTTTGTTATTTTTAAATAGTACCGGAGTTGTGCTATTTTATCTCAGGCAGTAAATAGAAGAAGAATCTGCCTGAGGTTTCTATGATCTTAGCAGGTTGTAACTAAGATCCATTGCTATTCTCACATATGTCTGAGGGGATTACACAGATGAGGTAACTTCAGCGAGAGAATGGCGTGCAGTTTATTCTGCTATCAGGTATGTGCAGTTATAATTTTTTCTAGAGATGGAAAACACTAGAAAATGCTGCTGATACCGGATTAATGTAAGTTAAGCCTGAATACAGTGATTTAATAACGACTGGTATCATGCTTACTCCCAGGGGTAATACCCTTATGATATTTACAATATAAAACGTTTGCTGGCATGTTTAATCGTTTTTATATATGCTTTGGTGATAAAACTTTATTGGGGCCTAGTTTTTTCCACATGGCTGGCTTAAATTTTGACTAGAAACAATTTCCACTGTTGTAGTATAAAAGTTACAGTTGATGCAGTTAAAATTACAAACTGTGACATCCAGCTTCCCTCAAAGGCCCTCTGAATGCTATAGAACATCTCTAAAGGGCCCAAAGGCTTTCCAAAGTCGTTTATTGGGGAAGGTAGGGCCACAGCTTGCTGTGGCAGTTGGTTGTGACTGTTAAAAAACGTCTATTTTGTTTTTTTGATCCGTTTTTTGAACTAAGGGGTTAATCATCCATTTGCAAGTGGGTGCAATGCTCTGTTAGCCTATTATACACACTGTAAAAATTTCGTTTGATTTACTGCATTTTTTCACTGTTTTTCAAATTCTGACAAAATTTGTTTCTCTTAAAGGCACAGTACTGTTTTTTATATTTGCTTGTTAACTTGATTTAAAGTGTTTTCCAAGCTTGCTAGTCTCATTGCTATTCTGTATAAACATGTCTGACATAGAAGAAACTCCTTGTTTATTATGTTTAAAAGCCATGGTGGAACCCCCTCTTAGAATGTGTACCAAATGTACTGATTTCATTTTATGCAATAAAGATCATTTTCTGTCTTTAAAAAATGTATCACCAGAGGAATCTGACGAGGGGGAAGTTATGCCGACTAACTTTCCCCACGTGTCAGACCCTTTGACTCCCGCTTAAGGGACTCACGCTCAAATGGCGCCAAGTACATCTAGGGCGCCCATAGCGTTTACTTTACAAGACATGGCGGCAGTCATGGATAATACACTGTCAGCGGTATTAGCCAGACTACCTGAACTTAGAGGTAAGTGAGATAGCTCTGGGGTGAGACAAAATGCAGAGCATACTGACGCTTTAAGAACCATGTCTGATACTGCCTCACAATATGCAGAAGCTGAGGAAAGAGAGCTTCAGTCAGTGGGTGATGTTAATGATTCAGGAAAGATACCTGATTCTAATATTTCTACATTTAAATTTAAGCTTGAACACCTCCGCGTGTTGCTTAGGGAGGTTTTAGCTGCTCTGAATGACTGTGATACCATTGCAGTGCCAGAGAAATTGTGTAGACTGGATAAATACTTTGCAGTGCCGGTGTGTACTGATGTTTTTCCAAATACCTAAAAGGTTTACAGAAATTATTAATAAGGAATGGGATAGACCAGGTGTGCCGTTCTCTTCCCCTCCTATTTTTTGAAAAATGTTTCCAATAGACGCCACCACATGGGACTTATGGCAGACAGTCCCTAAGGTGGAGGGAGCAGTTTCTACTCTAGTAAAGCGTACTACTATCCCTGTCGAGGACAGTTGTATTTTTTTTTTTTCTAGATCCAATGGATAAAAAATTAGATGTTACCTTAAGAAAATATTTATTCAACAAGGTTTTATCCTACAGCCCCTTGCATGCATTGCCCCTGTCACTGCTGCTGCGGCGTACTGGTTTGAGTCTCTGGAAGAGGCTTTACAGGTAGCGACTCCATTGGATGACATACTTGGCAAACTTAGAGCACTTAAGCTAGCCAATTCTTTTATTCTGATGCCATTGTTCATTTGACTAAACTAACGGCTAAGAATTCTGGTTTTGCTATACAGGCGCGCAGCGCGCTATGGCTTAGATCATGGTCAGCTGACGTGACTTCAAAATCTAAGCTACTTAACATTCCCTTCAAGGGGCAGACCCTATTCGGCCTGGTTGAAGGAGATTATTGCTGATATCACTGGAGGAAAAGGTCATGCCCTTCCTCAGGACAGGTCCAAATCTAGGGCCAAACAGTCTAATTTTCGTGCCTTTCAAAACTTCAAGGCAGGTGCGGCATCAACTTCCTCTAATAATAAACAAGAGGGAACTTTTGCTCAATCCAAGACGGTCTGGAGACAAACCTGACATGGAAAAAAGGTAAGCAGGTAAAAAAGCCTGCTGCTGCCTCTAAGACAGCATGAAGGAACGGCCCCCTATCCGGGAACGGATCTAGTAGGGGGCAGACTTTCACTCTTTGCCCAGACGTGGGCAAGAGATGTTCAGGATCCCTGGGCGTTGGAAATTATATCCCAGGGATATCTTCTGGACTTCAAAGCTTCCCCCCCAAAAGGGAGATTTCACCTTTCACAATTATCTGCATACCAGATAAAGAGAGAGGCATTCTTACACTGTGTACGAGTCCTCCTAGTTATGGGAGTGATCCATCCAGTTCCAAAGGAGGAACAGGGACAGGGTTTTTACTCAAATCTGTTTGTGGTTCCCAAAAAAGAGGGAACCTTCAGACCAATTTTGGATCTAAAGATCTTAAACAAATTCCTCAAAGTTCCGTCGTTCAAGATGGAAACTATTCGTACCATCCTACCACTGATCCAGGAGGGTCAATATATGACTACAGTGGATCTAAAGGATGCTTATCTTCACATTCCGATACACAAAGATCATCATCGGTTTCTCAGGTTTGCCTTTTAAGACAGGCATTACCAGTTGTAGCTCTTCCCTTGGGATTAGCTACAGCCCCAAAAATCTTTACAAAGGTTCTAGGGTCACTTATGGCGGTCCTAAGGCCGCGGGGCATAGCAGTAGCCCCTTATTTAGACGACATCCTGATACAGGTGTCAAACTTCCAAATTGCCAAGTCTCATACGGACGTAGTACTGGCATTTCTGTGGTCGCATGGGTGGAAAGTGAACGAGGAAAAGAGTTCTCTATCCCCACTCACAAGAGTTTCCTTTCTAGGGACTCTGATAGATTCTGTAGAAATGAAAATTCACCTGACGGAGTCCAGGTTATCAAAGCTTCTAAATTCCTGCCGGGTTCTTCATTCCATTCCGTGCCCTTCGGTGGTTCAGTGTATGGAAGTAATCGGCTTAATGGTAGCGGCAATGGACATAGTGCCGTTTGCACGCTTACATCTCAGACCGCTGCAACTATGCATGCTCAGTCAGTGGAGCGGGGATTACACAGATTTGTCCCCTCAACTGAATCTGGACCAAGAGACCAGGGATTCTCTTCTCTGGTGGCTATCTCGGGTCCATCTGTCCAAAAGTATGACCTTTCACAGGCCAGATTGGACAATTGTTACGACAGATGCCAGCCTTCTAGTTTGGGGTGCAGTCTGGAACTCCCTGAAGGCTCAGGGATTGTGGACTCAAGAGGAGTCTCTCCTTCCATTAAATATTCTGGAACTAAGAGCGATATTCAAGGCTCTTCAGGCTTGGCCTCAGTTAGCAACTCTGAGGTACATCAGATTTCAGTCGGACAACATCACGACTGTAGCTTACATCAACCATTAAGGGGGAACGAGAAGTTCCCTAGAGATGTTAGAAGTTTCAAAAATAATTTGCTGGGCAGAGATTCACTCTTGCCACCTATCAGCTATCCATATCCCAGGTGTAGAGCACTGGGAGGCGGATTTTCTAAGTCATCAGACTTTTCATCCGGGAGAGTGGGAACTCCATCCGGAGGCATTTGCACAACTGATTCATCGTTGGGGCAAACCAGAACTGGATCTCATGGCGTCTCGCCAGAACGCCAAGCTTCCGTGTTACGGATCCAGGTCCAGGGATCCCAAGGCAACACTGATAGATGCTCTAGCAGCGCCCTGGTCTTTCAACCTGGCTTATGTGTTTCCACCGTTTCTTCTGCTCCCTCGACTGATTGCCAAGATCAAGCAGGAGAGAGCATTGGTGATTCTGATAGCACCTGCGTGGCCACGCAAGACCTGGTATGCAGATCTAGTGGACATGTCATCCTTTCCACCATGGTCTCTGCCTCTGAGACAGGACCTTCTACTTCAGGGTCCTTTCAACCATCCAAATCTAATTTCTCTGAGGCTGACTGCCTGGAGATTGAACGCTTGATTTTATCAAAGCGTGGCTTCTCCGAGTCAGTTATTGATTCCTTAAGACAGGCACGAAAGCCTGTCACCAGGAAAATTTACCATAAGGTATGGCGTAGATATCTTTATTGGTGTGAATCCAAGGGTTACTCATGGAGTAAGGTCAGGATTCCCAGGATATTATCTTTTCTCCAAGAAGGTTTGAAAAAAGGATTGTCAGCTAGTTAAGCGTCCGGGAGAGTGGGAACTCCATCCGGAGGCATTTGCACAACTGATTCATCGTTGGGGCAAACCAGAACTGGATCTCATGGCGTCTCGCCAGAACGCCAAGCTTCCGTGTTACGGATCCAGGTCCAGGGATCCCAAGGCAACACTGATAGATGCTCTAGCAGCGCCCTGGTCTTTCAACCTGGCTTATGTGTTTCCACCGTTTCTTCTGCTCCCTCGACTGATTGCCAAGATCAAGCAGGAGAGAGCATTGGTGATTCTGATAGCACCTGAGTGGCCACGCAGGACCTGGTATGCAGATCTAGTGGACATGTCATCCTTTCCACCATGGTCTCTGCCTCTGAGACAGGACCTTCTACTTCAGGGTCCTTTCAACCATCCAAATCTAATTTCTCTGAGGCTGACTGCCTGGAGATTGAACGCATGATTTTATCAAAGCGTGGCTTCTCCGAGTCAGTTATTGATTCCTTAAGACAGGCACGAAAGCCTGTCACCAGGAAAATTTACCATAAGGTATGGTGTAGATATCTTTATTGGTGTGAATCCAAGGGTTACTCATGGAGTAAGGTCAGGATTCCCAGGATATTATCTTTTCTCCAAGAAGGTTTTGAAAAAGGATTGTCAGCTAGTTAAGCGTCTGGCAGATGTTCCAGACGTTCAGGCATTTTGTCAGGCTTTAGTTAGAATCAAGCCTGTGATTAAACCTGTTGCTCCACCATGGAGCTTAAACTTGGTTCTTAAGGTTCTCCAAGGAGTTCCTTTTGAACCTCTTCATTCCATAGATATCAAGCTCTTATCTTGGAAAGTTCTTTTTTTGGTAGCTATTTCCTCGGCTCGTAGAGTCTCTGAGCTATCTGCCTTACAATGTGATTCTCCTTATCTGATTTTTCATACGGATAAGGTAGTCCTGCATACCAAACCTAGGTTCTTACCTAAGGTGTTATCTAACAAGAATATCAATCAAGAGATTGTTGTTCCATCCTTGTGTTACACAATTTGGACGTGGTCCGTGCTTTAAAGTTTTACTTACAAGCTACTAAAAATTTTCGTCAAACATCTGCTTTGTTTGTTGTCTACTCTGGACAGAGGAGAGGTCAAAAGGCTTTGGCAACCTCTTTTTCTTTTTTACTAAGAAGCTTAATCCGCTTAGCCTATGAGATTGCTGGACAGCAACCTCCTGAAAGGATTACAGCTCATTCCACTAGAGCTGTGGCTTCCACTTGGGCCTTTAAAAATGAGGCTTCTTTTGATCAGATTTGCAAGGCGACGACTTGGTCTTCGCTTCATATTTTTTCAAAATTTTACAAATTTGATACTTTTGCTTCTTCGGAGGCTATATTTGGGAGAAAGGTTTTACGGGCAGTGGTTCCTTCCATTTAAGTTCCTGCCTTGTCCCTCCCTTCATCCGTGTACTTTAGCTTTGGTATTGGTATCCCACAAGTAATGGATGATCCGTGGACTGGATACACCTTACAAGAGAAAACACAATTTATGCTTACCTGATAAATTTATTTCTCTTGTGGTGTATTCAGTCCACGGCCCGCCCTGTCATTTTAAGGCAGGTATTTTTTAAATTTAAACTACAGTAACCACTGCACCCTTTGGTTCCTCCTTTCTCGGCTTGTTTTCGGTCGAATGACTGGCTATGACAGTTAGGGGAGGAGCTATATTACACCTCTGCTGTGGGTGTCTTCTTGCAACTTCCTGTTGGGAATGAGAATATCCCACAAGTAATGGATGATCCGTGGACTGGATACACCACAAGAGAAATAAATTTATCAGTTAAGCATAAATTGTGTTTTTCTGATCGCTACATTGTTCCCTCACAGAGCTTTTGGAGCTTGATTTGTTCTTTAGGAAGAACATGACTTTTTGACACGCAACGCATCTACATCTGATATAGGATTGATGATTTTTTCCTAGAGACTATCACACACCAATCTGTTATAATACGATTTGACGTAAACTAACTACAGGTACAATACTTTATTTTGAATGAATCCACAGATTGTATACGATAATATGGACTTGCTGCAATATGACATTTGAATTGTTTTGACCGGTAATAACATATATAGTTATAGGGATTGAATGTGATATATTGTGACATTTGAATTTGCAACACATAGCAGTGTTTGTCTAAAATCAATATAACATGTTTTAGAATTTGTATGCCTCTAAATGTAATGATTCAACTAAGGTATGAACATATGGTTGCCTGGATCCACTTACATATTTAATAATTAGCATATCTGATAGTTTATGCATTTATTATACCATCTATACAATTTTGTAAAATATATGAATGCCTGTATTGGTAGTAAGGTCACACTGAGGTATACAGGGGTTGTCACCATGACAACCCTAGTTTTGGCGCAATTCACATTTGATTTGGTGGTGGGTGGGGCTTAAGGGGTATATAAGTCACTGTGTTTAGTTGCATGTTTGCTCTGGTCTGAGGAAGGGGTCTGTGAACTCCGAAACGTTACTTAATAAATATTTTTTAGTCCTATGTTGAAGAATACTATATATATATATATATATATATATATATATATATATATATCATAATTATTTGGAATTTAAACATTTCAATCATCTATAAATGTTAGTGTGTGTCTATCTATCTATCTATCTATCTATCTATCTATCTAGCTATCTAGCTATCTACCAGTATAAACATAATCTAACATTTAAATATTATAACATTTAAAGTGACCCTGTTAAAATGTGTGCCTATTAAAAAAATTCATTCAGGAAATTAAATCATGTAAAATAAATATTTCTCCAACATTGGTGTGTCCGGTCCACGGCGTCATCCATAACTTGTGGGATTATCTCTTCCCCAACAGGAAATGGCAAAGAGTACAGCAAAAGCTGTCCATATAGTCCCTCCTAGGCTCCGCCCACCCCAGTCATTCTCTTTGCCGTTGCACAGGCAACATCTCCACGGAGATGGTTAAGAGTATGTGGTGTTTAGTTGTAGTTTTTTATTCTACTATCAAGAGTTTGTTATTTTAAAATAGTGCTGGTATGTACTATTTACTCTGAAACAGAAAAGATGAAGAGTTCTGTTTGTGAGAGGAATATGATTTTAGCAGCAGTAACTAAAATCATTTGCTGCTTCCACATAGGACTGTTGAGATGAAATAACTTCAGTTGGGGGAAACAGTTAGCAGACTTTTCTGCTTAAGGTATGACTAGCCATATTTCTAACAAGACTGTGTAATGCTGGAAGGCTGTCATTTCCCCTCATGGGGACCGGTAAGCCATTTTCTTAGTCTCAAACAAAATAAAGGGCTTAATATGGGCTATAGCACTGGTTTAGACACCTTTTCAGTCAGGAAGGGCCTTCCCTGTAGTAGGCTGAGCCTCATTTTCGCGCCATTACTGCGCAGGTACTTTTGAGAGCAGGACATGCAGCTGCATGTGTGTGGATCTGAAAGTAGTTGAAAAGGTTCCTAGAATGCTTCATTTGGTATCGTATTCCCCCCTGGGTTTGGTAAAGTCGCAGCAAAGGCTGTAGCTGGGACTGTAGAGGGGTTAAATCTGTAACCGGCTCCGGTTTCTTCATTTTAAGGGTTAAAGCTCTGAAAATTTGGGTGCAATGCTTTGAGACACTGTGGTGAAAATTTGGTAAAATTTGAACAATTCCTTCATTGTTTTTCACATATTCAGTAATAAAGTGTGCCCTGTTTAAAATTTAAAGAGACAGTAACGGTTTTAATTAAAACGTTTTTTTGTACTTTATTAACAAGTTTAAGCCTGTTTAACATGTCTGTACCTTCAGATAAGCTATGTTCTGTATGTATGGAAGCCAATGTGTCTCCCCCTTCCAAATTGATAATTGTGCCATAGCGTCCAAACAAAGTAAGGACAGTACTGCCACAGATAGTAAGGTTGCCCAAGATGATTCATCAGATGAAGAGAGTAAAAATAGTTCTACTTCATCTCACTCTGTGTCTACACCAGTTTTGCCCACGCAGGAGACGCCTAGTACTTCTAGCGCGCCAATGCTTGTTACTATGCAACAATTGGCGACAGTAATGGATAGCTCCATAGCTAATTTTTTATCCAAAATGCCTGCATTTCAGAGAAAGCGCGATTGCTCTGTTTTAAACACTGTAGAGCAGGAGGGCGCTGATGATAATTGTTCTGTCATACCCTCACACCATTCTGAAGGGGCCATGAGGGAGGTTTTGTCAAATGGGGAAATTTCAGATTCAGGTAGAATTTCTCAACAGGCAGAACCTGATGTTGTGACATTTAAATTTAAGTTAGAGCACCTCCGCGCACTGCTTAAGGAGGTGTTATCTACTCTGGATGATTGTGACAACCTGGTCATTCCAGAAAAATTGTGTAAGATGGACAAGTTCCTAGAGGTTCCAGTGCACCCCGACGCTTTCCCTATACCCAAGCGGGTGGCGGACATAGTGAACAAGGAGTGGGAGAAGCCCGGCATACCTTTTGTTCCCCCTCCTATATTTAAGAAATTATTTCCTATGGTCGACCCCAGAAAGGACTTATGGCAGACAGTCCCTAAGGTCGAGGGGGCGGTTTCTACACTAAACAAGCGCACTACTATTCCTATCGAGGATAATTGTGCTTTCAAAGATCCTATGGATAAAAAATTGGAGGGTTTGCTTAAAAAGATTTTTGTTCAGCAAGGTTACCTCCTACAACCTATTTTGTGCATTGTTCCTGTCACTACAGCAGCGTGGTTCTGGTTCGAGGAACTAGAAAAGTCGCTCAATAGAGAGACTCCGTATGAGGAGGTTATGGACAGAATACACGCACTTAAGTTAGCTAATTCCTTTATTTTAGATGCCGCTTTGCAGTTAGCTAGATTAGCGGCGAAAAATTCTGGGTTTGCAATTGTGGCGCGCAGAGCGCTCTGGCTAAAGTCTTGGTCAGCGGATGTTTCTTCCAAGACAAAGTTGCTTAATATCCCCTTCAAGGGTAAAACCCTTTTTGGACCAGAGTTGAAAGAGATTATCTCAGACATCACTGGGGGTAAGGGCCATGCCCTCCCACAAGATAGGCCTTTCAAGGCCAAGAATAAGTCTAATTTTCGTTCCTTTCGCAATTTCAGGAACGGACCGGCCTCCAACTCTGCAGCCTCTAGACAAGAGGGTAATGCTTCACAGACCAAACCAGCTTGGAAACCGATGCAAGGCTGGAACAAGGGTAAACAGGCCAAGAAGCCTGCTGCTGCTACCAAAACAGCATGAAGGAGCAGCCCCCGATCCGGGACCGGATCTAGTAGGGGGCAGACTCTCTCTCTTCGCTCAGGCTTGGGCAAGAGATGTTCAGGATCCCTGGGCACTAGAAATAGTTTCTCAGGGTTATCTTCTGGAATTCAAGGAACTACCCCCAAGGGGAAGGTTCCACATGTCTCACTTATCTTCAAACCAAATAAAGAGACAGGCATTCTTACATTGTGTAGAAGACCTGTTAAAAATGGGAGTGATACACCCAGTTCCAATTGTGGAACAAGGACTGGGTTTTTACTCAAATCTGTTTGTAGTTCCCAAAAAAGAGGGAACCTTCAGACCAATTCTGGATTTAAAGATTCTAAACAGATTTCTCAAGGTACCATCGTTCAAAATGGAAACTATCCGAACGATTTTACCCTCAATCCAGGAGGGTCAGTTTATGACTACCGTGGATTTAAAGGATGCGTATCTACATATTCCTATCCACAAAGATCATCATCAGTTCCTCAGGTTCGCCTTTCTGGACAAACATTACCAGTTTGTGGCTCTCCCATTCGGGCTAGCCACTGCTCCAAGGATTTTCACAAAGGTACTCGGGGCCCTTCTAGCGGTTCTAAGACCAAGGGGCATTGCAGTGGCACCTTACTTGGACGACATTCTGATACAAGCATCGTCTCTTTCAAAGGCAAAGGCTCACACAGACATCGTTCTGGCCTTTCTCAGATCTCACTGCTGGAAGGTGAACATAGAAAAAAGTTCTCTGTCTCCGTCGACAAGAGTCCCCTTCTTGGGGACAATAATAGATTCGTTAGAAATTAAGATTTTCCTGACAGATGCCAGAAAGTCAAAGCTTCTAAACGCTTGTCAAGTTCTTCACTCTGTTCCACGACCTTCCATAGCTCAGTGCATGGAAGTAGTAGGGTTGATGGTTGCAGCAATGGACATAGTTCCTTTTGCGCAAATTCATCTAAGACCATTACAACTGTGCTCAAACAGTGGAATGGGGACTATACAGACTTGTGTCCAGTGATCCAAGTAGATCAGAAGACCAGAGACTCACTACGTTGGTGGCTAACCCAGGATCACCTGTCCCAGGGAATGAGCTTCCGCAGACCAGAGTGGGTCATCGTCACGACCGACGCCAGTCTAGTGGGCTGGGGCGCGGTCTGGAACTCCCTGAAAGCTCAGGGTCTATGGTCTCGGGAAGAATCTCTTCTCCCGATAAACATTCTGGAACTGAGAGCGATATTCAATACTCTCAAAGCTTGGCCTCAGCTAGCAAAGGCCAGATTCATAAGATTCCAATCAGACAACATGACGACAGTTGCTTACATCAACCATCAGGGGGGAACAAGGAGTTCCCTGGCGATGAGAGAAGTGACCAAGATCATAAAATGGGCGGAGGATCACTCCTGCCACCTATCTGCGATCCACATCCCAGGAGTGGAAAACTGGGAGGCGGATTATCTGAGTCGTCAGACATTCCATCCGGGGGAGTGGGAACTCCACCCGGAGATATTTGCCCAGTTGACGCAATTATGGGGCATTCCAGACATGGATCTGATGGCGTCTCGTCAGAACTTCAAAGTTCCTTGCTACGGGTCCAGATCCAGGGATCCCAGGGCGACTCTAGTGGATGCATTAGTAGCGCCTTGGACCTTCAACCTAGCTTATGTGTTTCCACCGTTTCCTCTCATTCCCAGGCTGGTAGCCAGGATCAAACAGGAGAGGGCCTCGGTGATCTTGATAGCTCCTGCATGGCCACGCAGGACTTGGTATGCAGACCTGGTGAATATATCATCGGCTCCACCGTGGAAGCTACCTTTGAGACAGGATCTTCTGGTACAGGGTCCATTCGAACATCCAAATCTAGTCTCTCTCCAGCTGACGGCTTGGAAATTGAACGCTTGATTTTATCTAAGCGTGGGTTTTCGGATTCTGTGATAGATACTCTGGTACAAGCCAGAAAACCTGTAACTAGAAAGATTTACCATAAAATATGGAAAAGATATATCTGTTGGTGTGAATCCAAGGGATTCTCATGGAGTAAGATCAAGATTCCTAGGATCCTTTCCTTCCTACAAGAGGGTTGGGATAAGGGATTATCAGCGAGTTCTCTAAAGGGACAGATTTCTGCTTTATCTGTCTTGTTACACAAATGACTGGCAGCTGTGCCAGATGTTCAAGCCTTTGTTCAGGCTTTGGTCAGGATCAAGCCTGTTTACAGGCCGTTGACTCCTCCCTGGAGTTTAAATTTAGTTCTTTCAGTTCTCCAAGGGGTTCCGTTTGAACCTTTACATTCCATAGATATTAAGTTGTTATCTTGGAAAGTTTTGTTTTTAGTTGCTATTTCTTCTGCTAGAAGAGTTTCTAAGTTATCTGCTCTGCAGTGTACTCCGCCCTATCTGGTGTTCCATTCAGATAAGGTCGTTTTGCGTACTAAACCTGGTTTTCTTCAAAAAGTTGTTTCCAACAAGAATATTAACCAGGAAATAGTTGTGCCTTCTTTGTGTCCGAATGCAGTTTCAAAGAAGGAACGTTTGTTACACAATTTAGATGTAGTCCGTGCTTTAAAGTTCTATCTAGAAGCAACAAAGGATTTCAGACAAACATCTTCTCTGTTTGTCGTCTATTCTGGTAAAAGGAGAGGTCAAAAAGCTACTGCTACCTCTCTTTCCTTTTGGCTGAAAAGCATCATCCGATTGGCTTATGAGACTGCCGGACGGCAGCCTCCTGAAAGAATCACAGCTCACTCTACTAGGGCTGTGGCTTCCACATGGGCCTTCAAGAACGAGGCTTATGTTGATCAGATATGTAAGGCAGCGACTTGGTCTTCCCTGCACACTTTTGCCAAATTCTACAAATTTGATACTTTTGCTTCTTCGGAGGCTATCTTTGGGAGAAAGGTTTTGCAAGCCGTGGTGTCTTCCATTTAGGTAACCTGATTGGCTCCCTCCCTTCATCCGTGTCCTAAAGCTTTGGTATTGGTTCCCACAAGTTATGGATGACGCCGTGGACCGGACACACCAATGTTGGAGAAAACAGAATTTATGCTTACCTGATAAATTACTTTCTCCAACGGTGTGTCCGGTCCACGGCCCGCCCTGGTTTTTTAATCAGGTTTGATGAATTTATTTCTTTAACTACAGTCACCACGGCACCCTATAGTTTCTCATGTTTTTTTCTCCTGTCCGTCGGTCGAATGACTGGGGTGGGCGGAGCCTAGGAGGGACTATATGGACAGCTTTTGCTGTACTCTTTGCCATTTCCTGTTGGGGAAGAGATATTCCCACAAGTTATGGATGACGCCGTGGACCGGACACACCGTTGGAGAAAGTAATTTATCAGGTAAGCATAAATTCTGTTTTTTTTATAGTAATTTTAAATCTACTTTAAGTGCACATCACAGTAAATGCCTTGCAGGCATAACAAGGAGATTCTAAAATTGAGGATTTGTCTTGTAATTTTTTTTTATATAAATTTGGATTTAAAGGGATATGAAACCCATTTTTTTTCTTTCATGATTCAGATAGAGCATGCAATTTTTAGCAACTTGATAATTGACTCCTATTACATTTAGCCACCAATCAGAAAGCGCTACCCAGGTTCTGAACCAAAAAGCTATGGTTCCTAAGCTTACATTCTTGCTTTTCAAATAATGATACCAAGAGAACGAAGAAAAATTGATAACAGGAGTAAATCAGAAAGTTGTTTAAAATGGCATGCTCTATCTGAATAATAATAAAAAAAATGGGTTTAATTTCCCTTTAAGGATTCATATGAATGACAGTTGTGAGAAGCACATCAGATTTTATGTGGGAAGAGATTTAGGGGCCCGAATTATCAAGCTCCGAATGGAGCTTGATGGCCCTTGTTTCCGGCGACCACTGCTCCATAACTTGTTCGCCTGTTCTTATTCGGCTGACAGAAATCAATCAGATTGAATACGATCAATTGGCCGCAAATCTGCAGGAGGTGGTATTGCACAAGCTGGTGAACTGCTAATGCAATGATAAATACTGACAGCGTAAGCTGTCGGCATTTATCAATGTGCAGCGGACATGATACACTACATTGTATCATGTCCGCTCGCACTTTGATAAATATGCCCCTTAGAGTTCATGTAGGATTTTGAAGGGGGAGCAAATTAATAACTGTCAATCAAGATGCCTATCTTAAAGGGACAGTCTAGTCCAAAACAAACTTTCATTATTCAGATAGGGCATGTAATTTTAAACAATTTTCCAATTTACTATCACCAATTTTGCTTTGTTCTCTTGTTATTCTTAGTTGAAAGCTAAACCTTGGAGGTTTATATGCTAATTTCAAAGCCCTTGAAGGCTGCCCCTTTTCTCAGGGCATTTTGACAGTTTTTCACCACTAGAGGGTGTTAGTTTATGTGTTTCATATAGATAACACTGTGCTCACGCACATGGAGTTCCTAGGAGCCAGCACTGATTGGCTAAAATGCAAGTCTTTTAAAAGAACTGAAATAAGGAGGCCAGTTTGCAGAGGCTTAGATACAAGATAATCACAGAGGTAAAAAAGTGCAGTAATATAACTTTGTTGGTTATGTAAAAACTAGAGAATGGGTAATAAAGGGATATCTATCTTTTAAAGCAATAAATATGCTGGTGTAGACTGTCCCTTTAAATACTATAATGCAATGAGGAATGATGGGGAATATTATAACTTGTTAATGATGAAAATGAAACATGAGTTTTTAACATAAAACATTATCACTTTAAAATGTACTTCATGATTTAGATACAGGATACAATTATAAACAAGTTTCAAATTAACTTCTAGCATAACATTTGCTTCATTCTCTTGGTATCCTTTGTTGAAGGAGCAGCAATACACTACTGATAGCTATCTGATCAGTCAGGTTATTCAATGAGATAAGTTATATATGTGCAGCCACCGATCAGCAACCAGCTCCCAGTAGTGCACTGCACCTCCTAAGCCTACCTATAATTTTCAACAAAGAATACCAAGAAAACAAAGACGATTTGATAATAGTAAACTGGAAAGTTGTTTAAAATTGCATGCTCCGTCTGAATCATGACATTTTAATTTTGACTTTACTGTGCCTTTAAAGAAAATAAAACAACATTGCAAAATACATTCACACTTTTGCTGTAAAATAGCTAAAATTAGCGGTGCCACCTTTTGTGGAAAAATATACCAGTCATGGTCATTAGCATCAGTTTGCATAAATAATTATTCAGCATAAATCAGGAATCAAAACTGCTAGGATCAACCTATTATATAAAAGGCCAAGTGTGTTTGTCCGAAGCTGTCATGCGCAGTAGAGACAGCACGAGGACAAACACACCTGGCCTTTGCGATCCCTACCTGATCTGCAGCAGTGGTGGTCATGACCGGGCGTGATAGGGGGTGTGACCGAACATAAAGGGGGCGTGAAGGCCTGTGGATGGGGCGTGGCCGGGCCAAAAGGGGGCGTGGCCAGGCTCAGTCGCTCGCAAGGTAAAGGGGAGAGAGATAGAGAGGGGGGAGAGATAAAAAGAGAGGGGAGAGAGGGGGAGGGAGAGAGGGAGAGGGGGAGGGAGAGAGAGAGAGGGGGGAGAGGGGGAGGGAGAGAGAGAGGGGGGAGAGAGAGGGGGGAGAGAGAAAGAGCAAAAGAGAGGAGGAGAGAGAGAGTGCAAAAGAGGGTGGGAGAGAGCGCAAAACAGAGGGGGGAGAGAGAGCACAAAAGAGAGAGGGAGAGAGAGAGCGCAAAAGAGGGGGGAGAGAGAGAGCGCAAAAAAGAGGGGAGAGAGCGCAAAAGAGAGGGGGGTGAGAAAGCGCAAAAGAAAGGGGGGAGAGAGAGCGCAAAAGAAAGGGGGGAGAGAGAGAGAGCACAAAACAGAGGGGGAGAGAGAGAGCGCAAAAGAGAGGGGCGCAAAAGAGAGGGGGGGAAAGAGAGAGAACGTAAAACAGAGGGGGGAGAGCGCAAAAGAGAGGGGAGAGAGAGAGAGATCAAAAGAGAGGGGGAGAGAGAGCAGAAGAGGGGGATACAGAGAGGGAGAGAGCGCAAAAGGGAGGGGGGAGAGAGAGCACAAAAGAGAGGGGGGAGAGCGCAAAAGAGAGGGGGGATAGAGAGAGCTCAAAAGAGAGGGGGAGAGAGAGCAGAAGAGGGAGATAAAGAGAGGGAGAGAGACAGAAAAAGAGAGGGGGAGAGTGCACAAAAGAGAGTGGGGAGAGCGCAAAAGAGAGTTGGGGAGAGAGAGCGCAAAAGAGAGGGGGGAGAGAGAGCCCAAAAGAGAGGGGGGAGAGAGAGAGCGCAAAAGAGGGGGGAGAGAAAGAGAGCGCAAAAGAGAGGGGGGGAGAGCACAAAAGAGAGGGGGAGAGAGAGCGCAAAAGAGAGGGGGGAGAGAGCGCAAAAGAGAGGGGGAGTGCAAAAGAGAGGGGAGAGAGAGCACAAAAGAGAGGGGGAGAGAGCGCAAAAGAGAGGGGGGAGAGAGAGCGCAAAAGAGAGGGGAGAGAGAGGGGGGAGAGAGTGTAAAATAGAGGGGGAGAAAGAGAGTGCAAAAGAGAGGGGGAGAGAGAGAGTGCAAAAGATAGGGGGAGTGAGAGCGCAAAAGAGAGGGGGAGAGAGAGCTCAAAAGAGAGGGGGAGAGAGCTCAAAAGAGAGGGGGAGAGAGTGCAAAAGAGAGGGGGAGAGAGAGAGCAAAAGAGAGGGGGGAGGGAGAAAGAGAGAGCAAAAGAGAGGGGGAGGGAGAGAGCGCAGGGGGTGAAACCGATGTACTGCAAAAAATGGCCCGTGTGAACGGGCTTTAGGACTAGTTTGTATATAATTAGATTACCCTTAGAAAAATGTGACCATGATAGCATCTTTATTTCTATACTTTGATCCCATCCTTAAAAAATTGGTTATGTTTGTAAAATAGCGGCTGGGTGGAAATAATAGTTAAAATTTACTTCAAGGGACAGTAAACACCTTGGAATTACAAGCCATTTATGTTGTCTTGCTATTTAACATACCAGTCTTAACATTTTTTAACCCCTTAACAGCTGTCATGTTCCTTTGAAGGGGTTAGCCTGATGCCTCCAGGAGTGAGACATGCTGTAATAGTGCTTTTGTTGAGACCTGAGATATTTACAGGGCCAAAAAAAAAACCTTAAAGGGACATGAAACCCAGTTGTTTTCTTTCTTGATTCAGATAGAGAATACAATTTTAAACAACTGTCTAATTTACTTCTATTATCTATTTTGCTTCATTCTCTTTATATAATTTGCTGAAAAGCATATTTAGATTCAGTAGCTGCTGATTGGTTGCTGCACATAGATGTCTCCTGTGATTGTCTCACCCATGTGCATTGATATTTCTTCAGCAAAGGATATCTAAAGAATGAAGCAAATTAGATTACTTAGATATGTAAATTGAAATGTTGTTTAAAACGGTATTCCCTATCTGGAAAGAAAGAAAAAAATTGGGTTTAGTGTCCTTTTAAAGACACACTACCTACAGGATACATCTGTATGTTTAACGAGTTAAAACAAGTGAACTTCTTGTTTGCTGCAATTGTTTATCAATAGCCAAATTCCACTCATCATATTCCTTATTTTGGGCTCCATGTACTAAGCAGTCAGCGAGCTACCCGCAACAAATCTCGCGTCAAAACTCGCAAACTGATATGTACAAAGCCGTCAATTATGTTAAAACTCGCATCTTTAAAATTGCGAGCGTACTTATCCGCCAAACCTCGCTACCGCTCCATTTTTCACTGTAATTAGACACATTTGACCACCAACTCGCCAAAAAACGAATGTACTAAAAAATCTATTTGTCCGCTCGCTACAATTTCCGCTCCCACCTCGCTATTTTTGCCTCGCCACCTTTTAGGTGGCGGGCAAGGTACAAAACAATAGGAAAGTCAATCTAGACGCCAGTCTAGACATATATAAAAGGCAGTAATATCAGCATTGTACTTACAGCATAACTGGCGTCTAATTTGTCTCTCATTTCCATGTACATAAATTGCGCCCAATTTGTCGACTGTAATTAAAGAGTAATCTATTTAAATTTGTATTGTTAGTTGTCAATCTTTATAATTATTTTTATATTAATATTTATATATTATCAGATCCAGATGAAGCCATATCCAAATTGTAAATAAATTTTACAAAAATAACGCTCTGTTATCACTCTTCAAAAAATTTTGAACA
This sequence comes from Bombina bombina, assembly GCF_027579735.1. Lineage (NCBI taxonomy): Eukaryota > Metazoa > Chordata > Amphibia > Anura > Bombinatoridae > Bombina > Bombina bombina. Next base: position 463,941,281 of record NC_069500.1, on the reverse strand, counting down.
ATAATAAAGTTGTTTAGATAAGTTGAACTTTTATAGGAGCAAAATTCTATTCCCGCGACTACTATGATGTTCGTGACACCTTGCATGTCACGTGTTAATAATTGGCCAGACAATTCAACTGAAAGTTAAGTACCATCAGCTTAGTCGCGGCGAGCGAGGCGTCAAATTTATCAACAATCCGCAACTGCTCGCGGCGGGCTAGACTTGTCTATTTATTGGGGGAATATTAGTACATAGCGACAGCGGACACCATTTCGCCCGCGGCGAGTAACGGCGAGTTTATCCGCGTCTACAATGACGGATGAATTGACGGCTTAGTACATGGAGCCCTTTGAGTGAATTATTTGTCCTGTCTGTAGACAATAAGGATGGCCATGGTCATTATGTTAGTATAAAATGTGCTGTTTTGCAGTTGCTATGTGCTAAAGCCAATTATGAACAAGTATATAGCAGGAGTAGCCTTAAGAAGTCTTCAGTGCGCATTTCCAGCTCTAATTCTATTAAATTACATGTAAAGGGGGCAAAAATGTACAGATAAATCTAAAGGTTCAGTTTCCTTTATAGTCTATATCACACATGCAAAATATTCAGACGCTAAAATGTTACTATTGTACCTGTAAATCACATTTTGTCTATGTAGTAATAAAATAAAAAAAGATTTTAAGACTACAAAGGATATTCAAGCCATCCTCGGAACTACCAGGTGAAACATCCATTTTGTTTCCTGGCTGAAGGGTGGGAAACTGTTGTTTAAAAAATTGTAAATACAGCTCAGAAACTCCATGTTTAACCAACTCACTAACACTGCAGGATTCCATTTACATAGCATGCAATAAGAAATGAGTCAGTTTTTTTAAATTATATTTCTAAATGCATTGCTATTCACATAATGTACATATTGTGTTCACATAGATATATACAGCACCTTAACAACTCCTGTCACATGTGCACGTCTGAAACAGGGTAACTGCATACACCCCACAGGAATCAAATGTAAAACTATATACTCCCACAGCACCATGGCATTTTTCAAAGCTATAATGGAACATACAGGTCCCGGCCATCACAGCCAAGGTTTCGGTTCAATCACCCTTAATCATGCATGATTAAGGGTGATTGAATCCGAAACATTTCCTTTGATGGCCTGGCCTGTATGTTCCAATATAGCTTTGAAAAATTCCATGGTGCTGTGGGAGTATACATTTTTATATTTTCAAAATGTTCAACACCCAGCCTAAAGTGAATGCATCTTACATGTCCCCATGTCATGCAAATTATAATATACTTTGTGGTGGTGGACAGTTTAGGAAGCAGAAGTAACCCAGGGACTGTCAAGTTGTTTACCCAACTTATTATAAGGAACCCAAAGTCTAAACTAAAATGAATACAGCAATATCATCTGAGTACTACCCACTAATTATCACTGGCTGATAAATGGGTATTAGCAGAAAGTATGTATGAGTCACCTATCATTAGCATGCAGTGCTGAGATATAGGCTCATATTTATCAAACTCCATGCAGACAAGTTTCTCAGAAAGAGTATGCACACCATTGTGGCATCTGGAATAGCTGACAGAATTTAAAATTGCATGAGCATTTGCTTGTGCAACCCCACCCACTACTCTTACTCAACCAATTGCAAAAGAGCATAGCTTGTCAGTCACCCTGGACGAATTAGTGGGGTACGACTGGCAATTCTTAACTTTTGTTTTCATGAGTGAACCTGCACTTAATAAATAAGGGCCATAGCTTTTATTTAAAACATTTTTGGCAAAACTCAGAATGTTTAAATGCTGCTCTTTAATAAGTATTAACATTTTTAGTAAAGAAAAAAGAACTGAACAGTATCCCTAAATTTGCATCTGTATCATATGCAAACCTGAAGGGATTAAATAGTATATTGAAAAACTCCCATCAAATCAAGGTGCGATGTCTCTTCAACGGTTATACAGATATAGTAATGTGTATATGAATAAATCTTCCAATAGCGGCTGTAAACCTTGTATATCACACCAAGAATAATTATATTCGTGTAGAGAAGTTCCACAAAATGTATATGTGGAAAAATAATCTGTAGTATAGTATAGGAAGTTCAAATATACAGAGAAAATTTTAACAAAGCACTCACTCACCCTTCTTCTTGTAATGCAGGGGCTGAGTTTCCCTTTTTCAGCAATACCAGCGCTTGAAATGCTTGTAAATCACAGACATATAGTTGTTAGGAGGTTGTTCCCCCAGTCGTATAAACACTTTGGTGAGCGTCCGGTAAGAGGGAGTGTTTGTGGAGCTGCTGGTATAGTGCCAGGACAAACCACCAAACAGTATTGCAGATCAAATGTTTCCACACAGGTGGAAAAAGTCCAGCAGTGAATGGACCGTATGGAGCGTATGATATTGGGCTATTAGGCCCACTTGCTTAAGGCTGTGATATTGCTTTTGATTCTCTGTGACTATTCACAGTATTTTTAATGTATATCTAATAAAGGCACCTTTTAAACTTCACTTTCTCGGTCCATTCACTGCTGGACTTTTTCCACCTGTGTGGAAGCATTTGATTAACATTTTTAGTAACATGTCCATTTATTTAAAATACCATGTAAAGATATGTTATGTTATCAGGTTTGTAGAGGTCCAATTTAACTTATAGAATGGTGGTAGCTGTTCTGACCATCCAGTGAGCATTAGTAGGAAGTCCATGACTTACAAAGCTTTATAAGTTTCAGCTTCAATTTTAAAACCTTTTCTACAGTCAAACATCTATTCTGTATTTTTAACTATTGCTCTTTCATGTGTATAATAGAAAATGTTTGAGAACGCTGTCACTTTAACTAGCATAAATAATGTCAGGAATCCATTCCTATTACTGTCTATAACCTGGACATGAAACATTATTGATGTTCTCAGAGATGAATTATTGATCCATCTCTGTAAAAGGCACTAACTGTGTAGTTGCAAATGTTGCACTTGGACATATTTTTCTGATGATCATTAAAGGTTAAACAACTCTGTAACACAACTGCACATACACATGAACCATGCACAGTACATCCTCAATAATAAATATAATGTATACATTGAGGTATATGCTTATGTTTTTACTACTGACATAAAGGTAGAAAACTACACTTGAAAGAATATTTGCAAACATCTCATTTTTTTATTATGTATTTATGCACACATGGATTCATTTTATTCCAGCACTGGAAAAATAAATATTGAACCTACAATAATAATATTATTTAAAGGCTTAGATATAATCCCTCTGGCTAAAAACAGAATTCAAGGATATGATTGCTTGCGTTAAACGGGTCAGCTTTCTAATTGTTTAATGTAAGTTCCATTGTCAGCTTCTTTAGTGTAAATCTGGTTAGGATCTGTATAGGTTGAACATGATGGACTTCTGTCTTCTTTCAACCTCATCTACTATGTTACTATATTACATATTTACATACAAAAAACAAACAGTTAACCCCTTTACCCCCCCCCCAAAAAAAAAAAAAATATAAAATATATATATATATATATATATATATATATATATATATATATATAAAAATGTCCAAATGTAGGAGGGCACTCACAGGAATTTATAAAGCAACAAACACTGTAAATTTTTTATTTCCAAGTTATTTGTACAAATAATGTACAAATAATTTGGAAATAAAAAGATACACTGTTTGTTGCTTTATAAATTCCTGTGAGTGCCCTTCTACATTTGGACATTTCTACATAGCTTTTGAGGATAGCACCCGGGACGTGATTACACCCGTGTGGAAGGAGTGCTGGGCCACCCGCTATGTAATATATATATATATATATATATATATATATATATATATATATACACATCTTGCAGTACTTTGCTCATTGTGTAATGCTCATGGGATACTCCGCTATCAGACCGAACTCAGCCAGTAGTCTTGTTATCCCGGAATCGAGCCGGAAAGATAGGGAATATAACAGAGCAGAAAAGGTTTGTAAGATGACAGGCAGGACAGTCCTCGGCGGCAACAGGCAGGAAACCAGAGAAAGGCAGTTCAGGGGCAAACCACCAAAAAGGTCAGATAGGCAGGACCTGGCAATAGCAAGGCAGTCCAGAGGCAAACCACTAGAATAGTCAGGCAGGCAGGGTTTGGCAACAGTAAGGCAATCCAGAGCAAAAGGGGTTAAACAGGCAGAGTGGTCAGACAAGGAGAGTTCAGCAGCAGTATATCAATCCAGCAGTTAAAGGGTACACAGGCAGAGAGGTCAGACAAGCAAAGTTCAGCAGCAGTATATCAATCCAGCAGTTAAGGGGTAAACAGGCAGAGTGGTCAGACAAGCAGAGTTCAGCAGCAGTATATCAATCCAGCAATTAAGGGGTAAACAGGCAGAGTGGTCACACAAGCAAAGATCAGCAATAATATAACAGTTCAGCATAAGAATAAAGAACACCCAGTAGAACAGTAAGCAACACCTATACTTGGGCAGTGATAGGTAGCAAGTGAGTTACTTACATAGGCGTAGGGTTCGCGCCACAGGAGATCCGACCAGCTTCAGAACAGGAAAAGCGTGTGGCAATGACGTCACTGCCGCACGCAGAGAGGAGCCGACTCCCCCTAGGCAATGAGCAGAACAGCAGGTGCCGCGTCCCTAGCAACGGCTAGAGCGGCGCGGCACGACATAGCCCCCCTCTCAAGGCTTCCCTTCGGGAACCATAGTCGGCCTCAAAGGATGAGCAGCATGGAATCTGGATACCAAAGATGGAGCATGCACATCACAGGCAGGAACCCAGGAACAATCCGCCACAGAGTAACCCTTCCAATGTACCAGGTATTGCAGTTGTCTGTGCCTGTATCTGGAGTCCAGGATCTTAGCAACCTCATATTCAGGGTCACCACAGACCAGGAGCAGAGGAGGAGGAGCTCAGAGCTTGGTATATCTATTCTTGATGTAAGGCTTGAGTAGTAAGATATAGAAGACTGGGTGTATGTGCAGGGTTTTGGGCAAGGCTACTTTGTAGGCAACAGGAGACAGTCTTTTCAGGACTTTGTAAGGACAAATAAACCTGGGCCCCAATTTGTGACAGGGTTGACGTAGACGAATATGTCGAGTAGAGACCCAAACACGATCACCTGTTGAGATGGCACGTACAGAAGCTCTATGACGATCAGAAAACTTTTTATATTTAGAGACAGCAGAACGTAGCTGACAGCAAATATGTTGCCAATGAGTGGTGATTTCAGTAACGTGTCGGTCTGCAGCAGGAACCCCAGTGGACTGAGCAGAAAGAGGGAAGACACGAGGTTGATACCCTGCTGTGGATTGAAATGGAGAACATGAAAGAGAAGAGCGCCAATGAGTGTTTCTTGCCAGCTCAGCTAGGGGTAGCAACTCGGACCAGTTGGTATGGAGAGCGTTGACAAAGGCTCTAAGATAAACCTCAAGATCCTGATTCACTCTCTGTTAGTCCATTAGTCTGAGGATTGTAGCCAGAAGACAAGGAAACAGTGGTTCCAATCAATTTACAAAAGGCTCTCCAAAAGGTAGAAATGAATTGTGGACCTCTGTCGGAAACAATATTTGCAAGAATGCCATGAAGTCGTACCACATGCAGGAGAAAAAGACACAATCATTCTTGGGCAGAAGGCAGTTTTTGAAGAAGGGTGGTATTCAATTGAGCAACCACACAGGAGAGAGGTATGGTGTGTTCAATAGGAGCTTCAGAGTGATCACTTGAGTGAGGAAACTGACAGGAAAGGGCATCCGCATTCTTATTTTTGCTCTCAGGAAGATAAGAGACCACAAAGTTAAAATGAGAAAAGAGCAAGGCCCAGACAGCTGCCAGTACCTAAGATGGCTTCAATAGTTAGAGGGGAGAGGGTTAGAGAGCTGTTTGGGGGATCAGGTATGGACAGGAGGTTTGAAGTGTCAGGTGGGAGAGTAATCTCTACACTAAAGCTAAAAGTAATCTTACAAGCAACCTAATTAACCCATTCACTACCAGGAATAATAGAAGTGTGGTGCACAGCTGCAATTAGCGGCCTTCTAATTACCAAAAAGCAATGGCAAAGTCATAAATGTCTAGTATTTCTGAACAAAGGGGATCTCAGAGAAGCTTTTACAACCATTTGTGCCATGATTGCACAAGCAGTATGTAAATACTTTCAGTGAGAAACCTACGGCCAGATTACAAGTTTTGCGTTATGAGCTGTGCGATGCTAACGTGCAGTTTTTTCTCACCGCTCACTTACCTACAGAGCTGGTATTACGGGTTTTTATAAACCTTGCGTTAAAAGACAAGAAGTGAGCGTTGAGCAAAATTGTGCTCCATACCACACTCCAATACCAGCGCTGCTTAAGTCAGCGGTGAGCTGGTTATACGTGCTCATGCACGATTTCCCCATAGACATCAATGGGGAGAGCCGGCTGAGAAAAAGTCTAACACCTGCAAAAAAGCAGCGTAAATCTCATTAACGCAGCCCCATTGATACCTATGGGGAAACTAAAGTTATGTTTACACCTAACACCCTAACATGAACCCGAGTCTAAACACCCCTAATCTTACACTTATTAACCCCTAATCTGCTGCCCCTGACTTTGCCGACACCTACATTATACTTATTAACCCCTAATCTGCCACTCCGCCACCAACATTATATTTATTAACCCCTAATCTGCTGCCCCCAACATCGCCGATACCTACATTATATTTATTAACCCCTAATCTCCCTCCCCCAATGTCGCCGCAACCTACCTACATTTATTAATCCCTAATCTGCCGCCCCCAACGTCGCCGCAACTATTCTAAATTTATTAACCCCTAAACCTAAGTCTAACCCTAACACCCCCTAACTTAAATATAATTTAAATAAATCTAAATAAAATTACTATCATTAACTAAATTATTCCTATTTAAAACTAAATACTTACCTATAAAATAAACCCTAAACTAGCTACAATATAACTAATAGTTACATTGTAGCTACCTTAGGGTTTATTTTTATTTTACAGGCAAGTTTGTATTTATTTTAACTAGGTAGAATAGTTACTAAATAGTTATTAACTATTTAATAACTACCTAGCTAAAATAAATATAAATTTACCTGTAAAATAAAACCTAAACTAAATTACACTAACACCTAACACTACACTACAATCAAATAACTTACCTAAATTAAATACAATTAAATAATTTAAATTAAATTAAACTAAAACCCACTAAATTACAGAAAATAAAAAACAAATTACAAGATCTTTAAACTAATTACACCTAATCTAATAGCCCTATCAAAATAAAAAGCCCCTCCCAAAATAAAAAACCCTAGTTTAAACTAAACTACCAATAGCCCTTCAAAGGTCCTTTTGCGGGGCATTACCCCAAAGAAATCAACTCTTTTACCTGAAAAAAAATACAAACAACCCCCCCAACAGTAAAACCCACCACCCACAAAACCAACCCCCCAAATAAAAGCCTAATTTAAAAAATATAATCTCCCCATTGCCCTGAAAAGGGCATTTGGATGGGCATTGCCCTTAAAAGGGCATTTAGCTCTATTGCAGCCCAAAGCCCTAACCTAAAAAATAAACCCACCCAATACACCCTTAAACAATCCTAACACTAACCCCCGAAGATTCGCTTACCGGGAGAAGTCTTCATCCAAGCGGCAAGATGTCCTTAACAAAGCCGGCAGAAGTGGTCCTCCAGACGGGCAGAAGTCTTCATCCAGACGGCATCTTCTATCTTCATCCTTCCGACGCGGTGCGGCTCCATCTTCAAGACATCCGGCATAGAGCAACCTCTTCAAAAGACGTCTTCTTCGGAATGAATATCTCTTTAAGTGACGTCATCCAAGATGGCGTCCCTTAGATTCCGATTGGCTGATAGAATTCTATCAGCCAATCGGAATTAAGGTCGAAAAAATCCTATTGACTGATGCAATCAGCCAATAGGATTGAGCTGGCATTCTATTGGCTGTTCCAATCAGCCAATAGAATGCAAGCTCAACTTTAAGGACAATGCCCATCCAAATGCCCATTTCAGGGCAATGGGAAGCTTAGGTTTTTTAGTTAGGCTTTTATTTGGGGGGTTGGTTGTGTGGGTGGTGGGTTTTACTGTTGGGGGGGGGTTGTTTGTATTATTTTGTTTCAGGTAAAAGAGCTGATTTCTTTGGGGCAATGCCCCGCAAAAGGCCCTTTTAAGGTCTATTGGTAGTTTAGTTTAGGCTAGTTTTTTTTTTATTTTGGAGGGCTTTTTTATTTTGATAGTGCTATTAGATTAGGTGTAATTAGTTTAAAGATCTTGTAATTTGTTTTTTATTTTCTGTAATTTTGTGTTTTTTTTTGTGATTTAGCTAATTTAATTTATTTAATTGTAATTAATTTAGGTAAGTTATTTAATTGTAGTGTAGTGTTAGGTGTTAGTGTAACAGGTTAGGTTTTATTTTACAGGTAAATTTGTATTTATTTTAGCTAGCTAGTTATTAAATAGTTAATAACTATTTAGTAACTATTCTACCTAGTTAAAATAAATACAAACTTGCTTGTAAAATAAAAATAAAACCTAAGCTAGCTGCAATGTAACTATTAGTTATATTGTAGCTAGCTTAGGGTTTATTTTACAGGTAAGTATTTAGTTTTAAATAGGAATAATTTAGTTAATGATAGGAATTTTATTTAGATTTATTTAAATTATATTTATATTAGGGGGTGTTAGGGTTAGACTTCTGTTTAAAGGGTTAATAATTTTAGAATAGTGGCGGCGACATTGGGGAAAGCATATTAGGGGTTAATAAATGTAGGTAGGTGGCGATGATGTTGGGGGCAGCAGATAAGTGGTTAATAAATATAATGTAGGTTGCGGCGATGTCCGGAGCGGAAGATTAGGGGTTAATAAGTATAATGTAGGTGGCGGCGATGTTAGGGGTGTCAGATTAGGGGTTAATTATATTTAACTAGTATTTGCGAGGCAGGAGTGCAGCAGTTTAGGGGTTAATATGTTTATTCTTGTGGCGGCGTTGTCCGGAGCGGAAGATTAGGGGTTAATAAATTTATTTTAGTGTTTGCGATGCGGGAGGGCCTCGGTTTAGGGGTTAATAGGTAGTTTATGGGTGTTAGTGTACTTTTTAGCACTTTAGTTATGAGTTTTATACTACAGCATTGTAGTGTAAAACTCATAACTACTGACTTTAGAATGCGGAACGAATCTTGTCGGTATAGGCTGTACCGCTCACTTTTTGGCCTCCTCCTTTACATAAGTCGGTTTGCGGTAAGGCCAAAAAAGTGTGCGGTGCACCTAAACCTGTAAGATTCGTAATACCAGCGGTAGTGAAAAAGCAGTGTTAGGACCTGTTAACACTGCTTTTTCAACTTACCGCAAAACTCGTAATCTAGCCGCTAATTTCTTTATTTGATTTCATTTGACGGTGAAATAGTTGCATGAAATATACCAAAATGGACCTAGATCAATACTTTAGGTTGTCTACTCTTTATATATATATATATATATATATATATATATATATATATATATATATATATGTGTGTAGTTTTGACAGCTAAATAAACAAATAAGGCTCTATTTCTTTTTAAATTGAGTGATAGCAAAAATGCTAAAAATTCTCTGGTATTTTGGACAAGTTTTTCTCTGAAAGTTCCTGTAGTGAAGGGGTTGATACAAAAAAAAATCTTATGTTTGATATATACATATATATATATATCTTTATATGTTTAAGATCCGTAAAAGAATGTACCATGAGGAAATTTAAATGTAAATGTACAAAGCAGAGCTATATGTAAGTTGCTGCTTGCAGTAAACACGTAATTTATTTAAAAGGTACATAACAAAATGAAAATGCCACCTTCTGTTCAGAGCAGACCCACGTCATTCTCAGAAGGTAGCCAGCTGGTACCTGGCATAAAAAAGGTTGAGCACAACTGTGCCAGAGGCTACGTACAGATGTAGGCTTACTAATAATTTAGAGGATACTGCATTGCAAACACATCAGGTACATTTTAGAGGCTGGTTCAATAGATGAGCAGGGAAAGTAATCCAACTGCTCCCTTCTGGACATAACTTAAGTTCCACATTGAATTTAAAAAAAAAAAAAATGCGATTGCTTTTGGATAAGACACTGCCAGTCTAGGTACTATTATTTTGTACTGCAATATTTTCCCTCTACTGTGCTGTCCTCCCTTTGCCTCTTATTTAGGTCCCGTTCCTTCTCCTCTTGTAGTTATCTGTTATTAAAAGGACTTTAACATCAAATTGATATATACTTAGTATATATCATTAATTCAGCACATCATTGCAGAAGGAATGTTTAAAATGATTTAGCTTTGCCAATTTATAAATGATGAGCAGTTAAAAAATATACTCCTTAAAGCCTAGTGGAATGTTTGGGCTCTGATCTAACCAATCACTGTGTAGCATGTTTCAGGGTCACTAAGCTCATCATATTTAAGTATGATGGAGGCACTTCAACCTGTTTGGTGGGGAGTGGAACAAGCACAATTGCCAGAGATATTTTACAACACAACCTGGCAATATAGTCATATGCAAGCAATAGTGTAATAATCATTTGCTGCTTTAACACTAGAGTTTTTTTTGCATTTTTATGTCCCTTTAATTAATTAATTAATTAATTAAAATTAATTACATATGAAAACTTCATAATATGTTGGCTTTATATAACTTAAAGGGACATACAACCCATACATTTTCTTTCATGATTCAAATAGAGCATACACATTTGAACAACTTTCCAATGTACACCTTTTATTAAATTGTATTTGTTCTCTTTGTATCCTTTGTTGAACCACCAATCAGCTGCTAGCCCCAGTAGTGCATTGCTGCTCCTTACCCTACCTAGGTATGCTTTACAAAGGATACCAGGACAATGAAGCATGAAACGCCTTTCCTTGAATCTTAACAGCATGCTTATTTGATTGAGTTGAGCCTTTTTGATATCAGAGATTATTTCTGCAATATATGGATGCAGGGGCCCAGCCAGTTTTAGTAAGTGTGTGTACACTGCTAAATAGTAGTTAATTTTTGTAAGGGACTGTGTCCTCTTTAGGCACTGCACACACAATGGGACAACCAATGCTTATTGCTCCATGACTGCATCTATGGTACCACTCTAATAGTATATTATTTCATTCTTTATGCTGTTTAGATTCTCCTTCCATTTTGGAATGTTATTATTTTATCATTACTTATATTTTTTCTGATAGTTTTTATGGTTGTTGGAATAAACGTAAAATTTTAATATAACCTGTGAGATAGTCCCTCACTGCTACATATTTTCAAGTGAGTGAGTGCTCTGCATGTGCCCTTGTTCTCTTTCCTTCCTCTTTGTTCAAGAATCATTGAATAAATGTAAATTAAATGAGTTATTGCAGAGCTGGTGGACATTATGAAATGAATTCAAATGTGATTATCCCATGTGATATTCTTTTCCAGGAAACTCCCATTAAATAGAATGAAGCCCATGGTTAACATAATAATTTGTATTCATAAGGTTACAAAACAAAGTGACTACCTTGGCTTTATTGACTTATTAACGATTACTGTTCTGGTTAAAAATAATCTTTAATGGGGGGGCGTGTCCAAGCAGCGACTGGGAACGGTCGCACTTTCTTAATGCTCCAGCCGATTGCCTAATAACCCGCCAGTTTGGGGTACTTTTTACAGCGACTTACAGCACAATACGATTGGCACTGTTGATGCAGTGGTCTGTTTGAAGAAAACCGGATAGTTCTCTGTATTTGTGACGCCGGAACATAGGAACGGACAGTAAAGCCTGGAGTGGCGGCTCAGGACAGGCAGCGCTACCCCCCTCGGTTTCCCGAGGGTCATTGTCAGGGCTGGAGATCAAATATTACTCTCTCACTCCTATTCAGCTTCTTTGAACAAGCAAAGAGACCTAGAGAAAAGAAATTTCGAGTCTACAAAGAAATCTAATACTGCGTAGCAAATATGGCTGCCACAGTGGAAACTACTTATGAGAAACGCATCGACGCCATTATGATGAGACTGGAGCATTGCTTTATGGACTTAATGCATAGAGCTCCTTGGGACTTTTTCACACAATCACACTTGGCATACTTCGACTTAGGGAGCAGAGCAAAAGCTAAAGAAGACAAGGCTGTGGAGGTCGGAGCTGCGGCCAAGGGCGCTCCCGCGGTTTCCCCTCTACAAAGCAATAAGGAAATAATAGTGAGAACTGTGTCGTCTTCCCTGAGGTCATACCGAAAAAAGATGCCCCGACAAACTAATAAACTACAAATGACTGATCAGCTACAGGGGAGTCCTGTGCGTAGAGTCCCTCTCAGGGCTGACACAACGTATAAGGACAGTGATGGCGTCGGCACAAACTGGATAATAGCTGCTAACCAAACCAAGAAGCTCAGTTCCCGTGGTCAAGCTGTCCCGCGGCATGAATTCGAAGCACTCCTCCAACAGGGAAATGGAGGCAAACCCAGGTCCGTAGCATACACTGACAACTTCTTGCCTCTCACGGATGCGGCTCAAATTTGGCAGATGGACATGTTTTGCAACTCTGGAAGAAAAGCCTCTAACAGACAGTCTATAATGCACAAATACTGGGACAAATTAAGGCCAGCTTGATAAATCAGTGGTATCGTTAAAGCAGTTGTATATTGTTGGTTTGAGTGGGTTTTAAACTTGTTTCCCTATGTTTATAATTAAGTGATAATGTTAGGTGTATCATTTATATTTGTTATCCCAGCAGACTATTTGCAGCACTCTGTAGCACGCTAGTAGTGAGCCTTTATGGAAAACTTTGCGCTTTTGACACTATGGAGGTATAGCGAATGTATTCATGCCCTTCAACACCTAAAAGTGTTTCCTATGGGGTTTAGGGGGGGCCCCGGGGGGGACACACATATGTAATTGAAAAAGGGATATTGATGCAGACGCGGTCTCAGATATCGGTAAGAAAAGGTGTAAAATAAGGTATAGCAATATCAACACCCCTCTGGTGGTCTACGGCCGGGACTGCTGCCGGGTGTTCATAACATTAATCAATTTCATCAAATTGTGTTATACCCAAAATAAAACTCTTTGAATAGTTTCATAGTTAATATTACACCACAACCAATTGAAAGTGTATATGGATAACCACTCAGGCTTAATAAGGTGGGTTAGGTTGGCTGGGATATTAGTTATGAGCAGATGCACTGTTTTCAAATTTGTTATGCATTTCTCTAGTTAGACCATGAGATTGGTTAATTGTTCTCTTTCTTTTAATTTTTGTTTTAGTATAGTGAGTTAAATGCTAACAAAGCATCCAGTCCTGACCGTTGCACCTTTATAAACATGTGATAGAAACAATCAGATTTATGATGTCTTTAAATATGGTGCAAGGCGGTAAATTGTAGATTCTCCTACCTATCACAAGTCTGTTAATAGCCCCGAATATCATTTTTGCATGGATACAGGCCCAAGAGAGGCCTACATTTTAGTTACAGGGGGCCAATGAAAGAGAGCTATTGTTTTTGATGTATAGCTATAGTCAGCTCTATGATAAATACTCTGCGGGTTTGTATGTATCATTTAAGATATGTTACCATTACTTTAGCTATCTCTCAAAACAAGGAAAGAAATGGATGTTTTGGTTTCTAATTATCATTACATGAACAGATGTCTGAGTTATGCTATCCTGTAACTTTATCGATTTATATCATGTACAACCGCTTAATGATTTGTATGTCTTACTGACTTTAATAAAGCTCTTTTGAAAATAAAAAAAAAAAAAATAATCTTTAATACTTATAGATAAGAATCATTACATCATTAGGCCACCTTATTGCTCAACATATTCAAAATTCACTCTAATCCGTTACTATGGTAACAATCCCTGGGCTGTTGTAGTTTTGTGATACGGTGTTGTATAAAGTATTTTTGTGCTATAAATATCAGTGAAGTAGTAATGCTCAGCATGGTCGTACTTTGGAACATTGCAACTCTGATAGCTTTCATGCTGATGAAAGAGAGTGTGATTTTAATACAAATGTCTGTTTCCCTTCGCTGTCATTCACCTGATTGCTGGTACACTGTGGCGTCATTATGTAGTAATCAGCGCAACCTGCAATTTTAATCACAGGTCACTAGAATAACAGGTTAGATGTTGAATGGCAAATAATTTATTCTGGTACTTTCAATTCCTTCCTCCCTGAATTAAGTATATTGTTCATAGTGAGAACAGCAGGCATCCAAATAGTGCTCTTTTGTGTCATTTCTGAACTTGCTAATAAAATATTACTTCTTAATTTAGCATGAAGATGGGGAATAAATACAGAGGAAATTAGGTTGAGATACTTAAGGGATTTATGTAAATCATTTTCTTGTGTAAAGATTTGTTTTCTTCTCAGGTTTACTTAAAGGGACAGTATACACAAGAATTTTTGTTGTTTAAAAAGATACATAATTCCTTTATTACCCATTCCCCAGTTTTGTATAACCAACACTGTTATATTAATATATGTTTTACCTCTGTGATTACCTTGTATCTAAGCCTCTGCAGACTGCCCCCTTATCTCAGTGCTTTTGACAGTCATGCAGTTTAGTCAATCAGTGCAGACTCCTAAATAACTCCACGGGAGTGAGCACAATGTTATCTATATAACACACATGAACTAGTACTCTCTAACTGTAAAAATTTTTTCAAAATGCTCTGAGCTAAGGGGCGGTTTTCAACGGTTTAGAAATCAGTTTGTGCCTAGCTAGGCTTAGCTTTTCAAAAATACCACCAAGGGAACAAAGCAAATTTAATGATAAAAGTCAATTGGAAAGTTGTTTAAAATTGCATGCCCTACCTGAATCATGAAAGTTTAATTTTGGCTAGACTGTCCCTTTAACCTAAAGCCCAGGGCCAAAATATGACCCCCAAGTATTTATTATGAAACCCACTTGTTATATATTTGCATAGTATATATCAGAATTTAAGGACTGTGTTGCAAAAGATCTGCCTACAAATTAAAGAAATTCAAATTGTAATTTTGTTAGCAAAAATGTGTTATGCTTTGCATTCCAGGGAAACATCCCTTGAAGAGGCTTTTCAGTATTGTTTATAAATATACTGTGACTAGTTAGGAGCAGAAATAAGCAAGTCTGCAGTATTCAAGCAATAAATGTATGCAGCATGTGGCAGCCTGGCTTGAACCAATGGGAGGAACACAGTTAAAGGGACAGTTTAGTCCAAAACAAAACATTCACTATTCAGATAGGGCATGTCATTTTAAACAATTTTTCAATTTACTTCAATCACCAATTTTGCTTTGTTCCCTTGGTATTCTTAGTTGAAATCTAAACCTAGGAGGTTCATATGCTAATTTCTAAGCCCTTGAAGGCCGCCTGTTAGCTCAGGGCATTTTGACATATTTGCACCACTAGAGGGTGTTAGTTCACATGTTTCATATAGATAACATTGTGCTCATGCACATGGAGTTCCTAGGAGCCAGCACTGATTGGCTAAAATGCAAGTCTGTCAAAAGAACTGAAATAAGGGGGCAGTTTGCAGAGACTTAGATACAAGATAATCACAAAGGTTAAAGGTGTATTAATATAACTGTGTTGATTATGCAAATCTAGGGAATGGGTTATAAAGGGATTATCTATCTTTTAAAACAATAAATATTCTGATGTAGACAGTCCCTTTAAAGGGCAGTTATGGTTGATAAATTTCATTCTCTAATTTGTTAAAGCATATAATATAGACTTAAAGGTTCAGGGGCCCTTGTCTTAAAATAACATGCTCTAATGAGTTAAAGCATGACATTTTTACTACAATGGCCCATTAAGTTTTACATTTAACAAGTTTTATCTATTATACATAATTAAATATATAGGGGTCAATTTACCAAATGTCGGGCGGACATGATTCATTATAGTGAACCATGTCCGCCCGAAATTGTTAAATGCCAACAGCATACGCTGTCGGCATTTAAATTGCACCAGCATTTCTTGTGAAATGCTTGTGCAATGCCGCTCCCTGCACATTCGCGGGCAAACGGCCGCTAGCAGGGGTGTCAATCATCTGTATCGGATTGGTATGATTTCAGTCCGCCACCTAAAAGGTGGCAGACAAGTTAGGGAGCATCGATCTTACGACTTCTTAACTGTCGTTTCCGGCAAACCGGAAACTACAGGGTCGGATAAAGCAGCACCTGCCTATTATTAAATCCGCCCCTTTATGTGAAATTAAAGGGCATGATACTCAAGCATGTACTGTGTTCCAGCTATAAAAGAGGATTCTGTGCTGCTGGAGTTGTCCCTGTCAACAATAGCTCAAAGCATACCTAGGTATCAGCTGCTCTTTCTGTTAGTTTCATGCACACAATATATAACTTTTACCCTTTTTCATGCACACAATATATAACTGCTGCTTTTTCATGTACATGCTACAAACATTTTGAGTATAATATTCTTTTACAATTTGAGGTTAATGTCCCTTTAACTAAATGTTGTTTATTAGCCCTGTCTCAAAAAAGAAACAAAGAAAGAGTCTACCCCAAGGTGAAAAGGTTGGTTACTGCTGGTATATCCAGCATAGCTTTGGCAGTGACTCACTTTACTCCGTCGCCCACATAATACTGTACATGCCCCCTCTGTGATAGCTTTTACTAGAAGCATGTTTGCTAATATAAATGTGTATTACAAAAAACTCTTCTACTCAAAGCTGAAATGTACTGATGCACATTTACATTTTGTTACTAAGTAACTTTCATAAATATTACACGTTAACCTTTAAGCTTTCAAAATTACTTTATTTTCTTTATTGCAATAAGTGTAAATTTATCATTGAAATTAATGAATTTGGAAAATATTGGGTCTGTAGTGTGTATATTTTTTAGTCATATTGTGTCAGAAACACCAAAGCAGAGACAAGCAGTCGGTAGGACTGACTTTAAAAAGTAATTTCCCAAGTTGTCTATATTCATTAACTTATTAATGTATTTTTGGGTTTAAACAGCTGCGGGTAGCACAAAGCCGCATTGACTTTTTGGAACAGTCCATGGTAGAGCGTTCAATTGTGAGCCGCCAAGAGGCAGTGATTTGTGATCTAGAAAACAAGCTGGAGTTTCAGAAAGCTCAGATTAAGAGGTTTGAGGTAAGTGTCTGCATTTTGATTGTGTAAATGACTGTTTCTGTAGATCTTGGATGTTCAAATTAGGAACTTATTTATATAGTTTCTAAAAGACTCATTGTTTCAATATATTATTTTCTCATTCAATGACACACAGGGGACACTGAAAAATGCTCAGCATTTTTAAAGGGACAGTGTATTCAGACAAGCAGCAGATAAGAGTTTATTGTGTTTAAAGCTCATGCAGGTACATCCTTTAAAAAGGACTGGGCTCCGTACCATCATCCACTTGGAGGTTGATTTCTTATGATGCCTCTTGTTTACTTAGCTTTTGTATAGTCATTACTACAGTATTACAAGTTTTAGCATAGCTGGAGGTTTCAACAGGGAAAACAGCTATTTTACATGACAAAATAAAGGTAAATGAGTTATTTGTAAACAATTACATTGACAGTACACAACTATTCATTTAAGTCTGCTCTTATACAAGTTTACACAAGGGATCAAAAGTTGTACAATATGATATCTTTGTATTACTTGTTATATGAAAAGACACAGAGATCACAAGCCTGAATCGCTAGGGGAAGGCATGGCCGGATTGGCCTACCAGGATACCAGGAGATTTCCCGGTGGGCTGCAGCAACTGGGGCTGGAAAGCTACAAATTAAAGGGGTGATTAATGGATGCAATTGGGTTTTAGGGTGCATATATAATATCAATCTGGCATTTTTATTTAATGCAAAGTAATATAATTTAATTCTGAAAAAAATATTGGGGAAGGAGTATCCCAGTAATCCCCCTTGAGAGAAATGGGGCCTGTGCATTCTACTGACTCAACAGAAAATAGGGCTGGTCTTCATATTTTTCCAGGGCTGCTTTTTATTCCCAGTCCAGCCCTGGGGGAAGGAGAGCAAAGAAATTAAAAAAGCAAATAAGATGAGAGATTTAGGGAAAAGCACAGCACGGAAGTGACTCACAGTGTGAGAGAAAAGAAACAGAGCCCCCTGGAAAGATTCCTAGAGAGAAAATGAGAGCAAGCTACAGAGGGAAAGCAGCAAGATATCAGCATATTATAGTATATAGGACACATTGCTAATAGAATTATTATTTTTTTAAAAAGAGACAAGATTTTGCAAGGCACTATACAGGGGTAAATAAATACACAGGACTAGCACAATACATTTTAAACAAACAAGCAATGGGGAGGAGCAAACGTCATTAGTAAATACTTATTTATGTATTATTTTTACAGTCAGGAAGTACTAGAAGTGAAAATACATCCTGCAATGATTAATGTTTGTACCAGGGCTAAGAGGATTGGGGCTGAGTTAAGAAGCTCCATTGTTGGAGTTGCGAGTGTTCGATGGATGGAGGCGGTGTTGGTGGAGGTTGAGTCACATGATTTCAGGGGGTGGGCCTGGTTGTGTCATGGCAGAGTTAGGCGGTCTCCAGGTATGGACTGATAATCCAGGAATATGGATAAACAGACAACAGTGGGAAGGGAATTTTCTTTTATTAGCCCAGTGAGTGCCTTCACACAATGGAGTTCAGGCTAAAAGATTGGGTGCTTTTACATCCAGTTGCACCCTGGGAAATCTGCCACTGACTACATCTAAACAAACTCTAAGGCCAACGATCTGGCAATTTCAAATTTAATGATTTGGAGCAAGAGAAAGGGAAGCCTGTGAGAAGACTCTAGGTTGGTCTAAAAATAAAGTAAACTTTATACTAATTTCTCTCTTTTTCGTATTGATAAAATGTGTTGTTCAGTTATATTTACAGGACAAACTGTATAAACATACAGAAGTGTTGGTATTTATAGAGAGAAAAAGAATATTAAAGTTGAAAAATAATATATAAGGAAAAATAAGTGCATTGTATATTCTTGTGATCACAACAGAGTCAAACCAAACAGTCACAGGAAGCAGAAGCAGAATCCAGAAGAGTAGTCAGGGAAATCCAAGGTCAGAACCAATCGGGCAACAAACAAGGGGAAATTGGCAAGCAGAAGAATAGTCAAAGGAGGTCCAGGTCACAAGCCAAAGTTTGATATACAAATATGTAGCACAAAACATACCCAGAGATAAACTCAATACAAGGGCGATTAAATATAGAAACTGAATAGCATTTAAAGGAAAAAGTGCTCCAAAGGTGATGCTGGGCATCACAGGTGATCCGAGATGGAGCATTCTGGCATCAAAATAGTGTCATGGCAACCTGGAGTCATAGCATAACTAGTGCAATCTGTTACCTAGAATATCACAAAGTAATAACAAATGTATCTAAATAATACAAAACAGTCAGTCCGTATAACAGGAAACCAGAGCCGTTCTCCAAGATGGCATCCTGGCAGTGGTAAATCTGTAAAGAACAAGGAGATATTCCTGGTGAAGTGCATAAAAACAAATGGGCCAAGACCCGCACACATAGAACTACTCACAGGATTACTGATTTTTTTAGTCATTGAGAGCAATAATGGTTTTTAGGATGTAGATATCCAGAGTAGAATTCTGAGCACTCTTCGCCAATGTGACTTTTCCTAGTGCTTGATGATGATGTCACAGTGGTCTGCGATACACACAGATAGAGCCGGAACCTTTCCTCACGCTGACCGCCAATGCGATCTATCCTGGCAGCCACTCCAGCCGTTACTAGGGAGGCACCTGATGTTAGCAGTCTCCAAAAATAGCATTCTACAGATGCTCTCAAAAGCTAAAAGTAGTAGCTTAAAAGTGACTTTAGTGTCTTGAAATACACCAACAATAGGAATAGGGTAAAATAGTAAAAGTTTTATTTAAAATACACAACAAAATAGAGCAACGTAAACGACTTGCAGCCAATCAAATTGAATGTAACATTTAAAGGGATGTTTTACAGCGAGTGTTTCAATTACATATGTCTCAAAAACATCTATAGAAGAGAGTAGCTTTTTTAAATACAATGCATAGGGTACATTGCAAATACGATTACAGTATAGAAATGTAAAAATATATACAAATTTAATTAAAATCATTTAAAAAACTAATTTCTTGAAAAAAATATTTATAAGGACAAGATAAAGATATTACGAACATAACTGGTAAACATATAATGCAATTTTTGTGATATATTTAGTACAGAAGACCAAAAAAGAGAGAAAACCCTAAATTAAATTTATAGAAGACAAAAAAAAGAGAAAAACTTTGAATAGAAATATGTTATATTGTGTTATGTAAGTGTTTACTGAAGTGTTTAACTATATAAATCCAGCTATAAAAAGAAATACTCCATATTGACGCTGGTTGAGTGATAAATGTGTGATATTTGCGATATACCCTATGCATTGTATTTAAAAAAGCTACTCTCTTCTATAGTAGATGTTTTTTGAGACATATGTAATTGAAACTCTTGCTGTAAAACTATCCCTTTAAATGTTAAATTCAATTTGATTGGTTGCAAGCCATTTAAATAGAGGTGTCTAACATTGTGTTATTTAGAGCTTTATAAAGGCCTTGAAGGGGATGAAACGCGTTGCTCTATTTTGTTGTATATTTTAAATAAAACTTTTACTATTTTACCCTATTCCTGTTGTTGGTGTATTTAGACACTAAAGTCACTTTTAAGCTACTCCTTTTAGCTTTTGAGAGCGTCTGTAGTATGCTATTTTTGGAGACTGCTAAGTGATTTTAACACCTTTAACATCACGACCCTCCCTAGTAATGGCTGGAGCAGCTGCCAGGAGAGATCACATTGGCGGTCAGCGTGATGAAAAGTTCCGGCTCTATCTGTGTGTATTGCAGACCACTGTGACATCATCAGTAAGCACTAGGAAAAGTCGCATTGGCGAGGAGTGATCAGATTTCTACTCCTAATATCTACATCCTGAGAACCATTATTGCTCTCAATGCCTAAAAGATCAGTAATACTGTGAGTAGTTCTATGTGTGCGGGTGTAAGCCCTTTTGTTCGTACGAACTTCTCCAGGAATATCTCCTTGTCCTTTAAAGATTTACCACTGCCAGGATGTCATCTTGGAGAACGGCTCCGGTTTCCTGTTATACGGACTGTGTTTTGTATTATTTAGATACATTTGTTATTACTTTGTGAAATTTTGTGATATTCTGGGAAACAGATTGCACTAGTTACTCATTGTATCTTTTTTGTCCACTTCATCTTTTTTGTTAGCTTCACTTTGAACATATATTTTTAGTTTGTATCTAAATAAGTTTATCATTAAATTTCTTTAGTGATTTAGAAACAGATATATATCTATAATATATAAGATTTTTTTCTTTACATTGCCTTTAGCCTTGTATGGGCGCAGTAGTGTTTTGTATAGCTTTACTAATTTGAAGTATACATCCCTTTTTCTATAATTTGTTAAACTCTTAGTGGAGAGTTAATTACTACTTCTTGAAGGTTATAGCTCTAGTGCTTTCCATTTCCCATCCTTTTTTTATAAAGAAAATAAGATAATAGAAGTAAGCTGGAGAGATGTTTACATTGTATGCTAGAATTATTTAATGAAAGCTTCATTTTGACTTTGTTGTTATTTTAAATCTGTGGAAAGAGAGTATGGTTAACAGCAGGCAGACATAAGCTGGTTATAAAGTATGCTCATATCTAATAGGTTGCATATAAAGCATGTTTATATGTAATTGGCTGCATATAAAACATGCTCATAAGTAATAGGTTGCATATAATTCATGCTCATATCTTATAGGCTGCAAAAAAGAATGTGTATATGTAATAGGCTGCATAAAAGCATGCTTATATGTAATAGACTGCATATAAATCATGCTTATATCTTATAAGCTGCATATAAAACATATTTATATACAATAGGCTGCATATACAGCATGCTTACATCTAATAGGTTGCCTAAAAAGCATACTTATATACAATAGGCTGCATATAAAGCATGCTTATATTTAATAGTCTGCATATAAAGAGTACTTATATACAGTAGGCTACACATAAAGCATACTCATATCTAATAGGCTGCATATACAGCACGCTTACATCTAATAGGTTGCCTATAAAGCATACTTATATACAATAGGCTGCATATAAAGCATGCTTATATCTAATAGTCTGCATATAAAGAGTGCTTATATACAGAAGGCTACACATAAAGCATGCTCATATCTAATAGGCTGCATGTAAAGCATGTTTATAACTAATAGGCTGCCTATAAAGCATACTTATATATAATAGGCTGCATATAAAGCATGCTTATATCTAATAGTCTGCATATAAAGAGTACTTATATACAGTAGGCTACACATAAAGCATGCTCATATCTAATAGGCTGCATATAAAGCATGCTTATATCTAATAGGCTGCATGTAAAGCATACTTATATCTAATAGGCTGCATGTAAAGCATTCTTATATCTAATAGGCTGCATATGAATCATGTTTATATCTAATAGACTGCATATAGATCATGCTTATATCTAATAGGCTGTATATAAAGCATGCTTATATCTAATAGGCTGCATGTAAAGCATACTTATATCTAATAGGCTGCATGTAAAGCATTCTTATATCTAATAGGCTGCATATGAATCATGTTTATATCTAATAGACTGCATATAGATCATGCTTATATCTAATAGGCTGCATATACAGCATTTTTATACACAATAGGCTGCATATAAATCATGCTTATATCTAATAGGCTGCATATAAATCATGCTTATATCTAATAGGCTACATATACAGCATGACTATACACATGCTGCATATAAATCATACTTATATCTAATAGGCTGCATATTCATTGTGGTCAAAGTTCAAGCATATTGGCTCTATGAACGATCACTGTGTATATAGACAATGGCGAAATATATGCACTAAACAAATAAAATTGGCCTAGGCCCAATATTTCTGTGAAAGTCTGAACAATAACATATCAAACTCTAGAAAGTTTTGGAAAGTCATAAATAACTTACAGACTCCCAATCCACTCCCAACCCTCTACTGTCAAAGTGGACAACCAAACCCTGCAACTCCCCTTAGAAGTAGCAAATGCCTTTAACAATTATTTTGTCGGATGCTCCACCACCCTGATTGACAAACCAATAAATGACACACATTCTGAAACTACAAATGTGGATCAGGCCCCACTAAATCTGCAAAGACCCAATATAGAGAAGTTAAATTTTAGACCTGTATCCAGCAATGTCATTAAGAAACACCTTAATAATCTAAAAATGAAAAACCAGTCTGGACCTGATCAAATCCCAGCAATGATGTTGAAGCTCAGTGCCCAGGCAATTGCTAAACCTGTCACAACCCTAATTAACGAATCCTTGGTGTCTGGATACATACCCAAACTTTGGAAGACTGAAAGAGTAATGCCTATCCATAAAAAAGTGGTGAGATAACCTTGGTTTCTAACTAACGCCCAATATCATTGCTCCCAGTATTGTCAAAAATCTAAGAAAAATGCGTCCATACGCAACTATGTGAGTATTACCAGTAATATTACTATCTGACCCCTGATCAATCAGGTTTTCGCCCGAATCACTCCACTACAACTGCCCTCCTAAAAGTTTGTAACGACATCAAAACTGGCATGGAACAAGGAGACCTAACTTGAGCTATTTTCCTTGATTTTGCAAAGGCCTTTGACACAGTAGACCATGATATTCTACTGCTCAAACTAAAAAACTCAGGTATTGGTGATCGTCCGCTAACCTGGTTTCGATCATATGTATCGGATCGATCACAATATGTCTCCATTTCTGACAGCAACTCCCTCCCAGTCACGTGTGGTGTTCCCCAAGGTTCCATTCTCGGCCCCCTACTATTCACATTATTTATAAATGATCTTCCTAATGTCTGCAAATCCTCAACTGTACACATGTACGCAGATGACACTGTAATCTATGCAAACAAACCCGATCTGCTGCAGCTTGAGGCATTGCTCCAAACCAGTTCACAGAGGTAGAAAAGGGGATCTCAAAAAACAAACTCTTCCTAAACACTGACAAAACTGTCACAATGATCTTTGGAATGGTACCTAAATTATACAAACTACAAAATTCCTACTCTATGCATCAAAACAAAATCAAATTGCACACTGACCGCAGTCCACTCTTTCAAATACTTAGGTATGTTGTTAGACCCCAATCTATCTTTTGGCATCCACATAGAAAAACTTGCATCTAAACTCTATCCAAAACTAGGTGCCCTGTACAGAAACAAATCCTGCCTAAACCCTACAGTAAAGGAAAAGATTGTACAGCAAATGCTGATGCCAATCATTGATTATGGGGATGTAGTATATGCAACTGCACTGCAAACTCACCTTAATAAACTTAATGTATTGTATAACTCGTTCTGCCGCTTTGTGCTACATTGTAATTACAGAACCCACCATTGTGACATGCTAAAAGAACTAAACTGGCTGTCGCTGGAATCCAGACGCACCCTCCATCTTTCCTGCCTTGTGTTTAAGAGCTTTTCTGGGAAGCTTCCACCCTACCTGAGCAGAATGCTCTCTCCAGCTGTTCCCACCTCCTATAACCTCTGATCCAGTACCAGCACATTATTTAGTTTGCCTCAATACAAAAAGAAAGCAGCTCGATCCTCCTTTTCCTACAGAGCACCACATTTATGGAACAACCTCCTGCACACTTTTAAACCCTCCCCAAGCTTAACATCCTTTAAGAGATTCCTCTCTACATATCTCAAAACAGAATGCACTTGTCATGGTTGATTATATAGTTCTTACCTGTTCTATATTAAATTTTGTATATATTGTGTATTAATATTGTTTTTGTATTTTATTGTACCCTATTGTATCAATGCAATGTTTTGTGGACCCAGGACATACTTGAAAACGAGAGAAATCTCAATTTATCCTTCCTGGTAAAATATTTTGTAAATAAATAAATTTGAAGCATTCTTTTAGTATAGGCTGCATATAAATCATGCTTATATCTAATAGGCTGTATATACAGCATGCTTATATCTAATAGGCTGCATATAAATCATGCTTATATCTAATAGGCTGGATATAAAGCATGATTATATCTAATAGGCTGCATATAAAGCATTATTTTAGTATAGGCTGCATATAAATCATGCTTATATATAATAGGCTGTATATACAGCATGCTTATATCTAATAGGCTGTATATACAGCATGCTGCTATACAATAGGCTGCATGTAAAGCATGCTTATATACAATAGGCCGCATATACAGCATGCTAATACACAATATGCTGCATATGAATCAGGCTTAGATCTAATAGGCTGTATATACAGCATGCTAATACACAATATGCTGTATATGAATCAGGCTTAGATCTAATAGGCTGCATATACAGCATGCTAATACACAATATGCTGCGTATGAATCAGGCTTAGATCTAATAGGCTGCATATACAGCATGCTAATACACAATATGCTGCGTATGAATCAGGCTTAGATCTAATAGGCTCCATATACAGCATGCTAATGCACAATATACTGCATATGAAACAGGCTTAGATCTAATAGGCTGCATATACAGCATGCTAATACACAATATGCTGCGTATGAATCAGGCTTAGATCTAATAGGCTGCATATACAGCATGCTAATACACAATATGCTGCGTATGAATCAGGCTTAGATCTAATAGGCTGCATATACAGCATGCTAATACACAATATGCTGCGTATGAATCAGGCTTAGATCTAATAGGCTGCATATACAGCATGCTTAAATACAGTAGGCTGCATATAACAGAAACAAGGGGCATCAAGCTCCATAAGGAACTTGATAAATTGACCCCTAGGGGTTAATCTTCCCTTTATTGGGGAGTTTTTCCTCTTTAGGCTAATTTTGTTGAAATACTTTATTAGTATGTGTGTGGCTTATGTTTTATACAGGGATTTATGTATAAACTTAAAATGTGGCAGTTGGTTATCTTTGCTTGCTAAGCTAGAACAGGCTAACTGACAGACTGCTTGAGTTTTAAACCAGCTGCTGCTACTTGCATCTTATGTTGTAGGCAGAGGGGAAACTTGCGCCTTTTACTTGCTGCATAGTTTCCTCTCTCTGCTGTCGGATATTCATGGAGCAGAGCGGCGTCATCAAATTTCAGTCTCTTCAGTGTCGATCCACTATATGATCTGTTTAGAGACTTCTGGCATCCCTCATAAGGGTTTTTTCTACTGCAAGACAAGAAGAACAGACTCAAAGGACGTCAAAATAATTTTTGTTCCTTTCGTAACTTCAAAGGTCAAAAGTCTTCCTCTCCCTCTTCCAAGCAGGAACAGTCCAACAGGCCCATTTATCAAAGGGCTTGCGGACCTGATCCGACACTGCGGATCAGGTCCGCAAGACCTCGCTAAATGCGGAGAGCAATACGCTCTCCGCATTTAACATTGCACCAGCAGCTCACAAGAGCTGCTGGTGCAACGCCGCCCCCTGCTGACTCGCGGCCAATCGGCCGCCAGCAGGGAGCTGTCAATCAACCCGATCGTATTCGATCGGGTTGATGTCCGGCGATTCCTGTCCGCCTGTTCAGAGCAGGCGGACAGGGTTATGGAGCAGCGGTCTTTAGACCGCTGCTTCATAAGTTGTGTTTCTGGCGAGTCTGAAGACTCGCCAGAAACACGGCCCTTCAAGCTCCGTACGGAGCTTGATAAATGGGCCTGTATGTATTCTTGGAAGCCCTATCAGTCTTGGAATAAGGGAAACAATCAAAGAAACCCTCAGCTAGTCTGCTAAGTCATCATGAAGGGTCGGCACCCAGTCCAAGATCATATCAAGAAGGGGGGAAGACTTTTCGTGTTTGGTAAAGCGTTATTATATATAATGCTCTTTGCCTTTAAGAGGTGTGTTTCCAAACCAACCTATAAAGCCTGACAGGAACTGCTATACCACGCTTGGTACTGAAGTTGTGTCTGCATTTACCCAGCTCCCACCTAACCCTTACTATTTTGTGGGATTTTGTTCTTTATTTACTTTTCCCCTTATTCCACTTTGGGGATAATCTTTTACTCATTATCATCATTGAGCTTTGGAGTTTGATTCTTACTTTTGTGGAATCTCTTTGTTTGTGCAAGTTATGGAGCTGTTTTACCTGTTGAGCCTTTTCTTTCATTGGCTTTACCATCCTATACACGCTTCCGTGACATCACCGCAACTGACTACTCTCAGCGTGTTCAGGTTGACACACCTCCTCCTTCCACAGCTGACTCCCTGCTTGCATTATGGCCGTGTGAATCTACCTCCATTGCAGATGTCTGTTTATGCTTCCAGCGTGTTTGGCCTTAATAATATTTGTTTCTTCCATACTGCAAGGGACCGGATTTTGTACCTAATTAGAAGCGGTAAGATCTTGCCTTTACTTACATTTGCATGACATGCCACTCTGCAAATATATTGAAACTTAGATGAACAATTTTGCTACTATATTCAGTTCCTAGTTCACTATCCAACATGTTGGTAACCTAAGCTTCATAAAGTAAATTACTAATTTGGAGAATAGATAAGTATACAAGCTAGATACTTAAATATCTCCTGTTATGGGACAAACTTATTTAAAAACCAATAATAGCAACTTAATTCGTGGATGTATTATGTATTGTATAAAAGTATTGCTAACAATCTCCATATATTCTATTTTTCAAGAAATTATATAAATTCAGTAATTCAAATATTATATGCATTCGTTACAGAATACCAAGCCTATAAAAATCACCATGAATCCAGCTGATATTGCAAATCATGTGATGGAGTTATCACATAAGGTTGATCAGCTCATTTAAGGTTTGAGAGACCTTCAAGTAGAAAATCTCACTTTAAAAATATCATTAAAGAGGGGCTTAGTGCTCCAAGCACTTCATTAGACTCTATTTATGAACCACCTGTTAGTCCATCAGATAAGTTTTCAGGTGAGAGAAAAACATTCAGACAATTCTATAATTTATGTAAACTATTCACTAAACTAAAACCTAAAACATTTTCTAATGATAAAACAAAAGTACTCACTATTATCTAATAGGTGAGCCCCGTGTTTGGGCGGATAGTCTGTATGAAACAAATGATCCTAATTTGAGCTCATTTGAGGAATTTTTCTAAACTATGGCAATCTTTTATGAAGACCCACACAAGCAATTAACAGCAGAAAATAACAAGGAATCTATAAAGGATTCACTATAAAGGATGAATTGGCTAAAAGGAAACAAGAGAGAGGCTACTCAGATGTCCCTGGGAAATCAAATATGTTAAAAACATATACGGCTAGATTACGAGTTGTGCGTTAGGCTTAAAAAGCAGCGTTGGCCGGTCCCAGCGCTGTTTTTTTACCGCTCACTTTTTTGGCCAGACTTGGAAATACCGCAAATCCACAATTGTGTATCCTATATTTTCAATGGGACTTGCATAGCGCCGGTATTACAAGTCTTACAAAAAGTGAGCGGTACACCCTCTCCTGTCAAGACTGTTACCGCGTTTTAAAGTCAGTAGTTAAGAGTTTTACACTACAATGCCATAGCATAAAACTCTTAACTAAAGTGCTAAAAAGTACACTAACACCCATAAACTACTTATTAACCCCTAAACCGAGGCCCCCCAACATCACAAACACTAAAAAATTTTAACCCATAATCTGCTGAACCGGACATCGCCGCCACTATAATAAATATATTAACCCCTAAACCGCCGCACTCCCGCCTCGCAAACATTAGCTAAATATTATTATCCCCTAATCTGCCATCCCTAACACCTACCTTAATTTATTAACCCCTAATCTGCCGCCCCCAAAGTCGCCGCCACTATATTAAAGTTATTAACCCCTAAACCTAAGTCTAACCCTAACACCCCCAAAATTAAATATAATTAAAATAAATATAAATAAAATTACTATAATTAACTAAATTATTCCTATTTAAACTAAACTAACTAAATACTTACCTATAAAAAAAACCCTAAGCTAGCTACAATATAACTAACTAGTCCTAAAGCCCGTTCACACGGGCCATTTTTTGCAGGGTACAGCAGTCCCAACCCTTGCGCTCTCTCCCTGCCCCTCTCTTTTGCTCTCTCCCCCCCCCTCTCTTTTGCGCTCTCTCTCCCCTCTCTTTTGAGCTCTCTCTCCCCCCCTCTTTTGCGCTCTCTCTATCCCCCCTCTTTTGCGCTCTCTCTATCCCACCCTCTTTTGCGCACTCTCTCTCCCCCCTCTTTTGCGCTCTCTCCCCCCCCCCCTCTTTTGCGCTCTCTCCCCTCTCTCTCTCCCCCTCTCTCTCTCTCTCTCTCTCTCTCTCCCCCTCTATCTCTTTCTCCCCTCTCTCTCTCCCCCTCTCTCTCTCTCTCTCCCTCTCTCCCCTCTCTCTCTCTCCCTCTCTATCTCCCCCTCTCTCTCTCTCTCTCCCTCCCCCTCCCTCTCTCTCTCCCCCCCCTCTCTTCCCCCTCTCTCCCCCCTCTCTCTCTCCCCCCCTCTCTCTCCCCCCCTCTCTCTCCCCCCTCTCTCCCCCCCTCTCTCTCTCTCCCCCCCTCTCTCTCCCCCCTCTCTCCCCCCTCTCTCTCTCTCCCCCCCCTCTCTCTCTCCCCCCCTCTCTCTCTCCCCCTCTCTCTCCCCCCCCCTCTCTCTCTCTCCCCCCCTCTCTCTACCCCCCTCTCTCTACCCCCCCTCTCTCTACCCCCCCTCTCTCTCCCCCCCTCTCTCTCTCCCCCCTCTCTCTCCCCCCCCCCTCTCTCTCTCTCCCCCTCCTCTCTCCCCCCCCCCTCTCTCCCCCCCTCTCTCTCCCCCCCTCTCTCTCTCCCCCCTCTCTCTCCCCCCCCTCTCTCTCCCTCCCCTCTCTCTCCCCCCTCTCTCCCCCCCTCCCCTCTCTCCCCCCCTCCCCTATCTCCCCCCCTCCCTCTCTCTCCCCCCCTCTATCTCTCCCCCCCTCTCTCTCTCCCCTCTCTCTCTCCCCCCCTCTCTCTCTCCCCCCCTCTCTCCCCCCCTCTCTCTCCCCTCCCTCTCTCTCTCCCCCCCTCTCTCTCCCCCCCTCTCTCCCCCCCTCTCTCTCCCCCCCCTCTCTCTCCCCCCTCTCTCCCCCCCTCTCTCCCCCCCTCTCTCTCCCCCCTCTCTCTCTCCCTCCCCTCTCTCTCTCCCCTCTCTCTCTCTCCCTCCCCTCCCCTCTCTCTCTCCCTCCCTCTCTCTCCCTCACTCCCCCTCCCCTCTCTCTCTCCCTCCCCCTCTCTCTCTCCCTCCCCCTCTCTCCCTCCCCCTCTCTCTCTCCCTCCCCCTCTTCCTCCCCCTCTCCCTCCCCCTCTCTCCCTCCCCTCTCTCTCTCCCTCCCCCCTCTCTCTCCCCTCTCTCTCTCCTCCCCTCTCTCTCTCCCCCTCCCCCTCTCTTTCTCTTCCCCCCTCTCTTTTGATCTCTCTG
Organism: Bombina bombina; assembly: GCF_027579735.1. Classification (NCBI taxonomy): domain Eukaryota; kingdom Metazoa; phylum Chordata; class Amphibia; order Anura; family Bombinatoridae; genus Bombina; species Bombina bombina. Next base: position 463,910,833 of record NC_069500.1, on the reverse strand, counting down.
TCCCCTTTCTTTTGCTCTCCCTCCCCCTCTCTTTTGCTGTCTCTCCCCCTCTCTTTTGCTCCCTCTCTTGTGCTCCCTTTATCTCCCCTCTTGATCTCTCTCTCCCCTATTGATCTCTCTCTCTCTCTCACCTTTCTTATCTTTTCCCTACCCCCTCTCTCCCCTCTTTTGAGCTGTTTTGAGCTCTCACTGCACAGCCTTTCACGGGCTGCCTGGCCCCTCCCCTTCATACTTGGCCCCGCCCCCTCACGGCCCCTGCGCTCGGCCACGCCCCCTTCACGCTCGGTCACGTCCCCAGCCACGCTCGGTTCTGCTCGCACTGCAGAGCAGAGACTTAGGGACTCTCAAAGGCCAGGTGTGTTTGTCCTCGTGCTGTGCTGTCTACTGCGCATGACAGCTTCGGACAAACACACTTGGCCTTTTATTATATAGGATAGTTACATTGTACCTAGCTTAGGGTTTATTTTTATTTTACAGGCCATTTTGTATTTATTTTAACTAGGTAGAATAGTTATACTATTTAATAACTAACTAGTTAAAATAAATACAAAAGTACCTGTAAAATAAAACCTAACCTAAGTTACAATTACACCTAACACTACACTACAATTAAATTATTTCCCTAAATTAAATACAATTAAATTAAATTATCTAAAGTACAAAAAACAAACAAACACTAAATTACAGAAAATAATTTAATAATAAATAAAAAATTAAAATAAATTACAAGATTTTTAAACTAATTACACCTAATCTAATTTTAAACTAATTACACCTAATCTAATCCCCCTAACAAAATAAAAAAGCCCCCCAAAATAAAAAAAGCCCTACCCTACACTAAATTACAAATAGCCCTTAAAAGGGCCTTTTGCGGGGCATTGCCCCAAAGTAATCAGCTCTTTTACCTGTAAAAAAAATTACAAATCCCCCCCCACATTAAAACCCACCACCCACACAACCAACCCTACTCTAAAACCCACCCAATGCCCCCTTAAAAAAACCTAACACTAACTCCCTGAATATCACCTTACCGGGAGAAGTCTTCACCAAACTGGGCCGAAGTCCTCAACGAATCCGGCAGAAGTGGTCCTCCAGGCGGGCAGAACTCTTTATCCAGACGCATCTTCTATCTTCATCTATACGGCGCGGAGTGGGTCCATCTTCAAGACATCTGACGCAGAGCATCCTCTTCTTTCCATCCAAGATGGGGTCCCTTCAATTCCGATTGGCTGATAGAATTCTATCAGCCAATCGGATTTAAGATAGAAAAAATCCTATTGGCTGATGCAATCAGCCAATAGGATTGAGCTGGCATTCTATTGGCTTATTGGAACAGATTGGTTCAGCCAATAGGATTTTTCCTACCTTAATTCCAATTGGCTGATAGAATTCTATTAGCCATTCGGAATCTACGGGACACCATCTTGGATGACGTCACTTAAAGGAACCTTCATTCTTCAGTCGCCGTGGAAAGAAGAGGATGCTTCTGCCCGTCTGGAGGACCACTTCTGCCAAATTTGTTGAGGACTTCGGCCCGGTTGGGTGAAGACCTCTCCTGGTAAGGTGATCTTCAAGGGGTTAGTGTTAGATTTTTTTAAGGGGGTATTGGGTGGGTTTTAGAGTAGGGTTGGTTGTGTGGGTGGTGGGTTTTAATGTTGGGGGATTTGTCATTTTTTTTTACAGGTAAAAGAGCTGATTACTTTGGGGCAATGCCCCGCAAAAGGCCCTTTTAAGGGCTATTTGTAATTTAGTGTAGGCTAGGGCTTTTTTATTTTGGGGGGGCTTTTTTTATTTTGTTAGGGGGATTAGATTAGGTGTAATTAGTTTAAAAATCTTGTAATTTGTTTATTATTTTCTGTAATTTAGTGTTGTTTTTTTTTGTACTTTAGCTAATTTTATTTAATTGTATTTAATTGTATTTAGTTTAGGGAATTAATTTAATTATAGTGTAGTGTTAGGTGTAATTGTAACTTAGGTTAGGTTTTATTTTACAAGTAAATTTGTCTTTATTTTAGCTAGGTAGTTTATTAAATAGTTAATAACTATTTATTAACTATTCTACCTAGTTAAAATAAATACAAACTTGCCTGTAAAATAAAAATAAATGCTAAGCTAGATACATACATAGTAACATAGTAACATAGTAGATAAGGTTGAAAAAAGACTGAAGTCCATCGAGTTCAACCTATACAAATCTAAAATACTTTCAAAAAGCTCCAGTTAAGCTTAAATAACCCCATTAAAATGTGACCCATTTAATACTTTTGTTTATATACAGAAATTTATCCAGACTATTTTTAAATGTATCTATGGTATTGGCATTCACTACCTCCTTTGGTAATGAGTTCCACAATTTTATTGTTACACTTTAATATAGTGGCGGCGACGTTGGGGGCGGCAGATTAGGGGTTAATAAATGTAGGTAGGTGGCGTCGATGTTAGGGCCAGCAGATTAGGGGTTAATAATATTTAACTAGTGTTTGCGATGCGGGAGTGCGACGGTTTAGGGGTTAATATGTTTATTATAGTGGCGGCGACGTTGGGGGAGGCAGATTAGGGGTTATGAAGTGTAGGTAGGTTGCGGCAACATTGGGGCAGCAGATAAGAGGTTAATAAATATAATGTTGGTGTTGGTAATGTTGGGGGCAGCAGATTAGGGGTTCATAAGTATAATGTAGGTGGTGGCGGTGTCCGGAGCGGCAGATTAGGGGTTAATAAATATAATGTAGGTGTCTGCGATGTCGGGGGCGGCAGATTAGGGGTTAATAAGTGTAAGATTAGGGGTGTTTAGACTCAGGAGTTTATGTTAGGGTGTTAGGTGTAGACATAAATTTGATTTCCCCATAGGAATCAATGGGGCTGCGTTAAGGAGCTTTACGCTGCTTTTTTGCAGGTGTTAGACTTTTTTTCAGCCGACTCTCCCTGTTGATTCCTATGGGGAAATTGTGCACGAGCACGTTACATCAGCTCACCGCTAACGTAAGCAGCGCTGGTATTGGAGTGCGGTAAGGAGCAGAATTTTGCTCAATGCTCACTTCTTGGGGCATATCTATCAAGCTCCAAATGGAAATTTAGAAAAGAAAAAGTGGCAACAGCACTACACTAAGGATTGGGGAGTGCTTATATACTGGAAATATATATATATATATATATATATATATATATATATATATATATATATATATATATATGAGTATTTTCCAAAAGCTGAAGTGCTTATGCATCAACGGAAACTGAATAGTTGAATCAACTCAGAGGTTGAAGGAAAAAAGAATGCATGTAGATAGCACTTAACTCTCCCTATATGTCAATGCATTACATCAAGGTCTGAAGGAGTGTTAAGGTGATAAATTTAAAATATAACCTTTATTGGTTTAATTAAAATAAAGAACACACACTACAACACACAGTTAAAATTACAAAAGAATTGTACCCTAAGAACAATATGTGTAATTATTCAATGAATATCTTGAATTGTGGGACAAAACTCACGGCCTCAATAATGGGTAGGCACTGTAATAAGTGCAGATGATTGCTGTACTCTCGTATATTTGTCTGTAAAATCAATATAGAAATCTTCCCCAGATATACAGGGAAGATAGTTAGCTCTCCAAATCACAAGTCCCTAAGGGGAGGGTGTTGAACTCCTTTCAACCCTCATTTGAATTTTAATGTAGCAAAAGAACTTGTACCTCAGAAATATTGTATTAACTATTTATATTTAAACTCTAGAACAATACTATATTTGTATAATGAGCCTGATAGGTTCTAAACTATAAATAGAATCTCAAATACTTAATACAGTGGGAAACTTTCAGTTTCAGCGGGCTAATTCTGCTTTAACTCTGATACTGATATCCAGCTAATTGCAAAGCGCACTGTTTGCTTACCTAACGACACAATATAGAATTGAATATCTTGTTAGTTACTATCGTAGACCTATGTGGAAAGTCTGTCTTACTTTAGCATATAAGTGTGGCAGTTACGAATGACCTTTAGTTAATGTGCAAAGTCCAATTCTCTTATTTACACCTGTGTGGTAACAACGGTTGACTGCTAGTGGTTTGCACGGCTCATACTTTAACCTAAAAACAACAATTACAATACGCTTTATTTGTATAGCCTAAATTACTAGTGTAATCAAAACTCAATAACAATATATGCAAGTTGCAAAATTGTTGACAATTCAATCTCAAAGTATATAAGCACAATCCACCAACACAGTGACCTAACTGAAACATTTAAACTTGCTTGCTACATATACCATTGTCAGCAGGGTATAATTTAAAGAATTGTGTGATATTTTCAACGCCCTACCAACGTATAAATCACTAACGTGTAATACTCATACCCTAAGATATAAATACACATAATGTTATACAAAATTGTGATTTATTAATGTTATTCTACAGAAAATCTTAGGCAGTATTTACTAACCAAGTCATTAAAAAATATATACTTACAAGTAAATACTAAATAATTTAAAGGGGTGATGTGAATTTCACATCAATAATTGAATTATATATAAGTTATACTCAATAGAGCTAAGTAAAGTTGCTGTGCTAGGAATTTCTCTATAATCTTTCAGTGAGCCACTGACAAGCAACCTTCGTATAATTTTAAGATAGTTTGAGCACTTATATATTTCTGTCTTATTATAAAGATACCCAATTCTATCCAAGCCATTTTTCTAAATATAATTCCTCCATCTCATTCTAAAGAGCCACTGACTAGTGACCACACGATAATTTCAAGATAATACACGTTGAAAGACTCTGTAATAGGGGACTGCCTGAAGTTATTCAGAAAATAATATCCCATACAAGATTATATATCATCTTAGCTAACTGTATGACTTTATAAACTATAAGAGGTATACACAAAGAATCTACAAGCTAATATTTAAATCTTATAAGAGGTGTAGTGAATCCAACAATTATATTTGAACTCCAACCTGCTATATGTAATATAGCCATAACCAATAGCTGAACCCATGATCAGGGATTTCCCTATATATCTCTAGTGAGCCATTGACAAGCAACTACCCTATATTCATGGGTCAGCCTGACCGTTTATACATTCCAGCTATATTTAGGAGACTATCTAAACACTGACACGAGATTTTTCAAAACTTTATCTAAATGAGCCACAAATTAGTGACCATTTTAATGTGTTAATATTTAAAGTTAAAATATTTCTCCTAAGTGTTTATCTTTAGTGATTCACACCAATATACCTCACACTAAATTATTCAACAATTTTGATAATTTGGTGCTTCCACACCAATAAGATTTACATTAAAATTATAACACCAAGGCCACACAGTGGCAGGTGAATTTCTAAGTTTACCTGTATGTGATATCCAGTCACACCAAGCAAGATAATATCCAACCTGAAAATAATGAGATGTGATCTTTATATGTCTATATAACTAGATACTATTGCTAACCCACTATTGAAAAATTCAATACACAGCATCAAGATATCTTATCCATCCAATACCTGAATGATATTTGATACATTACTCAACCAATTTTGTTTAAATGAGCCACTGACTAGTGACCGGTCTAGAAATCCAGATTCATACAGTTGAATCTAAATATCCTTACACTATCTGATGCTAGACCTAGTTTATCATTTTGATGTGTATATATAGACACACCCACAATTGATATCCTCATTATTTGTTATTCCAACACTTTAGCAAGTCACTATCTCCAATACACTTGTGATTTGGAGAGCTAACTATCTTCCCTGTATATCTGGGGAAGATTTCTATATTGATTTTACAGACAAATATACGAGAGTACAACAATCATGTGCACTTATTACAGTGCCTACCCATTATTGAGGCCGTGAGTTTTGTCCCACAATTCAAGATATTCATTGAATAATTACACATATTGTTCTTAGGGTACAATTCTTTTGTAATTTTAACTGTGTGTTGTAGTGTGTGTTCTTTATTTTAATTAAACCAATAAAGGTTATATTTTAAATTTATCACCTTAACACTCCTTCAGACCTTGATGTAATACATTGACATATAGGGAGAGTTAAGTGCTATCTACATGCATTCTTTTTTCCTTCAACCTCTGAGTTGAATCAACTATTCAAGCTCCAAATGGAGCTTGATGCCCTGTGTTTCTGGCGAGCCTGCAAGCGCGCCACAAACAGAAGTTATGAAGCAGCGGTCACAAAGACTGCTGCTCCATAACCGGAAATCAACCTGATCGAGTACGATTGGGTTGATTGACACCTCCCTGCTGGTGGCCGATTGGCTGCGAGTCTGCTGGGGACGGCGTTGCACCAGCAGCTCTTGTGAGCTGCTGGTGCAATGCTGAATACGGAGAGCGTATTGCTCTCCGTATTCAGTGAGGTCTGGTGGACCTGATCCGCACTGTCAGATCAGGTCCACCAGACTTTGATAACTAGAGGCCCTTGTCTGGTTTGTAAAAACCCGTAATACCAGCGCTGCATGTAAGTGAGCGGTGAGCATAAACTGCTCGTTGGCACCGCCACAGCTCAAAATGAAAAACTCGTAATCTAGCCAATAGTAAATCAAATGAGGAAGCCATGGAAATAGTATTTATAAGAGGACTCCTAACTATAGAAGAGAAACTGCGTAGGAAAGAAAATGGTCTCTGTCTATACTGCGCGTCAAAAGAACACCCTGTCTCAGATTGTCCATCCCTCAAAAGGCAAAAACTAGGTAAGACCACACACACCATAGATTGTCTTACTTTAACAATTAAAAAACCTACTTATTTTCTAATACCTGTTTCTTTATAGTGGGTAAGCCAGTGACTTTACCTTGATGCTGTTCTGGATTCAGGAGCTTATGCAAGCTATACAGATATTTGTGTTGTAAATAGGAATAAAATACCTACTGTTCAAAAGCAAACACCAGTCTCTGTTAGACTTATTGATGGTAAATGTTTGGAAACAGGGCCTGTTACTCTCCAAACTATTCCAATTCTTACCAATATACCACACAATCATCAGGAGTTTATTTCATTTGATGTTATATCAATGACCTGCTCCTTGCTTCTGCGGCTATCACCTCCTCTCATGCTAGACTGCAGGACTTCTGTAGTGCAGCACCTACCCTCTGGAACACTCTCCCTCGTGCTGTCAGGCTTTGCCCAAATCTTTCTTCCTTTAAATGCTCTCTGAAGACTTTTCTGTTCAGAGAAGCCTACCACCCAACTCAATAATATTCCTTTTATCTAACAACATTTCCCTCCTCTAACTCTGCATTAACATCTTTCTCAATCTCTCAGTCCTCACCTCCTGTTTCTCAACCTCCTACCCTTCTAGATTGTAAGTTCCCACGGGAATAGGGCCCTCAATTCCTCCTGTATGTGTTTGTAAATTCTGTCCTGTCTCTTAGTCTTAGAAGTTTTATACTATTGTTTTATTTAAATGATCTGTATCCATGGACAGCGCTGCGGAATATGATGGCGATTCATAAATAAAGTATAATAATAATAATAATAAATAATAATATCATCCCCTATATTCCCATTAGTCCTAGGTTTACATTGGTTATGCCAACACCAGCCAGTGATTAATTGGACAGACAACACACTCAAGGTTTTATCTCCTTCACTCCCATTACTTAATATCTCTGAGAATCAAATACCTATACAGTACTCAGATTTCTCTCAAGTATTTGACAAGAAGGAGGCTAAAACGTTACCCCCTCACAGGGATTATGATTGTCCAATTGAACTAAAACCTGGATCTGATATATTTCCCAACCTGAATTAGAGAAACTGAAAGAGTATATTAATGATAACCTTTGCAAAGGTTTTATGCGACCCTCCACTTCACCTGCAGGTGCAGGAATGTTTTTTGTCACCAATAAGGATCAAACACTGCGACCCATAGTGGATTACCATGAATTAAATAAAAGAACCATCAAAGATCGGTACCCAATTCCACTCATTCCTGAACTTATAGAAAGGCTCCAAGGAGCAACCATCTACACAAAACTCGATTTAAGGGGTGCTTACAACCTTATCCGTGTGCGTTCAGGAGATGAGTGGTTGACTGCCTTTCAAACCTGTTATGGGTTGTTCGAATACACGGTAATGCCCTTTGAGCTTTGCAATGCCCCTGCCACTTTCCAACTATTTATCAATTACATTTTTCGTGATTTATTGGATATTCTAATCTATTCTAAAACACAAACTGAACATATAAAACATGTGAGGACAGTTCTCTCCAGATTACAGGTACACCAACTCTATGTTAAACTGTAAAAATGTATATTTTATAGTACCTCCATCACCTTTTTAGGATATAATATAACCCCTGAAGGGATATACATGGAGGATAACAAAGCTAATGCTTTAAAAGAATGGCAAACTCAAAAAAATAAAAAAAAGGTAGAAACATTTCTAGGTTTTGCCAACTTTTATAGAAAATGTATTAAAAACTTCTCTGACATTGCAAAGCCTCTCACCAACCTCACAAAAGCAGATATACCTTTCAATTGGAATGAAAAAACAAATAAACTGTTTCAATTCCTAAAAAATGCTTTCACCACTGCACTTATACTTTCTTTTCCAGATCCCAACCTGCAATATATTTTAGAAGTCGATGCATCAGACGTTAGGTGCTGTCCTTTCCCAAAAATCACCTACAACAAATCTTATACACCCAGTAGCATTCTATTCGAAAGTATTTTCTCCACCAGAGATAAATTATCATGTGGGAGAAAAAGAATTACTGGCTATAAAAAAAAAGCTTTGGAAAAGCACCTATTCTTTGGAGACACCTACTTGAAGGTACTAAAGAGCCTATAGTCATATTCACTGACCACAGAAATTTACAGTATTTGAAATCCAATAGAACTCTTACATCCAAACAAGTAAGATGGAGCTTATTTTACTCCAGGTTTAATTACGCCATTACCTATAGACCTGCATCTAAAAACACCAAGGCGGATATATTATCCCAATTACCACAAAGAATCACACATGACTCTTGTAACGGTTCCTTGATCCCTCCATCCCTTGTTCTCGGTGCTGTTATCAGTTCACCCGACAAACTTAGACTAGAACAAAATCTAGACCAAACCAAAAATAAATATGATTTGGAAAAGAACCAGGATGGTTTATATCACCATAACAATAAAATCTACATACCACCCAAACTTACAGGTTCCATTTTAGAAATAGTTCATGAGTCTCAGTTAGTGGGACACCCTGGAATTAAGGGAACTATGCAACTCATCACTAGATCTTATTGGTGGCCTGATATGATTAATGATGTTAAACTACATCTTGAAAGTTGTGAAGTTTGTACAATATCTAAAATCGACAGTAAACAACCCACTGGATATTTAATGTCACTTCCAATACCTGATAGGCCATGGAAGGAAATTACAATAGACTTCATCGTTGACCTACCATTATCTGAAAAAAAACAACACTATTATGGTTGTTGTTGATCTATTTACTAAAATGTCACATTTTTTTCCCTACCACAAGTTACCAACAAGTCTGGAAACAGTCAAACTACTCATTTCCAATATCATTAAACTACATGGTATCCCAAATAGTATAACAACCGATAGAGGTACCCAGTTTACCTCTCAGATATGGAAACAAATGTGTCAGATCTTGAAAATAGATCACAGACTATCAATTGCTTTCCATTCCTAGACGAGTGGACAAAAGCAGCGTACTAACCAGTGGTCAGAAGAGTACATTTGCTGTTATGCTAACCAACATCAAGACAACTGGTCATTTCTACTTCCTCTAGCTGAATTTGCTCACAACAATACCCACCATTCGACTATAAAAACTACTCCTTTTTTTGCCAACTATGGTTATCACCCAACTTTCCATTTATATCCCAATATACAAAGTGATTGTCCTATAGTAAATGATATCACAAATACTATGTCAGAAACTTTCGCTCTGCTTGCAGATAATATCAAACAATCCCAACTTAGACAAAAAATATGGTAAGTCTGGTTGGCAACAAAAAAACCCAGATTGTCTGTACCCAGTAGAAAACTCAACAAATTCTATATTGGGCCTTTTCCTGTACTTAAAGTGGTGAATGAGAATGCCATCACTTTGGATCTTCCCCCTCAGTACAAGATCCATCCAACATTTCATGTTGCTATTCTAAAACCTTACAAAGCCCTCCGTAACCCACAGAACTCCCCTACTCAATCTCTACCTATTGCTCCTGACACTGAGTTTGAAGTTGAAAAGATTTTAGACTTTAGAAAAATTTCTGACCCCCTCTAATATCTTGTATGATGGAAAGGTTACTCATCTGAAGAAGACTCATGGGAACCCTCCCCTAACCTTTCAGCACCTAGACTGGTATCCATTTTCTACAGAAGAAATCCAGAACATCCAAGATCTTGAGTTGCGGAGCGGTTCCTTTAAGGGGGAACTCTGTAACATATTATGACTCTTTACCTTTAAGAGGTGTGTTTTACCTTTACCTTTTAGAGGTGTGTTTCCAAACCAACCTATAAAGCCTGACAGGAACTTCTATACCAGGCTTGGTATTGAAGTTGTTTCTGCATTCACCCAGCTCCCACCTAACCCTTACTATTTTGTGGGAGTTTGTTCTTTATTTACTTTTCCCCTTATTCCACTTTAGGGATAATCTTTTACTCATTATCATCCTTGAGCTTTGGAGTTTGATTCTTACTTTTGAGGAATCTCTTTTGTTTGTGCAAGATACAGAGCCATTTTACCTGTTGAACCTTTTTCTCTCATTGGCTTTACCATCCCATACACGCTTCCATGACATCACAGCAACTGACTACTCTTAGCGTGTTCAGCTTGAAACACCTCCTCCTTACACAGCTGACTCCCTGTTTGCATTATGGCCATGTGAATCTACCTCCACCGCAGACGTCTGTTTATGTTTCCAGCGTGTTTAGCCTTAACTACATCCGCTTCTTCCATACTGCAAGGGACCGGACTTTGTACCTAATTAGAAGCAGTGAGATCTTGCCTTTACTCATGTTTGTATGACATGTCACTCTGCATTTATATTGAAACTTAGCTTAACAATATTGCTACTATATTCAGTTCCTAGTTCACTATCCAACATGTTGTTAACCTAAGCTTCATAAAGTAAATTACTCATTTGGAGAATAGTTAAGTATACAAGCTGGACATCTAAATATCTCCTGTTATGGGACAAACATTTAAAAACCAATAATAGCAACTTAATTTGTGGATGTATTATGTATTGTATAAAAGTATTGAAAACAATCTCCATATATTCTATTTTTCAAGAAATTATATAATTTCAGTAATTCAAGTATTATATGCATTTGTTACAAGTGTGGAGATGAGATGTCCCAGGTCCTTGGGTTGTGGACATAGTATCTCAGGGTTACAAAATATAATTCAAAACTTTCCCTCCCATTGGCAGATTCCATCTCTCAAGATTATCTGCAGACAAGGTAAAAAGAGAGGCATTCTTGAACTGTGTTCAGAACCTTTCCTCCCTGGGAGTGATTGTTCCACTTCCAGTAAGGGAACAGGGTCTAGGATTCTTTTCAAATCTGTTTGTGGTTCCAAAAAAAAGGGAACTTTTTGATCTATTTTAGACCTAAAGTGCCTCAACAAGTTTCTCAGGGTACCGTCCTTCAAAATGGAAACCATTCGTTCCATTCTTCCTTTGGTCCAAGAGGGTCAGTTAATGACGACCATAGACCTGAAGGACGTGTATCTTCATGTTCCCATACACAGGGATCATCACAAATTCCTGATATTCGCCTTTCTAGACAAACACTTTCAGTTTGTGGCTTTTCCGTTTGACACAGCTCCCAGAATTTTCTCAAAGGTTTTGGGGGCTCTCTTGGCAGTGATCAGGTCTCGGGGAATTGCAGTGGCGCCATACCTGGATGACATATTGGTAAGTTAAAGGTAAGTTCCTCTTGCCTCTCTCTTCAGTCGACTGTTCAGCCATCAGTGGCTCAATGTATGGAGGTAATTGGTCTGATGGTCGCTTCCATGGACATCATTTCCTTTTCTCGATTCCATTTGAGAGCTCTGCAATTATGCATGCTCAGACAATGGAATGGAGACCATTCGGATCTGTCTCTGAGGATAGATCTATACCAGTCGACAATAGATTCTCTCCCGTGGTGGCTTTCTCAGGACCATCTGTCTCAGGGTACATTCTTCCAGAGACCTTCCTGGGTGATTGTGACCATGGACACCAGCCTGCTAGGCTAGGGAGCAATCTGGGATTCGTTAAAGGCGTAGAGACTAAGGACTCCGGAGGAGTCTGCGCTCCCCATAAATATCTTGGAGTTGCGAGCGATTTACAATGCTCTGATGGCTTGGCCTCAATTATCTTTAGCCCGGTTTATCAGGATTCAGTTGGACAACATCACCTCAGTGGCTTACATCAACCACCAGGGAGGAACTCGGAGTTCCTTAGCCCTAAGGGAGGTGGCATGGATTATTCAGTGGACGGAAGCTCACAATTGTTTTCTATCTGCCATCCACATTCCTGGAGTGGACAACTGGGAAGCGAGTTTCCTGAGCAGACAGACATTTCATTCCAGGGAGTGAGCTTTCCATCCGGAGGTGTTGTCCAGGTTAACCCTCAAGTGTGGGGTGCCAGAGTGAGATCTGATGGCGTTTCGGCATAAAGCCAAGCTTCCAAGGTATGGTTCAAGGTCAAGAGATCCTCAGGCCGCTCTGATAGATGCTCTGACAGTTCCTTGGGATTTCTTTCTAGCCTACCTGTTGCCTCCATTTTTGCTCCTTTCACAAGTTATTGCTTGTATCAAACAAGAGAGAGCTTCGGTAATTCTAATAGCTCCTGCATGGCCTTGCAGGATCTGGTATGCAGACCTATTTAAGATGTCATCTCGGCCACCTTGGAAGTTACCTCTGATGAAGGACCTTCTAACTCAGGGTCGATTCCTCCATCCAAATCTCATTTCTCTGAAGCTGACTGCTTGTAGATTGTATGCTTAGTTCTGTCTAAGCATGGAGACCATGATCCAGGCTTGAAAGCCTGTTACTCAAAATATTTACCATAAGGTATGGCGTAAATACCTTTATTGGTGTGAATCTAAGGGCTACTCTTCGAGTAGGGTCAGGATTCCTAGAATTGTGTCTTTTCTCCAGGAAGGTCTGGAGAAAGGGCTGTCAGTCAGTTCTCTGAAAGGTCAGATTTCTGCATTATCTATTTTGTTACACAAGCATCTGACGGATGTGCCAGATTTTCGATCTTTTGTCAGTCCCTGGTCAGAATCAGGCCTGTGTTAAAAACTGTTGCTCCTCCTTGGAGTCTTAATCTTGTTCTTAAAGTTTTGCAGCAGGCTCCGTTTGAGTCAATGCATTCCATAGAAATTAAGTTGCTATCTTGGAAGGTTTTGTTTCTTATTGCTATCTCTTCTGCTTTGAGAGTTTTGGAACTCTCGGCTTTGCAGTGTGATTCACCTTCGTACTAAATTTGGGTTTCTTCCTTAAGTGGTTTCAGATAGAAATATTAATCAGGAAATTGTTGTTCCTTTTCTCTGTCCCAATCCTTCTTCTCGTAAAGATCGTCTGTTGCACAACTTGGATGTTGTGCATGATCTAAAATCCTTCTGCCCTGTTTGTTTGTTTGTTTGTTGGGAAAGCGTAAGGGTCAGAAGGCTACTTCTACTTCTCTTTCCCTCTGTTTGACAAGTATGATTCGTTTTGCTTATGGACAGCAGCCTCCTGAGAGAATTACAGCTCATTCCACTAGAGCTGTCTCCTCTTCTTGCGTTTTCAAAAATAAAGCTTTGGTGTAACAGATTTGCAAGGTTGCAACTTGGTCCTCTCTGCTTACTTTTTCCAAAGTTTAGGTCTGCCTGTCTTGTTCTTCCTCCCTGTTCATTCTGTGTCCTCTAGCTTGGGTATTGGTTCCCACTAGTAACTGAATGACGCTGTGGACTCCTTATCTTAGGAAAGAAAACAAAATATATGCTTACCTGATAAATTTATTTATTTCCAGATATGGAGAGTCCACGACCCCACCCTTTATTAAGACAGTTATTTTTGACTAAATCTCAGGTACCTCTACACCTTTGTGTTATTCATTTTCCATTTCCCTTAGGTCGAATGACTGGGGATTATGGGTAGGGAAGTGACACTTAACCGCTTTGCTGTGGTGCTCTTTGCCTCCTCCTGCTGGCCAGGAGTGATATTCCCACTAGTAATTGAATGACGTTGTGGACTCTTCATATCCGGAAAGAAAGAAATTTATCAGGTAAGCAAATATTTTTTTTAATATAGGCTCCTATATATTTTTAAAATAAAATCTTCTGCTGCGCATGTTGTCATTTTTATTATACAAACATAATATTATATTAATTCCTGTGGACACCCATGTAGTTATATTTTAAATTTCACATTTTCCTGATTGTAGAGGTACATATCTTATTGGTTTACTGTCAATTACTTTTTGAACTGAACGTCTATCACACAGATACCATTTTCTTTAGACCTGTAGCCATATTCATATAAATCAAGAGACAATAGTTATAGAAATATGGAGAAAGACTGTTCTATATTATATTCTTAAAACTGTCAATTAAAGGAGTGTACCATCAGTGTGACATTTTTTTAAATGGTATCATATTTTTTTTCCAAACAGACTGATCAATAAAATATACTGTATTGGCAAAATGTAACTTATACAACATATAATTTATTATATTTAATACCATTACTTCCCAAATGAAGATAATATATTCATATGATATGCCAAGAGTTCTACTGACATATGCTTCAGACATCAAAACAAATCAAAGTAATGGCTTTCTACATTTACACAACATTTATGCTGAGAAATGCACAATATAGCCAATAAATTGTAATTATTAAAGGGACATGAAACCCAAAAAATTTACTTTCATGATTCAGATAGAGAATACAATTTCAAACAACTTTCCAATTTATTTATATTATTTAATTTGCTTCTTTCTCTTGTTATCCTTTGCTGAAAGGTTTATCTAGGCAAGTTCATGTGCAGCAGAGAACCTAGGTTATAGCTGTTGATTGGTGGCTGCATATATAAACTGATTGTCATTGGCTCACCCATGTGTTCAGTTAGAAACCAGTAGTGCATTGCTGCTCCTTCAACAAATGATACCAAGAGAATAAAACAGATTAAATAATAGAAGAAAAATTAGAAAGTTGTATTCTCTATCTGAATCATGAAAGAAAGTTTTTGGGCTTCATGTCCCTTTAAGGTTTCAATTTAGTATCTTTATAGAAATAGGCACTTATAATCATTTACATAGTGATCCTTAATTAGAAATAACTATTACTTAATAATTTACTGCTTATACTAATGAATTTATATAAGAAAACTAGACAAGAAAATCCCAGGCTTTGTAACAGTCATTGTATTGTGTTGTGAGACGCGTTTCTAATTTAGAAATTGTTTCTTTATTACGGCTAGATGTTGATTTTACGTTTGAGGGACAGTGTGATAAAAATGGGTGAAGAGCTGGAGAATGCAGCAGATTCTGAGGCTCGGGAGAAGGAGAATGCCAAGTATTACCAGCTCAGGATGGAAGAGATGAAAGTTGAGATGAACGAGTTACTGCAGAGAGAGATGGAGGCTTGCCGCAGACGTGTAGAACTGGTAAATTCATTTCTTTTGCTTTTGGTTTCAACTTAAACCACATTTCCTCAGTTTTCTAAAACAATGTAAGCACACCGTGTCTAAAACCTTTATCTTACTTTCCTATTAACTCCCCAAATTTCCAGTGAAAGTATGGAACGGGGGTGTTCCATAGTTGTTCTCTCTCATGTCTGGTGTTTTCTCTAAACATTTATCCCCTGCAGATCTTTGTTTTTTTTCTCACAAACTATAAGTTGCGGTGCTGTGTCAATGTTCGCAAAACACATATCCCTAAAAGAGAAATACATGGATAACAAAATATAGGCAATTGAAAAATACTATACGCTGAAAACAAGGTAATCTGATTTGTATTGGCTACAGTATTTCATTTTTAAAATGCCCCACCTGCTCCTTGTTACTTTGCTCTCCCCAGTGAAGATTCCCTTTCTAGTGAGCTCCATAACTTTTGTTAGGAGATATCTCGCAGCTTACAGGGTCAGCCCCTTTTATAGAGAATTCACTGAGTGCAACCCCTGCGAGTGTCAGGTGTTTTACGTCTAATCCAGCAAATGTTAGATAATCAGGCACTGAGTTTGCATTTTGAAGCTATTTCAGTTGTTGGATCACATTGTAAAACATGACGTGTATGGAATATACAAAGATAGAAGAATATAATAATCAGTTATTTAAATAGTGCTAAGCTTTACTATGAAATTATAAACTCACCTTCCTCGAGGCAATAAACATACTTTATTCTATAAGGCTTTGATTATGGTCCTAACCTGCTCAGTTTTTAGCATTGGCTATTCATGATAAAGGTATCTCCCATTAGCGCAGCATGATCAGATGCCTGCAGTTTTATTTTATCCCAATTTCTTAAGGCTGCTTAACTGCTCATGATTAAATCCTATTCGTTCACAGGCACAGAAGCCTCAGCCAATTACAGGGCTTTATATGCTAGTAGTTGTATTGTAATCGATAAGACACAACTACATGTTGTTTTATACACATACAGTATTGGTTATTTTCTTTAAACCAGTGTTTCTCAACCCCCCAAATCAAAAATGTAAAATAGATCTCATTCATAAGGTTGGTATTGACATTTATTTGCTAAATTGAACACAAAGTTATATATTTTGTTAGATATTTGTTAAATTAGGTCAGTTGCTTTGCTTTGTTAGATCTAACATAATTACATACTAAGAGGACTAGCCCCTATTTAAAAATTTCAGACAAAAAAAAATCATTCAGGCTTAGAGATCTTTGTTAGCTCAAGTAAGATCAAGTGCTTATTATATTAGAACTGACATGCAAATGTTGGTATTAACAATTATTTAGGGCTAGATTACAAGTGGAGCGCTAAATATCGTTTGCGCTGGTATTACAAGTTAAGCGCATTACGAACACAAGCTCAGATTCGCATTGCTAGGAAGCATTGAGCTCATGAGAGCGCACTTCCTTAGGCTCCAATGAGAGCCTCCTTCTGGTGCTGTCAGCGAAGGGTGTAAATAATGCAGTGATGGCAGCAAATATAAATATTTATGTATATAGTTATATACATATATATGTATGTGTTATCTGTTTATATACACATATTAACACATACATATATATTTAATGGGAAAACACAGTTCCCATAGACCGCAATGTAAAGGCATTTTTCAGTGCCGCTTTTTTCACCCATCAGCTGCCACTTTTAGCTCCTTATAACTGCTTATTGCAGTTATTTTATTAAAAAATTAAGATGCTTCTAACTTTATTTTTGTAATAAAGAACATTAAACTTTATTTTGGGTTCATTTATAAAATTAACTAAAGATCTGATCTTTGGTTAATTCCATAAGTGCTTGTGGTAGCAATAACAAGCGTTCCACTTGTAATCTAGCCCTCAGATTGTTGGGGGGGGGGGGGGAGTTAACATTATAAGCACTTGATCTAACATAGTGCAGAATTATGTAACATTATTTTTTTTACATTTACTGTCCCTTAGTGGGGGGCTGGCCACTTTAATTTAATTTGTCATTGCATATTTAAGTATAAATTGCTGAACAGTGTCATTCTTTCAGTACAAAATAATATTGAAATGGAAGATCAGTGTTTACAATAAGAGTGCTTTAAGTGCTCTGGTGTATTTTTGTGCAATTCTGCAAATAGAATACAATGTGACAATATATTCAGTAAATTGTCGACTATCCTAGGTTTCACAGTGCTAAATGCTTAAATAATTGACATTTCATGAAAACCGCTGTTCACAATTCTCCAAGCGGGACAGTATGGTCTTAACTGGATCTGACTTCTTTTTATTACCTCAATTTAGAAGTCTATCCCTTGTAATAACTGATTGCTGTCAGGTCAGTATTAAACACTGGATGCTGATATTAGCTCATAAACCAAATCTCTTGGGTTTGCACATGCTTTCAAAAGTGGAAATTGTTCCTATTCAGTCATTAGATTCTTGTGACTGGGCTATGTCAGGAGAAAGCTCAGGAGACAGAGACATGGTACATTAGAATGATCATATGAAAGTCACTACTTATTATACAGGTCTAGATAAGGTTATCCAAATCAGAGTGTATATATATATATATATATATATATATATATATATAAATGTATTAATATAACACAATATGTACAATATACAGGGAATTCCATACATTTTTAACATTTGATTGCCAAATTTACATATTTTCCCTGAATTTTCAACGTTCTTAGTGTGCAAAATGTGTATGTGTGTGTGTTGTGCATTTGTTTAGCATGTGTGTGTGTACTGTTTGTGTGCATTTGTGTAGTATGTGCTGTGTTTGTGTGCATTTGTGTGTAATATTTGTGTGATGTATAGTGTGAGCTATGTTTGTGTGCATTTGTGTGCTGTGTTTGTGTGCATTTGTGTGTAATATTTGTGTGCTGTGTTTTCGTGCATCTGTGTGTAATATTTGTGTGGTGTGTTTGTGTGCATTTTTGTAGTGTGCTGTGTTTGTGTGCATGTGTGTGTAATATTTGTGTGCTGTGTTTGTGTGCATTTGTGTGTAATATTTGTGTGCTGTGTTTGTGTGCATTTGTGTTTAATATTCGTGTGGTGTGTTTGTGTGCATTTGTGCGTAATATTTGTGTAGTGTGTGCTGTTTGTGTGCATTTGTGTGTAATATTTGTGTAGTGTGTGCTGTGTTTGTGTGCATTTGTGTGTAATATTTGTGTAGTGTGTGCTGTGTTTGTGTGCATCTGTGTGTAATATTTGTGTGCTGTGTTTGTGTGCATTTGTGTGTAAATTTTTTGTGATGTTTCTGTGTGCATTTGTGTGTAATATTTGTGTGCTGTGTTTGTATGCATTTGTGTGTAATATTTGTGTGGTGTGTTTGTGGTGTGTGTGCTGTTTATTTAGTGAGTGCATGTGTGTTTGTGTAGTTTGACTTACACTTTTTTATTTACACATGCTACAAAAAACTCGAGGTTACACATGAACATATGCTGCCAATTGCTACTTATGAGCAATTATTTTTTATGTGTTCTTCTAATGATCATGCTTTAAATATATCAAAATAAGAGATCTAAAACCTTTGTATCATAGCAACCAATGATTTTCTCCAAACAAAAAAGCACCTACTAGACAACAAAATCTACCTGTAAGCGAAATTGTATAAAGATTGGTGCAGCAGATTTATTTGTAGGTTCAGCTAGTTATTTTCAGTGTAAACAGATAGTTAAAAGTGCAACTTTCCAAACTTAGGGCCAGATTATGAGTGGAGAACAAATAATTGCGAGCAAGCGATACTGGGTTTTCGTGATCGTTACAGCACAGGTTAAATTGCACTGGTATTACAAGTTGAAAGTAAACAGGCCATCGCGATTTACGCTAGAATGATTACCACGTCCTGTGATTAACTGTTTTGCAAAACAAAAATGTTGCACAAAACACATAAAAAATACATTAAAAAGTATAGTTACACTCATACTAACACCATCTAATAAAAATTATTCAAAAGAATATTGCACAAAAAAAGTTATAAGTGCTCAAAGGCATGGCAGGCAAAGTACTTTAACATATAGATACATACAGTATATATATATATATGCACACAGTATCTCACAAAAGTGTGTACACCCTCACATTTTTGTAAATATTTTATTATATCTTTTCATGGACAACACTGAAGAAATGACACTTTGCTACAATGTAAAGTAGTGAGTGTACAGCCTGTATAATAGTGTAAATTTGCTGTTCCCTCAAAATAACTCAACACACAGCCATTAATGTCTAAACCATTGGCAACAAAAGTGAGTACACCCCTAAGTGGAAATGTCCAAATTGGGTCCAATTAGCTATTTTTGCTCCCCGGTGTCATGCGACTCGTTAGTGTTACAAGGTCTCAGGGGTGAATGGGGAGCAGGTGTGTGAAATTTGGTGTTATTGCTCTCACTCTCTCTCATACTGGTCACTAGAAGTTCAACATGGCACCTCATGGTAAAGAACTCTCTGAGGATCTGAAAAAAAGAATTGTTGCTCTACATACAGATGGCCTAGGCTATAAGAAGATTGCCAAGAACCTGAAACTGAGCTGCAGCATGGTGGGCAAGACCATACAGTGGTTTCACAGGATAGGTTCCACTCAGAACAGGCCTCGCCATTGTCGACCAAAGAAGTTGAGTGCACGTGCTCAGCGTCATATACAGAGGTTGTCTTTGGGAAATATACGTAAGAGTGCTGCCAGCATTGCGGTAGAGGTTGAAGGGGTGGGGGGTCAGCCTGCTCAGACCATATGCCACACACTGCATCAAATTGGTCTGCATGGCTGTCGTCCCAGAAGGAAGCCTCTTTGAAAGATGATGCACAAGAAAGCCTGCAAATAGTTTGCTGAAGACAACCATGTCCTGTGGTCCGATGAGACCAAGATAAACTTATTTGGTTCAGATGGTCTCAAGCGTGTGTCTCTGCAACCCGGTGAGGAATACAAAGACAAGTGTGTCTTGCCTACAGTCAAGCATGGTGGTGGGAGTTTCATGGTCTGGGCCAGCACTGGGGAGCTACAGTTCATTGCGGGAACCATGAATGCCAACATGTACTGTGACATACTGAGCCAGAGCATGATCCCCTCCCTTCAGAGACTGGGCCGCAGGGCAGTATTCCAACATGATAACGACCCCAAACACACCTCCAAGACGAGCACTGCCTTGCAAAAGAAGCATGGTGAAGCAAGTGATGGACTGGCCAAGCATGTCTCCAGACCTAAACCCTATTGAGCGTCTGTGGGGCGTCCTCAAATGAAAGTTGGGGGAGCGCAAGGTCTCTAACATCCACCAGCTCCATGATGTCATCATGGAGGAGTGGAAGAGGACTCCAGTGACAATCTGTGAAGCTCTGGTGAACTCCATACCCTCATTTTTAATAAAGGTTTTATGTATGTATAAATATGTAACATTCCAATGTTCTGCACATGTATGTGCATCTATGTATTTCTAAATCGATATTCCTATACATATCTGTATATATCTATCTATATTACCTATAGTTTATTGTCAAAATGTACAGGCTTTCAGCTTTTTGCGATGAACAAATCAAACAAAAGCAATTGAAAAAGCTCAACACAATGCATGCTTCAAGTGGTTTCCCCAAATTCAACTGAAAATGCAACTTTTAATGAATTCTGCAGTCTCAAAATTATTCAACCCCCTGAATAGAATCCTTCACAACAGCACAAATATGCAAAACTAGTGTTGTCTCAAGCATGTCTGATGCAACTAATCAAGGGCTTCCTTAGTTGCATCAGGTGTGCTTGAGCTAGAACACACAAAATACCTGAATTGGCTAGGGGTTTGTTGAGTGTCGCATTTGACTGCATGTTAAAAATAGGGCTGTCAAAAGAATGGCTCAACACATTAAGAGAAGAGATCATCACCCTTCACATACAAGGAAAAGGATACAAAAATATAACGAAGGCACTGAATGTTCCTAGAGACACAGTTGGAAGCATAGTTCCCAGGTTCAAAGTTAAAGGAACAGTGGTTACACTACCTGGACAGGACAGAAAAAAGAAGCTATCAACGGCTGCAACCAGATTTCTGAGACAGCCGGTTGAGAAAAAGCCTTGACTGCAAAAGACCTGCAGCAAGAGGTTTCAGTTTGCACAGTAAGGCGCATACTAAACACAGAAGGTTTCCATGCCAGAACTCCACTACTGACCCAAAAATACAAGACAAGTTTGCTCAAAATCATATAAATAAGCCTAAGAAGTTTTGTGATTCTCTTCTGTGGAGCGATGAAACAAAACTGGAACTTTTCGGCCCAATGGACCAGCGTTAAGTCTAGAGGAAGAAAAATGAAGCATTTGCTGAAAAGAACTCTTTGCCTACAATTAAGCATGGTGGTGGCTCGGTGATGCTCTGGGGCTACTTTGCATCCTCTGGCACTGGAAACCTGCAGCGTGTGGAAGGCAAGATGGATTAATTGAAGTATCAGGATATCCTAGGAGAAAACGTCATGCCGTCTGTGAGGAAGCTGTATCTTGGGACACACTGGACCCTCCAACAGGACAATGATCCCAAACAAACCTTAAATTCTACCAAGGCTTGGTTGCAGAAGAAGTCCTGGAGGATTCTACAGTGGCCATCACAGTCACCTGACTTGAACCCCATAGAAAACATCTGGTGGGATTTAAAGAAGGCGGTTGCAGCATGCAAACCCAAGAATATTAATCAACAAAGAACGTGGGAATAAAGAGAGAATTCCCACCAAAGAATGGGAATATAGCACTCACTGCCCTGACTACTAGGCAGAAATGACAAACAACTAAATTAAAACATAACTTTTAATAGTGGATGGAGTAGTTGTATAATAATAACCCTTAATCTGTGTAGTTGAGGAGGCCTCTAAGGTATGATAGCCTTATAGTAGATAAGGGTTTACTTATAGAACAGGAGTACATATGGTTTTTGCAATTGTGGTTGGTTAAATAATGTGGAGGTCTAGACTGTATCACATAATAATTGTAGCTTCACAAATCAATTATTGCAGGGAGTAAACGTTTAGTCATAGCACAATGTGGTTATGCTAAGATATCGTGAAGTTTCCTTTAATCAGGGATAATATTATAGTAGTTCACAAATTATATGGAACAGACCAGATATAGTCAAAAGGACGCTATTGATCAAATGATAGTGTAGTGCTTCAACAACACGTGTATTTGAAAATAATAGTCACTGGGATCATTGGCTCATTATGTAAGCTATAACATATCCATAGTGTATATATATTTTTTATGTCAAAGCATCTGATGCAATTTAAGTACAGTTATTGATACTGTCGTTGTAGTAACTAGCATCATATGGCATATTGTGTCTATAAGTTGCACTTGTACCACCATATTACTCAATATTTGTATCACTCGGTACCCCATATGTATGTCCAATAATAGAAAAATGAATAATCGCTAAAAAATTGTAGCTATTATACTACAGTATATTAGATGTTTGATTACACTTTGCCACCAACTGGCTGGTTAGAGAGATTAAATGCAGTAGCCCTTTAGATAAATAGTTAACGCTATAGTTATGATAACTGTTACGCTGTAATATAAAACTTCTGTTAATTAGGCTTGAGCTACTCATGTACTCAGTACATTTACCAAAATACCATCAGATATATGTAGAAATGTTTATTTATGAATAAATAAAACATATTCTGCTATGTGCAGAACATTTGAATGTGAAATATTCATATTTTCATGTTGGGTTAGCACAAATGAGACTATGTGATTGACTTTTAGGGGTAAATACATGAACGTGCACACGATGTTCTAACTTTGGATTTTTGCAATTGTCGGGTTAGCACGAGAGCGAAAACAATTTACTTTCAACTCATAATACTAGTGCAACCTGATGATCGTAAAAATCTTAATTCTAGCACAATTAACTCTCAGCTCAGCATATCAAGACTTTGTGCGCGCCATATTCTTTTTTTCTTCAGCACAGCATTGGGGGTTCTTGGCAGCACAACAGCATAGTAACAGTGTCCGTCGGCAGCCCCCTACCCTGGCCAGTGCAAGGCAGCAGTACTAAGCACAACCATGGCGTAATTATCCAGTGGAGTTTCTGGGGCTGTAGGCTAATGACTGATGGGAAAGGAATTAACTTAGGACATTTATGGTTATGACGTCTAAATCTTGAAAAGAAAAACATAATAGTTTCTGGTTTTCTGGTGGGAAAGTGTCTGGTGAGATAATAAGTGAAAGTTCTCCTGGGGTCAGTTTTTGTCAGGTCTAACTATTGAATGGGGTGATAAGTCAGATCATTTGGGAATATGGCCATTAGATTTAAAGAAAATGGCTTTAGTGTATATAGGATTAAACCATATGGTGGTGAGGTCAGCAATTTTGGCATAGAAGGTTAAAGTGAATGTAAATTTTAATGCTAAAGTGCCCGGTTTTTAAAAATTTGATTAAAAACAGGGGCACTTTAATTCATCAAAATTTACATTTCACTCGTGTTGAAAAAAACAACTTACCTTTTAATCTTGAAAGCAGCTCCAGCTTCCTCCACCCGTCGCAAAGCCTCTTCCTGGGTTAAGTATACATGGTATAATCTGTGATATTTATTGCTGGACATGGATACGTAAAAAAAAAAAATATTATTTTATATGTAACATTTTAAAACAAGCGTTGACATAATGTGCTATATCGCTAAAATTCCAATATGCAGTTCTTAAAATACTAATTAAAGGGACAGTCTACTTGTTTTTGTATTGTTTAAAAATATAGATAACGCCTTTACTACACATTCTCCAGCTTTGCATTACCAACATTGTTATATTAACATTCTTTATAACTTCTAACGTTGGCTGTTTCTAAGCCCCTGCAAGCCACCGCTTATTACAATGCTTTGTTTTAGCTTTTGAAATCTTTTACAACAGCCAGACATTGCTAGTTCATGTGTTCCATATAGATCCTGTGGAAAATGATAATGATTATACAGTAGCCAGCACTTATTAGCTAAAATGCAAGATTGTAAAAAGCACTGAGATAAGGGGCAGTCTGCAGAGGCTTAGATACAGGTAATCATAGAGGTAAAAGTATATTAATAATAACAGTGTTGGTTATGCAAAACTGGCGAATGGATAATAAAGGAATTATTTATCTTTTCAAACACTAACAATTTTCAAGTAGATTGTCCCTTTAAAGCAGATGAGTCTTTTCATATCCTGCACTCTTGAGAGTGACTCACTCTGGAATCTAATCATTTTGTTAGTTTTACATATGTATTTGCTCTCTTTACATAAGAGTTTGCACCGCAAGGGCTCCAAAGTAGACTGCGCGGCTAAGTACATGGAGCCCATAATGTTAATGCAAAACCACCACAACATTTTACATGGCAGCTATTTTGTTTCAATATAAAATGTTGCAACTTTGATCTTTGCTATCTACAAATAAAGGTATATAAATCTGTAATAATAAATCTTCTAATGCAATAGAGTATTTTCTTGTATTTATTTTATACACTACAATGGGGAGCAAAGCAAGAAAAATGCATTTTGATGTATCTCTAATCATTATTATTATCGGTTATTTGTAGAGCGCCAACAGATTCTGCAGCGCTCTAATCATTTGCATATCATTTATTGACCTCAACATTCAAAGAGGGTTAGTAGAATGTTACGATTAACACTTTCACCACTGTATTCTAGTCATTTACTCTGTCTCTTTAAATCACCATGACAACAACGATATAAACCAACTTTAGTAAACAAAAAAATACATATTTACATTTTTTATGTCACCATGACTGAAATCTGAGCTTTTTCTGTAGCCTTTTTTGACGTTAAAATATATCATTTGGAAGGTATAGTGTCCTCTAAGGCACCATATTTTGTCTAACAGTAAATTTATTATATGGGATGACTCATGGATATTCCGAATTGCTCATAATTTTGTCCAGAGGTACACGTTTTATCCTCTTTCTGTATCCGACAAGGCAACTAATCAACTTGAGACTTGGCCCTGAAGCACACAAACTTGTTATGTTTCATGCTTCAATGCTTTCTTCTGCATTTCTTGTCCTTTAGCCTCCTGATATAATCCAAATATTTTATTTGACCCTCGGAGCAATTAGATTAGCTGTCTTCAAGGTGCTGTATTTTCTTCCTTCCACTAAATCATGTAATGGAGTTCATTATACAGGAGACATGCAATAGCGTTTTCATTTTGTTTTGGCCATGCAGCGCTATGTGTTGTCTATAAAATACAATAGAATACTTTCAAATGTATTTATATGCAGCTGTGGCATTCATAGTTATTTGTAAAAGAATGTAAAAGTCATCTCAAAGTTATTTAATAGAAGACGAGGGCTCAAAGTTTGAACACGATATAGAACATTTGGTATCTGCTCAGAATTTAGCCTAGTGCAAAGCACACATTTTTCTTCTTGACCAATATTGAACCCTTTGTCAAATTTCATCTTTGATATAATTTTGGGGGTTTATTTTCTATGGAATTTTAATAACATCTTTATTTGTGTCTTTATTTGAAAAATCAAGAATATAAGCTTAGGAGCCAGCACATTTTTAGTTCAGCACCTGGGTAGCGCTTGCTGATTGGTGGCTGCATTTACACACCAATTATCTAGCGCTACCCAGGTGCTGAACCAAAAATGGGCCAGCTCCTAAGCTTACATTCTTGCTTTTTCAAATAAAAAAGAGAATGAAGAAAAATTGATTACAGGACTTTATTAGAACGTTGCTTAAAATTGCATAATCTATCTGAATCATAAAAGTTTATTTTGACTAGACTATCCCTTTAAATGAATCCTATAAAAAAGGTGAACCATCTAACTCAAACAAGCATATTTTTGAATTCTGTTTCTAGCCAGAAATGTATCTAAACCATTTTTAAATGTATCCAATGTATTGGCATTCACTACCTCCTCAGGTAATAAATTCCACAATTGTAATGCTCTTACAGTGAAGAAACTTTAAGTTTCAGGAGATTAAATCTCCTTTCCTCCAGCCTTAAATTATGACCTCTTGTCACAAACAATTTTCTTGGAATAAACAGAGCTTCTGCCATCTCTGTATATGGGCCTTGAATATCCTATTATATAAAAGGCCAAGTGTGTTTGTCCGAAGCTGTCATGTGCAGTGGAGACAGTACGAGGACAAACACACCTGGCAGTACATGCTGTTTGCGGCAAAAGTGGGCATGGCTGTCGGGGCATGGCCGGACGGGACTGTGGGCGTGGACGGACGTGGACGGGCGGGGTCGGTGCGACAGAGGGGGAGAGAAATAGAAAGAGAGGGGAAGAGACAAAAAGAGATAGGAAAGAGCTAAAGACAGGGGGAAGAGCAGAAGAGAGGGGAAAGTGCAGAAGAGAGGGGGGAGAGAGACAGAGCAAAAGAGAGGGGGAGAGAGGGGGAAGAGAGAGCAAAATATAGGAGGGGAGAGGGGGGAGAGAGAGGGGGAGAGAGAGAGCAAAAGAGAGAGGGGAGAGAAAGAAAAAAAAGGAGAGAGAGACAGAGCAAAAGAGAGGGGGGAGAGGGAGAACAAAAGAGAGGGGGAGAGAGAGCACAAAAGAGAGGGGGAGAGAGAGAGAGTGCAAAAGAGGGGGAGAGAGAGAGAGCGCAAAAGAGAGGGGGAGAGAGAGCGCGCAAAAGAGGGGGAGAGATAGCGCAAAAGAGGGGGAGAGAGAGAGAGTGCAAAAGAGGGGGAGAGAGAGAGAGCGCAAAAGAGAGGGGGAGAGAGAGCGCGCAAAAGAGGGGGAGAGATAGCGCAAAAGAGGGGGAGAGAGAGAGAGTGCAAAAGAGAGGGGGAGAGAGAGAGCGCAAAAGAGAGGGGAGAGAGAGCGCAAAAGATAGGGGGAGAGAGAGAGCACAAAAGAAAGAGAGAATGCAAAAGAGAGGGGGAGAGAGCGTAAAAGAAAGGGGGGAGAGAGAGCACTAAAGAGAGGGGGAGAGAGAGCAAAAGAGAGGGGGGAGAGAAAGCAAACAAGAGGAGGGGAGAGGGAGCAAAAGAGAGGGGGAGAGAGGGAGCAAAAGAAAGGGGGGAGAGAGAGAGCAAAAGAGAGGTGGAGTGAGAGAGAGAGCAAAAGAGAGGGGGAGAGAGTGCAAAAGAGAGGGGGAGAGAGCACAAAAGAGAGAGGGAGAGAGAACAAAAGAGAGGGGGAGAGAGAGAGCAAGGGTTGGGACCGCTGTACTGCAAAAAATGGCCCGTGTGAACGAGCTTTTGGACTAGTATTTATATAAAGTAATTGTGTCACTTCTCAAGTGCATTTTTTCTATAGAAGACAGACCCAGTTTGGCTAGCCTCTCCTCATAGCTTAAATTCTCCATTCCCCTTACTAGCTTTGTGGCCCTTTTCTGAACTTTTTCTAAGTCTGCAATGTCTTTTTTTGAGATTCTGAAGCAAGATTGCTGTTTCTGTTGTGGCCATCCACCTCTTTCTCACCAACTCACTGACCCACCTCTCATAAGTACATTATGAAAAGAACAAGAAACAAGCGCAAAGTAAATATATGTGCTTCTTTCAAAGCAGCCCAACAAAATAACAGAGCAAATAGGTGAAATTTTTGAAGTGTACATACACAAACTTTAATATTAAAATTAAAGATGTGCTAATTTCAAAGAGGAAAGGATACATTTTCAAAAATGTCAAGGATATTGAAAAACAAATGTCCAAAAATCCTGCATGGTGGATTGGAATACTGCAGTCAAACTCTTCCATACAAAGTTTTAGGGGAAGTTAACTTGGTGTAGCTCTTGATTAAAATGGACCTCATTGATCTTTGTCACCTCTTGACGTACATACTTTTCCTAAAAAGGGGAGACATGAAAATAAAAATGATGTAATTATTCAGATGTGTAAACAAGGTAAAAAAAATGCATGACAGTTGATTTCTTATCCAAGATTAATTAAAAAAAATGCCTATAATGCCTATTTTTAACCAAGTCTATCATAATGGTCATCATTAATAATAAGAAGACTCCAGACATCTTAAAAATTAGATACGTTTTGCAGGTTGGTTAGACAGAGGTACAACTGAAATTTTACATGATAGTCCATTGGTGTCTGCTTCCAGGTTTCCATTTTCTGGCTTGAACATCAATTTCTCTCTTCTATGATATTTTGTAAAATCCTATGTTACACTAGTCCTGTATGTTCAAAAGTGCAAAGAAACACAAGGACTTAATAATGTTAGCAGTGTCTATTTTCTTGAAAGGCTCAGAGAAGGGGTGTCCAGCTCCAGTCCTCAAGATCTACCAATGGTCCGGGTATTAGCAATATTCATGCTGGAAAAGAAACTATGCACGTTTTACTTGTTCTTTTCCAAGATATTTATAAAACTAAAAACTGTTGGTAGAATGTGGGCTGGAATCTGGCATCCCTGCCATAGAGTGGTTGCAAGATATCAAATATTTTTTACTTGACTATTACACTATATTATTCATTAACACTCTTTTCTGTAATCTTGTATGTTCAAAGGGATTTATATGCTATAAACCTCATATAATTACTCTCTAATCTAAAATGAAATGTGAATCATCTGTTGTGTTGTTTTAGTGCATTATTCTAAAACACAATTTATTGTGATTATTTTGTTTTGAGTAGTATAATTCCCTGATGCTTAAATGGCTAATGTTGTTTACTGATAACACATAGTACAGCAATATTCCTTATCAAACCAAGCAGCATTTTGCCTTGTTCAAATATTGTATTCTTATTTTTATTTAATAAATGTGACTCTTCAAAGAATAAAAGTCCTTCAGGCTTTATGATGATTGGGAGAATTGTGCTAAAGATGTTCTCTTCCCTAAGGTATACAAAGCAGGTTTAGAGAACACACAGTCCTCTGAAGCCAATAAACAACGTGCAGGGTATAAAGCGAATGAGTCATTGAACATTGAAGGCCACAGTAAAATCAGCTTATGTAGAAATGTTCCTACTGCATATATCTTCTGAGAGGCCTTGATCCAGACAAGCTTTTTACTCATGTCTGTGGAGTAATGTGATTACAGATAACTAATATGAGATATATATATATATATATATAGAGAGAGAGAGAGAGAGAGAGAGAGAGAGAGAGAGAGAGAAAGAGGGGGGAGAGAGAGAGAAATAAAGAAATAGAGAAAGAGAGTGAGAGAAAGAGAGAGAGAAAGAGAGAGATAACGAGAGAGAAAGAGAATGAGAGAGAGAGAACGAGAGAGAAAATGAGAGAGAGAGAGAACGAGAGAGAGAGAACGAGATAACGAGAGAGAGAGCGAACGAGAGAGAGAACAAACGAGAGAAAGAGAGAGAGAGAACAAGAGAGAGAACGAGAGATAGAGAACAAACGAGAGAAAGAGAGAGAGAGAGAACAAGAGAGAGAATGAGAGAGAGAGAATGAGAGAGAGAGAACGAGAGAGAAAGAGAGAGAGAGAGAGAGAGAGAGAGAGAGAAAGAGAGAGAGAATGAGAGAGAGAACAAGAGAAAGAGAGAGAGAAAGAGAGAGAGAGCGAATGAGAGAACGATAGAGAGAGAATGAGAGAGAGAGAGAACAAGAGAGAGAGAACGAATGAGAGAAAGAGAGAGAGAGTGAATATAACTCATTGTGTAGTTCATTAACAAATCTAGACAGGCTAGAAGGCTTGTTTTTCCCAAAGAAAACCTCAGAATTACATTGTTTCCAATGCAGCAAAGTATTCTGGGCAATATATGCAAATGAGAACGAGAGAGAAAGAACGAGAGAGAGAGAGAAAGAAAGAGAGAGAACGAGAGAGAGAACGAGAGAGAGAGAGATAATGAGAGAGAAAGAGAGAGAGAGCGAGAGAGAGAGAAAAAGAGAGAGAGAAAGAGAGAGTGAATATAACTCATTGTGTAGTTCATTAACAAATCTAGACAGGCTAGAAGGCTTGTTTTTCCCACAGAAAACCTCTGAATTACATTGTTTCCAATGCAGCAAAGGATTCTGGGTAAGATATGCAAATGAAGTTCACAATGACACACTTTTTTACTTTGAGTTTGCTTTACAGCATATTCCGTTTACGCCAAAACATCGCTATTCACAGAGTTTATAAACCACGAAAAGCAGACTTGAAGTAAAAAAGTGTGTCATTGTGAAACAATGTAAATCAGAGGTTTTCTGTGGGAAAAACATGCCTTCTGATTTGTTAATGAACTACACAATGGGTTATTTTCTCTATATTTTGTGCGTAGTTGAGGATTTTAAACTCACTTTTTACCTCCCCATAATTTTAAATGTTGTATTTTGCCCAGAAATCAACTTCACCCAGCAGTGATTCAAACCTTCTCCCAGCTGATGAGTGGCAAAATCATACGAAACAGTCTGTCCTGGGATGGTTATTAATCGCTGCACTAACCCTAGATAAGCTTATAAGCTGTGTGAACAGTGATGCTTTGGCGTAAAGGGAATCTGCTGAAAAGCAGACTTGAAGTAAAAAAGTGTGTCATTGTGAACCTCATTTGCATATCTTACCCAGAATCCTTTGGTTTTCTGTGGGAAAACAAGCCTTCTGGCCTGTCTAGATTTGTTAATGAACTACACAATGAGTTATTTTCTCTATATTTTGTGCGTAGTGGAGGATTTTAAACTCACTTTTTACCTCCCCCCCCATTTTATATATATATAATATCTGTGTATGTGTGTTTATTCATTTAGATTCAGAGATTTGCTACTGGGTACATATTTTTAGTTTACTTAAAGAGACATAATACTCATATGCTAAATCACTTGAAACTGATGCAGCATAACTGTAAAAAGCTGACAGGAAAATATCACCTGAGCATTTCTATGTAAAAAAGGAAGATATTTTACCTCACAATCTCCTCAGCTCAGCAGAGTAAGTTCTGTGTAAAAAAAAGTTATAATTCAGCTGCTGCCTAGCTGCAGGTAAAAAAAAAAAAAAAAATATGAACTCTTTTACTGTGATCTCAGGAGATTTGACTTAACTCTCATGAGATTTCATGGTAAACTTCCTTAAACTGAATAGGGAAATAAAATGAGTGTTCTTGAAGCTCGCTCATTTGCCTGTCCCGGGACAGACATACTGATTTGCTGCTTAGAAGTCCTTTACAATGGGATGTGGCTACTGAGGAACTTTTGTTCAGGTGATATTTTCTAGTCAGCTTTTTACAGCTATGCTGCATCACTTTCAAGTGTTTCAACATTTGGGTATCATGGCCCTTTAATCAAACTGAAATATGTCTTTTATAATATATATAAGAATATAATTTAGTTGTACAGCTAATGCAAAACTAAAGTGTTTATAATGAACTTCTATATTCTACTGTCTAAAAATACATTTATACATATTATCCTGCAGTGCTTGGCCTCTCAGAATCTGTGGTCATAAACATTAACAGTTCATACACAGTGCAATTTCTCAGTTCTCTGATATGTATTAGATACAAACGTCATAGTTTCTTAGAAATTTTTATCCCACTGAATATTGGGTATTACAATAAACAATGAAAATTATATATAGTTTTTCTCTCTTTTCAATAGTTGTAATGTGTCTTATTGAAATACTTATTATTCTCAACCAGTTACCTTTAAAATTAAATTTTCATGATTCAGATACAGCATGCCATTTTAAACAACTTTCCAATTTACTTCCTTTAAAAAAAAGTGCACAGTCTTTTATATTTACACTTTTTGAGTCACCAGCTCCTACTGAGCATGTGCAAGAATTCACTGACTATACGTATATGCATTTGTGATTGGCTGATTGCTATCACATGGTACAGGGGGAGTGGAAATATACATAACTTTGAAATTTGTTAGAAAAAAATCTACTACTTATTTGAAATTCAGAGTAAATGCTACTGTATTGTCTTGTTATCTTGCATTTGTTGATTATGCAAATCTACTGTGTTTACTGGTCCTTTAAAGGTAATGCCATGTTAGACAGGATACTTTATCATTAGTGTTTGTTTTCATTAACCTTGCAAAGAACATATTTCATTGAATTGAACTGGTTATTGATTATGCTTCTTTTCAACACACATTGGCATCCTCGAATAATAGTGTACAGTATATGAACCCTCTAATGTTGACCTCTGAAATAAATACTGTAACAGATAATATTTGTGTGTAGAAGTACTGTTATCTTATAGAACTTCTGTATATTATTATCTAGTCTTGATAAATGCTTTTGCAGTCTTTATAAATTATATGAAATTTTAAAAAATGCAGTATTCAGTACAGCAAATTATATAAATAGAGGTACATCTTCAACCAGTCTCTGAATTGAGTGTGGAAGACGACTTAAAGGGACACTAAACCCAAAACTTTTCTTTCATGATTCATGTAGAGAATACAATTTTAAACAACATTCTAATTTACTTCTATTATCTAATTTGCTTCATTTTTCAGATATCCTTTATTGAAGAAATAATGCACATGGGTGAGCCAATCACACAAGGCTTCTATGTGCAACCACCAAACAGCAGCTACTGAGCCTATCTAGATATGCTTTTCAGCAAATAATATCAAGAGAATGAAGCAAATTAAATAATATATAAGTCAATTAGAAAGTTGTTTTAAAAAAATTGGGTTTCATGTCCCTTTAATGTTGACTACGGCACTCCCTCCTGTTTGCAAAAAAGTAATGCCATCCTTTAAAAAAGTTACTTTGCTAAGGGAATAAAAGAAAAAGCCCTACTTTCCAATCAGCATTTGAGTCATAGGGGTTGGGTTGTTCCTATATATCCTCTCTTTTAAAACATGAGGCTCACCTCTTATGATTGATAGTTCTAGGCTCCTCCATCTATAAAATTCTGTGCTGTAAATTCTTTCTAGAACTATTATCATTATAGGCTTTGGCGTGATTCAAATATGTTATAAAACCTACTTTAAAAGAGGGAAGACCCATTATTTAAATATTGGTTTTATTTTTAAATAGCTGTTCAGTAATATTAATAATAATAATCACCTAGAAGCAACCTGCAGTAAATTTATTGGTGTTAAATTGTTGTGCTTTAATAAATAAATGTAAAAGTAGAACAAAAATACCCTCAGTAAGTGTTTTCTTACTTGACGATTATTCAGATTCTTTGATGTTCCATCTGAAGTCAGATTTAGGTTTGACACCGTTGAGTAGGCAAATGGCTTAAGAAGCTGACCATTGCCTCTTTAGAAGAAGGCTGCAGCTTCTTAACTTGCATGTGCAGGCACGAATGAGTAATCCTGCACTGCTCAGGCTCAAAAGCTACATTTGCAGCTTGATAAATCGAGAATATAGTTTTTATGAACCACATTATGCCAAAACTGCAGCCTGATATCTACAGCTGTTTGAACAGGGAGTGTCTTGGTTTTGCCTTGTTTCAGCCAGTTCCAACTGTTCCTGTGACTTCACTCTA
This sequence comes from Bombina bombina, assembly GCF_027579735.1. NCBI lineage: Eukaryota > Metazoa > Chordata > Amphibia > Anura > Bombinatoridae > Bombina > Bombina bombina. The sequence continues at coordinate 463,876,893 of NC_069500.1, read as the reverse complement.
TAAACTAGTCCAGTATATCTATCACCTTGATTGTGGTTATGATATCGCCTTCTCATCTTTTGACATCTGTGCTCCATCATTTTCAGATAATGTAGCGTATGAGTAACATGTCTTATTGAAATAAGTATAAACAAGAAGAAAGGAAAGTGGACAGTTTAATAGCACTCAAAGGCACTCAAAGAAGAGTATGTATATATAGAAAGGTGACAAGGGAGATCACCCCAAAGGGGATCCAGTAAAACTTAACATTTAATATAAACTAGTAAAAAATTCAACAGTGTGAGTGTACAAATGTATTAAAACTTAGATTAATAAAATATATTGGGTAATAGCATCCACACTTGCTACTATAAATAAAGAGCTAATAACAGCCAGTAACGCACACAACTCAGTGCAAACACAACAGCTCATGTACTGCATAGAAAATTAACTGAATAAGAGGATTGACCTCAATACAAATAACTCTAAAAAATGCAGTTCTGGAGCAAAGTAAGCACCGCTCCGTGTGACTAAAAGTTACAGGTTGAATAAACCCCTATATCTGAATAACAGGAGCTATTAAGGTGATTGCTATTCCCCAAAGCGCCTGATGCGCATTTCGCCGTGAACACGGCTTTCTCAAAGGCTAACCTAATTGGGGATAGCCCCCTTGTCTTTGTATATTCAATTGGCCAATCCGGGCTGAGTGTGGTTACACGCCCTACGCATTAAGCCTATAACAAGCATCCTCCAATCATTGAATGACATCATGTCACATGGTTGGGCTCAGCCCATGATAGTATTGCATCTCACAGTATAATAAAGTAAACACGAACCATATGTGAATCCAGAATAAACATAACTGACACACTGTACAAGATACAGTAGTTATTTGTTATGCAGACATATGATTAATTCTAAAAAGTCCTAGGATGATTATCGACTGGTAGATGGGACTAATGTAGGGTTAAGAATGTTATGTAAAAAGAAAAAAGAAGAGGTGCAAGAATTACACTGACAATAAATGTTATCAAGACATTCTTGAATAATCAATCATAATATATTGTATGTTTGTTGCAAAAGATGCTAAATAAATCAAAATTTATAAAAGATTGAATTGTCTTTTTAACGATAATTAGCATTATTTAAGTAACATAAGTTAATGTAAAACATGGCCAGAAATAGAGAGAATATCAATATAAAGTTACTAAAGTGTCCCTAAGTGAATCAATTTGCAACGATATATACAAAAATATATATAGAAAATTATTTGAATTTTTATATATACTTAAATTTATTTGAAAGAAAAAATGAAAAAATGAATGAGAAAAAGAGGGGCAAAATAAATAAATTAATTAGCTTAAATGTAATAAGTATATTACGTATAATTTAAAAGATTACATAATAAAAGGGGAAATTTTATTCGCTGTTACTACCCATGAGTTATAAAATTGGGTTCTATAGTATGTCTTTTGACTACAATTATTGTTGAATATTAGTTGTAAATACAGTTGAAATAGATGGGGACTAGATATGTTAAATGCATGTAACAGATAGTGCGAACTACTCCAACTAAATAGTCCATTATTATAAAAGATCATTTTAGAAGATGGGAAAACTAATATTCTCGCAAAGCAAATACAGAAAGAGGGAGCACCAGCTATAGGCTAAAGTATCAGAATAACAGAATAATATTAAAATATTAAAATACATTTATTACATTTACATAAAGGGTACCCTATGTACATATAACAATTAGATTGAAAACAATTAAAAAATAGTTAAAAACAATAGAGTAAGTGCCCCTCAGGAGAAAGGGGAATACCAAAACATTTAAATGTGTATTAAAAGTCCCAAATGATATAAAAAGTCTTAATAAGTGATGATATCCTTAACAAATATACACAAAATATATGTCTTTGGTGTAGATAAATAGATGATCTGTTCATAATTTGGACAGGAAGTGGAACTCAGTTTAAAGAATTTATAAACATACTGAATAACAATGATTTGAACTTAAGACTCACCTACAATATGAGTGAAAAAAAGGTGGAATTTCTGGACGTGACAGTTTATAAGGATGAACAAAATAAACTAAAAACAGACCTTTATAGAAAGGAAACAGCCACTAATTCGATATTACAATTCGATAGCTGCCACATGTAGCAGACTTAGGCCTAGATTTGGAGTTTGGCGGTAAAAGGGCTGTTAACGCTCCGCGGGTTTTTTTCTGGCCGCACCATAAAATTAACTCTGGTATCGAGAGTTCAAACAAATGCTGCGTTAGGCTCCAAAAAAGGAGCGTAGAGCATATTTACCGCAAATGCAACTCTCGATACCAGAGTTGCTTACGGACGCGGCCGGCATCAAAAACGTGCTCGTGCACGATTCTCCCATAGGAAACAATGGGGCAGTTTGAGCTGAAAAAAAACCTAACACCTGCAAAAAAGCAGCGTTCAGCTCTTAACGCAGCCCCATTGTTTCCTATGGGGAAACACTTCCTACGTCTGCACCTAACACTCTAACATGTACCCCGAGTCTAAACACCCCTAACCTTACACTTATTAACCCCTAATCTGCCGCCCCCGCTATCGCTGACCCCTGCATTACACTTTTAACCCCTAATCTGCCGCTCCGTAAACCGCCGCCACCTACGTTATCCCTATGTACCCCTAATCTGCTGCCCTAACATCGCCGACCCCTATGTTATATTTATTAACCCCTAATCTGCCCCCCACAACGTCGCCGACACCTGCCTACACTTATTAACCCCTAATCTGCCGAGCGGACCTGAGCGCTACTATAATAAAGTTATTAACCCCTAATCCGCCTCACTAACCCTATCATAAATAGTATTAACCCCTAATCTGCCCTCCCTAACATCGCCGACACCTACCTTCAATTATTAACCCCTAATCTGCCGACCGGAGCTCACCGCTATTCTAATAAATGTATTAACCCCTAAAGCTAAGTCTAACCCTAACACTAACACCCCCCTAAGTTAAATATAATTTTTATCTAACGAAATAAATTAACTCTTATTAAATAAATGATTCCTATTTAAAGCTAAATACTTACCTGTAAAATAAATCCTAATATAGCTACAATATAAATTATAATTATATTATAGCTATTTTAGGATTAATATTTATTTTACAGGCAACTTTGTAATTATTTTAACCAGGTACAATAGCTATTAAATAGTTAAGAACTATTTAATAGTTACCTAGTTAAAATAATAACAAATTTACCTGTAAAATAAATCCTAACCTAAGATATAATTAAACCTAACACTACCCTATCAATAAAATAATTAAATAAACTACCTACAATTACCTACAATTAACCTAACACTACACTATCAATAAATTAATTAAACACAATTGCTACAAATAAATAAAATTAAATAAACTATCTAAAGTACAAAAAATAAAAAAGAACTAAGTTACAGAAAATAATAAAATATTTACAAACATAAGAAAAATATTACAACAATTTTAAACTAATTACACCTACTCTAAGCCCCCTAATAAAATAACAAAGCCCCCCAAAATAAAAAATTCCCTACCCTATTCTAAAATACAAATATTACAAGCTCTTTTACCTTACCAGCCCTGAACAGGGCCCTTTGCGGGGCATGCCCCAAGAATTTCAGCTCTTTTGCCTGTAAAAAAAAACATACAATACCCCCCCCCCAACATTACAACCCACCACCCACATACCCCTAATCTAACCCAAACCCCCCTTAAATAAACCTAACACTACCCCCCTGATGATCTTCCTACCTTGTCTTCACCATGCCAGGTTCACCGATCCGTCCTGGCTCCAAGATCTTCATCCAACCCAAGCGGGGGCTAGACATCCACTGAAGAAGTCCAGAAGAGGGTCCAAAGTCTTCCTCCTATCCGGCAAGAAGAGGACATCCGGACCGGCAAACATCTTCTTCAAGCGGCATCTTCTATCTTCTTCCATCCGATGACGACCGGCTCCATCTTGAAGACCTCCAGCGCGGATCCATCCTCTTCTTCCGACGACTAGACGACGAATGACGGTTCCTTTAAGGGACGTCATCCAAGATGGCGTCCCTCGAATTCCGATTGGCTGATAGGATTCTATCAGCCAATCGGAATTAAGGTAGGAATTTTCTGATTGGCTGATGGAATCAGCCAATCAGAATATAGTTCAATCCGATTGGCTGATCCAATCAGCCAATCAGATTGAGCTCGCATTCTATTGGCTGTTCCGATCAGCCAATAGAATGCGAGCTCAATCTGATTGGCTGATTGGATCAGCCAATCGGATTGAACTTGATTCTGATTGGCTGATTCCATCAGCCAATCAGAAAATTCCTACCTTAATTCCGATTGGCTGATAGAATCCTATCAGCCAATCGGAATTCGAGGGACGCCATCTTGGATGACGTCCCTTAAAGGAACCGTCATTCGTCGTCTAGTCGTCGGAAGAAGAGGATGGATCCGCGCTGGAGGTCTTCAAGATGGAGCCGGTCGTCATCGGATGGAAGAAGATAGAAGATGCCGCTTGGAGAAGATGTTTGCCGGTCCGGATGTCCTCTTCTTGCCGGATAGGAGGAAGACTTTGGACCCTCTTCTGGACTTCTTCAGTGGATGTCTAGCCCCCGCTTGGGTTGGATGAAGATCTTGGAGCCAGGACGGATCGGTGAACCTGGCATGGTGAAGACAAGGTAGGAAGGTCATCAGGGGGGTAGTGTTAGGTTTATTTAAGGGGGGTTTGGGTTAGATTAGGGGTATGTGGGTGGTGGGTTGTAATGTTGGGGGGGGGGTATTGTATGTTTTTTTTTACAGGCAAAAGAGCTGAAATTCTTGGGGCATGCCCCGCAAAGGGCCCTGTTCAGGGCTGGTAAGGTAAAAGAGCTTGTAATATTTGTATTTTAGAATAGGGTAGGGAATTTTTTATTTTGGGGGGCTTTGTTATTTTATTAGGGGGCTTAGAGTAGGTGTAATTAGTTTAAAATTGTTGTAATATTTTTCTTATGTTTGTAAATATTTTATTATTTTCTGTAACTTAGTTCTTTTTTATTTTTTGTACTTTAGATAGTTTATTTAATTTTATTTATTTGTAGCAATTGTGTTTAATTAATTTATTGATAGTGTAGTGTTAGGTTAATTGTAGGTAATTGTAGGTAGTTTATTTAATTATTTTATTGATAGGGTAGTGTTAGGTTTAATTATATCTTAGGTTAGGATTTATTTTACAGGTAAATTTGTTATTATTTTAACTAGGTAACTATTAAATAGTTCTTAACTATTTAATAGCTATTGTACCTGGTTAAAATAATTACAAAGTTGCCTGTAAAATAAATATTAATCCTAAAATAGCTATAATATAATTATAATTTATATTGTAGCTATATTAGGATGTATTTTACAGGTAAGTATTTAGCTTTAAATAGGAATTATTTATTTAATAAGAGTTAATTTATTTCGTTAGATAAAAATTATATTTAACTTAGGGGGGTGTTAGTGTTAGGGTTAGACTTAGCTTTAGGGGTTAATACATTTATTAGAATAGCGGTGAGCTCCGGTCGGCAGATTAGGGGTTAATAATTGAAGGTAGGTGTCGGCGATGTTAGGGAGGGCAGATTAGGGGTTAATACTATTTATGATAGGGTTAGTGAGGCGGATTAGGGGTTAATAACTTTATTATAGTAGCGCTCAGGTCCGCTCGGCAGATTAGGGGTTAATAAGTGTAGGTAGGTGTCGGCGACGTTGAGGGGGGCAGATTAGGGGTTAATAAATATAACATAGGGGTCGGCGATGTTAGGGGTAGCAGATTAGGGGTACATAGGGATAACGTAGGTGGCGGCGATTTGCGGTCGGAAGATTAGGGGTTAATTATTTTAAGTAGCTTGCGGCGACGTTGTGGGGGGCAAGTTAGGGGTTAATAGATATAATACAGGGGTCGGCGGTGTTAGGGGCAGCAGATTAGGGGTACATAAGTATAACGTAGGTGGCGGTCGGCAGATTAGGGGTTAAAAATTTTAATCGAGTGGCGGCGATGTGGGGGGACCTCGGTTTAGGGGTACATAGGTAGTTTATGGGTGTTAGTGTACTTTAGGGTACAGTAGTTAAGAGCTTTATAAACCGGCGTTAGCCAGAAAGCTCTTAACTCCTGCTATTTTCAGGCGGCTGGAATCTTGTCGTTAGAGCTCTAACGCTCACTGCAGAAACGACTCTAAATACCGGCGTTAGGAAGATCCCATTGAAAAGATAGGCTACGCAAATGGCGTAGGGGGATCTGCGGTATGGAAAAGTCGCGGCTGTAAAGTGAGCGTTAGACCCTTTAATCACTGACTCCAAATACCAGCGGGCGGCCAAAACCAGCGTTAGGAGCCTCTAACGCTGGTTTTGACGGCTACCGCCGAACTCTAAATCTAGGCCTAAGAGAGCAATCCCTACTGGGGAATTCCTTAGAATAAGGAGAAATTGTACAGAAGATACAGTCTTTTACCAACGAGCCAAGGAACTAAAGTTACACCTAAAAGAAAGAGGATATACACGCAATGTAATCCGGATAGCGTTCCAAAGAGCATAGAGAACTCCAAGAGAGCAACTTCTTATTCCATAAAAGAAGACTGATACTGCTGACGAAACAGTGAGATTTGTCACAACATTTAATTCAGACCATAGAGTTATAAGTGGAATACTTAATCGTCATATCAATATTCTGAAGTCTGACAAAGAAATATCCCAATTTGTAGGTGAAAAAATCAGCACCAGTTGGAGGAGGGCACCCACTATAGGCAACAAACTGGTGAGGAGTCATTTTATTAGGAGAAGACTGAGTGACAGAAAGATCTGTGCTACATACACATGTGGTTCGTGCAGTTTCTGCAAATATATTCACAATGAGAGGGAATATAGAACACTGAACTAAACGCATGTATGGTTTTGCCAATTGCAGAACTAGGAATGTCGTCTATTGCCTCTTCTGTAAATGTGGGAAAAGGTTCATAGGGATCACTACACGGGAACTCCGCATAAGACTGGGTGAACATATAAATAGTATCAAGAATTGTGAAGCTGACAAGAAAAAAAGATAAAAACCTAACTCCTTTTGCCCGACATTATTTGAGCAAACATGGAACCAAACCATATTTGAAAGTCTCTGTCCTCCAAGTTATTAAACCAGGTATAAGAGGTGGAGATATAGAAACCATGCTACTTCAAGCAGAATGTAGATGGATTTTCTGGTTAATCACCATTACACCACAAGGTCTGAATGAACAGGATGGATATGGATCATTCCTATGATATTGTATATGGAAAAATCAACTCTTTTCAACTCGACATCACCTATACATATATACTTTATATGTTCAATTTATCCATATCATATCAATTTTATAATTTGAATCTTATTCCTGATTAGACTGTCCTTTATGATATTAGACTGCTTACCAACAAGCGCTTGTCGCTTTCGAGAATATTAGTTTCCCATCTTCTAAAATGATCTTTATTAATAATGGACTATTTACATAGTTCGCACTATCTGTTACATGCATTTAACGTATCTAGTTCCCATCTATTTCTACTGTATTTACAACTAATATTCAACAATAATTGTAGTCTAAAGACATACTATAGAACCCAATTTTATAACCCATGGGTAGTAACAGCGAATAAAATTTCCTCTTTTATTATGTCATCTTTTAAATTGTACGTAATATACTTGTTATTACATTTAAGCTAATTAATTTATTTATTTTGCCCCTCTTTTTCTCATTAATTTTTTCATTTTTTCTTTCAAATAAATTTAAGTATATATAAAAATTCAAATATTTTTCTATATATATTTTTGTATATATCGTTGCAAATTGATTCACTTAGGGACACTTTAGTAACTTCATATTGATATTCTCACTATTTCTGGCCAAGTTTTACATTAAATTATGTTACTTTAATAATGCTGATTATCGTTAAAAAGACATAATTCAATCTTTTATAAATTTTGATTTATTTAGCATCTTTTGCAACAAACATACAATATATTATGATTGATTAGTCAAGAAGGTCAGTGTAATTATTGCACCTCTACTTTTTTATTTTTACGTTACATTCTTAACCCTACATTAGTCCCATCTACCAGTCGATAATCATCCTAGGACTTTTTTGAATTGATCATATGTCTGCATAACAAATACCTATCTTGTACAGCATGTCAGTTATGTTTATTCTGGATTCACATATGGTCCGTGTTTACTTTATTATACTGTAAGTGAGATGCAATACTATAATGGACTGAGCCCAACCATGTGACATGATGTCATCCAATGATTGGAGGATGCTTGTGATAGGCTTAATGCGTAGGGCGTGTAACCACACTCAGCCCGGATTGGCCAATTGAATATACTAAGACAAGGGGGCTATCCCCAATTCGGTTAGCCTTTGAGAAAGCTGTGTTCACGGCGAAATGCGCATCAGGCGCTTTGGGGAATAGCAATCGCCAATCACCTTAATAGCTCCTGTAATTCAGATATAGGGGTTTATTCACCCTCCAACCTGTAACTTTTAGTCACACAGAGAAGTGCTTACTTTGCTCCAGAACTGCATTTTTTAGAGTTATTTGTATGGAGGTCAATCCTCTTATTCAGTTAATTTTCTATGCAGTACGTGAGCTGTTGTGTTTGCACTGAGCTGTGTGCGTTACTGGCTGTTATTAGCTCTTTATTTATAGTAGCAAGTCTGGATGCTATTATCCAATATATTTTATTAATCTAAGTTTTAATACATTTGTATACTCACACTGTTGAATTTTTTACTAGTTTATATTAAATGTTAAGTTTTACTGGATCCCCTTTGGGGTGATCTCCCTTGTCACCTTTTTATATATACATACTCTTCTTTGAGTGCCTTTGAGTGCTATTAAACTGTCCACTTTCCTTTCTTCTTGTTTATACTTAACCAAAGACAGTTAGCACCCCCCATAACCTATTTAATATAGGACCATATATAGATATAATTTATCCAACCTTGTTTTGGATTGCAAGAGATATGTTTTCTCAAATTTGAAACATATCAATATGGGGTCTCTATATATAATTTAAGCTTCCCTTTCCATTTACTTATACTTATTAAAATAAGGCTTTAAAGAAATGAAGGAATGCTGCAGTCACTGTGCTATGTATAAAGGGTCAGCCTAGTCAAAATTAATTATACTTCCAATAGGGCATGCAATTTAAAAACAACTTTTCAATGTATTTTTATCATCAAATTTGCTTTACTCTCTTTGTATTCTTTGTGGAAAGCTAAACCTAGGTAGGCTCATATGCTAATTTCTAAGCCATTGAGCTGCTTCTAATCTAAGTGTTTTTTGACAGACACTGCTAGTTCATGTGTGCCATATAAATAACATTGTGCTAACTCCCGTGGAGTTATTTATGAGTCAGCACTAATTGGCTAAACTGCATGTCTGTCAAAAGAACTGAGATAAGCGGCAGTCTGCAGAGACTTAGAAACAAGGTAATCACAGAGGTAAAATGTGTATTAATACAACAGTATTGCTTATGCAAAATTGGGAAATGGGTAATATAGGGATTATCTATCTTTTTAAACAATAAAAATTCTGGAGCAGACTGTTCCTTTAAATCTGCAATCTTTGAAACTGTTAATCAGAATGTCTCCCAGCTGCTAAGAAATGTGAGTTCCTGTTCATATTTTCATGGTCAGCAAAATAAAGATATAGGCCCCTATTTAACAAAGGTCTGTCGGACTGATCCAACAGTGCGGATGAGGTCCAACAGACCTCGCTGAATGTGGAGAGCAATACGCTCTCCGTATTCAGCATTGCACCAGCAGCTCTTGTGAGCTGCTGGTGCAACGCCGCCCCCTGCAGCAGGGGCTGTCAATCAACCCGATCGTACTTGATCGGGTTTAATTGCGGCGATGTCTTTCCGCCTCCTCAGAGCAGGCGGACAGGTTATCGAGCAGCGGTCTTTAGACCGTTGCTTCATAATTGTTTTTTCTGGCGAGCCTGCAGGCTCGCCAGAAACACGGGCCCTCAAGCTCCATCCGGAACTTGATAAATGGGCCCCATGGAATCGTCCTGCACTTTAATTACTGCTAGCAAGAAGTAGGTTTAAATGAATAAAGTGTGTTATATTCAATTCATTCCATGGTTTCCTTATATCAATAAACACGGGATATATAATAAGTTGTCAGGAAAATCCAATATGGTTTATTTACTGAACAAAGGAAAATAGGAAACAATAAAGAACCTCCATATTTGCAGTCCATAAAATGGAATTATTTCAGTTTTTTTAGTGCCATTTTAAAAATAGATCTGAGTCTGTAGTTTAAAAGGTTTACGGCTATATTTAGAGTTTTGTCGGTACCGACCCGCGTAGCTAACGCTGGCTTTTTTCCCCCCGCACCTTTTAAATACTGCTGGTATTTAGAGTTCACAGAAGGGCTGCGTTAGGCTCCAAAAAGGGAGCGTACAGGCATATTTACCGCCACTGCAACTCTAAATACCAGCGGTGCTTACGGACGCGGCCAGCTTCAAAAACGTGCTCGTGCACGATATCTCCATAGGAAACAATGGGGAAGTTTGAGCTGAAAAAAAACACCTGCAACAAAGCAGCGTTCAGCTCCTAACGCAGCCCCATTGTTTCCTATGGGGAAACACTTCCTAAGTCTGCACCTAACACCCTAACATGTACCCCGAGTCTAAACACCCCTAACCTTACACTTTTTAACCTCTAATCTGCCGCCCCCGCTATCGCTGACACCTGCATATTTTTTTTAACCCCTAATCTGCCGCTCCGTACACCGCCGCAACCTACGTTATCCCTATGTACCCCTAATCTGCTGCCCCTAACACCGCCGACCCCTATATTATATTTATTAACCCCTAATCTGCCCCCCACAACGTCGCTGCCAGCTACCTACAATAATTAACCTCTAATCTTCCGACCGGACCTCACCGCTACTATAATAAAGTTATTAACCCCTAATCCGCCTCACTCCCTCCTCAATAACCCTATAATAAATAGTATTAACCCCTAATCTGCCCTCCCTAACATCACCAACACCTAACTTCAAGTATTAACCCCTAATCTGCCGACCAGACCTCGCCGCTACTCTATTAAATTTATTAACCCCTAAAGCTAAGTCTAACCCTAACACCCCCCTAAGTAACTATTTAATAGCTACCTAGTTAAAATAATTACAAAATTACCTGTAAAATAAATCCTAACCTAAGTTACAATTAAACCTAACACTACACTATCAATAAATTAATTACATAAAATACCAACAAATAAATACAATTAAATAAACTAACTAAAGTACAAAAAATAAAAAAAGAACTAAGTTACAAAAAATAAAAAAATAATTTACAAACATTAGAAAAATATTACAACAATTTTAAGCTAATTACACCTACTCTAAGCCCCTAATAAAATAACAAAACCCCCCAAAATAAAAAAATGCCCTACCCTATTCTAAAATAAAAATAGAAAAGCTCTTTTACCTTACCAGCCCTTAAAAGGGCCTTTTGCGGGGCATGCCCCAAAGAAAACAGCTCTTTTGCCTGTGAAAAAAACCATACAATACCCCCCCCAACATTACAACCCACCACCCACATACCCCTAATCTAACCCAAACCCCCCTTAAATAAACCTAACACTAAGCCCCTGAAGATCATCCTACCTTATCTTCACCACGCCGGGTATCACCGATCGGTCCAGGCTCCGAAATCTTCATCCAAGCCCAAGCGGGGGCTGAAGACATCCATCATCCGGCTGAAGAGGTCCATCATCGGGCTGAAGTCTTGATCCAAGCGGGCGCTGAAAAGGTCAATCATCGGGCAGAAGTCTTCATCCTATGCGGGCAGAAGAGGAGATCCGGACCGGTAGACATCTTGATCCAAGCGGCATCTTCTATCTTCTTCCATCCGACGACGAGCGGCTCCATCTTCAAGACCTCCGGCGCGGATCCATCCTCTTCTTCCGACGTCCTAACACAGAATGAAGGTTCCTTTAAGGGAAGTCATCCAAGATGGCGTCCCTCAAATTCCAATTGGTTGATAGGATTCTATCAGCCAATCGGAATTAAGGTAGGAAAATTCTGATTGGCTGATGAAACCAGCCAATCAGATTCAAGTTCAATCCGATTGGCTGATCCAATCAGCCAATCAGATTGAGCTTGCATTCTATTGGCTGATCGGAACAGCCAATAGAATGCAAGCTCAATCTGATTGGCTGAGTGGATCAGCCAATCGGATTGAACTTGAATCTGATTGGCTGATTCCATCAGCCAATCAGAGTTTTCCTACCTTAATTCCAATTGGCTGATAGAATCCTTTCAGCCAATCGGAATTCGAGGGACACCATCTTGGATGACGTCCCTTAAAGGAACCTTCATTCTGTGTTAGGACGTTGGAAGAAGAGGATGGATACGCACCGGAGGTCTTGAAGATGGAGCCGCTCGTCGTCAGATGGAAGAAGATAGAAGATGTGGCTTGGATGAAGATGTCTACCGGTCCGGATCTCCTCTTCTGCCCGGATAGGATGAAGACTTCTGCCCCGATGATGGATCTCTTCAGCCGCCGCTTGGATCAAGACTTCAGCCGGAGGATGGACGTCTTCAGCCCCCGCTTGGGCTTGGATCAAGACTTCAGCTGGAGGATGGACGTCTTCAGCCCCCGCTTTGGCTTGGATCAAGACATCGGAGCCTGGACCAATCGGTGATACCCGGCGTGGTGAAGATAAGGTAGGAAGATCTTCAGGGGCATAGTGTTAGGTTTATTTAAGGGGGGTTTGGGTTAGATTAGGGGTATGTGGGTGGTGGGTTGTAATGTTGGAGGGGGGTATTGTATGTTTTTTTTTTCAGGCAAAAGAGCTGAATTCTTTGGGGCATGCCCCGCAAAAGGCCCTTTTAAGAGCTGGTAAGGTAAAAGAGCTTTTCTATTTTTATTTTAGAATAGGGTAGGGCATTTTATTATTTTGGGGGGCTTTGTTATTTTATTAGGGGGCTTAGAGTAGGTTTAATTAGCTTAAAATTGTTGTAATATTTTTCTAATGTTTGTAAATATTTTTTTATTTTTTGTAACAGTTCTTTTTTTATTTTTTGTACTTTAGTTAGTTTATTTAATTGTATTTATTTGTAGGTATTGTATTTAATTAATTTATTGATAGTGTAGTGTTAGGTTTAATTGTAGATAATTGTAGGTATTTTATGTAATTAATTTATTGATAGTGTAGTGTTAGGTTTAATTGTAACTTAGGTTAGGATTTATTTTACAGGTAATTTTATAATTATTTTAACTAGGTAACTATTAAATAGTTATTAACTATTTAATAGCTATTGTACCTGGTTAAAATAAATACAAAGTTGCCTGTAAAATAAATATTAATCCTAAAATAGCTACAATAAACAGAGAGTGTAGAATTATTAGGCAAGTTGTATTTTTGAGGATTAATTTTATTATTGAACAACAACCATGTTCTCAATGAACCCAAAAAACTCATTAATATCAAAGCTGAATATTTTTGTAAGTAGTTTTTAGTTTGTTTTTAGCTTTAGCTATTTTAGGGGGATATCTGTGTGTGCAGGTGACTATTACTGTGCATAATTATTAGGCAACTTAACAAAAAACAAATATATACCCATTTCAATTATTTATTTTTACCAGTGAAACCAATATAACATCTCAACATTCACAAATATACATTTCTGACATTCAAAAACAAAACAAAAACAAATCAGTGACCAATATAGCCACCTTTCTTTGCAAGGACACTCAAAAGCCTGCCATCCATGGATTCTGTCAGTGTTTTGATCTGTTCACCATCAACATTGCGTGTAGCAGCAACCACAGCCTCCCAGACACTGTTCAGAGAGGTGTACTGTTTTCCCTCCTTGTAAATATCACATTTGATGATGGACCACAGGTTCTCAATGGGGTTCAGATCAGGTGAACAAGGAGGCCATGTCATTAGATTTTCTTCTTTTATACCCTTTCTTGCCAGCCACGCTGTGGAGTACTTGGACGCGTGTGATGGAGCATTGTCCTGCATGAAAATCATGTTTTTCTTGAAGGATGCAGACTTCTTCCTGTACCACTGCTTGAAGAAGGTGTCTTCCAGAAACTGGCAGTAGGACTGGGAGGTGAGCTTGACTCCATCCTCAACCCGAAAAGGCCCCACAAGCTCATCTTTGATGATACCAGCCCAAACCAGTACTCCACCTCCACCTTGCTGGCGTCTGAGTCGGACTGGAGCTCTCTGCCCTTTACCAATCCAGCCACGGGCCCATCCATCTGGCCCATCAAGACTCACTCTCATTTCATCAGTCCATAAAACCTTAGAAAAATCAGTCTTGAGATATTTCTTGGCCCAGTCTTGACGTTTCAGCTTGTGTGTCTTGTTCAGTGGTGGTCGTCTTTCAGCCTTTCTTACCTTGGCCATGTCTCTGAGTATTGCACACCTTGTGCTTTTGGGCACTCCAGTGATGTTGCAGCTCTGAAATATGGCCAAACTGGTGGCAAGTGGCATCTTGGCAGCTGCACGCTTGACTTTTCTCAGTTCATTTGCAGTTATTTTGCGCCTTTTTCCACACGCTTCTTGCGACCCTGTTGACTATTTTGAATGAAACGCTTGATTGTTCGATGATCACGCTTCAGAAGCTTTGCAATTTTAAGAGTGCTGCATCCCTCTGCAAGATATCTCACTATTTTTAACTTTTCTGAGCCTGTCAAGTCCTTCTTTTGACCCATTTTGCCAAAGGAAAGGAAGTTGCCTAATAATTATGCACACCTGATATAGGGTGTTGATGTCATTAGACCACACCCCTTCTCATTACAGAGATGCACATTACCTAATATGCTTAATTGGTAGTAGGCTTTCGAGCCTATACAGCTTGGAGTAAGACAACATGCATAAAGAGGATGATGTGGTCAAAATACTCATTTGCCTAATAATTCTGCACTCCCTGTAATTATAATTTATATTGTAGCTATATTAGGGTTTATTTTACAGGTAAGTATTTAGCATTAAATAGGAATAATTTATTTAATAAGAGTTAATTTATTTCGTTAGATTTAAATTATATTTAACTTAGGGGGTTGTTAGGGTTAGGGTTAGACTTAACTTTAGGGGTTAATAAATTTAATAGAGTAGCGGTGAGGTCCGGTCGGCAGATTAGGGGTTAATACTTGAAGTTAGGTGTCGGTGATGTTAGGAAGGGCAGATTAGGGGTTAATAATATTTATTATAGCGTTATTGAGGCGGGAGTGAGGCGGATTAGGGGTTAATAACTTTATTATAGTAGCGGTGAGGTCCGGTCGGCAGATTAGGGGTTAATAAGTGTAGGTAGGTGGCGGCGACGTTTGGGGTGGCAGATTAGGGGTTAATAAATATAATATAGGGGTCGGCGGTGTTAGGGGCAGCAGATTAGGGGTACATAGGGATAATGTAGGTTGCAGCGGTGTGCGGTCGGCAGATTAGGGGTTAAAAAAATTTAATAGAGTGGCGGCGGTGTGGGAGGGCCTCGGTTTAGGGGTACATAGGTCGTTTATGGGTGTTAGTGTACTTTAGAGCACAGTAGTTAAGAGCTTTATGAACCGGCGTTAGCCCAGAAAACTCTTAACTCCTGGCTTTTTTCTGCGGCTGGAGTTTTGTCGTTAGATTTCTAACGCTCACTTCAGCCACGACTCTAAATACCGGTGTTAGAAAGATCCCATTGAAAAGATAGGATACGCAATTGGCGTAGGGGGATCTGCGGTATGGAAAAGTCGCGGCTGCAAAGTGAGCGTTAGACCCTTTCCTGACTGACTCCAAATACCAGCGGTAGCCCAAAACCAGCGTTAGGAGCCTCTAACGCTGGTTTTGACGGCTAACGCCAAACTCTAAATCTAGGCGTAAGTAACCTTTCTTAAAAATACAATGATAAAGTACCACTGTGAAAATGCATTTTTAAATGACATACATTATAAAAAGACAAACAAACAGAAAAAAATGACTCAAATTGAACTGTAATATCCATTTTCATTTTTAGTCACTTTTTATATAAAGTGCGGGCCTGAATTATCTACTTAGAATCTGCACTGAAGTTTGTCCTGCATCTTGTCATTCTAAATATTGTATCCCTCAGGTTATACTAGAAATGTCCAAAAATACTCCAGTGATAAATCACTTCTTCAGCTGTGTATTTATACTATATAATTCATTTCTGACATTAGATTACGTTATAGAAGCACATATTTTTATTAGATCATCTTCCCCTCGCTCCTTTGTTACAGCGGTCAGCACGTTCTGCTTTGTAGATAACATTAGCACCATAGGACTTTTATCACTAATGCATTTAGGATTCTCTCAAGTATCTTGGAAAATCAATATTTTTAAATAAAAGCTTTATGAAATCTAAGAGAAATTGAATTAGTACGACACAAATGAACAAACCTGCATGTTATATTGAAAATATTGAATTAGTGCTGATTAATGGGTCAGTAAAGAAGCTAGAACATGCAGTGACATTATATCTTATATATATATA
This sequence comes from Bombina bombina, assembly GCF_027579735.1. NCBI lineage: Eukaryota > Metazoa > Chordata > Amphibia > Anura > Bombinatoridae > Bombina > Bombina bombina. Next base: position 463,860,379 of record NC_069500.1, on the reverse strand, counting down.
TATATATATATATATATATATATATATATATATATATATATATATATATATATACAGGTGGCCCTCGTTTTACAACGGTTCAATGTACACCGTTTCAGAATAACAACCTTTTTTTCCAGTCATGTGACTGCTATTGAAAATCATTGAGAAGCAGTGCATTTATTAAAATAGCCAGTAGGTGGAGCTGTCCACTTGTATTGCAGCAAAGACAAGCAAGCTGAAATTAATCAGTTTAACCAGACCTGAGCTATCGAGCAGATTTAAAAGGAACAAGATCTTCCTGTCTATAAATCAGTCCAGATTGGAATGCATAGAAAGAACTGTTTGCAGAAAAATGCAAGTGAAGTCTGTGTTGTGTGATTATTTTATTAGGTTTATAATGCTGTTTAGCAAAACAATTTGTTCATTTAACTTAGTTTAATTATATATTCTGTGTTGTGTGATTATTTTATTAGGTTTATAATGCTGTTTAGCATTTAAAGTCTTCATTTCAAAGCTTTAAAAATAATGTATTAGGTGTTACTTATGACAATTTTGAGAGTGGTTTGGAACCTAATTCCCTCACTTCCCATTGACTTACATTATAAACTGGGTTTCAATTTACAATGGTTTCGATTTACAACCATTCCTTCTGGAACCTAACCCCGGCATAAACTGAGGGCTACCTGCTATATACACACACATACATACACACACACATACACAATCTGATATGAGATATTCACATAAATATTAAAATGAAAAAGTTATAAGGGTTCAAAGATATATGGTATATGACAAGGTATTTGAAAGAAAAAGCGCTATAATGTATATATACATACACGTATATATATATATATATATATATATATATATATATACACTGCTCAAAAAAATAAAGGGAACACTTAAACAACACAATGTAACTCCAAGTCAATCACACTTCTGTGAAATCAAACTGTACACTTAGGAAGCAACACTGTGACAATCAATTTCACATGAGGTTGTGCAAATGGGATAGACAACAAGTGGAAATTATAGGCAATTAGCAAGACACCCCCAATAAAGGAGTGGTTCTGCAGGTGGTGACCACAGACCACTTCTCAGTTCCTAGGCTTTCTGGCTGATGTTTTGAATGCTGGCGGTGCTTTCACTCTAGTGGTAACATGAGAGGGAGTCTACAACCCACACAAGTGGCTCAGGTAGTGCAGCTCATGCAGGATGGCACATCAATGCGAGCTGTGGCAAGAAGGATTGCTGTGTCTGTCAGCGTAGTGTTCAGAGCATGGAGGCGCCACCAGGAGACAGGCCAGTACATCAGGAGACGTGGAGGAGGCCGTAGGAGGGCAACAACCCAGCAGCAGGACCGCTACCTCTGCCTTTGTGCAAGGAGGAACAGGAGGAGCACTGCCAGAACCCTGCAAAATGACCTCCAGCAGGCCACAAATGTGCATGTGTCTGCTCAAACGGTCAGAAACAGACTCCATGAGGGTGGTCTCTAAAAAAAACAAAGTACAGTGGCTATTTAAGTAGCACTGCTACAAATGTCAGGTTGACGGGCCTGCACTCGACACAGTGTGAAAATAAACCTTTTGTTACAAATTTTGAGAGTGTTGCAATTTTATAATTATTTAAAAAGAGTGCTGAATTCCCAGTCTTTACAGTGACTTCATTATATTTCACTAAATCTTCCTTTTTCTTTGTTTAAAATATATATATAAGTGAATTGGAGCACTTTAATAGATTAAACATACAATCATATTTATGCAATAATCATATTTAATTGTTATACTGTGTATGTACTGTAAATATTTCACATTCCAATGTTCTTCACATAGGGGAATATGTTTTAAGTATTTATAAATAGATATTCTGATATATATTTATATATCTATGCCTATGTATAATCATATATATATATATATATATATATATATATATATATATATATATATATATATATATACAGTATATATAAATATGCATTTAAGAATAAATAGAACCTATTCTGCTATGTGAAGATCATTGGAATGTGAAATATTAATATTTCACTTTTCGGCTCCATTGAAGTCTATTGGAGAATACGTTATCACAGTCGGGATATTAAAGGTTCGGCTTTTTGTGTGCCTCCGGATAGCATGCAGGCGAAAATATTTTACTTTTAATATGTGCGCAACCTGACGCATGCAAAAATATGAAGTCAACTGAGGTTAACGTGTGAGATGAAACACAATTTACTGCTCCACTAGTAATCTGCCTATCTGAATACAAGATACATGAAATTAAAGAATTGTAAATTTATTGCAATTTTCATTTTTTTTTTAAAATCAAGAACAGTTCAGTGATAGACTCCTTGAAAAGCATGGTGGATTTAATGTTTCTGATTTCTTTCGATGTGGCCAATTAGCCATGTATTAAATAATGTGCTCTGAGCTAGGCAAACACTCTATGGGATATTGTAGGGCTAGATTCATCATACTTACAATTTAAATTTCATTCAGATAGACTGTAAGGGTTTAAAAGACTTCACAATTTCCTTCTAATAAAATCAAATTTACCTCTCTTAGTATCATTTATTGAAAATTCAGCTACTTTACATGACTGCACACTGAGCACTATATGGCAACTGTGTTTGTAACAATGTATGTAACAATGTTATAGATATAGTGCTCAAGACACATTAGCGAATGCAATTTTGAGCATGCAATTTTTGTATCATCTTTTTCTAATTATGGTCCCAATGTTCAAAAACTGGGATGAAAATAAATAAATATAGGATGAGAGCTCAATCCTATTGGCTGATTGGAACAGCCAATATGATGAGAGCTGCTCAAATCCTATTGGCTGATTGGAACTTTTCAGCCAATAGTAATGCAAAGGACGCCATCTTGGATGACGTCACTTGCATTCAAGTTCCAGTTTACGGCGGCGACCGTATTGAAGAGGAGCTCCGGCGCCGGATGTTTTCAGGATGGACCCACTCCGTGCTGGATGGATGAAGATAGAAGAGGCCGCATGGATGAAGACTTTGCCGGATGGATGAAGATGGAAGAGGCCGCCCAGATGAAGACTTCTTGCCGCCCGGATGAAGACTTCTTGCCGGCTGGATCCTTCAAGTGGAACTTCAAAAACTGTAAGTGGATTGTCGGGGGTTAGTGTTAGGTTTATTTAAGGATTTTTTGGGTGGGTTTTATTTTTAGAGTAGGGTCTGGGCAAGTAAAAGAGCTAAATGCCCTTTTAAGGGCAATGCCCATACAAATGCCCTTTTCAGGGCATTGGGGAGCTTAGGTTTTTTAGATAGGCTTTATATCTAGGGACTTGGTTGGTTGGGTGGTGGGTTTTACTGTTGGGGATTTTTGTATTTTTTTTTTACAGGTAACAGAACTGATTTCTTTGGGGCAATGCCCAGCAAAATGCCCTTTTAAGTGCCATTGGTAGTTTATTGTAGGCTAGGGTTTTTTTTATTTTGGGGGGCTTTTTATTTTGATAGGGCTATTAGATTAGGTGTAATTCGTTTTTATTTTTGATACTGTGGTTTGTTTGTTTTTTGTAATTTAGTGTTGTTTTTTTGTAACTTAGTGTTTATTTTTTTTGTAAATTAGTCATTTTTAATAGTAGATTTAAATAATTTGAGTAGGGTTAGTGTTTTTTAATATGTAATATAGTTAATTTAATTGCTAGTTTAATGTAATTTTAGTATAATAGTTAGCATAGGTTAATTAATAGTTTAATATAGTTTCTTTGAATTCTTTTTTTTTATTATTATTGTTTATTTTTTTTATTTCTTTATTAACATACAAAAAGAAGAAAAAAAAAGAAAACATACACACAAAACAATATCGTTAATACATATAAAATAAAATGTCTCCAAAAGATAAAACTTCCAGGTAGAAATATAAGATTGATCCTTTTCATATCCTTTGTCCCCCTCTTTCCCCTATCCCTCTTTTGTTCAAATTAACTGTCTGATTAGTTCGAGAGAGAGAAAAAAAAAAGAAAAAGGGAACTCTCTCTCCTCTTCCTCTCTCCTCCCCCCACCTCCCCAAATGGATCTACCTAATTTCTCTCTCCTATCCTCTCCCCCTCAAGTTAACTTTAAATTAATAATTTGCTCTATATAGAGTACAACATCCTCATTTTGACAACAGACAAAATCCCTCCAGGTCTTAAGAAAGCAATTTCCTCTTGCCCCATTTAACTTAGACTCAAAAGCTTCCTTAATTGCGGAATCCAACAAGAGTTTTTTAACTTCCGTAGTAGACGGTATTTTAGAGGTAATCCAATTTTTCAAAATAAGAGTCCTAACAATTATTATTACCGTGTGTATAAAATTCATTTTTTTTATCCAAGAATGATGGGTTACCAGAAAAAGAATAGAATCCCTTTCCAATTGTACCTTCCCTTTAATTATCGTGGAGAGGTAATATTCTATTTTTGCCCATAGCTGTTTAAGCTTGGGACAATCCCACAACAGATGGACCAGATTGGGATCTTGAAAGGAACATTTAGGGCAGACATTAGCCACTTTTTTGTTCCATTTGGCTACTCTGCGAGGAGTTAGATAATCTCTCTGTACTATTCTGAATTGTGTTTCTCTATAATATGAGGCAGAGAAAAGTCTTTGAGTTGTTTTAAGACTGTTCGTTAATACTTTATCTAATTCCTCTAAATCTATTATTTTTGTCCAGTGCACAGCTAATTCCTGTATTGACTCCTTTTCTTCTATGGACAGAAGGAATCCATAAATAACCGCCAATAGCCAGTTTAGCATCAATAAGGGGATGGTCTACCCATAATTGAGGGAAATTCTTAGTTAAGCTGAGAATATAGCTTCTTACTTGTAAAAAAGAAAAAATATGTTTTCTTTGTATTGCTGGATTTTTTTTTAAAGTTATCAAATGTATATAATTTATCAAGTTTGTAATCATAAAAATCTCTCACAATCAATGGTTTAGATGGTGACCATGTCTCATAAATATCTGACATATTACCCAATGGGAAATGCCCATTTCCCTTTATCGGTAACCATTTTGAGATGTTTTGCGCTAGTCTCAGACGTTTAGATAGATTTCTCCAGGTCCGTATTATATCTCTATATAGGGGATGCTTGGAAATAATCCCACCCAGCTCTCTATTAGAAGCAAATAGAACTAAATTCAAAGAGAATGGGGAGCAGACCTGTTTTTCTAAAAGCTCATCTAAATATCTAAAGGACCGATTTAACCAATCCACCGGGAAGCGCATTATAGAGGCGTGATTATACCATTCTAAATTCGATAAATCTAACCCTCCTTTACAATAAGGTTGTTATAGCTTAGCAAGCTTAATTCTTGCTTTCCTCCCACTCCAAAGGTAATACCTCAATGCTTGATTGAAACGCCAGAGATCAATCTTCTTGATCAGAAACGGAAGAATCCTCAAGGTATAGAGGATTTTTGGAACAATAAACATCTTAAACAAAGCCACTTTGCCTGTTAAAGAAACTGGGAGTGACGCCCAGGATTTCATCTTATCTCCAGTGTCTCTCAGAACCGTTTGGATGTTATCCCTGTACCAATTCACCATGTTAGCAGAGATTTTCAACCCCAGGTAACTCAGAGTTTTAGTTTCTATAAATTGATAGGGGTGAGACTCCTCCAAGTTGTGTTTTAACCATAGAATTTTGGACTTTGCAAGGTTGATCTTGTAGCCCGAGACTATGCTGTATTGATCCAGAAGGTTCACAATCTCATCAATCTGATTTCTTGGATTAGAAACAAATAACAAAAGATTGTCCTCAAATAGAGCAGTTTTAAATACCTCCTTTCCTATGTTGATTCCAGTAAGCAATTTTCTCAATCTAATAGCTAGGGGCTCAATTATCAAATCAAACAGTAAGGGAGACATAGGACACCCTTGTCGGGTTCCTCTTGTCAAACTAAAGGTATCTGAAATACCATTATTGATCAGTATGGAGGCTTTAATGTCTGAATAGATATTTACAACAAAATCCCTAAATTGCCCCACAATCCCAAATTTCCCTAAAACCTGTAACAAGAAGGGCCACTCCACTCTGTTGAAGGCCTTCTCTGCATCCAAGGATAACAGGAAGGCCTCCCCCGTAGTAACAAATTACGTGAAGAATTATCCTTATGTTAAACTCTGAAGCCCTACCCATAATGAATCCCGCCTGGTCCTGATGAATCAACCCAGTAAGTATTGGATTCAGTCTATCAGCCAGAATCTTCATTGAGATTTTTTTTTTTTTAAATCAAAGTTTTTTATTAAGGTATTTAGCAAAACAATATGGTTACTGTAATAATACACACAACATTTTTGATATACAATGGCCTGTACATATATAGCTTATAAGAAAACATTGTCACCAAATACAGACATTGTCATATATGGTATATAATAAATACATATAGATATCCAAACTAAATGTTCAAACCCAACGAAACAGGCTTGATATATATATATACCTAGTATTGCTGCTGGGTAATGATACCTATTTTAAAATTTTATATACTAAGTTATAAGATAACTTAACACTTGCACCTCCCAGACATGAATAGCTACCTAATAGTATGATACTTTATAGTGGCCCTTTATTAGCTATGACATACTCTTTTGTTATAGGAGGTAACACACTTTTACAATCTTGTTTGTGTAGGTGCAAGAATCAAAACTTATTATTGAGGCATGTCTTATAATAACAACATACATTATACCCTTTCATACTTTTAGAGCGAAAATAGGAAATGTTCAAAACGACAACGTCAAACAAACAACATGTTAGCTCCACTAAAAGAAAGCAAATAATAAAATTACCCATTTGACCAAACTAAAGACAACATTTCTCTATTATCAATGTATATCTTGGAGTATAAAAAACAGAATCTTGATACCTCTTTTTAGATTATAGGATAACTGAACTCTGGTACCTCTAGAGTGTGAATTGCTGCTTATTAGTAGTAAACTGTAAAATGGCCCATTATAAGCCATATCAAACCCTTGCTCATGAGAGGCAACACCTATTTGTATTCTTGAATGTGTAGGTGTAAAGTAGCAGGTTAATACCGCTGCAAAATTCACCATATTGGGTGAATGAGTGTAAAGTATAAGTATTATAATAAAGAATGTGAGCTAGGGGGAAAAAAAATTAATGTACAGTGCATTTGGCAGTACCCAACACCTGACCCCTTCCTGTTCCCCTCCAGCATGTAACCACTACGCCAGCTTCCAATTTAGAACCCCCACTCAGAAGATAGAGGACAGCTTAATTAAGTAGAATGTCTGATTCCAGACCTCTCCTGATCTAACGAATAGATTGAACTAAAATAAATGAGTATGTGTTTAAAGAAAGTGTAGACTCTCACATATAGTTGAGGGTAGCTTGCTCCACAAGAAAGGGCTATTGTGATCTTTGTGAGGGGCTCCTAGGTGGGAGGATCTGCAGTAAGGGTAACACTAAATACACATATTGTTTAAACACCATTTGCCTAGACCCTCCAATAATTGTGGATGCTAAATACCCGAATTGAGTTATGCTAATAATGTTAAATGCCCAATCCCCTAACCAAACAACCTGTTAAATACTCATTATTGACAGAAGGGGAGCTGAAAAGTATAATAAGTCAAACTGCATGTTTAAAGCATAATTAGAACACAATGTCCAGCATACTGTATTTGTCTCTAGCAGAACCTAAGCGGAGGTACCTTCACCGGGACTGGTTTTATATTGTTAGTAGCCCGGGCTCATATTTGGATAGCCAACTGAAAAGTTATCATGAACTTATGAGGGACTAGAACGCTCAATGTGGCTGCCCATAACGAGGAAAAGTTACCCAATGCCCCTCCGAGTTTTGTTGTACTTGCAGTTGTGATAATAAGGGCTCATGCAGGAGCAGGTGAAGGGAGGATGTCCTCGAGAGTAACCCCCTGGATAAAACTTGGTTGTCAAAAACCTGGATCCTAGGTAAGCGTGAGTGATCAGAGTCACATCCATCCCATCTGCAGGAGACCCCGCAGAAGACTGTAAGCCGCCGGTCGTCACCGGTGCCTTGAGTGTCTCTGTATGTAACGCCGGGCAGTCAGCCGCATCCACCCGCGCTAGTTTCTGCTTCCCCACAGGGGCTCCCTCAGTCCCAGAAGCTTAAGGGGTATACACCATACCCAAAATTTCAATTCTCCGCCTCTGCATGTAACCTTCCCTCTGCTCCGGGAGAAGTGTCACCCCTGGCTCTGACAGGTGCGTAATAGCCTCCACTAAGCAGGAAGGAGACCGCAAACCGTGATGCTGCGTCTTATGCTCCATTGTAAACGTCATTTTCTTCTCCTAGTATGATTGCTGTTGTGAGCTGGCAATCGTGAGGGAAATGAGATGGGCAAAGCTGTCGTCCACCCTCTGCGCCAAAGAGGCCAGGAGGTCCCGCACCCTGTAAACCATAAACTCTTCCATGTTGATGAGCTAAGTTATCCCCTAGCATTAGCAATGACAGGAATCTGCATTACCCGGCAGACCGGGGGGGGGGAATAAGCTAAAGTAAAAAGGCCGCCACCATGCCAAACAAGTTATCTTAAATATGAGCTCCGTAGGTACAACCCGCATAAAAAAGGTATCAGTCAATCCGGCTCCACTCCATAGAGCTAGAATCACTGAAGAAAGATCTCAATCTTAGTGTATAGGATGAATAAACTGCATATATCCGTTATAAGGCCTGGAGCTCCTGAATTGTATGTCTGGCTATGGCGGCTGCTAGGACACGCCCCCCCCATTAAGATTTTATAATCAAGACCAAGCAGGGAAATGGGTCTATATGAGGCAATATTTGAAGGGTCCTTATTATTCTTAGGAATCAGAGTAATATTCGCTCTTTTAAATGATATGATGTTTTAAGGCTTGATCTAAAATAGGCATTATAAAGATCCGTCAAAACCGGACCAATTTCAACCCATAGCATCTGATAAAACTCAAGAGGCAAATTTTCCGGTCCTGGGGTTTTCCCCCTGGCCATCAGGCTGATTGTTTTTTGGATCTCATTTTCAGTTATTGGTTGGTTTAAGGCTTCACAATCTAGCTCTGAGATTTTAGGAATATCAGTGCTATCCAAGAATTCTGTGATTTTATCTGAGTCTGGACACTGTGATGTATATAGATCAGTATAGAAGCTCTGGAATAACTGTGCAATTTCCTCTAGCTCTGTATAGATAGTTTCTTTTAATTCTCTAGGTAAGTTTAAATTTATTTTAAGATAGGGATATTGTAATTTTAATGTAAAGTTAGCGCATTGTTAGTCTAGGGGTTAATAGCTTAATTTAGTTTATGGCGATGTGGGGGGCTGGAGGTTTAGGGGTTAATGGTAGTGATGTGGGAGGCCAGCGGTTTAGGCCTTAATACGTTTATTTAGTGGTGGCGGGGTCCGGGAGGGGCGGAATAGAGGATAATAACATTATGTAGGTGGCAGCGATGTCAGGGCGGCAGATTAGGGGTGTTTAGACTTGTGGTTTATGTTAGGGTGTTAGGTGTAACTGTAACTGGTTTTCTACCATATAAATCAATGGGATATCTGGCAGCATCAAACATAAGCTTTCGCTGCTTTCATACTCCCATTTATTCCTATGGCATCCGCGGCCTCCAAGGTGGCGTATTGAAAACCAGGTACGCTGGGCCAGAATAGCCGCAAGTGTACCTGTTAACTATTTGATAACTTTTAAAAAGGGTTAATTAGTGCCAAATGTGTATTCGGAACATCTGTAGTGATGTAAGCATCGATCTGTGTCAGATTGAGACCGGCAGATCGTATGTTACATCACAGATTTCAACTTTTGCTGGTCTGTAAGCTTTGATAACTAGGTCGGATCAAGCTCACCACAATTATGCTGCAGAATTCCAGCATATTTGCGGTTGACGGCTTGATAAATATCCCCCTTAGAGTTAAGCTGTGCAGTATTGAGTTCCGAACATCCCTATTAGGCTATTTAGCCATAGGGTTGAACTGTGGTGGTAGGTTCAGAAAAGGCAACAGCATTTAGGTTAATTTACAAGATTCAGTAGAATTGTTTTAACTGGGTTTAAGAAGGCAATAGTGGGCACGTGTTTCAATTAACTTTAATGAAAAGAAAATCACATCAACATTTTATGTTACATGCAATGCTATGTCCCTTTAATTCTGTAGACGCTAAGGTAAAAAAAAAAGTGTAAGATATTTGAAGATAAATTTGAACAATTTCATAAATAAGCCACTTAGATTGGATTAATATTATGCTTAGAGTGATTTTATAAATAAAACTTATAAATGGAAGCTTTAAGCAGCACAATTATTTAACTATTCCTTTTTGTATTCCCATAGTTCTCAAATGTTTATCCTGAGCCACAGGTACTCAGACAAATAGAATTTACCTTATAAATTGCATTACAAGATGTTAACATGGCATATTCTGCAAAGTAAACTAACAACATTCAATAATCCTGTATGGATTTTATTATGTGATAAAATGTTTGCCTTGAGTTGTTTTCAACCTCAGGGATTTTTATGAGTGTTCAGTTCCCAGACATGAAATATTAAACTCAATTTGTTAATGCAAATATTTTTCAGTGGCTTTTATTAAAAAAAATAAGGGTTTACAATATCTCTGCAAGAGAAGTGATAAAATGATGTTCATGCGCGTTTAGCATAGTTTGTAATCCTGTATACTCTGTATCACCGCAGTACATACATATTTTTTAACAATGGTTCAAACATCAGGAAAAAAAAAGGTCTGTACCTATTTTTTGTATACATTATATTTACTTAAAGGGGCATGAAAGTAAATAAACCACTGGCTGATCTACCTGTATGCATTTGTGGGTAGGACAGGGAACACATATCTTTTCTACACTGTCAGACAAAAGGGTACGGTTGGGGTCCGTTTGTGAACACCTAGGGTACAACTGCTGTGGTTGTACCCTCAATGGATCATAATTACACCTTAAGGAACTAATATGTACCATTTAGTGGTAAATAAGGTACAAGTATGTTTTCAACTGTCAAAGGGTCCATGTCTGTACCATTTAATCCCCCCCTAAAAAGGTACAATCACTTGTGTAACTAAAAGGTTGAGGGGGATGGGTGGTTTAAGGCTGCCAAACCCTGCAAGTCCATATCATTTGTACAGCTCAATTATTTATATTTACATAACTGGCAGTCACCCAAAATGAATGCAACATACATGTTGTACAGCAAAATAATTATGTTCAATCGTTGTTGGTAATATGCAAGAAGCGGGCAAAGCAAAAACAATACTTAATAACCTGTATATTCAATGATACTGTGTTGCTGGTTCTAAATAGCAAACAAGCACTTAACATTTTAATGTTTATATTTAGAGCATCAAGATGTTAACTCTTAAACATAAAGCAAATGTATTAACTAAAATTACAAAGACATTTTTTTAACGCTATAAAATAAACAAGGGCTGTTTAAGAACCAGTTTAAAAAAAAAAAAAAAAAAAAATTGTAACCGTTCCCCAGTCACATACATGGACATTGTGTGACACGCCATAGCGCCATCTCTTGGTTGAAAGTTCCTTGACATGTGTAACACAGCTCCATCTATTGGTAGCAGGTTCATCACCAAAATGTGTACTGGGGAAATAGACTCAGTTGCATATATTTTGCATAGAGTTACAATTCAATGTATAGTTGTGAGTTTTATCGTTTATTCCTCCGCCGAATCCTCCTTCTTTTCATTAGAGTTATATTTTATTATTATGTTATTTTCTATATTTTTTCTATATCTTTATGTTTTATTTGACATGTCACCCTAAAGTAAATGGGGTGTTTTTAGAGTCTAGTACAGAGTGATATAATACATGTTTAGCTCTTTTTGGAACTGGTTGTTTAGCCTAATTCTTTCAGGTGGTTTTGCAGTCTTTTGATTTGCTATATGGCTACAGTATCCAAACTTTTTTTAAAAACTGCAGTGTAGCTATTGTAATACTGTCTGAAAAAGTACACATTAACCCCTTAATGACAGTGGACGTACCAGGTACGTCAGTGAAAAAACTTCCCTTAATGACAGGTGACGTACCTGGTACGTCCTCTGTTGTCTTAAGTGCTGGAAGCGATCATGATCGCTTCCAGCTGCTTACAAGGGATTGTAGTGATGCCTCAATATTGAGGCATCACTACAATCCCCCATTTTACATACTGATGCAGAAAGGGCCACTCTGTGGCCCCATCTGCATTGGCTATGTATTTAATCAACAGTGTTGGTGGATCGGAGCTTCAGTTTCATACAATTACATCTAATTGTTATCAATTTACCGATTTCTCCTTCTCACAATATTCTCCCGGTCTGGCGGTTGCGGCGAGGGGGGGGGCGGGGGGTGGGTTCCAAATTTAAAGCCCATTGAAAAAAACAACCGATCGATCTAGATGCAGTGGCATCTCGGTTGTTTAATAAGGGATCTGGGAGGGGGAGGGTTGAAGATTATTTAGGGGGGGCCAGCTACACTACAGAAAATATTTTATATTTAAAAAGTTAAAAAAAAAACTATTTTGGGGGGCAAATTGGGTACTGGCAGACAGCTGCCAGTACCCAAGATGGCGGCAAATAGACAGAGGGGGAGGGTTAGAAAGATGTATGGGGGGATCAGGGAGGTTGTGGGGTAAGGGGGGATCTATCACTGCAGACTTTATGCAAAAAAAAAAAAAAAAAAAATATTTTTATTTCAGTACTGGCAGACTTTCTGCCAGTACTTAAGATGGCGGTGACAATTGTGAGGTGGGGAGGGAAGAGAGCTGTTTGAGGGGGGTCAGGGGGGATCAGGGGGTGGGATGTGTCAGGTGGGAGGCTGATCTCTACACTAAAGCTAAAAATTAACCCCACAAGCTACCTAATTAACCCCTTAACTGCTGGGCATATTACAAGTGTGGTGCGCAGCAGTATTTAACGGCCTTATTATTACCAAAAAGCAACACCAAAGCCATATATGTCTGCTATTTCTGAACAAAGGGGATCCCAGAGAAGCATTTACAACCATTTGTGCCATAATTGCACAAGCTGTTTGTAAATAATTTCAGTGAGAAACCTAAAATTGTGAAAAATTTAAGTTTTTTTTTTTATTTGATCGTATTTGGAGGTGAAATGGTGGCATTAAATATACCAAAATGGGCCTATATCAATAATTTGGGTTGTTTACTACACTACGCTAAAGCTAAAATTAAACCTAAAAGCTCCCTACAAGTTCCCTAATTAACCCCTTCACGGCTGGACATAATACACGTGTGGTGTGCAGCGGCATTAAGCGGCCTTCTAATTACCAAAAAGCAATGCCAAATCCATATAGGTCTGCTATTTCTGAACAAAGGGGATCCCAGAGAAGTATTTACAACCATTTATGCCATAATTGCACAAGTTGTTTGTAAATAAATTCAGCGAGAAACCTAAAGTTAGTGAAAAAAATTGTGAAAAAGTGAACAATTTTTTTTATTTGATCGCATTTGGCGGTGAAATGGTGGCATGAAATATACCAAAATGGGTCTAGATCAATACTTTGGGATGTCTACTAAAAAAAAATATATACATGTCAAGGGATATTCAGGGATTCCTGAAAGATATTAGTGTTCCAATGTAACTAGCGCTAATTTTGAATTTATTTAGAATGGGTGTATTTTGGTGGTTGTAGATGTGTAACAGATTTTGGGGGCAAAAGTTAGAAAAAGTGTGGTTTTTTTCAATTTTTTCCTCATATTTTATATTTTTTTATAGTAAATTATAAGATATGATGAAAATAATGGTATCTTTAGAAAGTCCATTTAATGGTGAGAAGAACGGTATATAATATGTGTGGGTACAGTAAATGAGTAAGAGGAAAATTACAGCTAAACACAAACACTGCAGAAATGTAAAAATAGCCATTGTCATTAAGGGTAAGAAAATTGAAAAATGGTCCGGTCATTAAGGGGTTAAATGAATGCATATTTGAATGTTATATAATAAATTTAATGAAACAGCATTTGTAATATGCTATGTTGAGTACAAATTTGCCATCATGAGGTACAAAGGGCTTGTCACTGGGGCAGTACCCTTAAAAGGCCAGATTTGCACCATTTTGTAAGGGTACAATATGGTACCATAGCACTGAGGTCCAATCTAGTCACCAAAGGTACATATTTGCCTTTGAAAGGTACAATCTGCAAGGGTACCAATTTGTACCCATGTTAATGGGTACAGCGGGTGTACCTTTGAGGGTACTGCCCCAGTAACAAGCTGTTGACCCCCTAAAGGTACAATTTTTGCACATTTTTTCTGACTTTATCAGCAGATAAGCTTAAGGTAGAGGATATTTAGTCAATAAATTAACTAATCTCGTTCCTCCCAAAATTTCTTAGAGACTATTCAGGATAAGGAGGATGGTGACTTAGTCAGGGAAATCCAGGGGCAGAGTTATCAAATCCAGGATTGTAGTCACATTTAATAGGTTGAAGCTGTGTAGGGAGTGGGCAGTCAAGGACGGACAAGTTGCTTAGCGCTGGACAGGTAGTGGGTGTATTGGGGAAATGGCTAGGTGGTTCTCAACAAACTGGGATCTTTATAAGGAACTGAAGAGCTGTGGGAGGGGCATTAGGATTGTCATGGTTTTGAAAATTTGTAACCTAGAAATATAAAATTACATATTTTAGCAAAATACAGTATTTCTCTAGAACAGAGCTTTCCAAACTTCTCATGTTGGTGACACACATTTTAGACCTACATCATTTCGCGACACAGTAATTCACCAATAGCTACTTACTATTTTAATGGGATGTATGAGGTTGATGGGATGAGCACAGTTTCAGAATATTTAGTGTAATATTAGATAAAGACACTCGCATTTCATCATCAAGCATTTTTAAGCTTCCACTTCCTATCCATATATCAAGAGCAGGAGCAGCAATGCACTACTGGGAGCTAGTTGCAAAAAAATCCCACTGTCTTCTGACTTCAGCTCAGCATTTAAGCTGCCACCCTCAGAGCTCTGTGAGTCCGACTGACTACTGCCCACGCTGTAAACACACTGCTGTCCAACTCACTGGCTACACTTGCAGTCACGAGCCAATTAAGGAGACTACACGTGCAGTCAGGAGCCAATGTGCCACCAAATCCGCCAATGGTAATAGTTTCAGTTCCCACTGAGCTGTGCCAATTGGTTAAGATGATCTGTGACCCACTAGGTATCAATCACGTGTCAACCATGTGATATGCGTAGCAGGCAGGTGGAAAGTCAGAAACCAAAAAACTATTTTAAAAAAAATATTTAAATTTAAAAAAATTTGGGCTGAAGCAGGGACACACCTACACACTGCTGCCGACACACTAGTGTGTCCCGACACACAGTTTGGAAAGCACTGCTCTAGAACATCATTTATAACTGACAAATATTGAAAAAAACAACTTTAGAGCTATTTGATTTTTTTTCTTTAACAATTTAGACGGCTACCTTGCAATCAGAGACTATTTTACTTTTCATAAAGTGCCAGGCTGATGCCACAGTGACCTAGAAAATGATTACTTTGAATAGGTATTGAAGCACTATAGGTTGTACTGCAGCACATGACCAGGGCATTTAACTAACACTTCTAAATGTTATTTTCTTTTCTCTTTTTAAAGACACATTAATGTATGCTGCAAACCAGATTTGTGATTATCACCCAGTTGTTTTAAATCCTTTTATGTTGGAATCAGACCAGGTTTCATTTAATCACAAATCCTCATACATTTTGTATCTTCTCTTTAAAAGTTTATTTTTGTGTAGGTGTCATTTTTTTTTTATTGCTGAATAGGTGTTGTGTTTTACAATACATTATTTCAGTATTGACAAGGTGAAAATATACTAAATCATTTTTGCAAACATAGATATATTGTAAAATACTTCCAACTGAATTTGACGTGCACTACAGCATTGGGAAATATCTACATACTGTACAACATTGCTTTTAAAACTGTAATTTTTTGTTGTTGCCATATTTGCATGATTTTGCTCTCTAGTGACACATCCTTTAAAAAAGCCTTTTCAGTGTTTATCTCATCCAATTGGCTGTGGTCAATTGGGGACAAATATATATTTTTTGCGGAATGTTTTCCAGTCTGTCTGTGGGGAACAGTGGAAAAATAAAAAAATTCAAAATTGAATTAAAGAAAAAGCAAGTAAAATAAAAGTATATTGCAAAATGGTATCACTTTGCATAATTTAACATTTTAAGGGGAAGTTCAATTTTAACAAAGTCCCTTTAAAGTAGTATGTTTTAACTGTACATTTAGAGGTGGGTGCAGATGCAGCTTAAATTTGTTGTTAAGGGACACTATTTACTGAATACATTCCATGTATTTCCATCTAATCATGGGTACTACCATTATTGAACCTAGGTTTCACTGCAGGTATCTGAAGAGGAATTGCTCCATATGAGCAAACAGAACAGCACTGGAATTTAGTGATAGATTTCAACATGGCGGCAACCATGATTAGAGGGGAGGTGGGGAATAGTCAAAAAAGAAAGGCAGTTAGCTTGCTTATAAAATGTATTTAGGGCCAGATTAAAAGTGGAGCACTATTTAATGCTCCTGCTTGAGTGTTAACATGCCCTAGAAGTAAGCTTTTTGCACGCGTCAGATTGCACTCGCATTACAAGTTGAAAGTAAGCGCGCGATTATGTATTACCCTTAAAAGTCAATGGAGCAAAAAAATGGAAAAAAACTAACAGCCTACTCTTGCATAAACCCGATATTCTCATGTGTGCTAAGCCGACATGAAAATATGCATATTTCACATTCCAATATTCTTCACATAGAAGAATATGTTCTATTTATTCATAAATACATATTTCTAAAAAAAACTTAGAACATATTCCGCTATGTGCAGAACATTGGAATGTGAAATATTTACAGTAAATGTACAGTATAACACTATTAAAAATGAATATTGCATACATATGTTTTTACTTGTTTTTATCTTCATAACTGCAAAGGTCTCCAATGCACTTATATTTATGTCAAGAGGGCCGAATTATCAAGCTCCGAATGGCTTCAGGCTCGCCGGAAAACAGAAGTTATACCGCTGCTCCATAACTTGTCCTCTGCCTCTGAGGCTGCGGTCTTCAATCCCCACGATCCTATCCGATCAGGCTGATTGACACCCCCTGATTGACACCCCCTGCTAGCGACCAATTGACCAATTGGCCGCAAATCTGCAGGGGGCGGCATTGCACAAGCAGTTTGCTGTCAGCGTATGCTGTCATCATTTATCGATGTGCGGCGGACAAGATACGCTACATCGTATCATGTCCGTCCACACTGTAATAAATTGGCCCCTATGGGTGTGTACATATGTATGTATATATGTGTTTATATGTGTATGTATGTCTAAATAGATATATACACAAATAAAAACATAAATACATCTGTAAGCACACACACACACACATATATATATATATATAAACATGTACTGTATATGTATGTATCTCTATGTAGTATGTTAAAGCCCTTTGCCAGCCTTTATTTTCCCTGAGACCTCATATATTTGAGCCCTTATAACTTTTTTGTGCAATTTTTTTTTTAATAATAATTATTAGATGGTGTTATTATGAGTGTAACTTTACTTTGTAATGAATTTTTGAAATGTTTTGTGGCATTTTTTGTTTTCACGAAAACAGTTAACCAGAGCTCTGAGGTTGTGTTATCCTGACAAGTATTAAAGGGACATAATACTCATATGCTAAATCACTTGAAACTGATGCAGTATAACTGTAAAAAGATGACAGGAAAATATCACCTGAGCATCTCTATGTAAAAAAGGAAGATATTTTACCTCACAATCTCCTCAGCTAAACAGAGTAAGTTCTGTGTAAAAAGTTATACTCAACTGCTCCCAGCTGCAGGTAAAAAAATAAAATAAAAATGAAGAAATGAACTGCAGCCAATCAGCATCAGCAGTGCTGAGGTCATGAACTCTTACTGTGATCTCATGAGATTTGACTTAACTCTCATGAGATTTCATAGTAAGCTTCCTTTACCTGATTGGTGAAATAATATGAGAGTTCACGAGGCTCATCCCCTAAGCTGTCCCAGGACAGACACACTAATATGCTGCTTAGAAATCCTTTAAAATGGGATGTGGCTACTGAGGAACTTTTGAGGTAAAATATCTTTCTTTTTTACATAGAGATGTTTAGGAGATATTTTCTAGTCAGCTTTTTACAGCTATGCTGCATCACTTTCAAGTGTTTAAACATTTGGGTATTATGGCCCTTTAAATTAAATTGCACTCAAGCAATTGTGTTTACTTTCAACTTGTTATAAGAGCGAAAAATCTGACGCGTGCAAATACCTGCGATAAACCCTTTATCGCTTGCACATGTGTTAGCGCACCATTCGTAATCTAGTCCTTAGTGTTTAATATACAATTAAGTGTATAGCAAATAAATCTTTTTTTTTAAACAGTTCCCAAAAAACTTAAAAGGCCTGCATTGAGACATTACATTATTATGTAGATAGAATAATTTATTCAAAGCAAATTGTATTAGTTGTTTAAATAATAAAAAAATAGGGAAAAGTTTTAGGGTAATATGTTTCAATGTACGAGCTGACATGATACAAAGTAGCATATCATGTCCGCTGCACATCGCTACACATTGAAAACTGCCGACAGCGTATGCATTTATCATTGCACCTGTAGATTTGTGGAGAATCGGCCGCTAGCAGGGTGTGTCAATCAACCCGATCGTATTCTTTAGACCACTGCTTCATAACTTCTGTTTCCGACGAGCCTGAAGGCTCGCCGGAAAAAAGGGGCCTCATGCTGCATACGGAGCTTGATAAATATGCTCCTTAGTGTCCATAAAGCAGTAAGTGCCATCACTTATAAAGGGAGTAATTTAAATATTTAGGGCCCCATGTATTAAAAAGCTGGCGGACAGCTTCTCAACTTGCGAAGCTGTCTGCCCGCTCGCCTTCGCTGCATACGGGCAGCGGATCTGTTCGTCCGCTGGCCCGTATGTAGTATTACACACTCCGTTGAGTGTGTAATGCCCGCCCCTTCATTCGCGCAAGTGAAGGGACTGTCAATCACTGAGAGCTCGCTCACTCTGTAATTTTGCCTCTGAGGTGGCAAAGTGTGTAAGAAGCAGTGGTCTAATGAACACTGCTTCTTACATTGCGGGAAGCAGGCTCGCATGTACAAACCTACCCCGCAAGGACTCCGGAGCAGCTCTCACTCCTTTGTACATGGAGCCCTATTTTTATTTTACTACATATAAATAATTTATTTATGTTACAAGTTTAAAGGGATATGAAACCCAAAAATTGTATTTTGTTATTGAGACATAGGGGTCTATTTATCAAGCTCCAAACGGAGCTTGATGCGCGTGAAGCAACTGCTCCATGGCCTGTCTGCCTGCTCTGAGGCATCGGACAGACATCACCGAACTGCAACCCAATTCAATACAATCGGGTTCATTGACATCCCCTGTTGGTGGGCGATTTGCCGCGAATCTGCCGGGGGCGGCATTGCACAGCAGTTCACAAGAACTACTGGTGCAATGATAAATGCCGACAATGTATGCTGTCGGCATTTATCGATGTGCGGCAGACATGCTTCGCTATAGCGGTTCATGTCCGTCTGCACAATGATAAATGGACCCCATAGAATACAATTTAAATTAAAAGTTTCCAATTAACGTCTCTTATGAAATTTGCTTCATAACCATGATATTCTTTGTTGAAGAGATACCTAGGTATGCATCTACAGTATTACATGACAGCACATAATGCTGCCATCTAGTGCTCTTGCAAATGGATTAAATTCTTGCAAAACTGCTGCCATATATTGCTCCATAAATGGCTGCTGGGCTTGTCCCTGCTTTTCTACAAAAGATACCAAGAAAACAAAAAATTATAATAGACGTAAATTAGGAAGGTGTTTAAAATCTGTCTGAATCATGGAAGAAAGATTTTGGGTTTCATATCCCTTTAATATAGGCCAGAAAAAGAAAGCTTTAACATGAAATAACTGGGCAGGAACAATACATCTTTACAACATAGAGGACGGTAAAGTATTTCTGCCCTGGAATTATATTGAGATCAGCTGACTAAAATAAGGAAACTGGACTGTAAGCTCAAATTTAAAGGTTTTTTTTTTTTCAATATGACAAGAGATTTACTAACATCATAAACAATTCCTCTGGATACAAGTAAAGCATTAATCTTAATGAAACCTAATGAATCTGGAAAATGTGACTGTGGAGGCATCTGCACTCTCTAGTTGTATAATTATGGGATCAATAAATATAGAGTGTAGAAAGTCTCTATATGAGGTGCGCAAAGTTCCCAAAGGCGTTCAAATAGTGGAGGTTTCCAGTGTCTTCCGGAGGAGCAGGCAGCACTCTTGTATAGTGATAATGGATACCTGTATGATCAAAGAGATAAATAGAGGCGCCTCATGGGACAGTATCGTACCAAACAGGGATGTCACACAATGAGACGACACGTAATGTGATATACTCACAAAGGTGGCGGCATATGAGGATGCCTAGTAGAGCGGGACGGGACTTTAGGTCGCCCGACAGACAAACACTGCAGTACGTTGAGACGTCAGGTCACGGGGCTCGTTCAGCCAATCGGCGGCCACAAACAGTCGGCATCAAACGTGGAAGATGACTACGGTTTACGTGCACGTGACATGGAAGTTACGGCTCCTTTTCCTAGAGCGCCCAATAACTCCTAGATGAGGCTCTGCAGTGTTTGTCTGTCGGGCGACCTAAAGTCCCGTCCCACTCTACTAGGCATCCTCATATGCCGCCACCTTTGTGAGTATATCACATTATGTGTCGTCTCATTGTGTGACATCTCTGTTTGGTACGATACTGTCCCATGAGGC
The DNA here is from genome assembly GCF_027579735.1 of Bombina bombina. Classification (NCBI taxonomy): domain Eukaryota; kingdom Metazoa; phylum Chordata; class Amphibia; order Anura; family Bombinatoridae; genus Bombina; species Bombina bombina. Next base: position 463,839,519 of record NC_069500.1, on the reverse strand, counting down.
GCCTCTATTTATCTCTTTGATCATACAGGTATAATTATGGGATAGCTCATAAGCCTTTAGGGTGTAATAAAGTGTTGATGCTAAGTTAGTCTGACCCATAGTACACAAAAATCTAAATCAAAGGTATTGGTAATGGATAACGTTTAACCTGAGACTTCAATTAAGCAGAAGAAGTTCATGCTATGCATATCAGGACAGTGATTTCTATTTTTTACATTTTGTTAAGCAGAATAAAAAAATTGTATCTCTCAAATCCTATACAAAGAAGAATACATAAACTAAATAAATACACCTAGTCCATGGGCATATTTCGGTCTATGCCTAGGGCAGCAGGATTTTTTGGGGAGGAGTACATTTTGAGGAATGACTTGCTTTTTTAATTCCTTGCCACTTCCATACTCTCCAGGTAGAAACAACTTATAATTGATCTGAAGGGGATAATAAAAGAAGATACTTAGTGTTGCATGCTTTTCTCTGAGTCTGGCAGGGATGAGTAAATTGTTAAAGGGACATTTTACTGTAAACTAATTTCCCCAGTGTTCACAGAGACTTGTCTTACCAGCTCCATGGTATTAATTGTACTGGAAATTGTGCCTCAGGTTTAGTTTTGCAATTAACATAGCTGGTTTTGCTTGTTGAAACAATGACTCATAATGAAAATTCCGATACCTAAGTACTGGCTTGGTATATGGCGAGAACCAGGTAAGATAAGCAAGCTGTTCTTACTGCAGACTAATGTGATTAATGTGTTGTTGTTTCAGTTACCAAAACTTGCTATTTCAAATGCAAAAAATGAATGAAGTGTCACCTTAATGATACAGGATTCTAAGACATTTAAGACAATTGGGTGCTTCCAACTTTGTTGCAATAGTTTGGGGAAAGTCCTTTCCTATTCAAACATGACTCCGCTCCTGAGCCCAGAGCAAGGTCCATGAGGACATGTCTTGACGAGTTTGGTGTGGAGGAACTCAAGTGGCCTGAACAGAGCCCTCAACTCAACCTAATGGGACACCTTTAGGATGAATTTGAATGCAGATTGTAAGCCAGATCTTCTTGTCTGACCTTACAAATGCCCTTTTTGCTGAATGGGCAAAAGTGCAAGGGGGACAACTCCTTAACGTCCATGGTTTTGTAATAGGATGTCCAACAATCTCATATAGGTGAATTGGTCAGCTATGTATATATATTACAGTATTACAGTTAAGCCAAGCAGTATCAGATGGGTTCCAGCAAACAATGTGTTTGCTGCTATCTATCTATCTATCTATCTATCTATCATCTATCTATATATATACAGTATATATATACTGTATATATATATATATATATATATATAGTTTTGATACTTATTTCTACCTTATGACACCTCAGTTTACTTCTGTTATTGAATTTACATTTTTCTTGGTATCCTTTGTTAAAAAGTATAGCTAGGTAGAATCAGAAGCAGCAGTACACTACTGTGAGCTAGTTGATGAGTGGTGGCTACACGCATATGCTGCTTTTTATTGGCTCACCAAATGTGTTGATCCCAAGCACTTTGCCATTTGCTGCTCGGTTAAACCTGTTTTGGAAGATTTAGAATGTGATTTCATATAATTTAAGCCTTTAAATATACAATAATTTATATTGATATATGATTTTAATATGTCCATGAATAAGGCTAATACTATTTGCTGAAACGCGTAGGACGATTCCTTATTTTGTTCCAGGTTGCTGGGACTATTTTAGTATTTTACTTTTTTTACTTTGCACGGTATATCCAATAAATTTAAAATTTTAACTCACGCCTGGGAGGTTTGCTGGATTTCTTTCGCTATATGATTTTACATACAGTGATTTTATAACCTCCTCTAGATAAAGTCACTAAAGCTACATGCAGTATTCTTGGTAGGGTCTAACTAGAGATCTATAAAGTGATAAAAACATTTAATTTTACTGCACCAATACTCCTCAAACCTGTTACCAATCCTTTGATTTCATTGCTTCTCTAACTGTAAATCATCTGAAACAATAACAGAAGAAGCCCGCTATATGTTGTTGCAGTGAGGTAAGTATTATTGAATTTACATTATCAGTGAAAATATATAGATTCCCTTGAAGACCACTGACATTATCACTGATAAATATATTAAGCTGTCATGCAGTCAATGGTAAAATTGCTGCCCAAAGCATTGCAAGCATCAGCAGAAGGAAGATTATCCTAGAAATGTTTGAAAAAAATCACACTGACTGTTTATCAGATTACAAAACATACACCAAGATTACAAATTGTGAGTTAAACCCGGTGCGTAAATAACGCAAAAATTAGCGATATCGCACTCTCCATAGCGCTGCCATTACAAAAACCTTCTTGTACTGTGCGATATGGTGCTGTTCAAATTAGCCAATAGGATTTAAGCAGTTCTCATCCTATTGGCTGATTTTAATATTTTAGCCAATAGGAATGCAACGGTACCCCAATATTAAAGGGGTACCTTGCATACAAGCTTAAGTTGCAGCGGACAATCGCCTGAAGAGGATACACGCCGCTGAAGAGGACTAGAGCTTCTGATCCATGCATCGCCCAAAACGACTCCACACCTCCAGGAATCAGATAGAAGATCTTTGCCGCCCATACAAATGCCCCTTTAGTGTAAATGTGTAGCTTAGTTTTTTTTAGACTTACTGTATATGTTTTTTATTTTGGGGGGTTTGTTGGGTTAACTGTTAGGGGGACTTTGTAATTTTTTAGGTAAAAGAGCTGATTGCTTCAGGGCAATGCCCTACAAAAGGCTCTTTTAAGGGCTATTGGTAGTATGTTAGATTAGGGGGTATTTTTATTTTGGGGTGGCTTTTGTTTTTATAGGGGTATTAGATTAGGTTTAATTCTTATTATTTTTTATTATTTTGGATAATAGTTTATTTGTTGTAATTTTTTTTTGTAATGTTAGGTTTTTATTTTTTCGTAGTTTTAGGATTTTTTAATATTGTAATTTTAGGTGTTTTTTGTTTTTTTAAATTGTAAGGTAAGCTTTTATTTATTTGAAGGTAGCTATATTGTAACTTTAATTTAAAGTTAGGGGAGTGTTAGGTTTAAGAGTTAATAGTTTAATTTAGTGTAGTAGTAGCGGTGTTGGGAGCCGGGGGTTTAGGGGTTAATAGGTTTATTATAGTATTTGTTATGCGGGGGGGGGGGGGTTTATGCGTTAAGACTTTAATTTAATTTAGTGTTGGCGATGTAGGTGGGTGGCAGATTAGGGGTTAGTAGGGTTATTTTAGTATTTGCGATGGTGGTTAAGGGGTTAATAGTGCAGTTGATGGGTGTTAGTGTACTTGGTAACATTTGTTATGAGCTTTGTGAAACATTTTTATTTCGCAAAATGCATAGCTACTGGTTTCAGTTCGCAGAATGGATTGCGGCGGAATGAGCTATAACACTAGCATTATAGCCGGACCGCACAACCTGTAATACGGGAGACCTCCACACTCAAAAGTCCTTTTTTTTTTTTAGTGCCGAATGGAGAAATGCATATTAGCTAAAATGCTATCGGTATCGCTGCGACTTGTAATATTGGAGACCTGTATATTCCGCACGCAATGGCCAATTTGTTAGAGATATAGCCGTACCTCAAAACTTGTAATCTTGTTGACTATTTGCATAGTTGGGTTAGACTATTTAAAATTTACCTTTAATGAGTTCTTGAAAAAGTCAGGGACATATTTAAAGGGACAGTCTAGTAAAAAATAAACTTATGACTTACATAGGGCATGCAGTTTTAAACAACTTTCCCATTTACGTTTATCATCAATTTTGATTTAAAAGCTATTAGTTGAAAGCTAAACCTATGTAGGCTCATATGCTAATTTCTTAGCCCTTGAAGGCCGCCAATTATCTGAATGCATTTTGACAGTTTTTTACAACTCGAGGGTGTTAGTTCATGTGTGTCATATAGATAACATTATGCTCAATGCCCTGGAGTTACCTTGGGTCAGCACTGATTGGCTAAAATTAAAGTCTGTCAAACTTTTTTTTTTTAAACAATAACAATTCTGATGTAGACTGTTGCTTTAAGTTTTGTGCTGTTTAGACACAGGAAAATCTGCTGTCCCCAAAACTTCCTACCTCCCCCACATATTTTAGCTTGTATTTGCCTCAGTTTCTCACAAATGTGCAGTTAATTATAAATTTTACTAATAGATTTATTTCCCCTTAAAGGGACATTAAACACATTGAGACTGCAAAATAAATATATATATATTATTTTGTCCTGTAATTTAATTCTGAAATGTGTGGGCTATCCAATTCCTGTTAAAAGTTTAAGTGGGAACTCCAGACTTGACACTGCTGTATGCCATCCAATAACTGGCTTCACACTCTGTTGATCCATTTATAACAGTCCATAACTTGCCTCAGCATAAAAGGATATCTAAGTATGGCAGCACCAATTGCTTTATGGACACTAAAACTTCTCTTTTGTTTTCTTTTCAACATTTAAATAACTAATGTAACTTTAAAAATGCATATGTATATTATTCTTAGGGGCAGATTTAACATAGGTCGAGCGGAGATGATTCTCTGTAGTGAATCATGTGCGCTCGACTTTACTAAATGCCGACAGCACACACTGTCGGCATTTAACATTGCACAAGCATTTCTTGTGAAATTCTTGTGCCATGCCGCCCCCTGCACACTTGCAGCCAATCTGCCACTAGCAGGGGGTATCAATCGGGATGATTTCAGTCCACCACCTAAAAGGTGGCAGAGAAGTTGAGGAGCAGTGGTCTTACGACTGCTGCTTCTTAACTTACATTTCAGGCAAGCCTGAAACAATTGTCGGAGGATGCAGTATTCGCTGCTTACTAAATCTACCCCTATGACTAAGCTTTGCTTTGAATCTATCACTTATTTAGGACTAGGTTACAAGTAGTGCACTAACGTTATAAGCGTTTAAATAGCTAATTTAAAATTAGCCTATTAAAATATCACACCCACGTTAACTTGCGCATATTACAAGTTGAGAGTAAACGTGACAGCATGAGCACAAAATTTGCACTCGCTGGGTTAGCACAACTGAAGACCTTGCATAAGTAAAAAAAAGTTGCATTAAAAACAACATAAATACATATACAAATAACAGTTACACTCATATATACACTATCTAATAAAAATTATTCATATAAATATTTAAAAAAGTTACAAGGGTTAAAAGGTATTTGAATGGAAAGGGCTATAATGGAGATCATCTTTAATCCAGAGTTAATTAAAAACAGTAAGAGTAAGATTAGCCATATGCATTGCATAGATTCATAGGCCTCTATTTATCAAAGGTCTTGCGGACCTGATCCGACATTGCGGATCAGGTCCACAAGACCTCGCTAAATGCGGAGAGCAATACACTCTCCGCATTTAACATTGCACCAGCAGCTCACAAGAGCTGCTGGTGCAGCCCCGCCCCCTGCTAACTCGCAGCCAATGGGCTGCCAGCAGGGAGCTGTCAATCAACTCGATCGTACTCGATCAGGTTGAATTGCAGCGATGTCTGTCTGCCTGCTCAGAGCAGGCGGACAGGTTATGGAGCAGCGGTCTTTAGACCGCTGCTTCATAACTGCTGTTTCTGGCGAGCCTGCAGGCTTGCCAGAAACACGGGGCATCAAGCTCTATTCGAAGCTTGATAGATAGGCCCCATAGCATACAAGGTGAAGCCGTGCTCCTAAGCAGACATGTTTCATGCTCAATGCACTTGTTCACTGCATATAGGAGCTCTGGCTTTTCCCGGATTTTTATCACCTTATTCCTTAAAGAAATAGTACATTCATTAATGTATAATCTATGCAATTCATTGAATTCCTAGAAAACAGTTAGAAACTATATACATGTGTATAACCAGTAAATAGTGTGCAGAATAATATATAGAATGTAATAGTTTCTATATTTTTCTCAATTTGTTACTAATAAACGTTGTACCCTTTAAGTTTACACATACTATACCTCTGCCATCAGTTTTATTTTTCTAATTGTTCTAGATATGTGTTTCAAAGTTTATTCAGACATACAGGTCTATATCATTTCTGAAGTTAAGGCTATGGGGCCCATTTCTAAAGACCGCTGCTTCATACCTGTCCGCCTGCTCTGAGGAGGCGAACAGAGATCACGTTAAATAAACCCGATAGAATACGATTGGGTTGATTGACACCATCTGCTAGCGGCCGATTGGCCACAAATCTGCAGAGGGCGGCGTTGCACCAGCAGTTCACAAGAGCTGCTGGTGCAATGCTGAATGTGGAGAGCGTATTGCTCTCTGCGTTCAGCGATGTCTGTCGGACATGATCCGCAGAATAATACATAGAATGTAATAGTTTCTATATTTTTCTCAATTTGTTACTAATAAACTTTGTACCCTTTAAGTTTACACATACTATACCTCTGCCATCAGTTTTATTATTCTAATTGTTCTAGATACATGTTTCAAAGTTTATTCACACATACAGGTCTATATCCTTTCTGAAGTTAAGGCTATGGGGCCCATTTATCAAGACTTCAGATTCACCAGAAACACCAGTTATGAAGCAGAGGACTAAAGACCGCTGCTTTATAGCCTGTCCGCCTGCTCTGAGGAGGTAAACAGAGATTACGTTAAATAAACCTGATCGAATATGATTGGGTTGATTGACACCCCCTGCTAGTGGCCGATTGGCCACAAATCTACAGGGGGCGGCGTTGCACCAGAAGTTCACAAGAGCTGCTGGTGCAATGCTAAATGTGGAGAGTGTATTGCTCTCCGCATTCAGCGATGTCTGTCGGACATTATCCGCTGATTGGATCATGTCGGACAGACATTTGTTAAATAGGCCCCCATATGGGATAGAAGTATTCAGAGTGAGATATGGCAATTACATCTATTGATGCAGAAAAAAACCTTTGATTTGATAACTTGGGGCCATTTGTTTACATTAATAGAAAAAATTGGGATCACAGGTCCCTTCCTCAGATTGGTCCATATGATTTATAAAGAACCACAGGGTAATATTGTAATAAATGGAAGTACGAAACCTAATTTCTCCAACATTGGTGTGTCCGGTCCACGGCGTCATCCTTACTTGTGGGATATTCTCTTCCCCAACAGGAAATGGCAAAGAGTCCCAGCAAAGCTGGTCACATGATCCCTCCTAGGCTCCGCCCACCCTAGTCATTCTCTTTGCCGTTGCACAGGCAACATCTCCACGGAGATGGTTAAGAGTTTTTTGTAGTTTTATTCTTCTATCAAGTGTTTGTTATTTTAAAATAGTGCTGGTATGTACTATTTACTCTGAAACAGAAAAGGATGAAGATTTCTGTTTGTAAGAGGAAGATGATTTTTAGCAGACAGTAACTAAAATCGATTGCTGTTTCCACACAGGACTGTTGAGATGAAGTAACTTCAGTTGGGGGAAACAGTTAGCAGTCTTTTCTGCTTAAGGTATGACTAGCCATATTTCTAACAAGACCATGTAATGCTGGAAGGCTGTCATTTCCCCTCATGGGGACCGGTAAGCCATTTTCTTAGTTAAACATAAAAGAATAAAGGGCTTCAAAAAGGGCTTAAAAACTGGTAGACATTTTTCTGGGATAAAACAATTGCTTTACTAGGCATATTATGCAGATTCTAACTAATTATTGGTATTATAATCTTGGGGAACGTTTAGAAAAACGGCAGGCACTGTGTTGGACACCTTTTTCAGATGGAGGCCTTTCTAGTTATAGACAGAGCCTCATTCTGGGACTGTATAGGGGTTAAATGTAAAAACGGCTCTGGTTCCGTTAATTTAAGGGTTAAAGCTCTGAAATTTGGTGTGCAATACTTTTAATGCTTTAAGACACTGTGGTGAAATTTTGGTGAATTTTGAACAATTCCTTCATACTTTTTCACATATTCAGTAATAAAGTGTTTTCAGTTTGAAATTTAAAGTGACAGTAACGGTTTTATTTTAAAACGTTTTTTGTGCTTTGTTGACAAGTTTAAGCCTGTTTAACATGTCTGTACCATCAGATAAGCTATGTTCTATATGTATGAAAGCCAATGTGTCTCCCCATTTAAATTTATGTGATAATTGTGCCATAGTGTCCAAACAAAGTAAGGACAGTAATGCAACAGATAATGATATTGCCCAAGATGATTCCTCAAATGAGGGGAGTAAACATGATACTACATCATCCCCTACTGTGTCTACACCAGTTATGCCCACACAGGAGGCCCCTAGTACATCTAGTGCGCCAATACTTATTACCATGCAACAATTAACGGCTGTAATGGATAACTCCATAGCAAATCTTTTATCCAAAATGCCTACTTATCAGAGAAAGCGCGATTGCTCTGTTTTAAACACTGAAGAGCAAGAGGACGCTGATGATAACTGTTCTGACATACCCTCACACCAATCTCAAGGGGCCATGAGGGAGGTTTTGTCTGATGGAGAAATTTCAGATTCAGGAAAAATTTCTCATCAAGCTGAACCTGATGTTGTGACATTTAAATTTAAATTAGAACATCTCCGCGCACTGCTTAAGGAGGTGTTATCTACTCTGGATGATTGTGACAATTTGGTCATTCCAGAGAAATTATGTAAGATGGACAAGTTCCTAGAGGTTCCGGTGCCCCCCGACGCTTTTCCTATACCCAAGCGGGTGGCGGACATAGTAAATAAAGAGTGGGAAAGGCCCGGCATACCTTTTGTTCCCCCCCCTATATTTAAGAAATTATTTCCTATAGTCGACCCCAGAAAGGACTTATGGCAGACAGTCCCCAAGGTCGAGGGGGCGGTTTCTACTCTAAACAAACGCACTACTATTCCTATCGAAGATAGTTGTGCTTTCAAAGATCCTATGGATAAGAAATTAGAGGGTTTGCTTAAAAAGATTTTTGTACAGCAAGGTTACCTTCTACAACCAATTTCATGCATTGTTCCTGTCACTACGGCAGCGTGTTTCTGGTTCGAGGAACTAGAAAAATCGCTCAGTAAAGAATCTTCGTATGAGGAGGTTATGGACAGAGTTCAAGCACTTAAATTGGCTAACTCTTTTGTTTTAGATGCCGCTTTGCAATTAGCTAGATTAGCGGCGAAAAATTCAGGGTTTGCTGTCGTGGCGCGCAGAGTGCTTTGGCTAAAGTCTTGGTCAGCGGATGTGTCTTCCAAGACAAAATTGCTTAACATTCCTTTCAAAGGTAAAACATTATTTGGACCTGATTTGAAAGAGATTATTTCAGACATCAGTGGGGGAAAGGGCCACGCCCTCCCACAGGATAGGTCTTTTAAGGCTAATAATAAGCCTAATTTTCGTCCCTTTCGCAGAAACGGACCAGTCTCTAATTCTGTATCCTCTAAGCAAGAGGGTAATACTTCACAACCCAAACCAGCCTGGAAACCAATGCAAGGCTGGAACAAGGGTAAGCAGGCCAAGAAGCCTACCACTGCTACCAAAACAGCATGAAGGGATAGCCCCCGATCCGGGACCGGATCTAGTGGGGGGCAGACTTTCTCTCTTTGCTCAGGCTTGGGCAAGAGATGTTCAGGATCCTTGGGCGCTAGAAATAGTTTCTCAAGGTTATCTCCTGGAATTCAAGGAACTACCCCCAAGGGGAAGGTTCCACAGGTCTCAATTATCTTCAAACCAAATAAAGAGACAGGCATTCTTACATTGTGTAGAAGACCTGTTAAAGATGGGAGTGATACATCCAGTTCCAATAAGAGAACAAGGAATGGGATTTTATTCCAATCTGTTCATAGTTCCCAAAAAAGAGGGAACATTCAGACCAATTTTGGATCTAAAGATCCTAAACAAATTTCTCAGGGTACCATCGTTCAAAATGGAAACTATTCGAACGATCCTACCTACTATCCAGGAAAATCAATTTATGACTACCGTGGATTTAAAGGATGCGTACCTACATATTCCTATAAAGGGACCTCATCAGTTCCTAAGGTTCGCTTTTCTGGACAAGCATTACCAGTTTATGGCACTTCCATTTGGATTAGCCACTGCTCCAAGGATTTTCACAAAGGTACTAGGGTCCCTTCTAGCGGTTCTAAGACCAAGGGGCATTGCAGTAGTACCTTACTTGGACGACATCCTGATTCAAGCGTCGTCCCTGTCAAAAGCAAAGGCTCATACGGACATCGTCCTAGCCTTTCTCAGATCTCACGGATGGAAGGTGAACAAAGAAAAATGTTCTCTGTCCCCGTCAACAAGAGTTCCCTTCTTGGGAACAATAATAGATTCCTTAGAAATGAGGATTTTTCTGACAGAGGTCAGAAAATCAAAACTTCTAAGCTCTTGTCAAGTACTTCATTCTGTTCCTCATCCTTCCATAGCGCAGTGCATGGAAGTAATAGGATTGATGGTTGCAACAATGGACATAGTTCCTTTTGCACAAATTCATCTAAGACCATTACAACTGTGCATGCTCAGACAGTGGAATGGGGATTATACAGACTTGTCTCCGACGATTCAAGTAGATCAAAAGACCAGAGATTCACTCCGTTGGTGGCTGACCCTGGACAATCTGTCACAGGGAATGAGCTTCCGCAGACCAGAGTGGGTCATTGTCAGGACCGACGCCAGCCTAGTGGGCTGGGGCGCGGTCTGGGAATCCCTGAAAGCTCAGGGTCTATGGTCTCGGGAACAGTCTCTTCTCCCAATAAACATTCTGGAACTGAGAGCGATATTCAATGCTCTCAGAGCTTGGCCTCAACTAGCAAAGGCGAAATTCATAAGGTTTCAGTCAGACAACATGACGACCGTTGCATATATCAATCATCAGGGGGGAACAAGGACTTCCCTGGCGATGAAAGAAGTGACCAAGATAATTCAATGGGCAGAGGATCACTCCTGCCACTTGTCTGCGATCCACATCCCAGGAGTGGAAAATTGGGAAGCGGATTTTCTGAGTCGTCAGACATTCCATCCGGGGGAGTGGGAACTCCATCCGGAAATCTTTGCCCAAATAACTCAATTATGGGGCATTCCAGACATGGATCTGATGGCGTCTCATCAGAACTTCAAGGTTCCTTGCTACGGGTCCAGATCCAGGGATCCCAAGGCGACCCTAGTAGATGCACTAGTAGCACCTTGGACCTTCAACCTAGCTTATGTATTCCCACCGTTTCCTCTCATCCCCAGGCTGGTAGCCAGGATCAATCAGGAGAGGGCCTCGGTGATCTTGATAGCTCCTGCGTGGCCACGCAGGACTTGGTATGCAGACCTGGTGAATATGTCATCGGCTCCACCATGGAAGCTACCTTTGAGACAGGACCTTCTTGTTCAGGGTCCATTCGAACATCCGAATCTGGTTTCCCTCCAACTGACGGCTTGGAGATTGAACGCTTGATTTTATCAAAGCGTGGGTTTTCAGATTCTGTAATAGATACTCTGATTCAGGCTAGAAAGCCTGTAACTAGAAAAATTTACCATAAAATATGGAAAAAATATATCTGTTGGTGTGAATCTAAAGGATTCCCATGGAACAAGATAAAAATTCCTAAGATTCTATCCTTTCTACAAGAAGGTTTGGAGAAAGGATTATCTGCAAGTTCTCTGAAGGGACAGATCTCTGCTTTATCTGTTTTACTTCACAAAAGACTGGCAGCTGTGCCAGATGTTCAAGCATTTGTTCAGGCTCTGGTTAGGATCAAGCCTGTTTACAGACCTTTGACTCCTCCCTGGAGTCTAAATCTAGTTCTTTCAGTTCTTCAAGGGGTTCCGTTTGAACCCTTACATTCCGTAGATATTAAGTTATTATCTTGGAAAGTTTTGTTTTTGGTTGCAATTTCTTCTGCTAGAAGAGTTTCAGAGTTATCTGCTCTGCAGTGTTCTCCGCCCTATCTGGTGTTCCATGCAGATAAGGTGGTTTTGCGTACTAAGCCTGGTTTTCTTCCGAAAGTTGTTTCCAACAAAAATATTAACCAGGAGATAGTTGTACCTTCTTTGTGTCCGAATCCAGTTTCAAAGAAGGAACGTTTGTTACACAATTTGGACGTAGTCCGTGCTCTAAAATTCTATTTAGAGGCTACTAAAGATTTCAGACAAACATCTTCCTTGTTTGTTGTTTATTCTGGTAAAAGGAGAGGTCAAAAAGCGACTTCTACCTCTCTTTCCTTTTGGCTTAAAAGCATTATCCGATTGGCTTATGAGACTGCCGGACGGCAGCCTCCTGAAAGAATCACAGCTCACTCCACTAGGGCTGTGGCTTCCACATGGGCCTTCAAGAACGAGGCTTCTGTTGACCAGATATGTAAGGCAGCGACTTGGTCTTCACTGCACACTTTTGCCAAATTTTACAAATTTGATAATTTTGCTTCTTCGGAGGCTATTTTTGGGAGAAAGGTTTTGCAAGCCGTGGTGCCTTCCATTTAGGTGACCTGATTTGCTCCCTCCCTTCATCCGTGTCCTAAAGCTTTGGTATTGGTTCCCACAAGTAAGGATGACGCCGTGGACCGGACACACCAATGTTGGAGAAAACAGAATTTATGCTTACCTGATAAATTACTTTCTCCAACGGTGTGTCCGGTCCACGGCCCGCCCTGGTTTTTTAATCAGGTCTGATGAATTATTTTCTCTAACTACAGTCACCACGGTATCATATGGTTTCTCCTATATATATTTCCTCCTGTCCGTCGGTCGAATGACTGGGGTGGGCGGAGCCTAGGAGGGATCATGTGACCAGCTTTGCTGGGACTCTTTGCCATTTCCTGTTGAGGAAGAGAATATCCCACAAGTAAGGATGACGCCGTGGACCGGACACACCGTTGGAGAAAGTAATTTATCAGGTAAGCATAAATTCTGTTTTTGTACTCCAGAAAGGGATCTAGGTATTGTATTGACCAGGGATCCAGATAAGTGGTATGCATTAACCTATCCTCAACTATGGACAAAAATGTTCAAGGATCTGGCAAGTTGGGTAAATTTCCCACTTTCTTTGACTGGTAAAATTAACTTAATTAAAATGGTATTATTCCCCAAACTTCTGTATCTTCTACAAAACTTACCTATCTTCATTAAACATAAGGATCTTACAATGTTTAGACGAAATTGTCTAAAATGTTTGTGGGGGGGAAATGTAAGGCTCTTGCTCTACGTAATCTGACTTTGTCAAAGACGGGGGGAGGTTTGGCCTTGCTGGACGTGGAAATTTAAAATCTAGTATGTTTGGGGACATTTGTACTGGAATGGTTAACAAAAGCGAATTATTATGCTATAACTGAATTGGAAGAACACTTAGTTGCTCCATTTGCTCTTAAGGCTCTTGTACATTGCAGAGAGAAGCTACCAGAGAAAGTTAAGAATTTAAAAACTATAAAGAATGTGATCTTTGCATGGCATAAAGTGATGAAAATGTTGCAAATTAATCCTAGATATTCAAAATATTTGACAATAACGGGGAATCCAAACTTCACACCTGCGATAGACTCTAAAATATTTTATAACTGGAAAATAAAGGGGCTGAATTTTGTGCAGCATTTAAGAGATAAGGAAACGGGAGGTTGTAGATCTTTTCAGGATATAAAAAGGGAGTTTGGAATTCTAAATCAAGAATTTTTTGCCTATCTACAAATACAGAATTTTTTTACAGAATATTATGGGTTTTTACAAACCCGGTGTTAGCAGCAAAAAAGTGAGCATAGAGCAAAATTTACCTCCACATCTCACCTCAATACCAGCGCTGCTTACGTTAGCCCTACTCTACACTAAATTACAAATAGCCCTTTTAAGAGCTATTTGTAATTTACTCGCAACACTTGATCAAAATGGAGGCGGAAGTCATCGCTGCCCTTACTGCAGTGTAAAGGGCTATGGACTCGCAATTTAAAGACTTGTCGCATCATATGCTCCTTTTACGCACTGGAGTACCTAACTCACTTAGCCATGAGGCTTGTCAACCAATATCTTACCCTGTGATGATAGAAGGCGGGAGTGACACATCACTATTAGACCTGGCTGAAACTTCTGACATCCAATCTTTTACTGAGCCCAGCACATATCCTAAGCGGGCCAAGGAAGTCTATCTTCGAGCGATCCTCCCTGCTAACCCGGAATCCCAGTCAGACGAGGGCTATGAGGATGCTGCAGTCCCACTGGAGCCTACAGCAAAGCGGCCAATTGTGACGGGACCAGAGCTTAGCCCTATAACATTAAATTACACAACGCAGCATCTCATACAGGCTTCATGTCATACACAGCGTGGAAGAGCCCCTCGGATCCTAAAGACAGGCAATAAGTGTTTATTAAAAGCCACTTACTACGACAGCTCATTAACCCTGATGACTCATCTTTGATGCTGCCTTATCCCCAGGGTTTTACTAACGGGTTCATATAGAGAGATCTTGAGGGAAAACGGAGAGACAAGCCGTACTACCTGAAGCCCCCAATCATTAAAGGAGGGCATAGGCTGACATTCTTGACATGTCCTACTAGTGGATATTGCAAGCTCCTGGAACGCTAATATTTGCTATTTCCCCCAATAGGGGGGGGGGGGGTTCCTTGTTCATCACTGGTGTTCTCTTGATGTTTAGATGTTCATTTGTTACCGCACCATTACTGTTTTTCTCTTTTCATTGTTTTAGATAACCTTCTATGTTGTTGAGACCTATATATGTAAACTCACACAAATTCATGCTCTAGTCAATCTCTACTAACCCTAATTTAGTGTACGGTTGTTGTTGCAGGTATGTTACACAAATATATTATGTTCTACTTGGAACTTCAACACAGGGTTTGAACCTCTTTAATTTTAACTTATTCATACCGTACACCTGAAATACTAAGGAGTTACTACATCTCTATGCTAAATGATCCTTCAATACTTTAAACTACTATGAGTCTTCAGTTTCTGCCCTTGCTGAATGTCTATAATTTATTTCAGTCCAAGGTACCTACTGTCCAACACTACCTCATCCTGTTACAAAGTTAAGTTATAAAATTGAATATTGTTGTCACTACTATATTACTATTATTCTGTCACTTACATAGACAGAGATGAGGTTATAATACAGAGAACCCACATCCCTATATATATGGGAAGAGAGAGGTAATACTTCCTTCTGATTAATCTTAGCAGACATAACTCCTACCTCTCCCTCAGTCAGCGAGGGAGTTGGGAGACAGAATGTGACAGCTTGAGGGGTTTACTATCTTTATTTCTATATATGTAGTCATGTATTGCTGATATTACTGATATGCCTGCACCCAGCACCGCTAATGAGAATCTGCAGGAGTTATTACATACTCCATGTGTACCTCTCTATCATAATAGTTTAAGCCGTAAGGGTGTGATCAACTCTCTACTATTACTTATGATGAATGTGGCTCAGGCTCCGTGTTAATTATTGTGTCAGCAAGTACGTGCATATATATATACATTGCACATATCCTCACTAGCATAGATTTCCTGTTATATAGTCGTATTTCTTTGCATAATTTACCTGGTTCATAGTACCTTGCTACTGAATGATCGCGTAATAGAGGGTAATAAAATTAACAAAATCAACTGTATGTGATATCCAGAACGCCCCAGGTGCAAAGTAATAACTTCTACATTCTAGGTCATACTTGCTCAGAAACATACTTAGTCAATAACATCCCACTACATTTCCCAGCACATAGAGTACCTTTCAATTATGTTGAGATATACACGAAAGCCCTCCACAGTCATGAATGCACTACACAGTTACTTATTGCTCACTATAATTCCCCTCAGGGATATTGTTTGACTGGACAGTTTTATAAGAACAACTTTTATCACTCGCCTATAGTTTAATCCCCAACCTCCATTTATTAAATCACTTATGTCCTCCCCTAGATCACAAGAGTATGCAGCCTTTTTTAAATGTATCCCAATCTACGTAACTAAACCACTATATCATTAAACCTCCCGGACGCGTCCCCACCGTCCCCCCTTATTATTAAAGCAGCTCTTGTCTGCTGACTACCCCCAAAAGTTTTTCATACTATTGCTTATTAACTCCTTCCCCTATTAAAAAAAATAGAGATTTTGTAAGGCTAAGTTCATCTACATATTCATGGGTGAGGTTTTGGAATGGCGAACAGATAGGTGTTTTTAAAATCTATAATTGATCATTTCCTTGCTTATATTTCATTCCCACAACCATGGCTTATCATATCATATGACACGGTTGTTGACCATTTATTTAATGGCAAATTCTCTGTCCTACCGTTTTCATAACAAACTTACAAGCGTTTTATATATTGTTTATTCAGTCACCTACAATATCTGCTCTCCCGTATTATATAATATGCATATTTTCTGATGATGTAAATGGACATGTGTTATCTTATGTAATTGCCAACAATCTCAATAAAAAACTTTTGTTAAAAAAAAAGAAAATATAGGATACGCAATTGACGTAAGTGGATTTGCGGTATTTCCGAGTCTGGCCAAAGAAGTGAGCAGTACACCTGTACCTGCAAGGCTTGTGATACCAGCAGGCATTAAAAAGCAGCGTTAGGACCTTTTAACGCATCTTTTTAACCCTAACGCACAACTCGTAATCTAGGCCTTTATTTTTGGTTGAATAGAGTCAATAACAAAGAGACTAAGCTTGATAAAGAAGATAACTTTTTTATGTTCCAAACCCCTAGAACACAGGTCAATTTTAAATTTGTCAACTGTACAGAAATGTGTGTGGCAAACAAGTAGATGTTAACAGAAAAAACAAATATGCTCAACACAATGTGCTAAAAAACAATACTCTCCTTGTTAAATGAAGTGACCGCTGCCCTTCCTCAGTCTCTCCCCAAGGACTGTATAAGCAATAGACAAAAAACGAAATGGATGGCGCTGGTCTTGCAGAATAGTTAGTTTCTAATGATAAATAGAAATGGACTTGATGTGCAAGTTAAATCTGTTGCAATAATGTGCAATATACTCACTCCTTAAGTAATGTGAGTCCTGCTTCTATGGTATATCCCTTTGCGGTGTGTCCCTCTCCAAAGGAAACAACAAGGTGGTTTTCAACAGGGCTGGAAAAGGATTAGAACCTCATCAGCAGTAAAGTAATAACTTTAAGTTGAAAAAACAAGTAGTAACTTACTTATCCAAAAAAGCAAGTCCGGCTCGTCACTGAAAGAGTAATTTCAAATATAAGAGATAAAAAAGTGGTTTATTGTAGCTCTACGCGTTTCAACGCTCAAGCGTCTTTTTCAAGAGCAATAAAAGACAATAAAAACAAGTAACTGTTACTTGTTTTTATTGTCTTTTATTGCTCTTGAAAAAGACGCTTGAGCGTTGAAACGCGTAGAGCTACAATAAACCACTTTTTTATCTCTTATATTTGAAATTACTCTTTCTGTGACGAGCCGGACTTGCTTTTTTGGATAAGTAAGTTACTACTTGTTTTTTCAACTTAAAGTTATTACTTTACTGCTGATGAGGTTCTAATCCTTTTCCAGCCCTGTTGAAAACCACCTTGTTGTTTCCTTTGGAGAGGGACACACCGCAAAGGGATATACCATAGAAGCAGGACTCACATTACTTAAGGAGTGAGTATATTGCACATTATTGCAACAGATTTAACTTGCACATCAAGTCCATTTCTATTTATCATTAGAAACTAACTATTCTGCAAGACCAGCGCCATCCATTTCGTTTTTTGTCAATTTTAAATTTGTGAATACAGTAATATTGATAGGGAGATCTTTAATCTTGAAGCATTGGAAGTCTAAAAGAGGCCCTAACCTGTTAGAGTGCATTAATAAAATCAAAGGACAATTGATAGTGGAAATACCTGAAAACAAGAAAATTAATTTTTCATATTTAAAGAGAACGTTAAGTCCGGGTGAGTCGCTCATGCCGTTCAGCAGTTGATTCAAAATAAAATTGACGTTCATTCATCATTTATCCTCAATTTTTAACTAATCTTGTTTTTTTTACCTTTTATTTAGCCTCCGTACTTTTTTCGTCTGCCCACCATCTTGCCTATATTGATTGACAGAAATTAACGTTTCAAGTGTGCATGCATTACACCCTAAGGGGCCTATTTATGAAAGGCCTGTCGGACATGATCCGACATTGTGGATCATGTCTGACAGACCTCGCTGAATGCAGAGAGCAATACGCTCTCCGCATTCAGCATTGCACCAGCAGGTCTTGTGAACTGCTGGCGCAACACCGCCCCCTGCAGATTCGCGGCCTCTAGCAGTGGAGTGTCAATCAACCCAATTGTATTCGATTGGGTTTAATTGCGACGATGTCTGTCTGCCTCCTCAGAGCAGGCAGACAGGTTATTCGCCAGAAACACAAGCCCTTAAGCTCCATACAGAGCTTGATAAATGGGCCCCTTGATAGTGTCATATACGTCTCTGGCTTGTGCATGAGACACGCATGCGTATTCCGCTTTCTTCTTATTTTGATACATATCATCACTCACAACAATTGCGCTAAAATTGACACCCCCTGCTAGCGTCCAATTGGTTGTGAATTTGCAGGGGGCTGCATTGCACAAGCAGTTCACCAGAACTGCTTGTGTAATGATAAATGCCGACAGCGTATGCTTTCGGCATTCAGTGATGTCTGTCGGACATGATACGCTGAGTGGATCATGTTGGACAGACATTTGATAAATCGTCCCCTTAGTATCCATAAAGCAATTGGTGCTGCCATACTTAGGTGTCCTTTTATGCTGAGGCTATAATTGGATGGCATACAGCAGTGTCAAGTCTGGAGTCCCTACTTAAACTTTTAACAAGAATTGTAAAGCCCACAAATTTCAGAATTAAATTACAAGACAAAATAATATATATTTATTTATTTTGCAGTCTCAATGGGTTTAATGTCCCTTTAAGGGGAAAGAAATTTAACAGTACAATTTATCATTAACTGCACATTTGTGAGAAACTGAGGCAAATACAAGCTAAAATAGGTGAAGGTGGGGAGTTTTGGGGGACAGCAGATTTTCCTGTGTCTAAACAGCACAACACTTAAATGGACAGTGTACACCAGAATTGTTGTTTAAAAAGATAGATAATACATTTATTTCTCATTCACCAGTTTTACATAACCAAAACAGTTATAGTAATACACTTTTTACCTCTGTGATTACCTTGTACCTAAGCCATACAGACTGCCCCCTTATCTCTGTTATTTTGACAGACTTTAATTTTAGCCAATCAGTGCTGACCACTAGCTAACGCCAGGCCAGGAGTACAATGTTATCTATGTGACACACATGAACTAACACCCTCTAGTTGTGAAAAACTGTCACAATGCATTCAGATAAGAGGCGGCCTTTAAGGGCTAAGAAATTAGCATATGAGCCTACCTAGATTTAGCTTTCAACTAATAGCTTTCAAAGCAAAATTGATGATAAATGTAAATTCAAAAGTTGTTTAAAAGTGCATGCCCTATATGAGTCATAAAATCTAATTTTTACTAGACTGTCCCTTTAAATATGTCCCTGGCTTTTCAAGAACTCATTAAAGGGACATTTTAAATAGTCTAACCCAACTTTACAAATTATGTTTTGAAATCTGATAGTGTGATATTTGTTTTTAATACATTTCTAGGATAATCTTCCTTCTGCTGATGCTTGCAATGCTTTGGGCAGCAATTTTACCATTGACTGCATGACAGCTTAATATATTTATCAGTGATAATGTCAGTGGTCTTCAAGGGAATCCATATATTTTCACTAATAATGTAAACTCAATAATACTTACCTCACTGCAACAACAGATAGCGGGCTTCTTCTGTTATTGTTTCAGATGATTTACAGTTAGAGAAGCAATGAAATCAAAGGATTGGTAACAGTTTTGAGGAGTATTGGTGCAGTAAAATTAAATGTTTTTATCACTTTATAGATCTCTAGTTAGACCCTACCAAGTATACTGGAGGTTATAAATAACAAAAAAAAACTGTCACTGAGGGCTACTAAAATGATCTTAAAAACAAAATGTATGTAAAATCCTATATTATTGTATATTCAAAGGCCTAAATTATATCAAATCACATTCTTGATCTTCCAAAACAAGTTTAACCAGGCAGAAAAGGGTAGGGTGTTATTTTTAATCATTTTAAAGTTGTCCTTTGTTTACTGATATTTAATAAATGTACTGAGTTATATAAGGATACAGCAATACTTAACATGTAAACAGAAATAGTTAAAAATGGCAAAGCGTTTGGGATCAACACATTTGGGGGCCGATTTATCAAGCCCTGTATGCATCTGTTTCCACCAGAAACAGGATTTAAGAAGCAGTGGTCGGGTTGATTGACACCCCCTGCTAGCGGCCGCAAATGTGCAGGGGGCAACATTGCACAAGCATTTCACGAGAAAGGCTAGTGCAATGATGAATGCCGACAGTGTATGCTATCTGCATTTATCGATTTGCAGTGGACATGATCCACTAAAGCAGATCATGTCCGCTCGCACTATGATAAATCGGCCCCTTGGTGAGCCAATGAAAAGCAGCATATGCGTGTAACCACCACTCACGAACTAGCTCACAGTAGTGCACTGCTGCTTCTTATTCTACCTAGCTATACTTTTTAACAAAGGATACCAAGAAAAATGTAAATTCAATAACATAAGTAAACTGAGGTGTCATAGGGTAGAAAGAAGTAGCAAAACTATACTATATAGATAGATAGCAGCAAACACATTGTTTGCTGGCACCTATCTCTGATACTGCTTGGCTTAAAGGGACAGTAAACCTAAAAAATAATGTTATATAATTCTGCACATAGTGCAGAATTATATAACATTATTTTACTGCTATAGTTATAAAAGCCTTTTTTCCCTTTTATTATTTAAAAAACATACCGCTTTTACAGACCCGCTCTCTGCTCTCTGCTGAGCGGGTCTGTTTTTTTTAGTCAGCGCATCGGGCCAGCTGTATAGTCACAGCCCTGACAGCAGGAGCGAGCTTCACTTAATGTTATGGCGCGGTCGGGCTGGGCTGTGACTATACAGCTGGCCCGATGCGCTGACTAAAAAAAACAGACCACTCAGCAGAGAGCAGAGAGCGGGTCTGTAAAAGCGGTATGTTTTTTAAATATTAAAAGGGAAAAAAGGCTTTTATAACTATAGCACTAAAATAATGTTATATAATTCTGCACTATGTGCAGAATTATATAACATTATTTTTTAGGTTTACTGTCCCTTTAACTGAAACACTTTAATATATACACATAGCTGACCAATTCACCTACATGAGCTTGTTAGACATCCCATTACAAAACCATAGACGTTAATATGGAAGTGCCCCCCCAGCACCTTTGCCCATTCTGCAAAAAAGCGCATTTGTAAGGTCAGACACTGAAGTCAGACAAGAAGATCTGGCTTTTAATCTGCATTCAAATTCATCCTAATGGTGTCCCATGAGGTTGAGTTGAGGGCTCTATTCAGGCCACTTGAGTTCCTCCACACCAAACTCTTCAAGACATGTCTTCATGGACCTTGCTTTGGGTGAGGGGCACAGTCATGCTTGAACAGGAAAGGGCTTTCCCCAAACTATTTCAACAAAGTTGGAAGCACCCAATTGTCTAAAATGTCTTTGAATCCTGTATCATTAAGGTGACACTTCATTGAAACTAAGGGGCCTAGATCAAACCCTGAAAAACAGCCCCAGACCATTATACCTCTTCCAAACTTTACATTATGTACTATGCATTTCAGTAGGTAACATTCTTCTGGCATCTGCCTTACTCAGATTCTTCCATCAGACTGCCAGATAGTAAAGTATGATGATCACTCAAGAGAAAACATTTCTACTGCTGCAGAGTCCAGTGGCACTGGCAACGTGCTTTACACCACTTCAGCTGGTGCATGGCATTGTACATGTTGATGTGAGGCTTATGTACAGTTGCTCAATAATTGAAACCCATTTCATGAAGCTACCGACATAAAGTTCCTATTGCTTCTAGAGGCAGTTTGGAACTCTGTAGCGTGTGGTGGAACAAATAATAGGTAATTCTATGTGTTTCAGCACTGTAAGTGTATGTTCACTACCTGTTTGTTTCTGGTCTGTTGCTCACAGACACTTCAACTTCAAAATAATAACACTTACAGTTGACAGGGGCAGATATATTAGGGCAAAAACTTAATTAATCTGAGCTTTTTCGTATGACCCATTGTAATGCCAATGTTTGTAATTAGTAAGGTGTCCACATATTTATACATAAAAACTAGTACAAAGCCATGAAAGCTCCATAGATGAAGATAGATGTAAATGGAAAACATATGAAACTAGGTGCATTCTTAGGAGAAAATTGCAGAAACATATCAAAATATAACTTAGCATTATCATATATTGGTAGAGATTTGTAAATGACCATAGAATAAACCATTGATCTACTTCAGTGCAGAAACATACTGTGACCAGTGACAGCTCTATAATTTCAGCAAAGTAAATCTTCTTGAGAAAGCTTAACCATAGGTGTAAAGTTGTATGCTTTTCAATTGATATGCTTTTAAAGGGACAGTCTACTAAAGAATTTTTATTTTTTTAAGAATTAGATAATCCCTTTAATACCCTTGCATTTTAGCCAATCATTGCTGGCTCATAAATAACCTCACAGGAGTGAGCACAATGTTATCTATATGACGCACATGAACTAGCACTGTCTAGCTGTGGAAAACTGTCAAAATTAACTTAGATTAAAGGCGGCCTTTAAGGGCTTAGAAATTAGCATATGAGCCTACCTAGGTTTAGCTTTCAACAAAGAGGACAAAGCAAATTTGATGATAAAAATTAAATTTGAAAGTTGCTTAAAATTGCATATCCTATCTGAATAATGAAAGTTTAATTTTGACTGTCCCTTTAAGCAAGGATGCTGGTTTCTCTAAAGCAGAGCTTTCCAAACTTTTCATGTTGGCGACACACTTTTTAGACCTACATCATTTCATGACACAGTAATTCAGTTTTACTGGCAAACAGGAGGTTAAACTAACTTGTTTTAAGAGATACCGACTCATACATAAATGATATAATAACGAAATGTATTTACAAGTAACCGTATGTATGTGCAAGAATTAAAAAAAAGTTTAATAACACCAATAGCTACTTACTATTTTAATGGGATATATGAGGTTGATGGGATGAACACAATTTCTGAATATTTGGTGGAATATTAGATAAAGACACTCGCATTTCATCATCAAGCATTTTTAAGCTTCCACTTCCTATCCATATATCAATAGCAGGAGCAGCAACGCACTACTGGGAGCTAGTTGCAAAAAAAAAAAACCACTGACTTCTGCTCAGCATTTAAGCTGCCACCCTCAGAGCTCGGTGAGTCCGATTGACTACTGCCCGCGCTGCAAACACACTGCTGTCCCACTCACTGACTACACATGCAGTCACGAGCCAATTGAGGGGACTACACGTGCAGTCATGAGCCAATGTGCCACCAAAGCCGCCAATGGGAATAGTTTCAGTTCCCACTGAGCTATGCCAATTGGTTAAGATGATCTGTGACCCCCTAGGTATCAATCTTGTGTCAACCATGTGATATGCGTAGCAGGCAGGCGGAAAGTCAGAAACCCAAAAAAAAATTTTTTTAAATTACATTTTAAAAAATTTGTGCTGAAGCAGGGACACACCTACACACTGCTGCCGACACACTAGTGTGTCCCGACACACAGTTTGGAAAGCACTGCTCTAAAGAGTTGAGCAAGGTTGTGGAAACTGAATAGTTTTTGGCTTTCACAGTAATTCCACTTGATACAAATTGATACAGTGAACTAGCAGAAAACTAATTTAGATGTCTATTTGTAAAACAAATTAACTTGAGACCAGGTAGTGCTGGTGTTTGTTCTTGTTGTCAGCTCTATAATTGGACCAGGTAAGAGCACAGGGCCATGGCAACATTTGAAAGAGATGGTACATAGTGCTTTTTAATAGAAATTACACTTCATCAGTTGGGTATCTGCATGCTCATATATGAAATTTCAGTCTGCTTAACTTTAATATTTAAGACAGTCTACTATAGTAGGGCCTAGACAGTAGTGAGTTATAGGCCAGAGCACCCAAGGTGATCCTGAAATTCTGAATCTTACGGAGGCCTGAGCACAGGTTTGAAAACTTCTGTCTTTGGTGGATACCAATAAAATGAAACAAAATTGATAGTAAAATGGAAAGCTGTTTAAAATTGTATTCGTTATCTGAATCATGAAAGAAAAATTGTGGGTTCCATGGCTCTTTATTAAAAATTAAAGTTTTATATTAAAGTCCTTTGAGTTTCAATAAATTGGAGTACTATGTGGATTTAAGTTGAGTACCCAGGCAGTTGTGGAAAATTTGCAGGGAGTGCATTGTCATTGGTTTTAGATGATAGATAGATAGATAGATAGATAGATAGATAGATAGATAGATAAATTGGCTTAGCGCACCGTCAACTTAGCAACTGAGTGATATTGGACATGACTTTTACTAAATGTCACCATAAAAGTCTACTATGTGAGGGATTTACGACACTTGCAGATGTTAGCGCACCAAGAACTATCACTTAAACAATAATAAATAACTTTTATATATAAGTGCAAAAGGATAGAAGTGCTATTGATTTCGCTTGATTGATGTTAACGCACAATAGTGCTAATATTTTTGTGCTCCATTTATAATGTAGCTCAACAGGTTTATTCCCTTTGCAAGCGATAATGCTATAATAAAATTCTCTAACAAATTAGCCAATTTTCTTGTTGCCCTTTTACTCCCCTTGTATTTGTTTTAACTTTTTTTCTTTTTTTTTTTTAACCAATGTTGTTATAAAGTAGCTTGCGCAAATGTGTTTCATTAATTAGCATGGGTTATTGTTGTTTTTGCAGTTTATCATACATGCCTTTATTCATGACCTCCATAATGTGTTTTTAAATGTTTTTTATGCCTTTCCTTATTATTCTTAAGGACCCTATTATAACTGGAATTTTAAATTGAATGAAAATGCTACATAATACTAAAGTGCCATTACCCCTTTAAAGTCTTATGTCTGTCGAATACATTATTTCTAGAATCCTGTTAAAATCAGTTGGATCCAATGCATTCTTTATATTGCACCATTTTTGCTACCAATAGGCGTTTTGTTATTGAATATGTATCTTTTTTCTGCAGCTCTTTGTTACAGAACTAGACAACACAATAATCCTCAGTCAGAAGAAAGAATACAAAAGACCCTTTTAATTTGTACTAAATACGTAGAATACACATTTCAAATTCAATTAAAATAACTCTTGTCAACCTGGGTTTGTAATTGTACCTTTGACTTCTTTGCTGTAGTTGTATTGTGCACTTCTAGGTAAATGGCAAGTGGGGCAGTTTAAATTAGTTATTATACTTAGAAATAATGGTTTTATTTATGCTAAAATACTTTCTTGCATTACTTTTGACAAAACTGTTCCACAAACCAAAAGTAATGAGTTTCCTATTTGGGATTAAAGTTTTAAACTTCAGTGTCCAGTTCTATATTTTTTTTAAATGAGTTGGTAACATTAACCCTGCTGCCATATTTTATGTTGGTATTTCACAATAGTAAATAAGTAACATGACCCATAAGGTGTTTTAGAGAATTCACCCTGCTGTCATAGTTTATGTTGGCATTTTGCAATAGTAAATAAGTAACATGACCCATAAGGTGTTTTAGAGAATTCACCCTGCTGTCATATTTTATGTTGGCATTTCGCAATAGTAAATAAGTAACATGACCCATAAGGAGTTTTAGAGATTTCCCCCTGCTGTCATAGTTTA
This sequence comes from Bombina bombina, assembly GCF_027579735.1. Taxonomy (NCBI): domain Eukaryota; kingdom Metazoa; phylum Chordata; class Amphibia; order Anura; family Bombinatoridae; genus Bombina; species Bombina bombina. The sequence goes on along the minus strand of NC_069500.1, from coordinate 463,813,811 downwards.
TGTTGGCATTTCGCAATAGTAAATAAGTAACATGACCCATAAGGAGTTTTAGAGATTTCACCCTGCTGTCATATTTTATTTTGGCATTTCGCAATAGTAAATAAGTAACATGACCCATAAGGTGTTTTAGAGATTTCACCCTGCTGCCATATTTTATGTTGGCATTTCGCAATAGTAAATAAGTAACATGACCCATAAGGTGTTTTAGAGATTTCACCCTGCTGCCATATTTTATGTTGGCATTTCGCAATAGTAAATAAGTAACATGACCCATAAGGTATTTTAGAGATTATTGGTGGACTAATATGTTTTAAGCTTTGTTTAAGCTTTCTCTCTTGTTTTAATAACCATATTGAGAGTAGGTTGGACTATCCAAAGGCTCTAGAATTAATTTTCCATTGAATTGCTAATACATTAACAATGTATCTTACAGCGACAACAAAAAATTATAATATATATGTAGAAAAGAAAAAAAGCATATCTATATAGAAACTATAATTAATAATAAACAAATACTTTGGGCTAGTAATCTCAAGGGGGATGTAAAATATACTGTTGGTATTTGTGGTCACCTGTTAACATACATGGCAGCTGTTCTAAGCATAAACTCTATTTATGGTAATTGACAGAAATCTCTTTTGTAATCAATCAGTTGCACAGGGTGCTCCATATCAGCTTCTATTTGTGTCAGTGGCCAGAAATGATTTCTTGCCTGGTGTGCTACAACACTAGTGGTATCTCCAACAGGAAATGGAAATGGCAATATAAGTAAAGCAGTGCGTGTCATACTGTTATTGTTTTGCAGAACTTGTGTGTGTTAAGCAGAGTTCCAGCAGTGAAAGTGTAGATACTTCTATGCATGCGTTTATGAACTTGGTTGCTATTCCCTTTAGGCCCTTTCACCCCACAGTATCAGGTTTTCCATTATTTACTCTGACAGTCTGCTGGCTGCAGCACCAAGGGCTGTCTGTACAGGCACCACTAATCATCTCTCACCCTGTCACTACTGAGATGGCAATTTTACAGCTGGCAGCTTTAATCATGTTAAATTTGCAGGGTGCACTTTGTTGTGTGTTTGGGATTTCAAATAAACTGTCTACAAAATGCAATTCACATCACACTCATCTCCCAGGGAATGTCCAAATAATTCTGCAATCTTACATTTCCAGCATTTTTAGTCTATACAAATTCTGATAAGGGTGCATAGAGCCAGGTATGTGTGTGTTTCTTTACTTCCAAGATGTGTTACTCAAACGTCGTACATTTACCAGACTTCCATTTACACATCATCTGTATGGTTCAACGGTCTTAATTACAAGGGACAATTTGACAAATACTTATTTGCCTATATGATGTAAGAAGTAATAATTTCCAAGGATTACAGTGGATGTATTACTGGTAAAATAAGTGCAGCTTTTTTATAGGTAATGAAAAAAGCTATGCATGTGTAGTACGCAAGGACTTTTGAAATACAAGGGATATCAAATAATTAATGTGTAAATAATGTAAAAATTGATTTCAGCAAAATCAGTTTATAAAATATTACATGTCCTGCAAATTTGGTGAAATTAATCAACATTTCATTGACATTAATATGGTGGAATAACAAAACAAAAATATTTAGAAATCTTGTTTATGAACTCTGAATTTTGGAGATTTAAAAAATAAAAGAAACAAGTAAGAACCATTTTTTTTTATTCAGTCTGCACAGCCTTCCATCAAACTGCAACATTCTATTCAAATTATTGGTTGCACATTCTAGTAACCAATTTATAACTGTCTCTGATTTACCTTAGCAGGAAAGAAAACCTAGGTTACAACATGGCAGCACCCATTGCTTTATATGCATGTAAACTTTACACTCATTTTTTGTCAATATTTAAACATTTTTTTTTTTTTTTTAAATAACAGATTTGCACATTCTAAGGCTAATCTTTGGCTATGTCATTTATACACACTCACACACACATACATATATGTGCAGTTAAACACTTCAACAACAGATTTGCCTACAAAATATAATTTCAAAATTGTTTAAACTGCATTTCTGTTAACATAACTTCATTTTTGTCTAGCACCCTTTTAAAAAAAAACATTGAGCCCAATTAGTGAGCTGTAAATGAGCTAATGTGAGCTACTGCACTGATCAAACTATAACTGGGTAAAATATTGCAAAGTTATGGTATTGAATTCTTCAGTTCTCACAGAATTGGGAAACTAAACATTTTTAAAATGCAGTAAAGTGGAGGAAATACATAATGTTGTTTTCTTCACAATGCATAATTAAACTTTGAAATAATTTACATTCTATATTTTATTCTCAAGTGTTTTATGTTCTTTAAGTGATCTAAAGGTTTACTTACCACCATATCCATAGCATGCTTGATTTATTGTATTTGCTCCTCCCACTTATATATGAATCTTATTAAATATAGTAGCTCCCTCTCTTTAATTTTTTCAGTTTAAATGTTGCATGTTCACAGAGATGGTTGAGTATCAGAATTTTGATATTCAAATAATAGAATTTATATTATCATTCAAATATATTATATAGGATTCAGACATTCTGTTTGAATATTGATCCCATTGGGCTTACAAAGAAGATTCCCTGCTTCCTGCATTTTAATTTAATCCTTATTAGACAACATTCAAACGTTAATATTTAATCTAATGTTATATTTGATATTTAAATGTTGCATTAAATTAAATTAAATTAAAAAAGGGATTTAAAAAAAAAAAAAATCTTGCAGGTGGCAGATTTTGAGTGTTACAGTTTTGACTGCAGTACTTTGATAATATTTTGTAACTGCCAGATTTGCATTAAAGGTGATTGATGCCTGACAAAAGGAGATTATTTGAGTGAATGCCTCCATGAACACAATTAAACTGATGAAGTCACAAATATACTAGAATCTTGTCCTGTTTGGAGATGAGAAATATTTTGTGCAGCTTTCTGTATCTAAGCACAGAAAAGTATATATATTGATATAATACAAATAATAATTGGTTTTAAAATTCTTTGTTTCTAGGAGACACAAGTATTTGAGCTGTCTTCAGTAAGGCAGACACTGCAAGCCGATCTAGAGACATCAATCCGACGTATTGCAGATCTGCAGGCAGCACTAGAGGAAGTTGAATCAAGTGATGACAGTGACACAGAAAGGTATTGTCATGTGAAATTAAAGCAGTGTACAATATGGGAATGCTACACTTTATTAGTATTTAGTATTCTGCAGTGCATTAAGATAGTTGCTAAATATCAGAAATATTCTAATTATTACTGTACTCAAGAGAGATCAAATTCTTCCATTTTCAGATTTTCAATTAATAGTACTTTAGAAAATCTCCAAAAAGTGAATGATCCAATCAACTTTTTTGATACTCTATGGCAAGATAGATACCAGATATTCAAACCTGAAGGCATTTAAAACCATTAGAAAACTAATATTTATTTTTATTTTTAACCCGTGATATAATTTTAGAAGGAGATTCCCCGCTTCCTCCATTTCAATCCTTCAGGAAACACTTTTCGCAACAGATTTTACATGACTTTTTTATTTATCAAATTCAAACTTAGGGGCATATTTAACAAAGGTCTGTCGGACCTGATCCGACAGTGCGGATCAGGTCCTACAGACCTCGCTGAATGTGGAGAGCAATATGCTCTCCGTATTCAGCATTGCACTAGCAGCTCTTGTGAGCTGCTGGTGCAACGCCGCCCCTGCAGATTCACGGCCAATCGACTGCCAGCAGGGGGTGTCAATCAACCCGAACGTACTCGATCGGGTTGAATTGCGGTGATGTCTGTCCTCCTGCTCAGAGCAGGCGGACAGGTTATGGAGCAGCGGTCTTTAGACCGCTGCTTCATAACTGGTGTTTCTGGCGAGGCTGAAGGCTCGCCAGAAACACAGGGCTTCAAGCTCTATACGGAGCTTAATATATATGCCCCTTAGGGGTCAATTTATCATATGTCGGGCGGACATGATTTGCTGTAGCGAATCATGTCTGCTCGACATCGCTACATGCTGACAGCATACGCTTAAGGCATTTAACATTGCTCAAGCATTTTTACTGAAATGCTTGTGCAATTCCGCCCCTGCACATTCACGGCAGGGGGTATCAATCATCCCAATCGGATCGGGATAATTGCAGTGGCAGACAAGATAAGGAGCAGCGTTCTTATGACTGCAGCTTCTTAACTTATGTTTCTGGTGAGCCGGAAACTACGGGGTAGATAGCAGCATCTGCTGTTTATTAAATCTACCCCTTACACTCTTCACACAACATAGCTGAGCATGCTCAGTTCAAATTTAATAATAGATATGTGCGTTTCGTTTTGTTCTGAATCGAAATTCGGACGAAATTGTCAAATTCGGAGCTTCGGATCATTTCGAATGTCTGAATTACCGTAGCAATGAAACTAATAAATAAATCTTAATTAGTTCAGATTTATTCGTTACATTTGGATGGCCATGGACTAATCACAATTACACTAGTATTGTACAGTATATTAGGTTATATCACTCTGCTATGGGTTACACCTAATATAATAGTACATAGTACTAGTCTGATGCACAGCACATCCCACCTAACACATACCGAACTTCTGAATTTACGTATCGAATCTGAACCGAATACATCCAAATACATCTGAATTTATTTGAATCCAAAATAAATGCATTTGAATGTATCCAAATTCGAATCGATCCGAAAACAAAATTCGAAACGGTCCGAAACGAACCAAAACAAATTTTTCCACCACGCACAAGTCTATTTAACAAGCATATAATACAATAATCTGAATGTTTGTTCATGATTGCAATTAAGTCTTAGGACATTTTTAAAAATTAACAGAAAATTATATAAAAATATTAATTGCATGAATGTCATGAATTTAAGGGACATAGAAGTGCAAAAAGAAAATGGCCTAATATGTTAGCGCATTTTATTACTGCACAGTTACTTGCAAAGGGGTTAAACACATAAGTAATGTCACATACAAAGCAGCAATGCACTACTGGGAGATGGCTGGTCACATCTGGTGAGCCAATGAAAAAAAAAAAAAAAAACTGTGTGTAGCAACTGATCCCCAGCTAGCTCGCAGTTGTGCATTGCTGTTGCTGAGAATCTGTACTTATGCTTTTCAACAAAGTATACCAGAAGAACAAAGTAAATTTAATAATATATGGGAATTTAAAAGTGTTTTAAAATGACATGCTCCATCTGAATCATGAAAGTTTAATTTTGACTTTTTTTCCTTTTAATATTATTAAAATTTGGAGTAAAAATGTCTTACAAATAAACACCATTAACACTTAATCTTGTAAATTCTTGAAAAAAAAATCTTTAAAAGCTTGTTTCTTACAGGTTTTCATGTGTTTACACAGTCTAGCACAGTCTAACAGAAATCAAGATTGAAGGTGGGCACAGAAGAGAACCTATCCTCCTGCAATCATCACTTGCTATGCAGCATCACATGGCACCATTTAACATTGCACAAGAACACTCTTGTGCAATGCTGCCCCCTGCTCTTATGCAAACAGTTGCGCATGAGCAGGGCATGTCAATTACTCTAAACAAGCAACTGTCAAGGTGATTTACCTCACCACCTGTGATGTGGCAGAGAGGATAAAGGAGTTTCTGTTTCTAAAATTTGTGGTTGCAGGTTCATGCATATGAGCCTGCGCTGCAAATAAAGCTTGGTACAGTTTGAGGCCCCTTCATATGAATTATATAACATTTGTGAGGAATATATGTCTGTTTATGTATAACTATGAGCCTTTCTCCTGTGCTAAGATGATGTTGAGCTTTTTTTGCTGCTTAAATATAAACGCTATTGTAAGTCATATTTCAGTGAGTGACTCACACAAATGATATATTGCTTCATTATCAGCAGGCCCAGCAGATTCAGAACATACCATTAATATATTTATATTGCTTTGCTGCTGTGATCATCTTACTAAATTGTTATCAAGGGTATCCACATTTGAAAGAGGGAAACATACAGGCTTTGGGGGTTGTAATAAAAACTTTGGACCCCCTTTGTGCCAGAGTAGAAATATAAGCATCTTTTGTCTGCTAGTTGATCACTGTCACCATTTTGATCACCTAGGAGGTATTAAAAAAAATCCCTTCCCCAGTAAAACCCTTTATTTTTAATTTTTACATTTTTTTATTTTTGAGGATCATGGTGCTTTTCAAAACCAGACTCATCATCTGTAGCTGCTAAGAGAATAGAGATCGAGTGGTTTGAATAACCTCCCCCCTTTCAGATACTGTGACTCTGCCCCTTTAAGACATCTTCATGCATGTGTGGCAACATTATCAGCAGCATTGAAGCCTTGGGCATGTCACCCACTAGGCTACAATCAATCCCCAGGCCCTTAATTGTGTGGATTGACAAACCACTTTGAATTGGCAAACCCCCTTTCACATTGACTATGGGTCATCATTAGAGTTGTCACATCAGCCATGTTTTCCTGAACATTTGTTTGTTACACATGATGGAGGGTATTGTGCCTTTCAACAGTTCTATTTATTTTTCTCCCTGTACCATGTGTAACTCATAAATGTCCAGGAAAATTCGGCTGAAGTGGCAACCCTAGTGGTCATCTACACCATACCTCCCAACATTTCAAAATTCAAAAGAGGGACACACCCCCCCCTCACGGAAACAAAAATGAAATGTGGTGGGCGGGGCTTAAAAAATCATGAGACCAAAGTAATATAAATAAAAAATTCTAAATAAAGTCATATATTTGAATACACTTAGGCAGCAAATCAAACACAAGCTCAAACCACTGGTATGGCTATGTGAGCTATGTATTTAATTAGCCTTTGCAAAGGCATTGCTAAATATTTTTATCTTAATTGCATACACTTACACATGCAGATACACACACTACATAGCATACACTTACACAGGCAGATACACAGACACTACATAGTATACACTTATACATGCAGATACACACACACATTACATAGCATACACTTATACATGTAGCATACACTTATACATGCAGATACACAGACACTACATAGTATACACTTATACATGCAGACATACACACTACATAGCATACACTTATACATGCAGATACACATACACACACTACATAGCTTACATTTATACATGCAGACACACACACTATATAGCATAAACTTATACATAAATATACACACACAGTTATGGATACAGACAGACACACACACTACATCATATATGGGTATCTGTAATTCATTGCATGGGGTCCTGGGGTTGGCAAGCACATTATCTGGCAGTCTGCGGTTGCCACTGTTCATTACCCTGGTATTAGCACTGCTCATTGTATAAAACTGAAGGCATGCTAGTATTATCACCAGGGGTTAGACATCATCACTACCAGAGGTAGGTTAGAGAGGTCACCATTACCCGTGGTCAGAGTATATACAGCCTTCTTACTCCTGCTTAACCCACACACCATTCCTTTTCCACAGGGAATCTAACAGGTATTTAACCCTGTGAGAGCAAAGCCAGCTGCTTCTGAGTAGGGGCCCAATAGAATTAAAAAAAAAAAAAAAAATTTAAATGCATGGGGAAAATCGGGACAAATGGCTAGCAACCCGGGACAGACCCCTAAAATCGGGACTGTCCCACGAAAATCGGGACAGTTGGGGGGTATGGTCTACACACAGGCCGCAATCTGTATGAAGACAATAGGTTGTCATGTGCATAGAAGCCCCTCTTTAAATGTGGGGAAATTAAATGAAAAAAAACTACCCCATTTAAATACATAAATAAACCAAGATTTTGTACAAAAGTTACATTTATTTATACAATAAGTCAATTATCAACAAATCCTTTTTGGCATAACTGGGATTTTGTTCCCTTTAACTGCAAGACTTAGTTATTACTGTGAAAGAAAACTATGCAGCATTTTCCAGTATTATTATAGATAAAAAATAATTAATTCCCTTTTTTTTGCCTCAACACAAGAGAACCTCCAGGAGATGGATTAAAGATTTTCAATACAAGGCTCAGTTGTTCAATACAAGTCCTGTGTTTGCATGTCAAATTTCATTTATTGCACAATCTGCTCTGAGCTCTAGTTACTGTGAACAATATCAAGCAGTGACCATACTGCAGAACTTTATCAATACCTCTCACTGTTTCAACCCTTTTTTTCCATTTGCTTTCTCATCCAGATTTTCTTTTGACGTGAAAAAAGCACACTGCAGTACAATACCGTTGGCACATTGCAAAATTAGCAATTACAGGAATCAGGCAGGCTATATACTGTTATTTATGAATGCTTGTTTTAAACTCTGAGCACCATATTTTGATTAAGTGTAATTAAAAACTTATTTCATTGCTCCAATTATAAATCTGAGCAGCATATTTTACAATTTAAATAACTTGTAAAGATCATCTTCTGCAGCCTTTTTTCTTATTTTAATGAAATATGCAGACAATACAGGAAGATGATTCAGCACTGAAAATACCTAGCCAACTCACCAGTATTCTTTTTTTTTCTATGTAACGCACAATGAACTTGTTTCCATTAAGCCGTAAATAATGGAGCCGTAAGTTACCGATGTGGCGGAAAGTTAAAGGGACAGTCTAGTCAAATTTAAACTTTCATTAATTCAGATAGGGCATGTAATTTTTAGCAACTTTCCAGTTCACTATTATCATCAAATTTGCTTTGTTCTCTTGGTATTCTTAGTTGAAAGCTAAACCTAGGTAGGCTTATATGCTAATTTTTAAGCCCTTGAAGGCCGCCTCTTATGTGAATGCAAAAAAGGGATTTTTTTTTTTTTTAAATACAAATTCTGGAGTAGACTGTCCCTTTACTGGCTCCATTATAGTACCAGGTTTCATTGAAATATTTTGTGCCTTGCGTACATTTGCTCTTTTTGTATAGGTGTAAGTTAACGTTGTGTTAACCCTTTCAACCAACGTCAGATTTCTTAAAAATCAAGTTAGCTGCTATGGTAATCCAAACTTACACTATAAAAGGTATGTTTAACGTCTACTCTCCTTGTCAGTGATCACCTCTAAAGAGAAAGAAAAACAAAGATACGCTTATTTATAATACATATTTTTTAACGATAAGCAAATACTATTTTTCATTACAATTATATTTTATACTTTATTAATATATGTAATATGCATTGCTGCCCTAGGGATAGGTCTAGTTGGAATTTTGTAGATATGCACTTGCATATATTTTTATACGTAAATACATAATGATATTTCCATGTGAACATAAGTGCAACTATCCATGGGACAACAATAAATATTACATATTAAATATGTTTTACTTTGAAACACTTGCATTGTTTGCAAGATTTAAAATTTTACACCTAGCTGAGCTGGTTGTAATTTTTTAATGTATTGACAGCCTCTGATAGTGTATTACCAGTTTGTGCTGTCAATGAAAACCCATTTAAAGTTATTCCTTAATGGCTTCTAATACTTTTTATGGAATGCAAAATTATTTTGAGGTATGACGCGCCATCTGAAGACCTCAATAAACAAAACTGCTTCCGACAGCATAATTATCGGTTGCAACCTCACGCAAACCTATTTACGGCTCAGAGAAACAAGCCTTATATTGGCAATGTAACTCCAATCTTTTCTATGTTTCATCATATATTCCATTCAGCCTAAGATTATGTTAACACAATGTTTTCAGAAATTCCTTTCTTTGATATCTTAAAAATGCTTTACCATTTAAAAGGGATTGTGTACTCACGCAAGCAATAGAGTTATTTGTTTTGAAAGATGATACAGGAACACCCTTTAAAAAGGGTGGGTCTCCTTCTCGTCCAACATACCCACCAAAAGGTTGATTTCTTCTGATGCCTTTTGTTTACATAGGTTTTCTATATTAATGCAGTATTGAACTTTGTAATACAGGCACATCTTTCAACAAGAAAACGATGACACTATATGAAATATTCCCTTTGTTAACATTGAGCTTAGTTCATTCATTTAATTTGTCCAGTCATCCTAACAAGCAAGATAGGAATAGTGCATCCTGCTTTGGTACATTATAGGACATAATTAATGTATCTGAGAGTTCATGTCTCTAGTAGGGAGATACTGGACTTTGATCCCTATTCCATGAATAACCTATTAATTTACATTGGGTGATGCATCAGACTCTTAAGACTATCGAATACACTTCATTATCTCCATTTTATGTATATTGCCCCAGATTTTAAGAATGCTTTAAAGGCATTATGATGATTTTTTACTGCTATGGGAGAAACTACAGAGAGGGTATTTTTTATTGATGAAAATATAGTAATTATTAATATAATCAGAGATGTATGTATAGGGATTAAAATCATAGGTCAACCGACATGAAACAATGACCAAAAGACAATGAGAAAATGATTGCTGAGATTCAGTCACTAGGTGCTGAGCTTGCAAATCCAGTAGCATTCTTGAGCAGTTTATGGGAATTATTCTTCTCTGAGCTGTACTGATAAATCACAGTAGCACAACATCTAGAAATTCCCATTTGCTATATTTAAAACATTGTGTCACCATCTTCTTAAAGTAATAGAAATATTACAAGGTTCTTAAAAATATTGTTTACATTTTTCTTTTAAAAATATACTAAGCCTGTCAAATCATATGACTTGAAATATAATTTTTTTGCTAAAAGAAAATATATGTACTAGATTACAAGTGGAGTACTATTGATAGTGCAGGGTTACTCTATCCATATAATTGCCTTGTACTAAGAATAGTGCATTAACTGGTATTGCAAATGAAGGGTAAAATAGTTTTACTAGAGAATGTTAGTGCGGCCAGCACATCCTATACTTTTAATGGATAGCGCAGCGTGCACTAACATATCTCATATAACATATTACAGATTATTGCTGAACACTTCAAAAATAAAATGGACACCATTAGGAAAGACATCTCTTCAAAACACTTCTACCCACCTCTTCTGTTAATGAAATTCTTTGTTATTTATTTCCTGTTACAGAAGAAGCCTTCACACTCCAATCTTCTCATCTCACAACCTCTGCACTTGACATCATTCCTTCCCAAAATTCTTTAACTCCTGCCCTAGCTCATCTTTTTAACCTGTCTCGCACCACTGGCATATGTCCTGAAACATTCATACTGACCCTTAAATGTAACTCCCTCTGGTCTTTCTATTGGGATTGTGCTACTAATAGTGGAGCCTCGCCACCAGCGGCAAGACCGTGCTATTTCCGGTAATAAGAAGGGAGGAGGAAGGGTATAATAGCATGGTCCTTGATAACCGGCGACGTACATGATATGTCATGACCGTTAAGGGATTACAAAATAATCCCCAGGAATGTTTGGTTAAAGTAGCGTCCAAAATAGTCCATGTCAAAATCTTGCCGGCATGAAATCATAATCTATGACATAGTTAGGATTAGAGATTAACGATAGGGTCAGAATAGGGTTTAAAGTTAAACCCTTTAATTCCAGAGAAGACTGCAATGACTAGTACATAAATGTGTTCCAGTCCTCGCTGGCATCCAATGGGTTAATGACAGCAGTGCTGAATCCACATTTTTGCAGTGGCAGCATCACAGATTTTATATTTTCACAGCCACAATATTATCATCTTAGATGCAGCATTCCCAATAAGAACCATTGTACAAGAACATAAACAGGTCTCAAGTCACTGCAAGCTGATCTAAAAAGAAATTCTATTGATACTGAATATTTTGGCTTCATAATATTCTCTGTGAACAATTTTTAAACCTTTTTTATTTCTACTAGTTACTAGTCTATAAAGAGTCGTCACTCATATATTTCCTTGATATTGCAGATGGCACATTGGCAATTTAGTTCACTTTTAGCATATGCATAATATGGATCTCTGGCACACCTGCTCCATAATGAATTCACATCTTATTTATGTACATTTTTTATTATTTCCAAAAAGTATTTGGAATATTTAAGTCACAGTCTGTTCAGAGAATTACACTTTAAAGGCAACATTAAAGACGATATTTTAAAATGTATTCATTTGGTTTTTAGAAAAAAATTAATGTGCAGAGCATAAATATGCTATATTCTAATGTTTGTGTGTGTGTCTTTGCTGATTGTGCTCATAAATAGTGCTGATTTATTATCAGCCAGGGAGCAATGTCTTCCTAGGAAAGAGTTGTGCATAAACATGTGCTTCCTTTTAGTTTAAAAATAAATGTAATCAGAATTTCAAAATATTCATCTTTCATTTCCATTACATTTGTTTAGTTTCCTATCCCTTTAATGTTTATGTTGTATCCAAGAGCCCGTATGTATGACTGAAAGTCAAAATAATGCAAGAACTCGGGTACCCCTCAGCTTCATAAGTAGGGATGGGCGAATGTGTAAATTTCCGAATTCGAATGTTATTACCGAAATTCGATTTATAAATCCGAATGTTGATAAGAACGAATATTCTTAAAAATTCTATAATCGAATGCTATTTACAGTTTTCAAATGTCACTTTTGAATCTGAATGTTTATAATTATATCGAATGTCCACATTCGAAATGTCGAATTTAACATTCTATTTAACAAATACTATTCAAAAGTTCAATAGTTCATGTGGTAGGGAGGGAATCTAGTAAACTGATACATAATAGATACAAATATATCATTTTGAATGTTTCTATATAGAATATTGCATAATTCGAATATTACATTTAAAGAAAGCATTAGAAATACTATTACAAACATATAAATTTGAATTTTTCGAATTCGAATATTGCATAATTCGAATATTACATTTAAAGAAAAAGCATTAGAAATACTATTACAAATATAAATTCAAATTTTTCGAAACAACTATTTTCAAATGTAATCGTAAAATTTTAAACCGAACATTTCGAAAAACTAATGTTAGAATGTTATGTAAACATTTGAAATTCGATTCGAATGAACGAATGTGTTAAAATTTGTTTCATTTTTCGAATGTTGCGAAACATTCGCCCATCCCTATTCATAAGGGTAGAATTGTATTCAACGAGCATGAAAAGTAGATACAAGTACAAAAGCCTTTATCCAAACTGCTTGGGACTGGAAAAGGTTTGGTTTTCGGAATAATTTGGTTCCAGCATATTTGTATCAGTAAAGTGGTGCCAATTGTAAACAACAATATCATGTAATTTAGGCAATATTTACATGTCATAATACAGTTTATACACGCAAATGTATTGTCATTTTATCATTTTCAATACTTTTATATACATAGTAACATTAGAAAGATAGTATACAGTACTGTAATCTGAAAAGTAATAGTCGTTTTAAATAAATATAGACTATAATTTTTATTTTAGAACACAAAAAAAAAAAAAAAACAGAGAGAAAAGATTGATACTTGCACGTGAGGAAAATGGTAATTTTTAATTTTATTTATAAAAAAAAATTATGAAAAAGTCAGGATTTCAGAATAATTTTGGAATTCTGAATTTGGGGATTTGTACCTATACTGAAATTATTCTAAAAATTGCATGTGATATCTGAATTGATTAAAAAAAATGTAGATTTCACATGTTCCCCGGGGATAATATGAAAAAATAAACAAACAAATAAACAGGTAGTTTGAATGAAGGATTGAAAAAGATTATTAGGAAATTGCTTACAAATAGCACCTTCACCTTTATTTTATCATTTGAAATAGCTGATCTTACCTATTGTATCCCCACCTATACTAAACATTTGTGAACTTAAGTTCTGGTTAGAGAGGTTTAGATAAAATAACACTCCCAGTGGGGGGAGTGACAGAGAAATACAACAGTGTTAATTTTCCATAATTCTCTTTAAGTATTGTCCTTTGAGTAAACAGTAATAAAGAAGATAAGGAGGATTTTGTGTAAATAATTAGACAGATAGGATAATGAGGTATTCTTTCTGTGCAAAATCAGCTAATTGTTTTGGGTTGTGTATTCAGTTAGTAGAGATAACTATTTCATATACAAAAAAATACCCAAAGGAACGATTCCACATAGATTTTAAACTAAGCAGCTGGTATAACAAATAATTGGAATCACATTAAGGAGCAAACTATTTTACAGTTCACTGTCCCTTTAACCATACCATTGACTTTTACATCTATATGTTAGTAAATATTTTCATTTAAAGAGAACATTTTCAAATCAAAAGTAACTGGTTTACTTTTACTTTTGTACTCTTTATTAAGCATCTTTTGCATCTGGTATGTAATCTCATAAAGCATATCAGGTCTAATTATTCTGTTTGTGGATTGGACATATTTGTACTGCTGGTAGTGGTTTATAGTTCTTTTGAAAGCAGAAACATACATTATTTTCAACTCTTTTATTTCTTTGGTTTCTGTAAAATATTTCACTAGCGTAAACTAAGGTCTGGATACAAAATAAACAAGGCAATACCATCATAAACAATATGGGAGTGTGATACACAAACATGACTTCCTATATCTGTATTTTCATTTGCACATAGTTATTTACACATAGCTATCACAATATATCTCCTTGTATGTATGAATCTCTCCTACATTCATATCACCCACACAGATGTAATTCCCTCTGAGACACTATTTAAAAAACACACAGAGCAAAGATTACCAATAACAATTTAAAACACATTATATAATTGTGACACAATACAAAATAACTGGTTGTTATAAAGTTCAACACTTGACTTGTTTAAATTGTTTCCTTTAAAATAAGTACATTGTCTTACTGTTGATTTATGTTCAGTTCTCCCCAACGTAGGGGGTTAGATTAAAATCTACCAGCAATTTTCTCCCAAAATGGCTTTTTGCTTTTCTTCGAGTGGAGTGATAACAATGCAAAATCATATAATTCTTTAAAGCCAGCAGCTATAAACTCCTTTTCAACTGAAAAGCTCCTGAAAAGGCTGTTACATTTGTGAAGTACCTGTTTTCAAGAAAGAAACTGGGCACTTACCTAAAACTGACTGATATAATAGCCCATTTACACCTCTTAAGTTTACAGTAAAGATCTACTCAATTATCTTCTTTGTTTACTGTGAAAGGGAACAACTTGTTTACTTGTGTTACATTAATCTGTTGTAATCAGAATCAATCCTCACCACTGATTAACCATATGAATGCCATGGCATGATGGGCATATTTCTCTAGTCACATTAGGGCACTGACATCTACATATGGCGTGATTAAATTGTAATATTTGATTCTGAGTTACACTAGCACAATTGTGTTTGTCACTAAAAGTATATGTGTCATTATAACTAGGTTTTAAAATGGAACCGCACAATAAAAAAAACCATTGGAACTTATACCAATCCATTTCCATCATTTCCAAACTTTGGGGTATTGTTTTCTAAATTATTTTTCTTTCCCAGTGGTAAGAGTCCACAAAATCCTTACTCATGGGAATTCACTTCCTGTCCATCAGGAGGAGGCAAAGAGACCTCACAACAAAGCTTTAAGTATCCATCCTATTTCCCTGTCTCTTCCAGTAGTTCTTTGCCTTGAAAAAAAGAGAGGCATAACTAGAGGTGTTCAAGTTTTCTTGAAAAATCAGCGGATTTTAATCCAAAAATACTTTTTTTCCCCTCAATTGATATAGTTCCTGGAAGAGAGGGACATAGGAGATAAATATAAATTTTCTCTATAGAGTTGTGGTCACAAGCCGGACACGGGTGTTGCTGGGAAGTTCCATTAGCCTCCTCCTGTCTGGCCATGAAGATGTACTTCCCCAACATATCCTTTTATGTTAGTTACAGGACAGGATGAACTCTCTACAGTGTTCTAGGACCACCATGGGGGTAAGAAAAGAGGAGGGGACTGTCTTTGGTTAAGTACCCATATGTTTAAAACAGTCCACAGGCTATCATTAATATCACTTGTTGTCAATTTCATAGCCTGTACCACCAGTCTAGCACACAATACAGCTATATTACTCTGGGTTAACACATTGTGCAGAGCGTATGCTCAGGACAGACTGTTTTGTGCACTGAAAGGCTTTCTTAGCTCAATTATTTCATCCTTACCTCACAGTATGATGTTTTTCTGCACATTAGCTGTTTTCAAGTGTGATTAATGGGGGTATCTCTTAGTGTGTAGTGGTTCCTCTGAAGAGTTTCTCTCTCTTTACTGCCAGCATGTACTGTGTTTAGGTCCTTCTTCAGACAGCATCAGGAGCCTTATTTTGGTGCAGTGAGTGGGGGAAACTGAGGACTGTGCACAATTTGGTTGGAAAAGCCCTCTGCTGGTTCTCTAATGCAAGTCACTGAGCTGGGGAGTAGAGGAAAATCGTGCAACTCTGGGTTTTTAGCGCGCTTTCCAGATTTTCATTGCATTAGGAAAACCCAGTACTCAGTATCTGTGATAAATACTCTACTTGTCACCCTATAGATCCTAGCTGGGAACCGGAGGGAACACTCCTACTTGTATTCTCTGGTTCCAGTTAGCTGATTAATCCCTAGCATGGTGTGAGCTGCCCGGTTAATAGATGATGAGTGTTTTTGTCTTAGTTGGATGCAGCAACTGTCAGGGGGCCATAACCGAAGTGCTGAATGTTCTGTTTGCAAGAAATCAGGGCGCGTTTAAGTGCCACAGCATTTATATATATTTTTACTAAGGTTCTACTATTATTTATTGCTTTGCAATAGTCTATTTTATATGTGTGAGTGGATACTACATAATTTTACATAGCTTGTATCCTGTCATTTATTGTTGTACAATATTATACTTGTAGGAGGATTCTACAGTATTTTTTATTTTTTGTACTGTGGTACTACTGTTATTTATTGCAGTGCAATAGTCTACTTACGTATAAGTGGATTTTACAGTATTTCCATAGCTTGTATCCTGTTTCTTATTAACATACAGTATAATATACTTGTAGGTGGATTCTACAGAATTTTTTATGTTTGTTTTTCGGTTCTTGCTTTGCAATAGTCTTCCTTACGTGGGAGTGGATAATACAGTAATTGCTAATATCTGTATTACTGTTATTTATTACAATGCAATATTATACTTTCCATGTATGGGCCAACTTCAGTATTTTTCATATCTTGTACCACAACTGTTTATTGCTGTGCAATATTATACTTTATAGAATTGATTCTCCACCGGCATGTTCAATGTCTGATATTGCTTTGTTAATTGCAGTGCAATAGTATCCCTGTATTAGTATAAGGATAAGCTTGCATTCTCCTTTTCTGTAGTATTTCTACAGTGTCACATTCCTTGTACTTCTACTGTGCTGTACATCTGGGTAACTCTTATGTTGAGTGATTCTTTTGGATTCTCACATATTAGAGTTTTTAGGTACTGTTGTGGTTTTGTACTCACGACAGTGTCCATAGTTTTTTTTTCTTCACTTTTCTGTGATTCTATGGTACAGACTGGATTTTCAATCTGCAGTTCTTTCTTATTGATTAAGCTAGAGCATGTTATTTGACCATTGACCATTGTCATGTAAGCTGTGGTGGCTCAGAGAGCTAGTGCACCAATCCTCAGCTACAGGCTCTATGGGTTCAATCCCCTGTGGTGACAGACAGACAGTGACCTGTGTGATGATTACTTGAGACTTTACAAGATGGTGAAAGGAAATAGCGAACCCTAAAAAAATTTGGTTTGTCAACCTCCTGCTGAACATGAGCAGGAATTCTTAGTGTTTACATGTGCATTTATGGTTGTCTGAAGGCTGTCACTGATGCAGTGGAAGTGCAAATAGACAAAATGTGAATATTTATTCTCTTTTGAAGTTCAGATTTTCCTTGTCCTACAAATCTACTGATTTCTTTCTTAAGATATGGAGAGTCCACAACGTCATTCATTTACTAGTGGGAATATCACTCCTGGCCAGCAGGAGGAGGCAAAGAGCACCACAGCAAAGCTGTTAAGTGTCACCCCCTACCCATAATCCCCAGTCATTCTCTTTGCCTCTGTCAACGGAGGAGGTGAAGTTTGGTGTCTGAAGAAATTAATTCCTTTTTCGGGTACTTTTCTCTACAAGCAAGGATTTGGGTTTAGCTGAGTCCACGTCAATCTCTTCAGTAGAGTAGTGGTGGCTTTTAAGCCGTTAGGAAGTTGTGAGGTAGTCCTTGCTTTGTTTACTAACACATTGCTGCCCATTGCTGTTGGTTACTCTGTTCTTTCTTTTTCTACAGGTCTCTGTAAGGAGTATGTTCCCTTTCACGCCTTGTGAGCTTTCTTCCTGCCGGACAGCTAGACTGCAGGTAAGTGCTTTTGTCTTCTAGGTCTTGAAGACTTGCACTTCAGAAGAATATTTCATATGCAGTAGATGGGGACATTTTTAAAATCCCTTATGCATGATTTTCTTTGGCAGTGGGCAGGCACATTATGTATGTAGAGACTTGGAGGCCTATTTATCAAAGGTCTTGTGGACCTGATCCGACATTGTGGATCAGGTCCGCCAGACCTTGCTGAATGTGGAGAGCAATATGCTCTCCATATTCAGCATTGCACCAGCAGTTCACAAGAGCTGCTGGTGCAACGCCGCCCCCTGCAGATTCGCCAGCAGGGGGGTGTCAATCAACCCAATTGTACTCGATCAGGTTGAATTGTGGCGATTCCTGTCTGCCTGCTCAGAGCAGGCGGACAGGGTTATGGAGCGGCGGTCTTTAGACCGCTGCTTCATAGCTGCTGTTTTTGGCGAGTCTGAAGACTAATTTTGTTGAAATACTTTATTAGTTTGTGTGTGGCTTATATTTTATACAGGGATTTATGTATACACTTAAAATTTGGCAGTTGTTTTTCTTTGCTTACTTAGCTAGAACAGGTTAACTGACAAACTGCTTGAGTTTTAAACCAGCTGCAGCTACTTGCTTCTTATGTTGTAGGCAGAGGGAAATGCGCACCTTTTTACTTGCTGCATAGTTTCCTCTCTCTGCCGGTCATGTGACTTCGCTGTTGGATATTCACGGAGAGGAGCGGCGTCATTGAATTTCAGTCTCTTCAGCGTCAATCTACTATACGATCGCTTTAGAGACTTCTGGCAGCCAAATTTGAAAATTTTCTACAATATGGGGATTTTTTTATTATGAACATGGACCAAGACTCTGTGTTTTTTGACAAATGCTTGCTATGCCTCTGTGCTGCTTGTTTAGCTAGAACACTTTAATTTAAAGATAAATTGTTGCCCTCTGAGTCCAAAGTCTCTCAGGATGATGTTGTTCAGGCAATGCCACAACTGTTTTCCTCAAACGTCCCAAGTCTCTATGGCGTCACATACAGTGCCCTGCAGTTCCTCTCAGTTCCTGGAGGAGTTTATTTGCCTGCAGATTTTGCTACACAGGTATCTTCTGCAGTATCTCCGGCATTATCTGCTTTTCCTATGCTGGGAAAACGCAAGAGGAAAATTAGACATTCAGATACTAAGGTTTCTGTTCCACCTACTGCTACGCAGGTTGCCCTCTCTCATAAGTCTGATGAGGATTATATGCCGGTAGCCTCTGAGGGTGAAATCTCAGATTCGGACAGTATTATTCCTTCTTCTGATACTGAAGAAGTAAACTTCAGATTAAAGCTTAAACACTTTTGTGTACTGTTAAAGGAGGTATTGGCTGCTTTGGACGACTCCAATACTTCTGTCGTTGTCAACTCTAAGAAGTCTAGTAAACTTAATAAATACCATGATGTTCCTTCCTCTGTGGAAGTTTTTCCTGTCCCAGACTGTGTGACAGAGATTATTTCACAGGAATGGGAGAAGCCATGGATTCCTTTCTCCCCATCTCCCGTATTTAAAAAGATGTTTCCTGTTGCTGACTCCATTAAAAATTCTTGGCGCATGGTGCCTAAAGTAGAAGGGGCTATTTCGACTCTAGCTAAGAGAACTACAATCCCTATAGAGGATAGTTGCTCCTTTAAGGATCCCTTGGACAAATAGCTGGAAGCTTATTTGAAGAAGATGTATGTTCATCACGGTCTTCAATGGCAACCTGCAGTTTGTATTGCCACAATAGTAAGTGCCGCATCTTATTGGTGCCCTGCCTTGTCTGAATCAATTTTAGTAGAGACTCCGTTGGAGGAGATACAAGATAGGATTAAGGCTCTCAAACTAGCCAATTCCTTTATTTCTGATGCTAACATGCAAGTTATTAGACTGGGAGCCAAGATGTCTGGCTTCACTGTCCTAGCCCACAGGGCATTGTGGCTAAAATCTTGGTCAGCTGATGTTACCTCTAAGTCCAAGCTTCTGGCGCTTCCTTACAAGGGGAAGACCTTGTTCGGACCTGGTCTGGCAGAAATAATTTCTGATATTACGAGTGGAAAGGGGTCTTTTCTACCGCAAGACACGAAGAACTGACTCAAAGGAAGTCAAAGTAATTTTTGTTCCTTTCATAACTTCAAAGGTCAAAAGTCTTCCTCTCCCTCTTCCAAACAGGAGCAGTCCAAGTCTTCTTGGAAGCCCAATCAGTCTTGGAATAAGGGGAAGCAATCTAAGAAACCCTCAGCTGAGTCTAAGTCAGCATGAAGGTTGGGCCCCCGGTCTGGGTTCGGATCAAGTGGGGGGCAGACTTTCCCTGTTTTGTCAAGCATGAAGAAGAGATGTCCCAGATCCTTGGGCTGTGGACATAGTATCTCAGGGTTACAAAATAAAATTCAAAACTTTCCCTCCCAGGGCCATATTCCACCTCTCAAAATTATCTGCAGACCAGGTAAAAAGAGAAGCATTCTTGAACTGCATTAAGGCCATTTCCTCCCTGGGAGTGATTGTTCCAGTTCCAGTAAGGGAACAGGGTCTAGGACTCTATTAAAATGTGTTTGTGGCTCCCAAAAAAGAGGGAAGTTTTCTACCCATTTTAGACCTAAAGTGCCTCAACAAGTTTCTCAGGGTACCGTCCTTCAAAATGGAAACCATTCTTCCTTTGGTCCAATAGGGTCAGTTTAGGATGACCATAGACCTGAAGGACACGTATGTTCATGTTCCCATCCACAGCTCCCAGAATTTTCTCAAAAGTTCTGGGGGCTCTCTTGGCAGTGATCAGGTCTCAGGGAATTGCAGTGGTTCCATACCTGGATGACATATTGGTTCAAGCGCCATCTTTTCATACAGAGATCTTGTTGTCTTTTCTACATTCCCATGGTTGGAAAGTGAATCTGGAAAATAGTTCCCTTGTTCGAGCTACAAGGGTGGTTTTCTTAGGGACCATAATAGATTCCCTATCTATGAAAATTTTTCTGACGGAGGTCAGAAAATCCAAAATTCTCTCCTCTTGCCTCTCTTTTCAGTCTACTGTTCAGTCATCAGTGGCTCAATGTATGGAGGTAATTTGTCTGATGGTTGCTTCCATGGACATCATTCCCTTTGCTCAATTCCATTTGAGAGCTCTGCAATTATGCATGCTCAGACAATGGATTGGAGACCATTCGGATCTGTTTTAGAGGATAGATCTAGACCAGTCGACAAGAGACTATCTCCCGTGGTGGCTTTCTCAGGACTATCTATCTCAGGGCACATGCTTTCTGAGACCTTCTTGGGTGCAGTCTGGGACTCGTTAAAGGCACAGGGACTATGGACTCGGTAGGAGTCTGCTCTCCCCATAAACATCTTGGAGTTGAGAGTGATTTACAATGCTCTGATGGCTTGGCCTCAATTGTTCTTAGCCCGGTTTATCAGGTTTCAGTCGGACAACATCACCTCAGTGGCTTACATCAACCACCAGGGAGGAACTCGGAGTTCCTTAGCCATGAAGGAGGGGGCATGGATTATTCAGTGGGCAGAAGCTCACAATTGTTCTCTATCTGCCAACCACATTCCTGGAGTGGACGACTGGAAGCGGATTTCCTGAGCAGACAGACATTTCATCCTGGGGAGTGGGCTCTCCATCCGGAGGTGTTCTCCAGGTTAACCCTCAAATCGGGGGTGTCGGAGTTGGATATGGGGGGTGTTGGAGTTGGATCTGATGACTTCTCGGCAGAACGACAAGCTTCCAAGGTACGGTTCAAGGTCAAGAGATCCTCAGGCCGCTCTGATAGATGCTCTGGCGGTTCCTTGGGATTTCGGTGTAGCATACCTGTTTCCTCCACTTGCGCTCCTTCCACGAGTCATTGCTCATATCAAACAAGAGAGAGCATCAGTAATTCTAATAGCTCCTGCATGGCCTCACGGGATCTAGTATGCAGACCTAGTGAAGATGTCATCTCGTTGGCCTTAGAGGTTGCCTCTGAGGAAGGACCTTCTAAATCTCATTTCTCTGAAGCTGACTGCTTGGAGATTGAACGCTTAGTTCTGTCTAAGCATGGATTTTCTGAATCGGTCATTGAGACCATGATCCAGACTTGCAAGTCTGTTTCTCGAAACATTTACCATAAGGTATGGCGTAAATGCCTTTATTGGTGTGAATCAAGGGGCTTCTCTTGGAGTAGGGTCAGGATTCCTAGAATTTTGTCTTTTCTCCAGGAAGGTCTGGAGAATGGGTTGTCAGTCAGTTCTCTGAAAGGTCAGATTTCTGCATTATCCTTTTTGTTACACAAACATCTGGCAGATGTGCCAGATGTTCAATCTTTTTGTCAGACCCTGGTCAGAATCAAGCCTGTGTTCAAACCTGTTGCTCCTCCTTGGAGCCTTAATGTTGTTCTTAAAGTTTTGCAGCAGGCTTTATTTAAGCCAATACATTTCATAGATATTAAGTTGCTATCTTGGAAGGTTTTGTTTCTTATTGCTATCTCTTCTGCTCGGAGAGTTTCAGAACTCTCGGCTTTGCAGTGTGATTCACCTTACCTTATCTTTCATGTGGATAAGGCGGTTCTCCGTACTAAATTGGGGTCTCTTCCTAAAGTGGAATCGGATAGAAATATTAATCAGGAAATTGTTGTTCCTTCTCTCTGTCCCAACCTTTCTTCTCATAAAGAACGTCTGTTGCAAAATGTGGATGTTGTGCATGCTCTGAAATTCTACATACAGGCAACTATGGATTTTTGCCAGTCTTCTGCCCTGTTTGTTTGTTTCTCAGGAAAGCGTAAGGGTCAAAAGGCTACTTCTACTTCTCTTTCCCCTGGTTGAGAAGTATGATTCATTTTGCTTATGAGACTGTTGAGAGAATTAAAGCTCATTCCACTAGGGCTCATTCCTCTTCTTGGGCTTTCAAATATGAAGCTTCTGTGGAACAGCTTTGCAAGGCTGCAACTTGGTCGTCTCTGCATACATTTTCAAAATTTTACAAATTTGATCATTTTACCTCGGCTGAGGCCTCTTTTGGGAGAAAGGTTCTTCAAGCAGTGGTGCCTTCTGTTTTGGTCTGCTTATCTTGTTCTCCCTCCCTGTTTATTCTGTGTCCTCTAGCGTGGGTATTGGTTCCCACTAGTAATTGAATGGTGTCGTGGACTCTCCATATCTTAGGAAAGAAAACAAAATGTATGCTTACCCCACCCTTTATTAAGACAGTTATTTTTTACAAAACCTCAAGCACCTCTACACCTTTTTTTTAATCTTCTTCTATTTCCCTTCGGTCGAATGACTGGGGATTATGGGTAGGGGAATGACACTTAACAGCTTTGCTGTGGTGCTCTTTGCCTCCTCCTGCTGGCCAGGAGTAATATTGCCACTAGAAAATGAATGACATTGTGGACTCTCCATATCCAGAAAGAAAGACATTTATCAGGTAAGCATACATTTTATTTTTTTCCTTACTTGTCTATGTGATGGAGCACCTGGGACTCTGCATGGGTCAGATTTTTTTGGAGGGTAGACCTTAAGATGGTATTATTCCTCCATTCAAGTATTCTTTTGCAGACGGGTCATTTTTTACCGCCCTGTCCAGCCTAGTATTGGCTATACCGTTTCATAGTCCAAGATTTTCCCTCCTGTCTAAGTGACTCTAGCAGGCTGTTTCAGAGGTTGTGGGTGCACCTCTGAAGTGATATAGAATATGTTTTGATCAGGAAGTTTGCGAGATCAGGTTTTCTCGACCTGTCCAATTTTTTTATTTCGGGTTTCTATCTGAAGTTAGAGAGGATCTTTATTCTGAGGATGTTTCTCAAGATTGGATCTGTTTCATTTAGATGGAAAATCTTGTTCTTTTCTTAAGTAGTTGACTTTTAGATTCCAGGCTCAATAGCAAGTCACGATTGGAATTCCTGCATCAGGATGTTCTAAAATGCTTTTTTTGCTTCTGGTTAGCATTCACAGTTAGGTTTTTTTATCGCATTCATGTGATCGATAAGGTCAGGTTATCTATTTAGCAGGTTAGAAGTTGGCTTTTGTCTCCAACTGCGGTTGTCTGATTCTATTGGGTAGTGGGTTTGCATTTCTTTTCTATCCTGAATCGATGTTGAGATCCGCCTAGTTCATCCGGAAATTTATTCCAGTAAGGCACTGGAAATTTTCTCCTTTGTCTTCTGTCATATTGATATGTTCCGATCCAGTGCGGTGTTGTAATGGGCTGTCTGATATTTTTCAAAAGGCCTTTTATTCCTTTTGTATAGGGTTTTTAGGATTTATAATTCTGCCCTTTGTAGCTATGTACATTCTAGATATTCTAATTCTGTGCTTCATTCTTGAGATTTGTAGAATGAGGTTTTTAATAGACCAAGTTCCGAGGTTGAGATACTGGTTGTCTTGTCATATTTTTGGTAATTTCGGTGCCTGCCCTTTATTGTTTCCTACCCGTTTTCATTTGTGGACTCCTTAGCTTGGGTATTGGTTCCCATGGCTAAGGATTTTGTGGATTCTTTATTGGACCACCTAGAAAGAAAACATAATTTATGCTTACCTGATAAATTCCTTTCTTTCTTGGTGGTAAGAGTCCACAAACCCGCATTTTTTTTTGTTTCTTAGTTGGAGGCAGGTCTAGTTTGCACCTCTTTACCCTACTATCTTTCTTACTACTTCCACCTTTCCTTGACCATGTGTACTACTGAGAGAGAGAGTGAGGTAGGAAGGATACTTAAAGCTTTATTATGAGGTGTTTTTGCCTCCTTCTGGTAGCCAGGAAGTGAATTCCAACGAAAAAGGATTTTGTGTTCCATTAAAACTGCATCTGACGCAGGACCAGCCTTAGCATTTGCAGGGCCCTGGACAAGGTAAATTTGTGAGTCCCTTCAACCCAGTGCCCTCATTCACCGCTCCCTGTATGCCCTGCCCCCTGTATGATACCTGTATTAAGAATAACATTAAATAGTACACATTCTGATACTATAAACACTTCTTTATAAACTAAATACAACATGTACATTGCACCATCTTATACCCTTATTCCTGACATTGTGGATGTTACAACCCTTAGGTTTTACATTTAAGTTTCAAATTGTATGTCTATATCTTTTTTTTTGGACAGCCGATAGGATTTCAATAGCTCTCATCCTATTGGCTGTTTTGAACAGCCAATAGGATTTGAGAAGCTCTCATCCTATTGGCTGATTTGAATTTGAAGAATCAAATCAGCCAATATGAATGCAAGGTACACCATTTTGAAATAGCTACCTTGCATTCAACTTTAGTGTACGACGGTGACCACATGAAGAGGACACTCCACGCAGGATGGGATAGGCTTCCAGGATAGCTCCACTCCATGCCGCCGGGGTGAAAATAGAAGACGTCCCCAAGATGGATGAAGGTGTCACTGCCTGGATGAAGATGGATGTCTGGACTTCAGGAACCGTGAGTAGATTTTATAGGGATAGTGTTATTTTTTTAAAAAAAACAAACATTTTGGGTGTTTTTTTTTAGATTA
The DNA here is from genome assembly GCF_027579735.1 of Bombina bombina. Lineage (NCBI taxonomy): Eukaryota > Metazoa > Chordata > Amphibia > Anura > Bombinatoridae > Bombina > Bombina bombina. Next base: position 463,788,163 of record NC_069500.1, on the reverse strand, counting down.
GGGATGGGCACTTGTAAAAGAGCTGAATGCCCTTCTAAGGGCAATGTAAAAGAGCTGAATGCCCTTTTAAGGGCAATGCCCATACAAATGCCCCTTTAGGGGCAATGGGAAGTTTAGGATTTTTTAGAGTTAGGTTTTTTTATTTTGGGGGATTGGTTGGGTGGTGGATTTTACTTTTGGGGGGACTTTGTATTTTTTTACAGGTAAAAGTGGAAGGATATGAAGAACAAGAGAAGCACATGTATGTACCAATAACACTAATGACAAGACCCAAATATAGCTCTAATCAGGGTACTCACATTTGTGAGGAGCACTCAGACAGTACTATTGGATACAGGCTGGATATTTTGCAGCAACCCAGCTCACTGTTCAGTCTTGGGTAACCTTGAATATCTAGATAGGCAAATGAAACAGAAGGGGCGCCTGTGTGTGCCAGTAGTATATTATGATTATAAAAAGATAAAAACACCTAGTCAGGGTACTCACATTTAGGAAAAGCACTCAGACAGTGCTATTAGAATCAGGATGGGTAGTTGGCAGCAACCAAGCTTACTGGTCACAACGATATGCCAAGGCTCAGGAACACAGGAACAGCAAAACCCTGGTATAGGACTGCAGCAACACAAAAAAAGCAGTCTCTGCAGCTTTTTTTTTCTGAGCTTTATTGACTTCTATAGGGGAATACGTTATTGTGCACAATTTTCTAAGTTTAGCTTTTTCCGCGTGTCAGGTTAGTGCGTGAGGGAAAACAGTTTACTTTCAACTTGTAATATGTGCGCTAACTGAAGCAAACTTATTTCTAGTGAAGTTAGTACTCGAACTGGAGCGTTACATACCGCTCCACTTGTAATCAGTCCCTAATAGTCTGAATATGCCTTGCAGAGTAATTTTTTTTTTTACCTTGTGCTTAAAATTTATATAAATATTGAAGTTATTTTTACTAACACATGCAGGTGTGTCAGGCTTCTGCGTTCCACGGATGGCAATCTCTGGAGTTTTCAGAGTTAAAGGGACATAAAATTACAAAAAAAGAATATGCTTCAAAGGGACATAAAACTTTCCAATTCCTTTGTTGAAAATCAGGGACATAAGCTCAGGACTCAGCGTGCATATTTCTACAGAACTATATGGCAGCAGTTTTGCAAGAATGGTATACATTTGCAAGAGCACTAGATAACAGTCCTTTTTCCTGGCATGTAGTGTCACAGACGTGGACACTACCTATCTAGATATCATTTAACAATGAATACCATGAGAATGAAGCAAAGTTGATAATAGAAGTAAATTGGAAACCTTTTAAATTTGTATGCTCTGTCTCAATCATGAAATAAGCATTTTCTATTTCTTGTCCCTTTAATACGTTAGCCATTAGGGCATTTTATTGGTGCCCTTTTGCTAACATATAGTTCTGTGTTTAACCCCTGCAAGTTGTTAAACACATTGGTAAAGTCAGCTTAAGAGCAACAATGCACTAATAGCTCCCAGTAGTACAATGCTGCTTCTGAGCCTACCTAGATACACTTTTAACAAAATACCAAAAGAAAGTAATAAATTCTTAAATAATAGAACATTGAAAAGTCTATAAAATTGCAAGTGCTTTACAACCTTTTTTAATTATGCTTAAACATTTTATGGAAAATTAAATTTTAAGGTTTAATGTTCCTTAAAGCTGAAACTAAGAGAAAATACGAATTGCATACCTAGGTATTCACTATCTAAACCTTTCTAAGCATAATTCTTCATAAATGTGACAAGAATTATCAGATTTAATCAGCACTGAAATGTCCATTTTAAAAGGTAATATTTTTCTGAAACACTCTCTTTTAGGTAAAACAAAAAAATAATTTGAGTGCAATAGCCATTTAACTGAAATATTTACCATTACATAGTGACCTTTCTTAATACTTTTACTATGCAAGCATAGGCAAAAGAAAGTGTACATAAGAAATGATTTATTAAAAATAAAATATAAGCAGCAGTGAGTTTGTCACAAAGGCTTGATTCTCTTTGTATAGAGGATAAGAAGGAGAAAAGCAAAACAGTGAGAAATAACCACCCTACGAAAATGTATATAAAGCACAGTGTAGTTTGTTTTTCAAAAGGCTATAAACACATATTTGCCTTTTGTATAGAACACTTGTTTAACCTGGAAGATCTTAAATGAATAAATATTGTACATGTTTAACTATAGGCTGCTAACCTCATTAGGAAAAGATTCCTATGAGTATACATATCTTCTTGTCACCACGTAGCATAAATAGCCATGGCGATCAATAGGTGCTTTTCTTATAAAGGACAAACATCATATATTCAAAAGAAAATTCTCTGTATGCATGTCTGTTCACATTTCAATAAACAAACGTGCATTATAGGGTGAGTCAACAAGAATCTGTGTTGTCCCAATAGGAGTCTTAATGATGTAATATTACAAATAGCATGGCATATTTACTTAGCTCAGTAAGGTAGGTGACAAATATATTCTTTTTTCCTGCCATAAGAGACAGTCTGAGCTTTTTTTTTGTGTGCAAGAAAATAAACATTACAGGGTTGAGTAGTCCATTTAGCCTTCAAGAAACTAGGACCTAGATTTGGAGTTTGGCGTTAGCCGTGAAAACCAGCGTTAGAGGCTCCTAACGCTGGTTTTAGGCTACCGCCGGTATTTGGAGTCACTCAAAATAGGGTCTAACGCTCACTTTGCAGCCGCGACTTTTCCATACCGCAGATCCCCTTACGTCAATTGCGTATCCTATCTTTTCAATGGGATTTTTCTAACTCCGGTATTTCGAGTCGTTTCTGAAGTGAGCGTTAGACATCTAACGACAAAACTCCAGCCGCAGAAAAAAAGTCAGTAGTTAAGAGCTTTCTGGGCTAACGCCGGTTCATAAAGCTCTTAACTACTGTACTCTAAAGTACACTAACACCCATAAACTACCTATGTACCCATAAACCGAGGTCCCCCCACATCGGCGACACTCGAATAAATTTTTTAACCCCTAATCTGCCGACCGCCACCTACGTTATCCTTATGTACCCCTAATCTGCTCCCCCTAACACCGCCGACCCCTGTATTATATTTATTAACCCCTAATCTGCCCCCCTCAACATCGCCTCCATCTGCCTACACTTATTAACCCCTAATCTGCCGACCGCAAAGCGCCGCCACCTATGTTATCCTTATGTACCCCTAATCTGCTGCCCCTAACACCGCCGACCCCTATATTATATTTATTAACCCCTAATCTGCCCCCTCAACGTCGCCTCCATCTGCCTACACTTATTAACCCCTAATCTGCCGAGCGGACCGCACCGCTACTATAATAAAGTTATTAACCCCTAATCCGCCTCACTAACCCTATAATAAATAGTATTAACCCCTAATCTGCCCTCCCTAACATCGCCGACACCTAACTTCAAACATTAACCCCTAATCTGCCGACTGGAGCTCACCGCTACTCTAATAAATGTATTAACCCCTAAAGCTAAGTCTAACCCTAACACTAACACCCCCCTAAGTTAAATATAATTTACATCTAACGAAATTAATTAACTCTTATTAAATAAATTATTCCTATGTAAAGATAAATACTTACCTGTAAAATAAATCCTAATATAGCTACAATATAAATTATAATTATATTATAGCTATTTTAGGATTTATATTTATTTTACAGGCAACTTTGTATTTATTTTAACCAGGTACAATAGCTATTAAATAGTTAAGAACTATTTAATAGCTAAAATAGTTAAAATAATTACAAAATTACCTGTAAAATAAATGCTAACCTAAGTTACAATTAAACCTAACACTACACTATCAATAAATTAATTAAATAAACTACCTACAATTACCTACAATTAACCTAACACTACACTATCAATAAATTAATTAAATACAATTCCTACAAATAAATACAATAAATAAACTAGCTAAAGTACAAAAAATAAAAAAGAACTAAGTTACAAAAAATAAAAAAATATTTACAAACATAAGAAAAATATTACAACAATTTTAAACTAATTACACCTACTCTAAGCCCCCTAATAAAACAACAAAGCCCCCCAAAATAAAAAATGCCCTACCCTATTCTAAATTAATAAAGTTAAAAGCTCTTTTACCTTACCAGCCCTGAACAGGGCCCTTTGCGGGGCATGCCCCAAGAAGTTCAGCTCTTTTGCCTGTAAAAAAAAACCATACAATACGCCCCCCAACATTACAACCTACCACCCACATATCCCTAATCTAACCCAAACCCCCCTTAAATAAACCTAACACTAAGCCCCTGAAGATCATCCTACCTTGTCTTCACCTCACCAGGTATCACCGATCCGTCCTGGCTCCAAAATCTTCATCCAACCCAAGCGGGGGTTGGCGATCCATCATCCGGTGGCTGAAAAGGTCCAGAAGAGGCTCCAAAGTCTTCATCCTATCCGGGAAGAAGAGGCGATCCAGACCGGCAACCATCTTGATCCAAGCGGCATCTTCTATCTTCATCCGATGACGACCGGCTCCATCCTGAAGACCTCCACCGCGGACTTATCTTCTTCCGGCAACGTCCAACTGAAGAATGACGGTTCCTTTAAGGGACGTCATCCAAGATGGCGTCCCTCGAATTCTGATTGGCTGATAGGATTCTATCAGCCAATCGGAATTAAGGTAGGAATATTCTGATTGGCTGATGGAATCAGCCAATCAGAATCAAGTTCAATCCGATTGGCTGATCCAATCAGCCAATCAGATTGAGCTCGCATTCTATTGGCTGATCAGAACAGCCAATAGAATGCGAGCTCAATCTGATTGGCTGATTGGATCAGCCAATCGGATTGAACTTGATTCTGATTGGTTGATTCCATCAGCCAATCAGAATATTCCTACCTTAATTCCGATTGGCTGATAGAATCCTATCAGCCAATCGGAATTTGAGGGACGCCATCTTGGATGACGTCCCTTAAAGGAACCGTCATTCTTCAGTTGGACGTCGCCGGAAGAAGATGGGTCCGCGGTGGAGGTCTTCAGGATGGAGCCAGTCGTCATCGGATGAAGATAGAAGATGCCGCTTGGATCAAGATGGTTACCGGTCCGGATCGTCTCTTCTTCCCGGATAGGATGAAGACTTTGGAGCCTCTTCTGGACCTCTTCAGCCACCGGATGATGGATCGCCAACCCCCGCTTGGGTTGGATGAAGATTTTGGAGCCAGGACGGATCGGTGATACCTGGTGAGGTGAAGACAAGGTAGGAAGATCTTCAGGGGCTTAGTGTTAGGTTTATTTAAGGGGGGTTTGGGTTAGATTAGGGGTATGTGGGTGGTGGGTTGTAATGTTGGGGGGGGGTATTGTATGTTGTTTTTTTACAGGCAAAAGAGCTGAACTTCTTGGGGCATGCCCCGCAAAGGGCCCTGTTCAGGGCTGGTAAGGTAAAAGAGCTTTTAACTTTATTAATTTAGAATAGGGTAGGGTATTTTTTATTTTGGGGGGCTTTGTTGTTTTATTAGGGGGCTTAGAGTAGGTGTAATTAGTTTAAAATTGTTGTAATATTTTTCTTATGTTTGTAGATATTTTTTTATTTTTTGTAACTTAGTTCTTTTTTATTTTTTGTTCTTTAGTTAGTTTATTTAATTGTAGTTATTTGTAGATATTGTATTTAATTAATGTATTGATAGTGTAGTGTTAGGTTTAATTGTAGGTAATTGTAGGTATTTTATTTAATTAATTTAATGATAGTATAGTGTTAGGTTTAATTGTAACTTAGGTTAGGATTTATTTTACAGGTAATTTTGTAATTATTTTAACTAGGTAACTATTAAATAGTTCTTAACTATTTAATAGCTATTGTACCTGGTTAAAATAATTACAAAGTTGCCTGTAAAATAAATATTAATCCTAAAATGTAATTATAATTTATATTGTAGCTATATTAGGATTTATTTTACAGGTAAGTATTTAGCTTTAAATAGGAATAATTTATTTAATAAGAGTTAATTAATTTCGTTAGATTAAAATTATATTTAATTTAGGGGGGTGTTAGTGTTAGGGTTAGACTTAGCTTTAGGGGTTAATACATTTATTAGAATAGCGGTGAGCTCCGGTCGGCTGATTAGAGGTTAATAATTGAAGTTAGGTGTCGGCGATGTTAGGGAGGGCAGATTAGGGGTTAATACTATTTATTATAGGGTTAGTGAGGCGGATTAGGGGTTAATAACTTTATTATAATAGCGGTGCGGTGCGGTCGGCAGATTAGGGGTTAATAAGTGTAGGCAGGTGGAGGCGACGTTGAGGGGGGCAGATTAGGGGTTAATATATATAAAGTAGGGGTCGGCGGTGTTAGGGGCAGCAGATTAGGGGTACATAGGGATAATGTAGGTTGTGACAGTGTACGGAGCGGCAGATTAGGGGTTAATAATAATATGCAGGGGTCAGCGATAGCGGGGGCGGCAGATTAGGGGTTAATAAGTGTAAGGTTAGGGGTGTTTAGACTCGGGGTACATGTTAGGGTGTTAGGTGCAGACGTAGGAAGTGTTTCCTCATAGCAAACAATGGGGCTGCGTTAAGAGCTGAACGCGGCTTTTTTGCAGGTGTTAGGTTTTTTTTCAGCTCAAACAGCCCCATTGTTTCCTATGGGGGAATCGTGCACGAGCACGTTTTTGAGGCTGGCCGCTTGCGTAAGCAACTCTGGTATTGAGAGTTGAAGCTGCGTTAAAAATGCTCTACGCTCCTTTTTTGGAGCCTAACGCAGCCTTTATGTGGACTCTCAATACCAGAGTTATTTTTATGGTGCGGCCAGAAAAAATCCGGCGTTAGTTTTTCGGGTCGTTACCGACAAAACTCCCAATCTAGCCGTAGGTTTGATGAGTTAAAAAAAATCTACATAGAAGACTGGCTTATGGTAATATGACTATTGCTAAATTAAATAAGATTTCAAGGTTGCTAAGAGGATGAAATAAATAAAAGGAATGTGAAAGGATCCAGAATTAACCTTTTTCCTATGTATAATAAAGATTAAAAAATGCTAAAATCCATCAGGACAAAGGCGTCATTTGCAATTTGTTTCAGGGTGCACGTGCACAAAACTTTTAGCAATTTAGGACAGACAGATTATTCAAGTAAGCATCATTATGGAGTTTAGTTGTTCCCATGTCAGGGACACATTATATAATTTGATGTTCTATTAATCCAGGGAGTTAGGAGAAGTAAAATTGACACTGGATTGCATGTTACATCATGGAAATAGTGTGGCTTGTACAAAAGTATTTGGCTTCTTGTGAGTAGTAGTATATGGGGCCATATTTGCAACCATTAGATTAATGACTAAGCAAAAAGAAGGGCTGTGTCAAACAGTTGGATAATCTCTCCATATTACTGGATACCTTTGGTCTTCAATATGTAACAGTGGAGGTGGATACTAGGTGATAATATCATCTGTCCTGTTTTTGAAAGGGCGGGTTCAGGAGAATCAATTGAATTGGTGAGACTACAGTGAATGTATTGGAAGCAATTGCAAATTCTGTTCGAAACCTTGTATGCCAGATCCAAGTTGGTGGTGTTAAAGGACAACTAAACACAGTAAACTAGCATAATCAATAGATGTGTAATAAAGAGACAATTTAAAAGCACTTAGCTTGAATTTAAAATGAGTAGTAGTTTTTTCTGAAAAATGTCAGTTACATTTTCCTTCCTAATGTATCATGTGACAGCCATCAGTCAATCACAAAATGTATATACATATATCCTGTGAATCTTGCACATGGTTAGTAGGAGCTGGTTCCTTAGAAAGTGTGCATTTAAAAAGATTGTACACATTTAGATAATGGAAGTGAATTGGAAAGTTGTTTAAAATACGTGTGTTCTGAGTTGCAAAAAAGACACCTGGCAAAGCCTTTCGCTTCTGTGAGTACAACTCTTTCAGTAGTTGTTTCTTGCTTGTACACAGAGGAGCAAAGGACTCATCCTTGCACTACTTATGGTTACAATGAGGGCTTAATCTTAGCCATGTAAATGGGTGCAACAAAGCAAAGTTTTCTAAACCCACATGGATTTTTGTGTATTAATCATTAAAGTTTTGTCAGGACAGTTCTGAAGAGAGCCCTTTGTACAGGGAGTGCAGAATTATTAGGCAAGTTGTATTTTTGAGGATTAATTTTATTATTGAACAACAACCATGTTCTCAATGAACCCAAAAAACTCATTAATATCAAAGCTGAATAGTTTTGGAAGTAGTTTTAAGTTTGTTTTTAGTTATAGCTATTTTAGGGGGATATCTGTGTGTGCAGGTGACTATTACTGTGCATAATTATTAGGCAACTTAACAAAAAAACAAATATATACCCATTTCAATTATTTATTTTTACCAGTGAAACCAATATAACATCTCAACATTCACAAATATACATTTCTGACATTCAAAAACAAAACAAAAACAAATCAGTGACCAATATAGCTACCTTTCTATGCAAGGACACTCAAAAGCCTGCCATCCATGGATTCTGTCAGTGTTTTGATCTGTTCACCATCAACATTGCGTGCAGCAGCAACCACAGCCTCCCAGACACTGTTCAGAGAGGTGTACTGTTTTCCCTCCTTGTAAATCTCACATTTGATGATGGACCACAGGTTCTCAATGGGGTTCAGATCAGGTGAACAAGGAGGCCATGTCATTAGATTTTCTTCTTTTATACCCTTTCTTGCCAGCCACGCTGTGGAGTACTTGGACGCGTGTGATGGAGCATTGTCCTGCATGAAAATCATGTTTTTCTTGAAGGATGCAGACTTCTTCCTTTACCACTGCTTGAAGAAGGTGTCTTCCAGAAACTGGCAGTAGGACTGGGAGTTGAGCTTGACTCCATCCTCAACCTGAAAAGGCCCCACAAGCTCATCTTTGATGATACCAGTCCAAACCAGTACTCCACCTCCACCTTGCTGGCGTCTGAGTCGGACTGGAGCTCTCTGCCCTTTACCAATCCAGCCACGGGCCCATCCATCTGGCCCATCAAGACTCACTCTCATTTCATCAGTCCATAAAACCTTAGAAAAAAACAGTCTTGAGATATTTCTTGGCCCAGTCTTGACGTTTCAGCTTGTGTGTCTTGTTCAGTAGTGGTCGTCTTTCAGCCTTTCTTACCTTGGCCATGTCTCTGAGTATTGCACACCTTGTGCTTTTGGGCACTCCAGTGATGTTGCAGCTCTGAAATATGGCCAAACTGGTGGCAAGTGGCATCTTGGCAGCTGCACGCTTGACTTTTCTCAGTTCATGGGCAGTTATTTTGCGCCTTGGTTTTTCCACACGCTTCTTGCGACCCTGTTGACTATTTTGAATGAAACGCTTGATTGTTCGATGATCACGCTTCAGAAGCTTTGCAATTTTAAGAGTGCTGCATCCCCCTGCAAGATATCTCAATATTTTTGACTTTTCTGAGCCTGTCAAGTCCTTCTTTTGACCCATTTTGCCAAAGGAAAGGAAGTTGCCTAATAATTATGCACACCTGATATAGGGTGTTGATGTAATTAGACCACACCCCTTCTCATTACAGAGATGCACATCACCTAATATGCTTAATTGGTAGTAGGCTTTCGAGCCTATACAGCTTGGAGTAAGACAACATGCATAAAGAGGATGATGTGGTCAAAATACTCATTTGCCTAATAATTCTGCACTCCCTGTATAAGTAGCCTGCTAAGATATAGCCATAAAGCCTTCTGTCAGTCCTGTAAAATATATGTTTATGTTTAGAAAGTTATAATTTCAGCTTTCTGCTGACTATGGGCCAGATTAAGATTGGAGCGCTAAGTAACAATCCTGCTCAGGCATTAAATGTGTTAGAAGTAAGCTTTTTTGCGCACATCAGGTTGCACTCGTATTGTGTGAGTTGAAAGTAAATTGTTTTCACTTGCACGCTAACTCGAAGACCGCAAAAAGGAGAAGTAAGAATATTGCGTGCCCATTCACGTATTTCCTCATAGAAGTCAATAGAGAAAAAAAAGTGGAAGAAAAACCTAACACCCAAATTGCGCTCAAACCTGATCACTTATTCTCCTGTGCGCTAACCCAACATGAAAATATGAATATTTCACATTCCAATATTCTTCACATACAAGAATATGTTCTATTTATTCATAAATAAATATTTCTATAGATATCTGATGTTTTTTTTAGGTACAATATATATCTATAAATATACAGTATATACATGATTTTATATATAGTTATATATATATATATATATATATATATATATAGGAATATCTATTTAGAAATACAAAGAACATATTCTGCTGTGTGCAGAACATTTGAATGGTAAATATTTACAGTAAATACATAGTTAAAACCTTTATTAAATTAAATATGAGTATTGCAAAAATATAATTTTTCATGTTTTCATCTACTTGACTTCAAAGGGCGCCAATGCATAGACTATACGTCTATATATGTATAAATATGTATTTATGTCTTTATGTGTATGTATGTCTATAAACACTTATATGCACATATAACTACATATGCACATACACACACACACATATATATATATATATATATATATATATATATATATATATACTGTCTTTAGAGATGTATATGTATGTATCTCAATGCTAAAGCTTTTTGCCTGATTTTTTTTCATATCTTTAAGCCCTTATAACTTTTGTGTGCAATCTTGTTTTTAAATATTTTTTTATTATGAGTGTAACTATACTTTGTAATATAATTTTGATGTGTTTTGCACAACTTTTCAGTTTTGCGAAACAGGTAACTATAGCTCTGAGGACGCAGTAATTATTTTAGCATAAATTGCAATTGCGCTCAAGCAATTTATATTCTAATAAAGATTATACTCTACCAATAAGTAATCCAAGGACCCTTTGACAAAGCCGGCAAGGGCGAAACATGTTAGGGAACTGGTGAGGAGTCTTAGGAACTCCTGTGTTTTAATTAGCCATCAGATGTAAACTAATATTTACTTTAACTATTGTGCAGAGCTATACCTTAATGTGTTATTTATGGTGTAGTGACAACATGGTTATTAATGTATCTGATTTACTATGAGTACAAACTAATGGAAATCATTTGCGATATACAGAGTTTCAAACTGGGCAATATTTTTTTAACCATTAGCTTATTGGTGGCGTATCTTTAACTTTATAAACAATAGTCCTTGGATTACTTATTGGTTGAGTATAATCTTTATTAGAATATAAATACTAGCAGATGGTAATCAATACATAGTTGCACAGACGCAGATATTTAAACAGCTGGGAGATAATATATGTATCAATCGGTAAAGCAGATATACTACTGTAGTATATGATTCACAATTACTGATGCTGCAATGTCCTATCTATCTGTGCATACTGCCACAATATCAGGCAACTAGTAATCTCAGGGTGTTATTTATACACTGAAATTATTTTGCCGTTCAGGTTAAGCAGTTGGTGTTTTGGCTCATAAAATATAAGTACATGGAATAAGGCAGGGAGTTTGTGTGGGGAAGTCTAATTAATGTTACCAGTGTCTAATCCACAAGTTAACACAAACACAGTGTCTCCACAGACCCCATATAGGTTTTACTCCTGGCAATCCTCAATCATATTACACCCACTGATTGTTGTCCATCACCATTTATATAGTGTATACTGTGACACACTCAGCAAACTATGGTACACAATTAGTTTCTCCAATGTGTGTTTTTAAATTGTTTTTCTTCCCTCATTTGATTTTACATTGGCTTTTTAATAAAAGTTATGTTTTATTTATGCCACAGCAACCACCAAAGCAGTGAGTTGATTTATTAATCTCAATTACATTATAGTTAAAGGGACACTGAACCCAAAATTTTTCTTTCGTGATTCAGATAGAGCATGCAATTTTAAGCAACTTTCTAATTTACTCCTATTATCAATGTTTCTTCGTTCTCTTGCTATCTTTATATAAAAAAGAAGGCATCTAAGCTTTTTTCTTGATTCAGCACTCTGGACAGCAGATTTTGATTGGTGGATGAATTTATCCACCAATCAGCAAGGACATCCTAGGTTGTTCACCAGAAATGGGCCAGCATCTAAATTTAGATTCTTGCATTTCAAATAAAGATACCAAGAGAATAAGGAACATTTGATAATAGGAGTAAATTACAAAGTTGCTTAAAATGTCATGCTCTATCTGAATCACAAAAGAAAAAATTTGGGTTCAGTGTCCCTTTAATAGACTCTTGAGTGATATTTAGTGTATTCTTTTTTTTTTGGGGGGGGGGGCCTTAACCCTCTTTTTACTGTTTGCATGATTTAGCTTTAATACACAACACCACGGCCCACACTATTTACCCTCTATTATTGAGGAGGTATATGAGTCAAGAATTACACAGAAGCAGTGCCATTGGTCTTTGCTTACCATAGACATATATACTGTTTTGTCGAAAATAATGAAAAACATATTCATTGTGCATCCTACTGAACACAAATTAATTCAGATTTAATTCTAACAATACAGATGGGGAATATGTCATACAGCAGTTTTCATAGTTTGCTACAATCTAGTTTTCTAATCTAATTTCTCACATTATAATCTCCTTAAAACACATGTTGTACTTATAAAACTAATGATCTTTATTCTTTATTCTAAAACAACATATTTAAGAAAATCTATGCTATCCATTTTTTTTTTATAATCAATTAAATATTTTTTGTTGCTTGCTTTGTTTTAATACCATTTTGTTTACTACAGAACACACAAATTAATGAGTGTTAAATTGAGACATTACAAAACATTACCCTATATATTTCCCCCCTAGAGATAACCAGTCTGTTGTGGGATCGCTAATGAGCATGGATCAAACAGAGAGTATCCAATCTTGGGTGGGTTCATCAGCCAGTTGGGTGTCGCCATCTGGAGGAAGCGCTGATGGTCGCATGTCAAGACAGTCCGTGTCTGATAACCTGAGCGTTCAAAGTCTAAGGTAAGAGCTTGACCTGCCAGGGAACAATTGTTACAATCATGCCACCAAATATTTACTGACTAGGGACAGAAGAGTACATTATTAATGCTAAGGCTAGATGCAATAAAGATTGATTTTATGATGATCTGCTACTGGAATATATGTCAGGTCTATAAGGTCATCTGTGGAATTCATAAAAAATAAAACTTCAAATTAAAAATTCTACAGCTTGCTATGGATCTTGTACTTTATTTTTTGGATAACAGGACATACACAGTGGTGTGGAAGATATTACTCAAAGAGTTTTATTCATTTTAAATGTAGTGTGAATTAATCTACTTATTCAAATTGTTGCTTTTTAAATGAAGTATGGAGCCTAAGGAGAGTTTCATTCACTTTAGACTTGTGTATGCAGTGATGTGAATTTAAATTGCTAGTTTTCTAGTATGCAAAACAGGACAATTACTGTTTTTGATCAGTGGAAAAAAAAAATCTCAATTTGCAGTCAAAGAAAGCTTGTTAGCCTTTAAATGGACATATAAGTCAAAATTAAAATGCAAATGTGTGCATTTCAGATTTGATTAGAATATTTTTTGCAGTACAAATTCAGACCCAGACTGAGTATAGGGTATCACAGCATTTGCCTGATGCCTTAGCCCCACCCAGTTACTATTATGTGTGCAGGCACATTCCCACCCCCAGGGACAGCCTCACATTTGGGTAGGTAATGAGTATGCATGGATTACTGCTGCTCATATCAAAATAGCTCTATTCTTGGGGTTTGCACTTGTTATGCAACATAGTTTCTGCCTGCTGTGATGTCCTCTAGTGTATACTTAACATATTGCAAAGTACATAAGTATGCTACACTCTGGGATTCCTTTAAAAACACAAACCAATTCATCGTTAAAAACAAAAACAGAACACAATGCAGCTCATTTTATGTGTTTTGCACTTCAAAGAGACTTAATCATAGACTCACTTTTAAGCCGTGAGCTGCCAATCAGCAAAATGTATTATACAACAATCTAATTAATCTCAAATAATAAAAGGATATACAATATACACTAAAAACAATTGGGTTATAAAGTGCATGATTAAAAACAATAATATACTTGCTTACTGCCCCCTTTATGCTATCACCTTTTGTCTATCTGTAAATTGTAATTTTATGTTTACCTTGGCAGGGGTTTCAGAAGTCTCAATTGAGATCAGATCCATACATCTAGCAGTTCCTTCTGGCCCTCCAGTCAGTAGTGGCATAGCTACAGTCGGTTCAGTAGTGTCTGGGTTCTACTTGCATCACATATGGCCCCTCTGTGTGATGCAAAAGAGGGCTCACAGTGTATGGAAAGTGTAGGATTTTGTCTTTATAGTGAAACAGTTTCCAAAATTGCCCCACAGTGTTGTTGTACAAAGAAAACTTGCCACCAAATGTTTACAGGAAGGCTGCACACGTGCATATTCTCTGGTGTGGACTAACCTAGTGGGAAGGGTGACAGTCACAGAGAACCAGCTCCTCTTGACGATGCCTGTTTCTGTGTGATTGTTGGTGTCTGGGGTACACTTTGTGTGCATGTTGTTTTCTGTGGATGTCTGGGTGTGTTATTTCTCTGATATTAATTTGCAACTTGTTGTGTTGACAAGTGCTCAGGTGCTGGTCATTTTGAGTGACTGTAACTACAAATACAGCCAGTGGCGTCACTAGGGTTGGTGTCACCCGGTGCGGTAAGTTATGGTGTCACCCCCCCCCCAGAAAGCAGACACACACAAAAACACAGGCACACACACATACAAACACTCAGACACACTTAAAAACATACTCAGATGCACACACAAACACTCGGAAACACACTCAGACACACACACACAAAAACTCAGACACACACTTACAAAATATGTAAACTGCACTGCATTAATTATGATGCTCATGCCTAGAGCTGCTCCCTGGCTCAGCAGAGCATCAAATGAAAGATAAACAGAGCACTCTAAAAATAAATCACTAAAGAAAAGGTTTAGGCGCAAACTATGAAAATTCTGCTCTCTGACTCTGTTCCAAGCCTGTCAGTGCACAGCCCCGGGCCGCGTGCCTACCGTTTCTTATGGCCAATCACCTCTGCACTCTGCCCACCCCCAGACCCCCGCCCTCCTACCTGTTTAGTGTGCACTTAGTTTACCGTAACCGTAATGGTCTGGTGGGCATCATACGTGGCTCCTTCACTTTAAAGACAGTGTCAAACAGTCATGCGGTCAGGTGCCAGGCATCCCCTCATGATTTGCCAGTTCCCGTTTAGAGAGACAGCACAGCAGTGAGTGACTCCACTGCTCCACATGTCACTGAGCAGTGAGCACAGATAGGCAGGCAGGTTTAGGCTAGCAGCGCAACTTTGCAAGCCCCACGGCATGCCCACAACATTCATAGCGAAATTGGGCAGGGGAGAAGCAAAGTACAAACAAGCAAAAGCAGCCAGGAAAACTATTTGTTGAAATTGCAGCACTGGCTCAAGGGGCAAAAGAATTGTGTGTCTACAACCTCCCCAGTCCCACCAATGTTCACAAATGCCAGCCCCTCTAATAAAAAAAAAATCTATGCATCTCAACATTGTATTTCTTTGAATTTCAATAAAATTTAAAAAAAAAAAAAAAAATTTTTTTTGATGTCACCCCCTGGAGGGTGTCACCCGGGTGCGGCCCGCCCCCCCCCCCCAGTGACGCCACTGAATACAGAAATATAAGGGTGTTGCAAACTTTTTAAAAAAAAAAATCAAACTAGTACATTATACTTGTCAGTTGTTTCACTATTTTAGTGATAGCTTTTACTATGCTGGGTACAACTGTGTGCCTGCATATCCATGTTTAGAGACAGCACCTGCTGCTGAGTATTGAGAGTATTGTAAAATGTCTCTGTTCAAAATTGAAATGCACTGATGACTAAAATGTTCATTTGAAAAGCTGACTTAAGCTAAAAATATTAAGCAAAATACATTGTTACATCTTATTTCATATAAACAACATGTAAAATCAGTCTATATTTTTAATTTAAAGTTGTGCAAGCAGCTTTCATAAGGATACAAGGTCATTTGGTATCTACAGTATAAGAATTAGCTTAAAATTCAATATCAGAAATTCAAACCACTGTATAGTGTAACAATATTGGAATACGGGCATTAAACTGTATATGGCATTTTATAACAAAACATTAATTTATATGTTCTTTTCACTGTCCATCAACTTATATAAATATAGTATTAGAGCTAACCTTAAGCGATTTTGTGCAGTATGAGTAATTTATGACTTTGACAAAATCTTAAAAAATAATATGGGTCGAGATTACATATGTAGCGCATGCTTCAGCGTAACTGCTGAAACCCGTGTTGCCCGTCAATTTCCCCTCTCACATTGGGGAATCACATAAACCCCGCCAGCGCCTAAGAAAATAAAAAAAAAGTTAAATCTCCCGTAAAAGTCTAACCCGCCTCCCAAAATTAAACCCGAGGCGTAAAAACCCCTATATCCGCAATCCCCTCATATCGCAACTAATAATAAAAGTATTAACCCCTAAACCGACAACCCCCCACAACGCAATTATGCCTAATTAAACCTATTAACCCCTAATCTGCCATTCCCCCACATTGCGATCTCCCTAATATATGTATTAACCCCTAAACCGTCATTAACCCACATCGCAATTAACCTAATTAAACTATTAACCCCTAATCCGTCCATTCACCCACATCACAATCTCCCTAATATATGTATTAACCCCTAAACCACCATTAACCCACATCACAATAACCCAATCAATCTATTACCTCCTAAACCACCATTAACCCACATCACAATAAAATTAATGAATCTATTAACCCCTAAACTGCCAAAGCCTCACAACGCAATTAATCTATTTAAATCTATTTAAATTAACCTAACACCCCCTAAATTAACCCCAATTACCTAAATTAAAAAAATACTGTTACAATTAAAATAAAAAACCTAGTTTAAAAATAAAAAACTAAGTTGAAATTAATCTAAAATTACAAAAAATAAAAAAATCTACATAAAATAATAAACCAAATTATAAAAAATAAAATTAAACCTAATCCCTATGAAAATAAAAAAGCCCCCTCCAAATAAAAACACCCTCTAATCTAAACTAACAATAGCCCTTAAAAGGCTTATTTGAACAGCCAATAGGATTTCAGTAGCTCTCATCCTATTGGCTAATTTGAATTTGAAGATTCAAATCAGCCAATAGGAATACAAGTGACGCCATATTTAAAAGCATAACTTGCATTCAATATTTAGTGTACGGCGGTAATCGTACAAAGAGGATCCTCCAAGCTCCATAGCTCCGCAGTCCCCGGTCTTCAGTTCCGCAGTCATCTCCGCTCTGAGCCAGCTTGGTCCTCGATGAAGATGGAAGATGTAGCCAGTTCAAGAAGACTTCACCACCACCTGGAAGGAGGACCTTCTTGTCAGGGTTTCCAGGAATCAGACTGAGACGAGAAGTGCAAAAATAATCACACCTTTATTCATAGCAAAAAAATAATAAAAAGTCCACAAGTCCAAATAACAAGCCAGGAGTCAAAACCAGAGCTGGAGTCAGATGAGCCGAATCAGGAGCCAAAGCGAATAGTCAGATGAGCCGGAATCAGGAACAAGTGACGCCATATTTAAAAGCATAACTTGCATTCAATATTTAGTGTACGGCGGTAATTGTACGAAGAGGATCCTCCAAGCTCCATGGCTCCACAGTCCCCGGTCTTCAGTTCCGCAGTCATCTCCGCTCTGAGCCAGCTTGGTCCTCGATGAAGATGGAAGATGTAGCCAGTTCAAGAAGACTTCACCACCACCTGGAAGAGGACCTTCTTGTCAGGGTTCCAGGAATCAGACTGAGACGAGAAGTGCAAAAATAATCACACCTTTATTCATAGCAAAAAATAATAAAAAGTCCACAAGTCAAATAACAAGCCAGGAGTCAAAACCAGAGCTGGTAGTCAGACGAGCCGAGTCAGGAGCCAAAGCGAATAGTCAGATGAGCCGGAATCAGGAACAAGGAAAACAGCAGAGTCAGGAACAAGCCAGGGATCAGGAACCAGGAAGGACGTCAGGCAGCCAGGTATTACACAGGAACTCTCACAAAAAGGTCTGAGACAACATCCGTCCATTCACCCCACATCACAATCTCCCTAATATATGTATTAACCCTAAACCACCATTAACCCACATCACAATAACCTAATCAATCTATTACCTCCTAAACCACCATTAACCCACATCACAATTAAATTAATGAATCTATTAACCCCTAAACTGCCAAAGCCTCACAACGCAATTAATCTATTTAAATTACTAAGCCCCCTAACCTAACACCCCCTAATTAACCCCAATTACCTAAATTAAAAAAATACTGTTACAATTAAAATAAAAAACCTAGTTTAAAAATAAAAAACTAAGTTAAAATTAATCTAAAATTACAAAAAATAAAAAAATCTAACATTACATAAAATAATAAACCAAATTACAAAAAATAAAAAAATCTACATAAAATAATAAACCAAATTATAAAAAATAAAATTAAACCTAATCCCTATGAAAATAAAAAAGCCCCCTCCAAATAAAAACACCCTCTAATCTAAACTAACAATAGCCCTTAAAAGGCTTATTTGAACAGCCAATAGGATTTCGTAATTGTACGAAGAGGACCTTCTTGTCAGGGTTCCAGGAATCAGACTGAGACGAGAAGTGCAAAAATAATCACACCTTTATTCATAGCAAAAAATAATAAAAAGTCCACAAGTCAAATAACAAGCCAGGAGTCAAAACCAGAGCTGGTAGTCAGATGAGCCGAATCAGGAGCCAAAGCGAATAGTCAGATGAGCCGGAATCAGGAACAAGTGACGCCATATTTAAAAGCATAACTTGCATTCAATATTTAGTGTACGGCGGTAATTGTACGAAGAGGATCCTCCAAGCTCCATGGCTCCACAGTCCCCGGTCTTCAGTTCCGCAGTCATCTCCGCTCTGCGCCAGCTTGGTCCTGGATGAAGATGGAAGATGTCGCCAGTTCAAGAAGACTTCACCACCACCTGGAAGAGGACCTTCTTGTCAGGGTTCCAGGAATCAGACTGAGACGAGAAGTGCAAAAATAATCACACCTTTATTCATAGC
The DNA here is from genome assembly GCF_027579735.1 of Bombina bombina. NCBI lineage: Eukaryota > Metazoa > Chordata > Amphibia > Anura > Bombinatoridae > Bombina > Bombina bombina. The sequence continues at coordinate 463,769,077 of NC_069500.1, read as the reverse complement.
AAAAAATAATAAAAAGTCCACAAGTCAAATAACAAGCCAGGAGTCAAAACCAGAGCTGGTAGTCAGACGAGCCGAGTCAGGAGCCAAAGCGAATAGTCAGATGAGCCGGAATCAGGAACAAGGAAAACAGCAGAGTCAGGAACAAGCCAGGGATCAGGAACCAGGAAGGACGTCAGGCAGCCAGGTATTACACAGGAACTCTCACAAAAAGGTCTGAGACAACATCCGTCCATTCACCCACATCACAATCTCCCTAATATATGTATTAACCCCTAAACCACCATTAACCCACATCACAATAACCTAATCAATCTATTACCTCCTAAACCACCATTAACCCACATCACAATTAAATTAATGAATCTATTAACCCCTAAACTGCCAAAGCCTCACAACGCAATTAATCTATTTAAATTACTAAGCCCCCTAACCTAACACCCCCTAAATTAACCCCAATTACCTAAATTAAAAAAATACTGTTACAATTAAAATAAAAAACCTAGTTTAAAAATAAAAAACTAAGTTAAAATTAATCTAAAATTACAAAAAATAAAAAAATCTAACGATTACATAAATAATAAACCAAATTATAAAAAATAAATAAAATTAAACCTAATCCCTATGAAAATCAAAAAGCCCCCCTCCAAATAAAAACACCCTCTAATCTAAACTAACAATAGCCCTTAAAAGGCTTATTTGAACAGCCAATAGGATTTCAGTAGCTCTCATCCTATTAGCTAATTTGAATTTGAAGATTCAAATCAGCCAATAGGAATACAAGTGACGCCATATTTAAAAGCATAACTTGCATTCAATATTTAGTGTACGTCCGGTGATCGTACGAAGAGGATCCTCCAAGCTCCATGTCTCCGCAGTCACCCGGTCTTCAGTTCTGCGGTCATCTCCACTGCATGTGCCAGCTTGGTCCTAGATGAAGATGGAAGATGTCGCCAGTTCAAAGAAGACTTCACCGCCACCCTGGAAGAGGACCTTCTTGTCAGGGTTCCAGGAATCAGACTGAGACGAGAAGTGCAAAAATAATCACACCTTTAATCATCAGCAAAAAAATAATTAAAAAGACCACAAGTCCAAAATAATCAAGCCAGGAAGTCAAAACCAGAGCTGGTAGTCAGACGACGGAAGTCAGGAGCCAAAGCGATAGTCAGATGAGCCGGAATCAGGAACAAGGGGAAAACAGCAGAGCTCAGGACAGCCAGGGATCAGGCACCCAGGAAGGACAGTCAGGCAGCAGGTAATACACAGGAACTCTCACAAACAGGTTTCTGAGAACAGCGCAAAGGCAAAGCATACTGAACAGAGGCCCTTTAAATTAAATAAGTGATGACATCACAATTCTGAGACTGCATCCTTGTCTCACATGGATGATTGCACACCAGTCTGGTCCATAAAAGGAAGTGCAGGAAGGAATGAGCAGGCCTCCCCCACAATACCACCATAGTCAGGAAGAGAGGTGAGTAAAATTGGTCTGCCAGCAGCACTAATGCAAACAACAGGGAAAAAACCCTGACACTTCTCCACCGGGACTTCAGGAACAGTGAGTACCTATTTGGGTCTTAGAGTTAGGATTTTTTTTTTTTTAGATTAGGAATTTTGGCCACTTGTAAAAGAGCTGAGATGCCCATATAAATTCCACTTTAGGGGCAATTTTGTAGTTTAGGATTTTTTTGTGTTAGGGCTTTTTTACTTTGGGGGGGTTTGGCGGGTGGGGGTTTTTACTGTTATAGGGAGGGCTTAGTATTTTTTTAAGGTAAAAGAGCTGTTTAACTTAGGGCAATGCCCTATAAAAGGCCCTTTTAAGGGGTATTGGTAGATAAGTTTAGATTCGGGGGGGTGTTTATTTTGGGGAGGTTATTTTCTTAGGGATTAGATTTTTTTTTATATAATTTGGTTTATTATTTTATGAAATGTTAGATTTTTTTATTTTTGTAATTTTAGATTAATTTCAAATTAGTTTTCTTAAAGTAGGTTTTCTTATTTTAATTTAGTATTTTTAATTTAGGTAATTGGGTGTTAATTTAAGGGGTGTTACATTAGGGGTTTAGTAATTTAAAATAGGTTAATTGCGTTGTAGGGGTTTGGCAGTTTAGTGGATAATAGATTAATTCGGTTACTGCGATGTGGATGAATCGCAGATTAGGGGTTAATAGTTTAATTAGGCTAATTGCGAAGTGGGTGAATTGTGGATATGGGGTTAATAGTTTTATTAGGTAGATTGTGATGTGGCTGAATAACGAATTAGGGGTTAATATATTCATTAGGTTTATTGCGATGTGGGTTAATGGCGGATTTGGGGTTAATATATTTATTAGGTTTATTGTGATGTGGGTTAATGTCGGATTAGTGGTTAATAGTTTTATTAGTTATTGCGGTGGCGGCTGGTGGTTGACAGGTAGATAGATATTGCGCATGCATTAGGTGTTAGTTAATATTTTCAGACAGTTACGGGAGTTACGGTGCTCACATTTTCAGCGCAAGGCTTGCTGTGCCTGCCTATGTGTGGCGAGGTGAGAATGGAGTAAAACTTCTCCATGTTCGCCACGTAAGTCCTTGCGCTTAATATGAGATAACGATTTGCGACGCGGTTCTATCTTAGCTTATGGGAGTAAAAATTGCGGGCGGTGGGTGAAATATACACGCCACATTTATATGCAGCGCCGTATATGTGATAGCAGAATCGTGTAAAAACGGCATTGACGGCTTTTGCGGGGGACGCCGCATTTGTAATCTTGCCCATGATGTTTTACATTTAAAATATTGTAGAAGTTAAATTTTTTTCTCACAGGTTTGCTAGGACTATTTCCAAGCAATATGTCACCCTACAAAAAATTTTTTGCAGGACTGGATTTGTCTTTACAAAAGACACATAAAGTGAGAAACAACGCCAAATGTGCAGCAAAAATATCACCATCCTATATCATATTTCTCTTTCTATGCCTGAGTCACAAGTAATGTAGCAAGTTTTTATTCAACAAACAGGTTAGAGAGGAAAATAGCATAATTCTCTTAGCCATACAAAATGGCAATTAAGTTTTTAAGGAGCTGTAAACCACAATGAGCCTCAACTGGCTCAAGGTACAGCGCTTAATGGGTGTGTATAGCATACACAAACACACTTCAGGATCTTGGTTCAATGTAAGATATTTTATTCTGCATAAAAACAATTACATGGTACTCGGGGGTTAAAACATGCCAAATACACAGTAACTAACACACCATCCTATATAATAAATGGCCAAGTATGTTTGTCAGATGCAGTCATGTGCAGTAGAGACTGCACGTGACAAACATACCTGGCCATTTGAATCCTGACACTCAGCACTCAGCACAGAGTAAGGCTGAAGCAGAGTGTCAGGGGGCGTGGCCGGGTGCGGCGAGGGGCATGGCCGATGGGTGTCACCGCGATGGGCGTGGCCGGGCGGAGTGCCGTGCTGGGCGTGGCCGGGCAGGTGTCGCTGCGATGGGCGTGGCCGGGCGGGTGTCACCAAGAGGGGGCGTGGCCGGGCGGGTGTCACCAAGAGGGGGCGTGGTCGGGGGGGTGCCACGATGTGGGCGTGGCAAGAGAGGGAGCAAGAGAGGGGGGAGAAGGCCCAAAGAAGGGGGTAGAGAGCCAAATTCATGGGGGAGAGAGCCAAATAGAGGGGGGAGAGCCAAAGAGGGGGGAGAGAACAATAGAGGGGGGAGAGAGAGCCAAACAGGGGGCAGAGAGAGCCAAACAGGGGGCAGAGAGAGCCAATGAGGGGGCAGAGCGAGACAAAGAGGGGGGAGAGAGAGCCAAAGAGGGGGGAGAGAGAGCCAAAGAGGGGGGAGAGAACAAAAGAGGGGGCAGAGAGAGCAAAAGAAAGTGGGGAGAGAGCCAAAGAGGGGGCAGAGAGAGCCAGAGGGGGGGGAGAGAGAGCCAAAGATGGGGGAGAGAACAAAAGAGGGGGCAGAGAGAGCCAAAGAGGGGAGAGAGAGAGCAAAAGAGGGTAGAGTGCAAAGGAGAGGGGGGAGAGAGAGCAATAGAGAGGGGGTGAGAGCAAGGGGTGGGACCGCTGTACTGCACAAATTGGCCCGTGTACACGGGCTTTAGTACTAGTATCACAATAAACAGGGATACAAATAGCTTTATAACCTCTATAGTAAAACCCTGGTAAATAGCATAGTGTCCTTCCAACCTCTGTGAAAATGGCACTGCCCTTCCTTGTGGCGTAGAATTAAAGAAACGCAACATACCTTTCACTACTAAGTGCGGCTTTTTCAAAGATCAGCTGCCCATTGGCACTCAGTAACATAAATTCCTAAATTGGATTTTAAACAAAAAAGCAGCTTTGCAGTTTTTATGTCATTTTTTTATAAGTTGTTTCATGCAAAACTTTCGGACTACACCAGGAGTCGTCTTAGTAAATGTATATATTTGTTATGATCACACCCTCCTATTATAACTGGATTCAAATTGCCAAAACATGCATACTTACTTAGCATACCTTTAAAGGGACATGAAACCCAAATTTTTCTTTCATGATTTAGATAGAGAATACAATTTTAAACAACTTTTCAATTTACTTCTATTATTTAATTTGCTTCCTTCTCTTGTTATTCTTTGCTGAAAGTTTTATCTAGACAAGCTCAGGAGCAGCAAATAACCTAATTCCTAGCTACTGATTGGTGGCTGTATATATATATATATATATATATATATATATATATATATATATATACTGATTGTCATTGGCTCACCAATGTGTTCAGTTAGAAACCAGTAGTGCATTGCTGCTCCTTCAGCAAATGATACCAAGCGAATGAAACAAATTAGATTATAGAAGTGAATTAGAAAGTTGTTTTAAATTGTATTCTCTATCTGAATCATGAAATAATTTTTTGGGGTTTCATGTCCCTTTAACTAGATCCACAGAAGAAGAGAAACTTAAAAAAAAAAAATAATATAAAAGAATCATCCCACCATTTACTTTGTTTTCAAAAGAATGTCTGTGATTCTCACATGATTACAACTTTATAAAACAATTAGTAAAATCAATCTTTATATCTTTGTGTTTTACAATATATCACCTAGATTACGAGATTTGCGTTAACAAGGGTGCGGCGCTAACGCTTAGTTTATGCTCACCGCTCACCTACAAACAACGCTGGTATTACAGGTTTTTTTTAAACCTGGCGTTAGCTGCAAAGAAGTTAGCGGAGAGCAAAATTTAGCTCCACATCTCACCTCAATACCAGCGCTGCTTACGGTAGCGTTGAGCTGGCTAAAAATGCTTGTGCACGATTTCCCCATAGGAATCAATGGGGTAGTTTCGGCTGAAAACAAATATAACACCTGCAAAAAAGCAGCGTTCAGCTCCTAACGCAGCCCCATTGATTCCTATGGGGAAAATACATTTATGTCTACACCTAACACCCTAACATGAACCCTGAGTCTAAACACCCCTAATCTTATACTTATTAACACCTAATCTGCTGCCCCGAACATCGCCGACACCTGCATTATATTATTAACCCCTAATCTGCCGCTCCGGACACCGCCGCCACCTACATTATACTTATGAACCCCTAATCTGATGCCCCCAACATCGCCGTCACCTACATTATATTTATTAACCCCTACTATGCTGCCCCCAATGTTGTCATAACTTACCTACAATTATTAACCCCTAATCTGCCGCCCCCAACATCGCCGCCACTATAATAAAGTTATTAACCCCTAAATCTAAGTCTAACCCTAAACCTAACCCCCCCAACTTAAATATAATTTAAATAAATCGAAATAAATTAATTACCTAAATTAAATTAAACTAATTACAATGAAATGAAATAAAATAAAGTACAAAAAAACAAAACACTAAATTACAAAAAATAATAAAATAATTACAAGAATTTTAAACTAATTACACCTACTCTAATCCCCCTAATAAAGGGCCTTTTGCGGGGCATTGCCCCAAAGTAATCAGCTCTTTTACCTGTAAAAAAAAATTACAATACCCCCCAACATTAAAACCCACCACCCACACACCCAACCCTACTCTAAAACCCACCCAATCCCCCCTTAATAAAACCTAACACTACCCCCTTGAAGATCACCCTACCTTGAGACGTCTTCTTGAGACGGGCCGAAGTGGACCTCCAGACGGCCAGAAGTCTTCATCCGATCTGGGCAGAAGAGGACCTCCAGAGGGGCAGAAGTCTTCATCCAGGCGGCATCTTCTATCTTCATCCATCCGGAGCGGAGCGGGTCCATCTTCAAGCCAGCCGACGCGGCGCATCCTCTTCCAATGACATCCAATTGATGAATGAAGGTTCCTTTAAATGATGTCATCCAAGATGGCATCCCTTGAATTCCGATTGGCTGATAGAATCCTATCAGCCAATCAGAATTAAGGTAGGAAAAATCCTATTATATCCTACCTTAATTATCCTATATATCCCAATCAGCCAATAGAATGCAAGCTCAATCCTATTGGCTGATTGCATCAGTCAATAGAATTTTTCCTACCTTAATTCTGATTGGCTGATAGAATCCTATCAGCCAATCGGAATTCAAGGGACACCATCTTGGATGAAGTCATTTAAAGGAACCTTCATTCTTCAGTTGGATGTCGTTGGAAAAGGATGCTCCACGTCGGCTGGCTTGAAGATGGACCCACTCCGCTCCAGATGGATGAAGATAGAGGATGCCGCCTGGATGAAGACTTCTGCCCCTCTGGAGGTCCTCTTCTGCCTGGATCGGATGAAGACTTCTGGCTGTCTGGAGGTCCACTTCTGCCCGGTTGGGTGAAGATGTCTCACGGTAGGGTGATCTTCAAGGGGGTAGTGTTAGGTTTTATTAAGGGGGGATTGGGTGGGTTTTAGAGTAGGGTTGGGTGTGTGGGTGGTGGGTTTTAATGTTGGGGGGTGGGTATTGTAATTTTTTTTACCGGTAAAAGAGCTGATTACTTTGGGGCAATGCCCCGCAAAAGGCCCTTTTAAGGGCTATTTGTAATTTAGTATAGGGTAGGGCTTTTTTATTTTGGGGGGCTTTTTTATTTTATTAGGGGGATTAGAGTAGGTGTAATTAGTTTAAAATTCTTGTAATTATTTTATTATTTTTTTAAATTTAGTGGGGGGGGTTTTGTACTTTAGTTTATTTTATTTAATTGTAATTAGTTTAATTTAATTTAGGTAATTAATTTATTTATAGTGTAGTGTTAGGTGTAATTGTAACTTAGGTTAGGGTTTATTTTACAGGTAAATTTGTACTTATTTTAGCTAGGTAGTTATTAAATAGTTAATAACTGTTTAATAACTATTGCAACTAGTTAAAATAAATACAAACTTGCCTGTAAAATATAAATAAATCCTAAAATAGCTACAATGTAATTATTAGTTATATTGTAGCTAGCTTAGGGTTTATTTTATAGGTAAGTATTTAGTTTTAAATAGGACTAATTTAGTTAATTGTAGTTATTTTATTTCAATTTATTTAAATTATATTTAAGTTAGGGGGTTTAGGTTTAGGGTTAGACTTAGATTTAGGGGTTAATACATTTAATATAGTGGTGGCGACGTTGTGGGCGGCAGATTAGGGTTTAATAAATGTAGGTAGGTGTTGGCGATGTTAGGGACGGCAGATTAGGGGTTAATAAAATGTAACTAGTGTTTGCTAGGCGGGAGTGCGGCGGTTTAGGGGGTTAATATATTTATTAGGTGGCTGTGATTTCCGGTCGGCAGATTAGGGCTTAAAAAATGTATTTAAGTGTTTGCAATGTGCGGGGGGGGGGGCCTCAGTTTAGGGGTTAATAGGTAGTTTATGGGTGTTAGTGTACTTTTTAGCACTTTAGTTAAGAGTTTTATGTTTTGGCGTTAGCCCATAAAACTCTTAACTACTGACTTTTAAATGCAGTATCAGTCTTGACAGGAGAGGCTGTACCGCTCACTTTTTCCAAGACTCGTAATACCGGCGTTAGGAAAATCCCATTAAAAAGATAGGATACGCAATTGACGTAAGGGGATTTGCGGTATGCTTGAGTCGCAGAAAAAAAGTGAGCGGTGCACCTGTACCTGCCAGACTCGTAATACCAGTGGGCGTTAAAAAGCAGCGTTGGGACCTCTCAACGCTGCTTTTTAAGGCTAACGCAAGACTCGTAATCTAGCAGTATGTTAGCATAAGCAATGATTTTTATTTTTGCAAAGTTTATTATGCTTAGAAAAATGAGACATTTAACCACTCTGAATGCTGTGTAATGTATCATAGACCAAATGAAAACAGAACATATGTAACAAGGGACTTGTCAAACAATAGGCATTTGATATGAATCACTAAATCTCAAGCCTTGTGTGAGATTTCACAAATTAATAGCTTTTATCTTTAATCTGATTCCCCAGAAAGTGCTTTAAAGGTTAATATTTTAATGTGTGGCTTTTAATAAATTGTACATCATAGGGCTGATAATACACAAATGATTTGTAAAACAGAAAATCTTATATGTCACCAATATAATGACAATCAAGAATGAAAAAGCAGAGTAGATTTATGAAATTGCAACAGTTGATCTGTTTTAGTTTCCTTGCAGCATTGATCCATAAAGGCAACTTTTAACACCAATGCTTGGCTCATAGAAACATGCTTCTATGTTTTATAAATCAATACATGTCTTTCAAGCTATTGCCGTTAGCCTCCATATTCTGTGATCTTTTTGCTGTTAAAATAACAAATTAATTCAGACAGAGTTAACAGCTATGTTCTCATGAGTAATACTTGGTTATATTCGCTTACTTACATTGTCAACTTTTCAAGTAAAATATATTATACATACCATGTTTATTTGTAGTGATTTACTCCCTAACAATTTCAGTGACCACTGCTTAGTTTACTGTGTGCGCAAAATAAAGGCAACTAAAACCTCTCCCAAGGATAAAATCACCAGATCCTTCAAAAAATGTAATCTTCAATCATTTCTAAATGACGTCAAGAACCTCTCCTGGCACAGATTAAACCTAATCCCAGACCTTGACTCTGCAGTTGAATTCTTTCAGTCCGAACTCCTACAAGTTTGGAATTTACATGCCCCGCTGCGTAAGGTGAGAGTAAAAGGAGCACACTTGAATTGGATCACAGCTGACCTCATTCAAATGTACCAGTTTCATGATTCATTGTGGTCAAAGTTCAAGCATACGGGCTCTATGAACGATCACTGTGTATATAGACATTGGCGAAATATATGCACTAAACAAACAAAATTGGCCAAGGCCCAATATTTCTGTGAAAATCAATAACATATCAAACCCTAGAAAGTTTTGGAAAGTCATAAATAATTTACAAACTCCACCAATCCACTCCCAACCCTCCACTGTCAATGTGGACAACCAAGCCCTGCAACTCCCCTTAGATGTAGCAAATGCCTTTAACAAATATTTTGTCAGATGCTCCACCACCCTGATAGACAAACTAATAAATGGCACGCATCCTGAAGCTACAACTGTGGATCAGGCCCCACTAAATCAGCAAAGACCCAATATAGAGAAGTTCAATTTTAGACCTGTACCCATCAATGTCATTAAGAAACACCTTAATAACCTAAAAATGAAAAACCAGTCTGGACCTGATCAAATCCCAGCAATGCTGTTGAAGCTTAGTGCGCCAGCAATTGCTAAAGCTTTCACAATCCTAATTAACGAATCCTTGGTGTCTGGATACATACCCAAACTCTGCAAGACTGCAAGAGTAGTGCCTATCCATAAAAGTGGGGAGATAACCTTGGTTTCTAACTATCGCCCAATATCATTGCTCTCAGTATTGTCAAAAATCTTAGAAAAATGCGTCCATACGCAATTATGTGAATATTACCAACAATCTAACTATCTGACCCCTGATCAATCAGGTTTTCGTACAAATCACTCCACTACAACTGCCCTCCTAAAAGTTTGCAACAATATCCAAACTTGAATGGAACAAGGAGACCTAACTGGAGCTATTTTCCTTGATTTTGCAAAGGCCTTTGACATAGTAGACCACGACATACTACTGCTCAAACTAAAAAACTCAGGTATTGGTGATCGTCCGCTAACCTGGTTTCGATCATATGTATCGGATCGATTACAATATGTCTCCATTTCTGACAGCGACTCCCTCCCTCTCCCAGTCATGTGTGGTGTTCCCCAAGGTTCCATTCTCAGCCCCTTGCTATTCACATTGTTTATAAATGATCTGCCTAATGTCTGCAAATCCTCAACTGTACACATGTATGCAGATGACACGGTAATCTATTCAAACAATTCCGATCTACCGCAGCTTGAAGCAGTACTCCAAGACCAGTTCACAGAGGTAGAAAAGTGGATCTCGAAAACAAACTCTTCCTAAACACTGACAAAACTGTCACAGGACCTAAACTACACAAACTACAAAATTCCCATCTATGCATCAAAACAAAATCAAATTGGAGGCTCATGGAGATGGCTGCTTAACCTAGCAGCTCCGTGCAGGGATTGAAGCAAAGGCGATATTTCAGAATGTTGGCGTCTACCAAACTGATGCTGTGGGGTTGTATTATACCCTGAACACTGGGGGAAGCTCATCAGGGCAGTAGGTCCAGCATATCACCCCTGAAGGGACGCAACAAGGACTGAGAAACTGGCTGCAGCTGGGGGACGGACGCCATTTTGAGGAGCCATGAGGGGAAACAGGCTGCCACTGTAAAAACCTGAGGAGATACCAAGTTCAATAACGGCTGGCAGGTATGTCACGTCAACAGAGTTACCAGCTGTCACTCAAAATTTCTGCGACAGTTTGTACTGACTGTGCCGAGGAGCGACCTTCCCCTGAGAGGACGGCTGCGGCCTTGTACATACCCAACTATTGCCTAACCCCACTTGCCCTGCCCGGGAGGTAACTTGTCTTTGCCAAAAGGTGCACAGACTTCACAGATAGGAGATCGTGGAGAAGCCCTCCACCAACAGCTGATCGGGTGACCTTAACGCTGACTCTGCCCGCACTCACTAAGGTGATACCTCAGGCCTGTGACTGGTCAGCGAGCCGTGTAGCAACTATGGCTGTTTGATGGCCGCATAATGATCCTGGCCCTGAGCCCAATGAGACTGAGCTATTTGGTACCTGTCGGTTCCTCCCGGAATAAAGTTGGGACTCTTCATGGGAACAGACTGCTGCCCAGACCTCCTTCACTACTAGACTTGATGACACATCAGGGCAACACAAGCAGCTCAGCTGCAGCCTGCACATTCATGCCGGGTGACCCGGCATTAGATTACCATTACAGGCTTATTACGGCTGCCTTCTATAATCTCCACTCAGATTCAATCCATGCGCATAAGATCTAGCCATGTCCTGCAAGCTGGATTTATGTTTTCCAAGGACACTTCAAGCTCTCCAGTAATCTGGTCTTGGACTAACCCTCATTTAATACCTGGCAGCTTGTTTGAGATGGAGGTTCTACTGCAGAGTTATAGCCGCCTGGAACTGTCAGCTCATCGAAAGCACGAGAACATTTGTGCGTTGGTTGGGCACTTGAGTGCTGAGCCATGCGGAATAGGTTAAAATAAAACTGCATAAAGCTTGAGTAGATCTACTGAGCTCATTATAATCTATGAGTTTTCTACCTTCAGCATAGAGTTATCCTTCCTACTATGGGTAGTCTATTTATATAAGACCATTTTGACTGAGTTATAGCTAAGGGCTTTCATCTGCATTAATCTACCTTTTTGTTGCACACTATCGTTATACATAGAGTTTATTCTTAAGTTTGCTATTTGCTTCATGTCTGCTGTTGGGTTATGTCTAATACATGTTGCAAGAATCCTACATGTTGGGTGTCTATTAGACTTAAAAACTGAATAGAAAATTACTAGCACATATTTAGTGGGGATATATATTCTACTGTATAAACATATTAGTAACTGCTTAGTTTAACCTTGCAAATTAATAGATTTTTAATCTGTAACAGTGCCCTTGTTATACATATATTAAGGTATTATATACTATAAATGATAGGTGCAGTGTGTGCTAGGTGCTATATATGATGGGCTCTGTTTGTGCTAGGTATTGGGTGTGTTGGGTACTGTAGGTGTTGCGTGTGCTAGGTACTTTGTGTGCTGGGTGCTGCGTGTGCTAGGTACTATGTGTTCTAGGTGCTGTGTGTGTGCTAGGTGCTGCGTGTGCTAGGTACTGCGTGTGCTAGGTGCTGCCTGTATTAGGTACTGCGTGTGCTAGGTGCTGCATGTGCTAGGTACTTTGTGTGCTAGGTGCTGCATGTGCTAGGTACTATGTGTGCTAGGTGCTGCATGTACTAGGTACTATGTGTGCTAGGTGCTGCGTTTTCTAGGTACTATGTGTGCTAGGTGCTGCGTTTTCTAGGTACTATGTGTGCTAGGTGCTGTGTGTGCTAGGTACTATGTGTGCTAGGTACTATGTGTGCTAGGTGCTGCGTGTGCTAGGTATTATGTGTGCTAGGTGCTGCGTGTGCTAGGTACTATGTGTGCTAGGTGCTGCGTGGGCTAGGTACTATGTGTGCTAGGTGCTGCGTGTGCTAGGTACTATGTGTGCTAGGTGCTGTGTGTGTGCTAGGTGCTGTGTGTGCTAGGTACTATGTGTGCTAGGTGTTACGTGTGCTAGGTGCTGCGTGTGCTAGGTACTATGTGTGCTAGGTGCTGCATGTACTAGGTACTATGTGTGCTAGGTGCTGCGTTTTCTAGGTACTATGTGTGCTAGGTGCTGCGTTTTCTAGGTACTATGTGTGCTAGGTGCTGCGTGTGCTAGGTACTATGTGTGCTAGGTACTATGTGTGCTAGGTGCTGCATGTGCTAGGTATTATGTGTGCTAGGTGCTGCGTGTGCTAGGTACTATGTGTGCTAGGTGCTGCGTGGGCTAGGTACTATGTGTGCTAGGTGCTGTGTGTGCTAGGTACTATGTGTGCTAGGTGCTGTGTGTGTGCTAGGTGCTGCGTGTGCTAGGTACTATGTGTGCTAGGTGTTATGTGTGCTAGGTGCTGCGTGTGCTAGGTACTATGTGTGCTAGGTGCTGCGTGTGCTAGGTACTATGTGTGCTAGATGCAGCATGTGCTAGGTACTATATGTGCTAGGTGCAGGGTGCGCTAGATACTATGTGTGCTAGGTGCCGCGTGTGCTAGGTACTATGTGTGCTAGGTGCCGCATGTGCTAGGTACTATGTGTGCTAGGTGCCGCATGTGCTAGGTACTATGTGTGCTAGGTGCCGCGTGTGCTAGGTACTATGTGTGCTAGGTGCTGCGTGTGCTAGGTACTATGTGTGCTAGCTACTGCGTGTGCTAGGTACTATGTGTGATAGGTGCTGCGTGTGCTAGGTACTATGTGTGCTAGGTGCAGCGTGTGCTAGGTACTATGTGTGCTAGGTGCCGCGTGTGCTAGGTACTATGTGTGCTAGGTGCCGCGTGTGCTAGGTACTATGTGTGCTAGGTGCCGTATGTGCTAGGTGCCGCGTGTGCTAGGTACTATGTGTGCTAGGTGCCGCGTGTGCTAGGTACTATGTGTGCTAGGTGCTGCGTGTTCTAGGTACTATGTGTGCTAGGTGCTGCGTGTGCTAGGTGCTGCGTGTGCTAGGTGCTGCATGTGCTAGGTACTGCGTGTGCTAGGTACTATGTGTGCTAGGTGCTGCGTGTGCTAGCCTCTTTTTTAAAATAATCACTCACTCCTTTTGTTGCCTAGTATGTTTGCAGAATCTGCTCCTCAATTTATGTGATCAATTTTATTTATATATTGTAAAGCAACTCATACAGACTTTGCTCTTTGGAGTACTAAATTTGAATTTATTCTATACGACTCTTCCCTCGCCCCCCCCCCCCCATAGCTAGAGCCCACGTCAGGGTTCAACCTAGGTGAATTACTTTCACCTCAATTCCTTGCAATTTACTTATGACTTACGATATATCAATGTTTTGATGGCTATTGCAACCGGACCTGCGTGTCCGATCCTTTTCTTTGTGTATGTTTGAACAGGGGTCCAGCGTGTCCCCAAGTGTTACCTTTCATTCTAAAATTGAATAAAAATCCATTTAAAAAAAACAAAAAAAAACAAAATAAATAAATAAATCAAATTGCACACTGACCGCAGTCCACTCTTTTAAATACTTGGGTATGTTGTTAGACCCCAATCTATCTTTTGACCTCCATATAGAAAAAATTTCATCTAAATTTTATCCAAAAATAGGTGCCCTGTACAGAAACAAATCCTGCCTCAGCCCTACTGTACAGCAAATGCTGATGCCAATCATGGATTATGGGGATGTAGTTTATGCACCTGCACTGCAAACTCACCTTAATAAACTTAATACATTGTATAACTCGTTCTGCCGCTTTGTGCTACAATGTAACTACAGGACCCACCATTGTGACATGCTAAAAGAACTAAGCTGGCTATTGCTGGAATCCAGACGCACCCTCCATCTTTCCTGCCTTGTGTTTAAAAGCTTTTCTGGGAAGCTCCCACCCTACCTGAGCAGTATGCTCTCATCGGTTATTCCCACCTCCTATAACCTCCGATCCAGTACCAGCACATTATTTAGCGTGCCTCAATACAAAAAAAAAAGCAGCTCAATCCTCCTTTTCCTACAGAGCACCACAGTTATGGAACGACCTCCTGCACACTTTCAAACCTTCCCCATGCCTAATATCCTTTAAGAGATCCCTCTCTACATATATCAAAACAGAATGCACCTGTCATGGTTGATTTTATATTTCCTACCTGTTCTATGTTAAATTTTTGTGCATAATAACATGTATTATTATTTGTATTTTATTGTACCCATTGTATCAATGCAATGTTTTGTGTACCCAGGACATACTTGAAAACAAGAGAAATCTCAATGTATCTTTCCTGGTAAAATATTTTATAAATAAAATAACTTATTAAATACAGTTTTAATAAACAAAATTGTGACCACATATTGGCCTCCATTTTAATGCTGAAATTTTGGAGCCCTAGTGATGTAGGCTTGCACAAAGCAACCCTGCAACACAGTTAGGAAGCACCAGTCTTAAAACCTCAAGGGTGGTGGAGATAAATCATCACAATCAGAAATCTGACCGGTATGATTGACAAGCCCTGCTTTTGAGTGACTTTTTGATCAAGAGCAGAGAGCATGAAAGCATAAGCATTATAACTTCAATGCAGGGAAGACAGGTTCCCAGGAGCAAAACATGTGCATGGCATTTGATAAATGGGGCCATTATTTTAAAGATGGAATCCAAAGACCAGTTTAGCTTGCAGCGTTCGGCTCTTGTAGCCAAATTTCTTCTTGTGATAAAGCAATAAACTAAGACCTGTGCAAATCCAGATCTTAGTGTGTTTCACTTTCACAAGAAGAAATCTGGCTTTGAAAAGAGCCAAATGCTGCGAGTGGCCGTCTTCTTTCCCATTCTGCTGTAACAAATGTAAATGTTTCTAAGCTAAGGTGTTCTCCAGAGCACATTAATTACTTTAAAAGTAATTAAAAGAAAACAAATAAATACTGATGAATTTTGTCAGTATTTTCCTTCTTAATACAAGGAGAGTCCACGGCTTCATTCCTTACTTCGGATAAGGCTGTCCTACATACTAAGTTAGGGTTTCTCCCTAAAGTCGTGTCAGACCACAACATCAATCAAGAGATTGTGGTTCCTTCTTTGTGTCTTCATCCTTCTTCAAAGAAGAAGAAGAACATAACTAATTTGTATACCAGGACTCCTTCTTTTTGCAAATTTGTGGAACGGCCATGGGGACGACGTTCGCCCCGAGTTTTGCAAATTTATTTATGGGATACTTTGAGATACACCATATGTACCCCTCTGAACTCTGGGCAAGCGTCATCCACTATGGCCGTTACATAGATGATCTAATTTTTATCTGGAATGGTACTACTAAAGAGGCTGAGAGTTTTGTAGGTTATTTGAATAATAATGATTATGGAATTTCTTTTTCTCATAATATCAGGAGTGACAGAGTGGATTTTTTGGATGTCACTCTGGGGTGGGATAATGATGGAAGTATTTATTCCAAAACCTTCTTTAAGGAGGTTGATTGCAACAGCTATTTAGACAAAAGAAGCAATCACCACCCGAGATGGCTGAACAATGTACCATACAGCCAGTTCTGTAGAATTTGTAGAAACCGTAAGAGAGAAAGTGATTTTGTTAAAGAAGCTAAAGTGCTATCCAACAGATTCAAAGAGAAAGGGTATAATCATAAAATGATCTCACAGGGCATGAGTAAGGCCTCTCTAAAAAATAGGGATGAATTGCTCAAAGCTAAATCATCTGGAGTAAATAAATATGAGGATGTACCAAAAAAAAATTCATCCCAAAATCTGTGCGTTATAATAGATTTACTAGGTTACGACAAAGGGAGACCTATTGGATCTGGAAGCTCAAGACACTATTCCCTGAAAGATTAAATGAGAATTTAGATCTTGCAGCTTTCCAATAGTTTCTGCCTTTTTGTAATGATTTGGTAAACATGCCAATAGAGGAGGTTGTTGTCCTTTCCAACATTGTTATTTGTATAGTCTTAGACTGAATTTAGTATACAGTCTAATATGCACCTTTCCTTTATAGATTGGTGATTAATCTTCTGAGAATACATATGTTGCATTTAAGATTACTTTACCATTGTTGTATGTTCTGTATGATATGATTTAAATTAATTTGTTTACATACAGCGCTGACAATGTGGCTATATGCATAGGAATATCTAGAGAGTGCGTCTGTTTACCTATTTCCAGCGGCCAGCTCGCAGGGTGGACTTATAAGAGAAATATAGATTGTCATCTTCTATATTTATCAAGGAGGCAGCTCTATCTGTATACAATTACTACTATACGGTGGTGTTCGCCTTATAGGGGGCGCTTTAAGAGCTGATCTTATACTGATGATGCATGTATGCATATATATGTTTGTATACTACATCCTGGCAACAGGGAATCTTTGTTTCTGATTGTGGAAAATGTTTTTTATGTCTAGAATGTGTTGTTAGATATATGTATTTATATGGACTTTTTATATTGCTCACTATGTATTCAGGTCTGCAAACTAAAATGGGTTTTCTTTGCTTAAGTCATCATATTATAAGCAGCTGTAGCCTGTCTGTGATCAGATCATGTGACTCAACTTCAATATGTGCACACAACCACCTAGATTTAGAGTTCTGCGGCCAAAGGGGTGCGTTAGCTATGCTGGCTTTTTTCTGGCCGCACCTTTTAAATACTGCTGGTATTTAGAGTTCACAGAATGGCTGCGTTAGGCTCCAAAAAAGGAGCGTAGAGCATATTTACCGCAACTTCAACTCTCGATACCAGCGGTGCTTACAGACGCGGCCAGCTTCAAAAACGTGCTCGTGCACAATTCCCCCATAGAAAACAATGGGGCTGTTTGAGATGAAAAAAAACCTAACACCTGCAAAAAAGCCGCGTTCAGCTCCTAACGCAGCCCCATTGTTTGCTATGGGGAAACACTTCCTACGTCTGCACCTAACACTCTTAACATGTACCTTGAGTCTAAACACCCCTAACCTTACACTTATTAACCCCTATTCTGCCGCCCCCGCTATCGCTGACACCTGCATATTTTTTTAACCCCTAATCTGCCGCTCCGTAAACCGCCGCTACTTACATTATCCCTATGTACCCCTAATCTGCTGCCCCTAACACTGCCGACCCCTATATTATATTTATTAACCCCTAATCTGCCCCCCACAACGTCGCCTCCACCTGCCTACACTTATTAACCCCTAATCTGCCGAGCGGATCGCACCGCTATTATAATAAAGTTATTAACCCCTAATCCGCCTCACTCCCGCCTCAATAACCCTATAATAAATAGTATTAACCCCTAATCTGCCCTCCCTAACATCGCCGACACCAAACTTCAAACATTAACCCCTAATCTGCCGACTGGAGCTCACCGCTATTCTAATAAATGTATTAACCCCTAAAGCTAAGTCTAACCCTAACACTAACACCCCCCTAAATTAAATATAATTTAAATCTAACTAAATAAATTAACTCTTATTAAATAAATTATTCCTATTTAAAGCTAAATACTTACCTGTAAAATAAATCCTAATATAGCTATAATATAAATTATAATTATATTATAGCTATTTTAGGATTTATATTTATTTTACAGGTAACTTTGTATTTATTTTAACCAGGTACAATAGCTATTAAATAGTTAAGAACTATTTAATAGCTAAAATAGTTAAAATAATTACAAAATTACCTGTAAAATAAATCCTAACCTAAGTTACAATTAAACCTAACACTACACTATCAATAAATTAATTAAATAAAATACCTACAATTACCTACAATTAAACCTAACACTACACTATCAATACATTAATTAAATACAATACCTACAAATAACTACAATTAAATAAACTAACTACAGTACAAAAAATAAAAAAGAACTAAGATACAAAAAATAAAAAAATATTTACAAACATTAGAAAAATATTACAACAATTTTAAATTAATTACACCTACTCTAAGCCCCCTAATGAAATTACAAAGCCCCCCAAAATAAAAAAATGCCCTACCCTATTCTAAATTACAAAAGTTCAAAGCTCTTTTACCTTACCAGCCCTGAACAGGGCCCTTTGCGGGGCATGCCACAAAGAATTCAGCTCTTTTGCCTGTAAAAAAAACACATACAATACCCCCCCCAACATTACAACCCACCACCCACATACCCCTAATCTAACCCAAACCCCCCTTAAATAAACCTAACACTAAGCCCCTGAAGATCTTCCTACCTTATCTTCACCATACCAGGTTCACCGATCGATCCAGAAGAGCTCCTCCGATATCTTGATCCAAGCCCAAGTGGGGGGCTGAAGATGTCCATGATCCGGCTGAAGTCTTCATCCAAGCCGGAGCTGAAGAGGTCCATGATCCGGCTGAAGTCTTCATCCAAGCCGGAGCTGAAGAGGTCCATGATCCGGCTGAAGTCTTCTATCAACGGCATCTTCAATCTTATTTCTTCCGGATCCATGTTCATCCCGCCGACGTGGAACATCCATCTTCACCGACGACTTCCCGACGAATGACGGTTCCTTTAAGGGACGTCATCCAAGATGGCGTCCCTCGAATTCTGATTGGCTGATAGGATTCTATCGGCCAATCGGAATTAAGGTAGGAAAATTCTGATTGGCTGATGGAATCAGCCAATCAGAATCAAGTTCAATCCGATTGGCTGATTCAATCAGCCAATCAGATTGAGCTCGCATTCTATTGGCCGTATCAGCCAATAGAATGCAAGCTCAATCTGATTGGCTGATCGGATCAGCCAATCGGATTGAACTTGATTCTGATTGGCTGATTCCATCAGCCAATCAGAATTTTCCTACCTTAATTCCGATTGGCTGATAGAATCCTATCAGCCAATTGGAATTTGAGGGACGCCATTTTGGATGACGTGCCTTAAAGGAACTGTCATTCGTCGGGAAGTCGTCGGTGAAGATGGATGTTCCGCGTCGGCGGGATGAACATGGATCCGGAAGAAAGAAGATTGAAGATGCCGTTGATAGAAAACTTCAGCCGGATCACGGACCTCTTCAGCTACCGCTTGGATGAAGACTTCAGCCGGATCATGGACCTCTTCAGCTCCCGCTTGGATGAAGACTTCAGCCGGATCATGGACATCTTCAGCCCCCCGCTTGGGTTTGGATCAAGACATCGGAGGAGCTCTTCTGGATCGATCGGTGAACCTGGTATGGTGAAGATAAGGTAGGAAGATCTTCAGGGGCTTAGTGTTAGGTTTATTTAAGGGGGGTTTGGGTTAGATTAGGGGTATGTGGGTGGTGGGTTGTAATGTTGGGGGGGGGTATTGTATGTGGGTTTTTTTACAGGCAAAAGAGCTGAATTCTTTGGGGCATGCCCTGCAAAGGGCCCTGTTCAGGGCTGGTAAGGTAAAAGAGCTTTGAACTTTTGTAATTTAGAATAGGGTAGGGCATTTTTTTATTTTGGGAGTCTTTGTTATTTTATTAGGGGGCTTAGAGTAGGTGTAATTAGTTTAAAATTGTTGTAATATTTTTCTGATGTTTGTAAATATTTTTTTATTTTTTGTAACTTAGTTCTTTTTTATTTTTTGTACTTTAGTTAGTTTATTTCATTGTATTTATTTGTAGATATTGTATTTAATTAATTTATTGATAGTGTAGTGTTAGGTTTAATTGTAGGTAATTCTAGGTATTTTATTTAATTAATTTATTGATAGTGTAGTGTTAGGTTTAATTGTAACTTAGGTTAGGATTTATTTTACAGGTAATTTTGTAATTATTTTAACTATTTTAGCTATTAAATAGTTCTTAACTATTTAATAGCTATTGTACCTGGTTAAAATAAATACAAAGTTACCTGTAAAATAAATATAAATCCTAAAATAGCTATAATATAATTATAATTTATATTGTAGCTATATTAGGGTTTATTTTACAGGTAAGTATTTAGCTTTAAATAGGAATAATTTATTTAATAAGAGTTAATTTATTTAGTTAGATTTAAATTATATTTAATTTAGGGGGGTGTTAGGGTTAGACTTAGCTTTAGGGGTTAATCCATTTATTACAGTAGCGGCGAGATTCGGTCGGCAGATTAGGGGTTAATAATTGAAGTTAGGTGTCGGCGATGTTAGGGAGGGCAGATTAGGGGTTAATACTATTTATTATAGGGTTATTGAGGCGGGAGTGAGGCGGATTAGGGGTTAATAACTTTATTATAGTAGCGATGAGATCCGCTCGGCAGATTAGGGGTTAATAAGTGTAGGCAGGTGGAGGCGACATTGAGGGGGCAGATTAGGGGTTAATAAATATAATATAGGGGTCGGCGGTGTTAGGGGCAGCAGATTAGGGGTACATAAGGATAACGTAGGTGGCGGTCGGCAGATTAGGAGTTAATTATTGTAGGTAGCTGGCGGCGACGTTGTGGGGGGCAGGTTAGGGGTTAATAAATATAATATAGGGGTCGGCGGTGTTAGGGGCAGCAGATTAGGGGTACATAAGTATAACGTAGGTGGCGGTCGGCAGATTAGGGGTTAAAAAAATGTAATCGAGTGGCGGCGATGTGGGGGGACCTCGGTTTAGGGGTACATAGGTTGTTTATGGGTGTTAGTGTACTTTAGAGCACAGTAGTTAAGAGCTTTATAAACCGGTGTTAGCACAGAAAGCTCTTAACTACTGACTTTTTTCTGCGGCTGGAGTTTTGTCGTTAGATTTCTAACGCTCACTTCAGCCACGACTCTAAATACCGGAGTTAGAAAGATCCCATTGAAAAGATAGGATACGCAATTGACGTAAGGGGATCTGCGGTATGGAAAAGTTGCGGCTGAAAAGTGAGCGTTAGACCCTTTAATGACTGACTCCAAATACCAAAGGGCGGTAAAAACCAGCGTTAGGAGCCTCTAACGCTGGTTTTGACGGCTGCCGCCCAACTCTAAATCTAGGCCAACGTGTTTTTAATCAATGTATAATGTTTGTGCTGTATATATAGTGTGTGTTTTGTATAGCTCACTTACCACTGCCAGATGAAAAGGTGCCAGCAGCATCTTGAAACGCGTAGTAGAAATTTTTGTATTGTTTTTATACTACTTTTTAATTATTATTATTATAATTATTATCAGGTATTTGTAGAGCGCCAATAGATTCTGCAGCGCTGTAAACATAGTCGGTGTACAGGATAGCTTTTGTAGGAGTCATGTGGGTAGAGGGCCCTGCCAAGAGTTTCACTGTTGTAGTCGGCTCTTATGAAGCGATCTGTAAACAGCTGGGCCCATAGGCTTACAATCTAAGGGGTTCAAGGGGAAAGTATATCCCTTGCCTTGGGATATTTTAATTTATTTTATTGGTTTGTGAGCTTTATTTTGGGGTCTCATATCCTTTGCTGGACTGTGGATCCTGTTCTTTTGGAGTGAGTCAGCTGGTAGACTCTGATATACCAGCTTGTACTACTTGCACTGCATTATAGTGTGCAGCATATATGAGTATTCCATGACAGAAGGGGCACATATTGGGGGCTTTGAAAGTATTAGTGACCATCTGCACCATTGGAGTCTCCCTGTTTCCCTCCCTATTTTTGTTCTTTCATCGAATCTGGTGGGAGCTAGCTGGTGGGCTCTGAATACTCCAGCCTGCAAGAATAGCACTGCATTATAGTGCGCTCTGTTTGTGAGTACCCATTTATTTGTAAGGGGATCATTTCTGGGGAAGATCCAGCTGTGTTTTAACATTCTGCACCATTGGAGCGCCTTCTTCTCTTTCATTTTTGTGGATGTGGTTTGTGCCTTGAAGTTTTATTCAAGCTACTAAGGATTTTAGACAAACTTCTTCCTTGTTTGTGGCATATTCCGGGAAGCATAAGGGCCAGAAGGTCTATTCAACTTCCTTATCTTTTTGGTTGAGGAGTCTTATCCACTTAGCTTATAAGACAGCCGGACATAGACTTCCTCAGAGAATTACAATACATTCTACTAGAACAGTGGCTTCCTCTTGGGCCTTTAAGAACAAGGCCTCTATGTATCAGATTAGGGTCCACCTCTCTGCTTGTCCCTCCCGTTTTCATTCAGTGTCCTCTAGAGCTTGGGTATATGTTTCCCAACAGTAAGTAATGAAGACGTAGACTCTCGTTGTATTAAGAAGGAAAACATAAATTATGCTTACCAGATAATTTCATTGCCTTCTGTACAAGGAGAGTCAATGGCCCCACCCGCTTTCTCCGATGGGCGGCCCCTAAATTATAATTTTTTTCTGGCACCTTTTATACCCTGATATTTTTCTGGCACCTTTTATACCCTGATATTTCTCCAGCCTTTGGCTGGGGTGTCTTTGCCTCCTTCCGGTGGCCAGGTTCAGTATTTCCCAACAGTAAGGAATGAAGCCGTGGACTCTCCTTGTACAGAAGGAAATTAAATTACCTGGTTAACATAATTTATGTGTTTTCATTTTCTTTTAATTTTGCTAGTGTATTCATTTGACTATTTGTTTTCATTTATGAAAACAAAAATCCGATTTTCAGTATGAATATGCAATCTTACGAAAACAAGTACACATCTATAGTGGATATTATATACAGGGAGTGCAGAATTATTAGGCAAGTTGTATTTTTGAGGATTAATTTTATTATTGAACAACAACCATGTTCTCAATGAACCCAAAAAACTCATTAATATCAAAGCTGAATAGTTTTGGAAGTAGTTTTTAGTTTGTTTTTAGTTATAGCTATTTTAGGGGGATATCTGTGTGTGCAGGTGACTATTACTGTGCATAATTATTAGGCAACTTAACAAAAAACAAATATATACCCATTTCAATTATGTATTTTTACCAGTGAAACCAATATAACATCTCAACATTCACAAATATACATTTCTGACATTCAAAAACAAAACAAAAACAAATCAGTGACCAATATAGCCACCTTTCTTTGCAAGGACACTCAAAAGCCTGCCATCCATGGATTCTGTCAGTGTTTTGATCTGTTCACCTTCAACATTGCGTGCAGCAGCAACCACAGCCTCCCAGACACTGTTCAGAGAGGTGTACTGTTTTCCCTCCTTGTAAATCTCACATTTGATGATGGACCACAGGTTCTCAATGGGGTTCAGATCAGGTGAACAAGGAAGCCATGTCATTAGATTTTCTTCTTGTATACCCTTTCTTGCCAGCCACGCTGTGGAGTACTTGGACGCGTGTGATGGAGCATTGTCCTGCATGAAAATCATGTTTTTCTTGAAGGATGCAGACTTCTTCCTGTACCACTGCTTGAAGAAGATGTCTTCCAGAAACTGTCAGTAGGACTGGGAGTTGAGCTTGACTCCATCCTCAACCCGAAAAGGCCCCACAAGCTCATCTTTGATGATACCAGCCCAAACCAGTACTCCACCTCCACCTTGCTGGCATCTGAGTCGGACTGGAGCTCTCTGCCCTTTACCAATCCAGCCACGGGCCCATCCATCTGGCCCATCAAGACTCACTCTCATTTCATCAGTCCATAAAACCTTAGAAAAATCAGTCTTGAGATATTTCTTTGCCCAGTCTTGACGTTTCAGCTTGTGTGTCTTGTTCAGTGGTGGTCGTCTTTCAGCCTTTCTTACCTTGGCCATGTCTCTGAGTATTGCACACCTTGTGCTTTTGGGCACTCCAGTGATGTTGCAGCTCTGAAATATGGCCAAACTGGTGGCAAGTGGCATCTTGGCAGCTGCACGCTTGACTTTTCTCAGTTCATGGGCAGTTATTTTGCGCCTTGGTTTTTCCACACGCTTCTTGCCACCCTGTTGACTATTTTGAATGAAACGCTTGATTGTTCGATGATCACGCTTCAGAAGCTTTGCAATTTTAAGAGTGCTGCATCCCTCTGCAAGATATCTCACTATTTTTGAATTTTCTGAGCCTGTCAAGTCCTTCTTTTGACCCATTTTGCCAAAGGAAAGGAAGTTGCCTAATAATTATGCACACCTGATATAGGGTGTTGATGTCATTAGACCACACCCCTTCTCATTACAGAGATGCACATCACCTAATATGCTTAATTGGTAGCAGGCTTTCGAGCCTATACAGCTTGGAGTAAGACAACATGCATAAAGAGGATGATGTGGTCAAAATACTCATTTGCCTAATAATTCTGCACTCCCTGTATAATCATGTATTTTGACATATTTTGTATATTTAATTAATCAAAACAGGCAATAGACTATTGGTATTCAGAAATATGCTGTCTCATTTTTTCAGTACTATGTATTACAAAAACACGTACCTAGGATTTATTATTCATACCCTTGTGTCTTTTCCATTGTTGAGGGCCCCACTTTTTCACATTCCTGATGCCTCTGGCAAATTGCCAGACTCTTCTAACTATCAACTGGCATGCAAGTATAGAAACAAAGGCTTTGTGCAACAGTAAAGGCCTAAAGAAGCATGATGTATATAATCTATTAAACAAGTCTACAGGGAGCAAAACTTAATGACGCTTACTGTATAACTGCAAGAGTGTTGAAGGGATTTAAAGGGTCATAAAACCCAAAATTTTTATTTCATGATTCAGATAGAGAATGCAATTTTAAACAACTTTCCAATTGACTTCTATTGTTTAATTTGCTACCTTCTCTTGTTATGCTTTGCTGAAAGGTTTATCTAGGAAAGCTCAGGAGCAGCAAAGAACCTAGGTTCTAGCTGCTGATTGGTGGATGCATATATATATATATATATCGATTGTGATTGGCTCACCCATGTGTTCTTTTAGAAACCAGTAATGCATTGCTGCTCCTTCAACAAATGATACCAAGAGAATGAAACAAATTAGACAATAGAAGTAAATTAGAAAGTTGTTTAAAATTGTATTCTCTATCTGAATCATGAAAGAAAATGTTTGGGTTTCATGTCCCTTTAACTCCTATATACTCATCATTTAACTATACCATTCCTAGGATTAACACCCTTTATTATCATTTCTGCATTTACAATTTACTCATGACCTAATTGTCAAATAATAAATACAACCTAATACAGTATTTATTTATTTACTTTTATAATTTAATACAGTGCCAGTACCGAGTTACTTTGTTGGCTAGTTTTTAAAATAGTTATTTAGAAGGCCACAGCCTGTAACCAGTAAGAGTGGTACAGGTTTCCAGAAAACAAGGTTTTCAGAGAAGCTTTACTATTAGGACTGTACTTTCCTCAGTGTTTCAAATCTAACATTTTACCACATTTATGAGAAAGGTAGAAAGAGTTCAGAAGAAAAACATAATTTATGCTTACCTGATAAATTTATTTCTCTTGTAGTGTATCCAGTCCACGGATCATCCATTACTTATGGAATATATTCTCCTTCCCAACAGGAAGCTGCAAGAGTCCACCCACAGCAAAGCTGCTATATAGCTCCTCCCCTAACTGCCATATTCAGTCATTCGACCGAAAACATGCAGAGAAAGGAAAAACCATAGGGTGCAGTGGTGACTGTAGTTCAAATGAAAAAATTACCTGCCTTAAAGTGACAGGGCGGGCCGTGGACTGGATACACTACAAGAGAAATAAATTTATCAGGTAAGCATAAATTATGTTTTCTCTTGTTAAGTGTATCCAGTCCACGGATCATCCATTACTTATGGAATACCAATACCAAAGCTAAAGTACACGGATGATGAGAGGGACAAGGCAGGTACTTAAACGGAAGTTACCACTGCCTGTAAAAAACCGTTTCTCCCAAAAATAGCCTCCGAAGAAGCAAGGTATCAAATTTGTTAAATTTGAAAAGTATGAAGCGCAGACCAAGACTCCGTCTTGTAAATCTGTTCAACAGAAGCCACATTTAAAAAAGGCCCAAGTGAAAACCACAGCTCTAGTAGAATGAGCTGTAATCCCTTCAGGAGGCTGCTGTCCAGCAGTCTCATAAGCTAAATGAATTATGCTTTTTAACCAAAAAGACAGAGAGGCTGCTGAAGTCTTTTGACCTCTCCTCTGTCCAGAATAGACAACAAACAACGTGAACGTTTGATGAAAACTGTAGTAGCTTGTAAGTAAAACTTTAAAGCACAAACCACGTCCAATATTGTGTAATAGACGTTCCTTCTTTGAGGAAGGATTAGGATACAAGCATGGAACAACTATCTCTTGAGTGATGTACTTGTTAGATACCACCTTAGGAAAAAACCCAGGTTGGTACGCAGGACTACCTTATCCGTACGAAGGACCAGATAAGGAGAATCACATTGTAACACAGATAACTTGGAAACTCTACGAGTCGAGGAATTAGCTACCCAAAAGGAACTTTCCAAGATAAAGATTGATATCTATGGAACAAAAAAGGTTCAAACGGAACTTCTTGAAGAACCTTAAGAATCAGGTTTAAGCTCCATGGCGGAGCAACAGTTTTAAACACAGGCTTGGATCTAACCAAAGCCTGACCAAATGCCTGAACATCTAGAATACCTGCCAGACGCTTGTGCAAAAAAATAGACAGAGTAAAAATCTGTCCCCTTTTAAGGAATTAGCTGACAACCCTTTTCTCAAAAACATCTTGGAGAAAAGATAATATCCTGGGAATCCAGACTTTACTCCATGAGTAACCCTTGGATTCATAACAATCAGATATTTACACCATATCTATGTTCAATTT
This sequence comes from Bombina bombina, assembly GCF_027579735.1. Lineage (NCBI taxonomy): Eukaryota > Metazoa > Chordata > Amphibia > Anura > Bombinatoridae > Bombina > Bombina bombina. Next base: position 463,741,964 of record NC_069500.1, on the reverse strand, counting down.
TCCTAGAGACAGGCTTTCATGTCTGTATTAAGGTATCAATGACTGACTCGGAGAAGCCATGCTTTGATAACATCAAGCGTTCAGTCTCCAGGCAGTCCATCTCAGATTGATTCTATTTAGATGGTTGAAAGGACCCTGAGGTAGAGGGACCTGTCTCAGAAGCAGAGACCGTGATGGAAAGGATGACATGTCCACCAGATCTGCATACCAGGTCCTGCGTGGCTACGCAGGCGCTGTCAAAAACACCAAAGCCCTCTCCTGCTTGGTCTTGACCTCCGGAGGAAATCCCACTCCCCCGGAAGAAAAGTCTGACGACTTAGAAAATCCACCTCCCAGTTCTCAACACCTGGGATATGGATAGCTGATAGACAAGAGTGAGTCTCTGTCCAGTGAATTATTGTAAGACTTCTAACATCGCTAGGGAACTTCTGTTCCCCCTTGATGGCTGATGTAAGCCACAGTTGTGTATATTGTCCGACTGAGTATGATGTACCTCAGAGTTGCTAACTGAGGCCAAGTCTGAAGAGCATGGAATATCACTCCCAGTTCCAGAATATTTATTATAAGGAGGGTCTCCTCCTAAGTCCACTATCCCTGAGCCTTCAGGGAGTTCCAGACTGCATCCCAACCTAAAAGGCTGGCATCTATTGTAACAATTGTCCCATCTGACCTGCGGAAGGTCATACCCTTGGACAGATGGACCCGACATAGTCACCAGAGAAGAGAATCTCTGGTCTCTTGGTCCAGGTTTAACAGGGGGACAAATCTGTGTAATCCCCGTTCCTCTGACTGAGCATGCATAGTTGCAGCGGTCTGAAATGTAGACGTGCAAACGGTACTATGTCCCTTGCCGCTACCATTAAGCCGATTTCATTCATGTACTGAGCCACCGAAGGGCGCGGATGGGATGAAAAAAAACACGGCAGAAATTTAGAAACTTTGACAACCTGGACTCCGTCAGGTAAATTTTCATTTCTACAGAATCTATCAGAGTCCCTAGGAGGGAAACCCTTGAGATTGGGGATAGAGAACTCTTTCCTTGTTCACTTTCCACCCATGTGATCTCAGAAATGCCAGTACTACGTCCATATGAGACTGGGCAATTTGGATGTTTGACGCCTGTATCAGGATGTCGTCTAAATAAGGGGCCACTTCTATGCCCCGCGGTCTAAGGACCGCCAAAGCGACCCCAGAACCTCCATAAAGATTCTTGGGGCTGTAGATATCCCAAAGGAAAGAGCTACAAACTGGTAATGCCTGTCTAGAAAGGCAAACCTGAAAAACGATGGTGATCTTTATGCATCACAATGTGAGGATAAGCATCCTTCAAATCCATTGCAGTCCTCTATTGACTCTCCTGGATCATAGTTAAGATGGTACGAATAGTTTCCATCTTAAATGACGGAATTCTGAGGAATTTGTTTAAGATCTTTAGATCCAAAATAGGTCTGAAGGTTCCCTCTCCTTGGGAACCACAAACAGATTTGAGTAAAAACTCTGTCCCTGTTCCTCTCTTGGAACTGGATGGATCTCGTACACAATGTAAGAATGCCTCCTTCTTTATCTGGTTTGCAGATAATTGTGAAAGGCGAAATCTCCCCTTTTTTTGGGGGGGAATCTTTGAAATCCAGAAGATATCTCTGGGATATAAATTCCAATGCCTAGGGATCCTGGGCATCTCTTGCCCACGCCTGGGCAAAGAATGAAAGTCTGCCCCCTATAGGATCCGTTACCGGATAGGGGTCCGTTCCTTCATGCTGCCTTAGAGGCAGCAGCAGGCTCCTTGGCCTGCTTATCTTTGTTCCAGGTCCGATTGTCTCCAGACCGCCTTGGACTGAGCAAAAATTCCCTCTTGTTTTGCCTTAGAGGAAGAGGATGCCACACCTGCCCTGAAGTTTTTAAAAGGTACGAAAATTAGACTTTTTTTTTTTTTTTTTTTTTTTGCCCTTGATTTAGACCTATCCTGAGGAAGGGCATGACCTTTTCCTCCAGTGATATAAGCAATAATCTCCTTCAAACCAGGCCCGAATAGGGTCTGCCCCTTGAAGGGAAGTTAAGTAGCTTATTTATTAAAGTCACGACAGCTGACCATGATATAAGCCATAGCGCTCTGCGCGCCAGTATAGTAAACAACAGAATTCTTACCCGTTAGTCTAGTCAAATGAACAAGGCATCAGAAAACAAAGGAATTGGCTAGCATAAGCTTGTCAAATATATTCATCCAATGGAGTCGCTTAACTGTAAAGCCTCATCAAGAGACTCAACCCAGAACGCCGCAGCAGCAGTGACAGAAGCAATGTATGCAAGGGGCTGCAGGATAAAACCCTGTTGAATAAACATTTTTTATCCATTGGATCTAAAAAGCACAACTGTCCTCGTCAGAGGTAGTGGTACGCTTAGCTAGAGTAGAAACTCTTCTCTCCACCTTAGGAACTGTCTGCCAGAAGTCCCGTGTGGTGGTAACTATTAGAAAACATTCTTCTAAAAAATAGGAGGGGAAGAGAACGGCACACCTGGTCTATCCCATTCCTTATTAAAAAATTTTTAGTAAACCTCTTTAGGTATTGGAAAAACATCAGTACACACCGGCACTGCATATTATTTATCCAGTCTACACAATTTCTCTGGCCCTGCGATTGTACACATTCATTCAGAGCAGCCAAAGCCTCCCTGAGCAACAAGTGGAGGTTCTCAAGCATAAATTTTAAATGTAGAAATATCAGAATCAGGTTAAATCATCTTCCCTGAGTCAAAAAAAAAATCACCCACAGACTAAGCATATTGTGAGGTAGTATCATACATGGTTCTTAAAGCGTCTGTATGCTCTGTATCTACCCCCAGAGCTAACTGCTTTCCTTTAATTTCAGGTAGTCTGACTAATACTGCTGCCAGAATATTATTCACCACCTTTGCCATGTCTTGTAAAATAAACGCTATGGGCGCCCTTGATGTACTTGGCGCCATTTGAGCGTGAGTCCCTGAAGCGGGAGTCGAAGGGTCTGACACGTGGGGAGAGTTAGTCGGCATAACTTTCCCCTCGACAGAATCCCCTGGTAAAAGAAACGCTATGGGTGCCCTTGATGTACTTGGCGCCATTTGAGCGTGAGTCCCTAAAGCGGGAGTCAAAAGGTCTGACACGTGGGGAGAGTTAGTCGGCATAACTACCCCCACGACAGAATCCTCTGGTGATAATGTTTTTAAAGACAAAAAATGATCTTTATTGTTTAACATGAAATCAGTACATCTGGTACACATTCTAAGATGGGGTTCCACCATGGCTTTAAAACATAATGAACACAGAGCTTCCTCTATGTCAGACATGTTAGAACAGACTAATAATGAGACTAGTAAGCTTGGAAAACACTTTAAATCAAGTTAACAAGCAAATATATAAAACGTTACTGTGCCTTTAAGAGAAACAAATTTTGTCAAAATTTGAAAAACAGTGAAAAAAAGGCAGTAAAACAAACGAAATTTTTACAGTACATGTAATAAGGTAACAGAGCATTGCACCCACTTGCAAATGGATGATTAACCCCTTAATGCAAAAAACAGATCAAAAAAATGACAGACACGTTTTTAAAAACAGACACAACAAACTGCCACAGCCAACAGTGGGAAGCTTCAGTTAACTGTTTCTATGCAAAATTTAAGCCAGCCATGTGGAAAAAACTTAGGCCCCAATAAGTTTTATCACCAAACATATGTTAAAAAACGATTAAACATGCCAGCAAACGTTTTAAAACACATTTTTACAAGAGTATGTATCTCTATTAATAAGCCTGATACCAGTCGCTATCGCTGCATTTAAGGCTTTACTTACATTACTTCGGTATCAGCAGTATTTTCTTAGTCAATTCCATTCCTAGAAAAATATTTTACTGCACATACCTTATCTGCAGGAAAACCTGCACGCCATTCCCCCTCTGAAGTACCTCACTCCTCAGAATGTGTGAGAACAGCAAATGGATCTTAGTTACGTCTGCTAAGATCATAGAAAAACGCAGGCAGATTCTTCTTCCAAATACTGCCTGAGATAAACAGCACACTCCGGTGCCATTTAAAAATAACAAACTTTTGATTGAAGAATAAACTAAGTAGAAAGCACCACAGACTCTCACGACCTCCTATCTATGTTGAGGCTTGCAAGAGAATGACTGAATATGGCAGTTAGGGGAGGAGCTATATAGCAGCTTTGCTGTGGGTGGACTCTTGCAGCTTCCTGTTGGGAAGGAGAATATATTCCATAAGTAATGGATGATCCGTGGACTGGATACACTTAACAAGAGAAAAGTCCTAAACCTATGCTATAATGGAGCCACAGATATTTTGCATTGGCTCAATTTTAGGAACTTTCTAGTGCTTTGACTAATATTATTTTGTGGCTTCTTGCCATTTGTGTTTGTTCTGCTGTCCTATATGCATAGACTACATTTAACTTTATTCAGCTTTGATCTGTTCCCCCAGGTACAGTTGGCACTAATACTGACTTACCCAGTGCTCCCCAAAATTAATCCTAAATGTGACCTTGTCCACGTACTAATGACGCTATGTGGGTCCAAATTCCCTTCCCATTGTAAATACTTCAATAATTATAATCTATCCCTAAGATTACTCCCCATTGATAATTGTAATTTATATATACTTTATATGTACAGTATGCATGTATTTTACATTACTTTTTAACCTATTGAAAAAAATATTCTAGGTAACTCATTTTGTGATACTTAATGTCAGATATAAAATTGGCAAGATTTCTTCAAACGATATTGTGTGTTACAAAAGTTCCAACATGAATTTATGCTAGCATATGTTTTCTCCAAAAATATTACTCATATAATGAAATGTGTAAAGATTAATTCTGCTTAAATATAGTTAATAGAAAACAGATACAGTCAGGCTGTTTTAAAGCAGGCAATCATACATTTTAACTAGACATTAATAAAATCTGCAATGCACATAGTACATTGATACATGTCAATCTATTAGAAATAAATAGAGAATAAAAGCCCATTTTAGTAGGTCTACTGACAAGCAGTATACAATGTATGTATTTTTGGGCAATATAAAGACAAACTTAAGGTTGTTTTTTTATATCCAGAAGATCATAACTAAATGAGAGACTGTTCAATACAGGGCTACTACAATTGTACATTTTAAAAAAAGATCATTTGTAATGCGTCTATCGCCGTTGTTAGTTGCGCGCACAGCCACACGAATCCACCTGGGGTGAGATTACATATGTGGTGTCGCATGAAGTATTAACAAACCGCCCACATGAAGTATTAAAAAAAATACCTAACCGCCCGCACGAAGTATTAACAAACCGCCCACCCACACAAAGTATTAATAAGAACACCTAACCGCCCACATGAAGTATTAAATTGCCTGCCCGCACATAGTATTAACAAAAACACCTAACCATCTGCACAAAGTATTAACAAACCACCTGCCCACAGAAAGTATTAACAAAAACACCTAACCGCCCACACAAAGTATTAACAAATCGCCCACACAAATGCAATATGCACCTCTCAACCGCCAACCCCCCCACTGCAATAACTAAATAAAATGTATTAACCTCCATTCACCCACATCGCAATCTAACTAATAAAGTGATTAACCCCAATGCAAATAACCTAATTACACTATTAACCCCTAAACCGCCAACCCCCCACAACGCTAAGAATTAATCTAATCACTAAGCCCCCTAATCTAACATCCCCTAAGTTTACGCCAATTACATTAAATAAAAAAAGACTATCTTCTTAATAAATTAATTAAAACGTACCCAAATAAAAAAATCCTAACTTAAAATTAAAAAACTAACATTACATAAAAGAAAACTAAGACTAAACTAAAATTACATTAAAAAAATCTAAAATTACAGAAAAAATAAACAAAATTATCCAAAATAAAAATTTTTAAGCCTAATAAAAATTAAAAAGCCCCCCAAAATAAAAAACACCCTTAATCTAACACTAAACTACCAATAGCCCTTAAAAGGGCCTTTTGTAGAGCATTGCCCTAAAGCAATTAGCTCTTTTACCTAAATAAAGTACCAATTAACACTAAAAAAACCTAAGCTACCCATTGCCCCTAAAGGGGCATTTGTATGGCATTGTAAATAAAAGGGCAAGCAGCTCTTTTGCTGTCCATTAAAATAAAAAATCCCTAATCGAAAAACACGCAATTTATGCTTACCTGATACATTTATTTATCTTGTGGTGTATCCAGTCCACGGATCATCCATTACTTGTGGGATATTCTCATTCCCAACAGGAAGTTGCAAGAGGATACCCACAGCAGAGCTGTTATATAGCTCCTCCCCTAACTGCCATATCCAGTCATTCGACCGAAAACACGCAGAGAAAGGAGAAACCATAGGGTGCAGTGGTGACTGTAGTTTAAATTTAAAAATTACCTGCCTTAAAATGACAGGGCGGGCCATGGACTGGATACACCACAAGAGAAATAAATTTCTCAGGTAAGCATAAATTGTGTTTTCTCTTGTAAGGTGTATCCAGTCCACGGATCATCCATTACTTGTGGGATACCAATACCAAAGCTAAATTACACGGATGAAGGGAGGGACAAGGCAGGTACTTAAACGGAAGGTACCACTGCCTGTAAAACCTTTCTCCCAAAAATAGCCTCCAAAGAAGCAAAAGTATCAAATTTGTAGAATTTTGAAAAGGTATGAAGTGAAGACCAAGTCGCCGCCTTGCAAATCTGTTCAACAGAAGCCTCATTTTTAAAGGCCCAAGTGGAAGCCACAGCTCTAGTAGAAGAGCTGAAATCCTTTCAGGTTGCTGCTGTCCAGCAGTCTCATAGGCTAAGCAGATTATGCTTCTTAGCCAAAAAGAAAGAGAGGTTGCCGAAGCCTTTTGACCTCTCCTCTGTCCAGAGTAGATAATAAACAAAGCAGATGTTTGACGGAAATCTTTAGTAGCTTGTAAGTAAAACTTTAAAGCACGAAACACGTCCAGATTGTGTAATAGACATTCCTTCTTTGAAGAAGGATTAGGACACAAGGATGGAACAACAATCTCTTTATTGATATTCTTGTTAGATACCACCTTAGGTAAAAACCCAGGTTTGGTACGTAGGACTACCTTATCCGTATGGAAAATCAGATAAGGAGAATTGCATTGTAAGGCAGATAACTCGGAGACTCTACGAGCAGAGGAAATAGCTACCAAAAAAAGAACTTTCCAAGATAAAAGTTTTATATCTATGGAATGAAGAGGTTCAAATGGAACTCCTTGAAGAACCTTAAGAACCAAATTTAAGCTCCATGGCGGAGCAACAGGTTTAAACACAGGCTTGATTCTAACTAAAGCCTGACAAAATGCCTGTGCAAAAGAATAGACAGAGCAGAAATCTGTCCCTTTAAGGAACTAGCTGACAATCCTTTTTCCAAACCATCTTGAAGAAAGGATATTATTCTGGGAATCCTGACCTTACTCCATGAGTAACCTTTGGATTCACACCAATAAAGATTTGTATCAATGACTGACTCGTAGAAGCCACGCTTTGATAAAATCAAGCGTTCAATCTCCAGGCAGTCAGTCTCAGAGAAATTAAATTTGGATGGTTGAAAGGACCCTGACGTAGAAGGTCCTGTCTCATAGGCAGAGTCCATGGTGGAAAGGATGACATGTCCACCAGATCTGCATACCAGGTCCTGCGTGGCCACGCAGGCGCTATCAAAATCACAATGCTCTCTCCTGCTTGACCTTGGCAATCAGTCGAGGGAGCAGAGGAAACGGTGGAAACACATAAGCCAGGTTGAAAGACCAGGGCGCTGCTAGAGCATCTATCAGCGTCGCCTTGGGATCCCTGGACCTGGACCCGTAACAAGGAAGCTTGGCGTTCTGGCGAGACGCCATGAGATCCAGTTCTGGTTTGCCCCAACGATGAATCAATTGGGCAAACACCTCCGGATGGAGTTCCCACTCTCCCGGATGAAAAGTCTGACGACTTAGAAAATCCGCCTCCCAGTTCTCTACACCTGGGATATGGATAGCTGATAGGTGGCAAGAGTGAATCTCTGCCCAGCGAATTATCTTTGAGACTTCTAACATCGCTAGCGAACTTCTTGTTCCCCCTTGATGGTTGATGTAAGCCACAGTCGGGATGTTGTCCGACTGAAATCTGATGTACCTCAGAGTTGCTAACTGAGGCCAAGCCTGAAGAGCATTGAATATCACTCTCAGTTCCAGAATATTTATTGGAAGGAGTGTCTCCTCCTGAGTCCACGATCCCTGAGCCTTCAGGGAGTTCCAGACTGCACCCCAACCTAGAAGGCTGGCATCTGTTGTTACAATTGTCCAATCTGGCCTGCGAAAGGTCATACCTTTGGACAGATGGACCTGAGATAGCCACCAGAGAAGAGAATCCCTGGTCTCTTGATCCAAATTTGGTAGAGGGGACAAATCTGTGTAATCCCCGTTCCACTGACTGAGCATGCATAGTTGCAGCGGTCTGAGATGTAGTCGTGCAAACGGCACTATGTCCATTGCCGCTACCATTAAGCCGATTACTTCCATGCACTGAGCCACCGAAGGGCGCGGAATGGAATGAAGAACACGACAGGAATTTAGAAGCTTTGATAACCTGGACTCCGTCAGGTAAATTTTAATTTCTACAGAATCTATCAGAGTCCCTAGGAAGGAAACTCTTATGAGTGGGGATAGAGAACTCTTTTCCTCGTTCACTTTCCACCCATGCGATCTCAGAAATGCCAGTACTACGTCCGTATGAGACTTAGCAATTTGGAAGTTTGACGCCTGTATCAGGATGTCGCCTAAATAAGGGGCCACTGATATGCCCCGCGGTCTTAGGACCGCCAGAAGCGACCCCAGAACCTTCGTAAAGATTCTTGGGGCTGTAGCTAATCCAAAGGGAAGGGCTACAAGCTGGTAATGCCTGTCTAGAAAGCAAACCTGAGAAACCGATGATGATCTTTGTGTATCGGAATGTGAAGATAAGCATCCTTTAAATCCACTGTAGTCATATATTGACCCTCCTGGATCATAGGTAGGATGGTACGAATAGTTTCCATCTTGAATGATGGAACTCTGAGGAATTTGTTTAAGATCTTTAGATCCAAAATTGGTCTGAAGGTTCCACAAACAGATTTGAGTAAAAACCCTGTCCCTGTTCCTCCTTTGGAACTGGATGGATCACTCCCATAACTAAAAGGTCTCGTACACAGTGTAAGAATGCCTCTCTCTTTATCTGGTTTGCAGATAATTGTGAAAGGTGAAATCTCCCTTTTGGGGGGGAAGCTTTGAAATCCAGAAGATATCCCTGGGATATAATTTCCAGCGCCCAGGGATCCTGGACATCTCTTGCCCACACCTGGGCAAAGAGTGAAAGTCTGCCCCTTACTAGATCCGTTACCGGATAGGGGGCCGTTCCTTCATGCTGTCTTAGAGGCAGCAGCAGGCTTTTTGGCCTGCTTACCTTTGTTCCAGGTCTGGTTTGGTCTCCAGACTCTCTTGGACTGAGCAAAAGTTCCCTCTTGTTTTGCATTAGAGGAAGTTGATGCCGCACCTGCTTTGAAGTTTTGAAAGGCACGAAAATTAGACTGTTTGGCCCTTGATTTGGACCTGTCCTGAGGAAGGGCATGACCTTTTCCTCCAGTGATATCATCAATAATCTCCTTCAAACCAGGCCCGAATAGGGTCTGCCCCTTGAAGGGAATGTTGTTTAGTCAAATGAAAAATGGCATCAGAAACAAAAGAATTGGCTAGCTTAAGTGCTCTAAGTTTGCCAAGTATGTCATCCAATGGAGTCGCTACCTGTAAAGCCTCTTCCAGAGACTCAAATCAGAACGCCGCAGCAGCAGTGACAGGAGCAATGCATGCAAGGGGCTGTAGGATAAAACCTTGTTGAATAAACATTTTCTTAAGGTAACCTTCTAATTTTTTATCCATTGGATCTGAAAAAACACAACTGTCCTCGACAGGGATAGTAGTACGCTTTGCTAGAGTAGAAACTGCTCCCTCCACCTTAGGGACTGTCTGCCATAAGTCCCGTGTGGTGGCATCTATAGGAAACATTTTTCTAAAAATAGGAGGGGGAGAGAACGGCACACCTGCTCTATCCCATTCCTTAGTAATAATTTCTGTAAACCTTTTAGGTATTGGAAAAACATCAGTACACACCGGCACTGCAAAGTATTTATCCAGTCTACACAATTTCTCTGGCACTTCAATTGTATAACAGTCATTCAGAGCAGCTAAAACCTCTTTGAGCAGCACACGGAGGTGTTCAAGCTTAAATTTAAATGTAGAAATATCAGAATCAGGTATCCTACCTGAGTCAGAAACATCACCCACAGACTGAAGCTCTCCTTCCTCAGCTTCTGCATATTGTGAGGCAGTATCAGACATGGTTCTTAAAGCGTCAGTATGCTTTGCATTTCGTCTAACCCCAGAGCTATCTCGCTTACCTCTAAATTCAGGTAGTCTGGCTAATACCGCTGACAGTGTATTATCCATGACTGCCGCCATGTCTTGAAAAGTAATTGCTTTGGGCACTCTAGATGTACTTGGCGCCATTTGAGCGTGAGTCCCTTGAGCGGCAGTCAAAGGATCTGACACGTGGGGAGAGTTAGTCGGCATAACTTCCCCCTCGTCAGATTCCTCTGGTGATAAATTTTTTAAAGACAGAATATGATCTTTATTGCTTAAAGTGAAATCAGTACATTTGGTACACATTCTAAGAGGGGGTTCCACCATGGCTTTTAAACATAATGAACAAGGAGTTTCCTCTATGTCAGACATGTTTACACAGACTAGCAATGAGACCAGCAAGCTTGGAAAACACTTTAAATCAAGTTAACAAGCAAATATAAAAAAAAAATGGTACTGTGCCTTTAAGAGAAACAAATTTTGTCAGAATTTGAAAAACAGTGAAAAAAGGCAGTTACACAAACAAAATTTTTACAGTGTGTATAATAAGCTAACAGAGCATTGCACCCACTTGCAAATGGATGATTAACCCCTTAGTTCAAAAAAGGGATCAAAAAACGTTTTAAACAGTCACAACAAACTGCCACAGCTCTGCTGTGGCCCTACCTTCCCCAATAAACGACTTTGGAAAGCCTTTGAGACCTTTAGAGATGTCCTATAGCATTCAGGGGACTTCTGAGGAAAGCTGGATGTCTCAGTCTGTAATTTTAACTGCGCAAAAAAGCGCTAAAATAGGCCCCTCCCACTCATACTACAACAGTGGAAAGCCTCAGGAAACTGTTTCTAGGCAAAATTTAAGCCAGTGATGTGGAAAAAACTAGGCCCAAATAAAGTTTTATCACCAAAGCATATATAAAAATGATTAAACATGCCAGCAAACGTTTTATATTGCAATTTTATAAGGGTATTACCCCTGAGAGTAAGCATGATACCAGTCGCTATTAAATCACTGTATTCAGGCTTAACTTACATTAATCCGGTATCAGCAGCATTTTCTAGCATTTCCAATTCTAGAAAAAAATGTAACTGCACATACCTCATTGCAGAGTAAACTGCACGCCATTCTCCCGCTGAAGTTACCTCTCTCCTCAGACATATGTGAGAACAGCAATGGATCTTAGTTACAACCTGCTAAGATCATAGAAAACTCAGGCAGATGCTTCTTCGATTTACTGCCTGAGATAAAATAGTACAACTCCGGTACTATTTAAAATAACAAACTTTTGATTGAAGATAAAAAACAAACTATATTTCACCACTCTCTCTTACTACCTCCATGCGTGTTGAGAGTTGCAAGAGAATGACTGGATATGGCAGTTAGGGGAGGAGCTATATAACAGCTCTGCTGTGAGTGTCCTCTTGCAACTTCCTGTTGATACTTTTGCTTCTTCGGAGGCTATTTTTGGGAGAAAGGTTTTACAGGCAGTAGCACCTTCCGTTTAAGTACCTGCCTTGTCCCTCCCTTCATCCGTGTACTTTAGCTTTGGTATTGGTATCCCACAAGTAATGGATGATCCGTGGACTGGATACACCTTACAAGAGAAAAAAAAACACAAAAAAAACCTAAGTCTAACCCCGAAATAGGTACTCACCATTCGTGAAGTTAGGCGGTGAAGGTTTTCTTCCAGGCAGCTCCATCTTCATTCAGAGTGGGGACATCTTCTATCTTCATCTGTAGTAAAGGCAGCGCGGAGCGGAAATGGCCGCGGAGCGGATATGGCGGCTGTGCAGACATTCAGCGTGGAGGATCATTTTCATGCGATCGCCACCACACACTGAAGATTGAATGCAAGGTACCCATTTTATATTTGGGGTACCTTGCATTCCTATTGGCTGAAATGTTCAAATCAGCCAATAGAATGAGAGCTACTGAAATCCTATTGAATATTCAAATCAGGATGGGACCGCTACACTACAGAAAATGACCGTGTACACAGGCCTTACCACTAGTAAATAAATAAAGGACTTTATAACTCTTATACATGTAATTTAGAGCACAGAAATGTAATATAATAAAAGCCTTCAGGTTTCTGAATTTGGGAACTCAGTAGTTATTGGCAAAAATACTTGTGCAAAGAAAGGGCAGTTGATTTATGCAATAGACTTGTGGTGGTAAGGATTTAATGGAGTTCAACAAGTCCTGGGATTTGTATAAGGTTATTCTAACCTTCACAGCATCTTAAATCAACATGGAAATCCAAATTTAACTTAAAGTGATAGTGAACCTATTTTTTTTTCTTTCATGATTCAGATAGAGCATGCCATTTTAAGCAACTTTCTAATTTACTCCTATTATCACATTTTTCTTTGTTCTCTTGGTATCTCTATTTTTAAAAGCAGGAATGTAAAGCTTACAAGCCGGCCACTCTTTGCTTCAGCACCTGGGTAGCGCTTGCTGATTGGTGGCTAAATGTAGACACTAATCAGCAAACGCTATCCGGGGTGCTGAACAAAAAATGGGCCAGGTCGTAAGCTTACATTCATGCTTTTCAAATAAAGATACTAAGAGAATGAAGAAAAATGATAATAGGAGTACATTAGAAAGTTGCTTAAAATGGCATGCTCTATCATAAAAAAAAATTGGGTTCAGCATCCCTTTAAGCATTGTAAGGCAGCACTATTACAATGTTGATAACAATTTTACACATTGTTGCAATTGCTGTTGTCAAATTGCATGCTCCTGAACCTATCTCAGTATGCTCTTATGGAATGCAGAGTAGAGAGAGATGATAATTTGACAATAGAAGAAAACTGAATCATGAAACTATGATTTTGAATTCCATGTCCTTTATTATCTATAATAGAATGTGACCCTATTATTTATGTTTTTTTGTGAAAGATTTTGGCATACTACAGTGTACAGTAAAGTACTTACACAGCCTATAAGCTACATTAGCAAGTACTCATGCTGTTTTAACTGTATTTGCTCCTGAACCTATCTCAGTATGCTCTTATGGAATGCAGAGTAGAGAGAGATGATAATTTGACAATAGAAGAAAACTGAATCATGAATCTATGATTTTGAATTCCATGTCCTTTATTATCTATAATAGAATGTGACCCTATTATTTATGTTTTTTTGTGAAAGATTTTGGCATACTACAGTGTACAGTAAAGTACTTACACAGCCTATAAGCTACATTAGCAAGTACTCATGCTGTTTTAACTGTATTTGTTATCCTCTTTTTTATTTTATTTTGACATAATATAATTATGGCAATTATGTTGAAATGTACTAGTGACGCAAAACTTTAATGCAGTATTAATATGCAGGTTAATGAACCAGCAATTAGACCTTGTTACTGTTCTTTATTAATGTCCTCTTCGTGTCTTTGAATAGTATAATTTAATTACATTGAATCACTTCATTTGTGGCATCAGCTAATACATCAATATCATAAACCAGATTGTGGGACAAAGGGAGAAATCATGAACAACTCCAGTCTTAGAGAACTAGTGAAGAATAATTTGATTAATTGATTGATTTACTGAATCTGTTTCATATATTAACAGGCAGGGAGATAATTAACTATTGGCCTGTTTGCAGCCATTAAAGAGTCAAGTTTGATACCCATTATGTAGAGGACTTACTCATGAAAAGATACCTATGTGTTGAAAGTGAATTTCCCATCAGATCTTGAGGTTTCTTCATAATATGACTATTGTTGTGCCTCTTGAATATACAGTATTTCTCTTGTTAAGTGTATCCAGTCCACGGATCATCCATTACTTATGGAATATATTCTCCTTCCCAACAGGAAGCTGCAAGAGTCCACCCACAGCAAAGCTGCTATATAGCTCCTCCCCTAACTGCCATATTCAGTCATTCTCTTGCAAGCCTCAACATAGATAGGAGGTCGTGAGAGTCTGTGGTGCTTTCTACTTAGTTTATTCTTCAATCAAAAGTTTGTTATTTTTAAATGGCACCGGAGTGTGCTGTTTATCTCAGGCAGTATTTGGAAGAAGAATCTGCCTGCGTTTTTCTATGATCTTAGCAGACGTAACTAAGATCCATTTGCTGTTCTCACACATTCTGAGGAGTGAGGTACTTCAGAGGGGGAATGGCGTGCAGGTTTTCCTGCAGATAAGGTATGTGCAGTAAAATATTTTTCTAGGAATGGAATTGACTAAGAAAATACTGCTGATACCGAAGTAATGTAAGTAAAGCCTTAAATGCAGCGATAGCGACTGGTATCAGGCTTATTAATAGAGATACATACTCTTGTAAAAATGTGTTTTAAAACGTTTGCTGGCATGTTTAATCGTTTTTTAACATATGTTTGGTGATAAAACTTATTGGGGCCTAAGTTTTTTCCACATGGCTGGCTTAAATTTTGCATAGAAACAGTTAACTGAAGCTTCCCACTGTTGGCTGTGGCAGTTTGTTGTGTCTGTTTTTAAAAACGTGTCTGTCATTTTTTTGATCTGTTTTTTGCATTAAGGGGTTAATCATCCATTTGCAAGTGGGTGCAATGCTCTGTTACCTTATTACATGTACTGTAAAAATTTTGTTTGTTTTACTGCCTTTTTTTCACTGTTTTTCAAATTTTGACAAAATTTGTTTCTCTTAAAGGCACAGTAACGTTTTATATATTTGCTTGTTAACTTGATTTAAAGTGTTTTCCAAGCTTACTAGTCTCATTATTAGTCTGTTCTAACATGTCTGACATAGAGGAAGCTCTGTGTTCATTATGTTTTAAAGCCATGGTGGAACCCCATCTTAGAATGTGTACCAGATGTACTGATTTCATGTTAAACAATAAAGATCATTTTTTGTTTTTAAAAACATTATCACCAGAGGATTCTGTCGTGGGGGTAGTTATGCCGACTAACTCTCCCCACGTGTCAGACCTTTTGACTCCCGCTTTAGGGACTCACGCTCAAATGGCGCCAAGTACATCAAGGGCACCCATAGCGTTTCTTTTACCAGGGGATTCTGTTGAGGGGAAAGTTATGCTGACTAACTCTCCCCACGTGTCAGACCCTTCGACTCCCGCTTCAGGGACTCACGCTCAAATGGCGCCAAGTACATCAAGGGCGCCCATAGCGTTTATTTTACAAGACATGGCAAAGGTGGTGAATAATATTCTGGCAGCAGTATTAGTCAGACTACCTGAAATTAAAGGAAAGCAGTTAGCTCTGGGGGTAGATACAGAGCATACAGACGCTTTTAGAACCATGTATGATACTACCTCACAATATGCTTAGTCTGTGGGTGATTTTTTTTTTTTTTTGACTCAGGGAAGATGATTTAACCTGATTCTGATATTTCTACATTTAAAATTTATGCTTGAGAACCTCCACTTGTTGCTCAGGGAGGCTTTGGCTGCTCTGAATGAATGTGTACAATCGCAGGGCCAGAGAAATTGTGTAGACTGGATAAATAATATGCAGTGCCGGTGTGTACTGATGTTTTTCCAATACCTAAAGAGGTTTACTAAAAATTTTTTAATAAGGAATGGGATAGACCAGGTGTGCCGTTCTCTTCCCCTCCTATTTTTTAGAAGAATGTTTTCTAATAGTTACCACCACACGGGACTTCTGGCAGACAGTTCCTAAGGTGGAGAGAAGAGTTTCTACTCTAGCTAAGCGTACCACTACCTCTGACGAGGACAGTTGTGCTTTTTAGATCCAATGGATAAAAAATGCTTATTCAACAGGGTTTTATCCTGCAACCCCTTGCATACATTGCTTCTGTCACTGCTGCTGCGGCGTTCTGGGTTGAGTCTCTTGATGAGGCTTTACAGTTAAGCGACTCCATTGGATGAATATATTTGACAAGCTTATGCTAGCCAATTTCTTTGTTTTCTGATGCCTTGTTCATTTGACTAGACTAACGGGTAAGAATTCTGTTTTTTACTATACTGGCGCGCAGAGCGCTATGGCTTATATCATGGTCAGCTGTCGTGACTTTAATAAATAAGCTACTTAACTTCCCTTCAAGGGGCAGACCCTATTCGGGCCTGGTTTGAAGGAGATTATTGCTTATATCACTGGAGGAAAAGGTCATGCCCTTCCTCAGGATAGGTCCAAATCAAGGGCCAAAAAAAAAAAAAAAAAAAGTCTAATTTTCGTGCCTTTTAAAAACTTCAGGGCAGGTGTGGCATCCTCTTCCTCTAAGGCAAAACAAGAGGGAATTTTTGCTCAGTTCAAGGCGGTCTGGAGACAATCGGACCTGGAACAAAGATAAGCAGGCCAAGGAGGCTGCTGCTGCCTCTAAGGCAGCATGAAGGAACGGACCCCTATCCGGTAACGGATCCTATAGGGGGCAGACTTTCATTCTTCGCCCAGGCGTGGGCAAGAGATGCCCAGGATCCCTAGGCATTGGAATTTATATCCCAGAGATATCTTCTGGATTTCAAAGATTCCCCCCCCAAAAAAGGGGAGATTTCGCCTTTCACAATTATCTGCAAACCAGATAAAGAAGGAGGCATTCTTACATTGTGTACGAGATCCATCCAGTTCCAAGAGAGGAACAGGGACAGAGTTTTTACTCAAATCTGTTTGTGGTTCCCAAGGAGAGGGAACCTTCAGACCTATTTTGGATCTAAAGATCTTAAACAAATTCCTCAGAATTCCGTCATTTAAGATGGAAACTATTCGTACCATCTTAACTATGATCCAGGAGAGTCAATAGAGGACTACAATGGATTTGAAGGATGCTTATCCTCACATTGTAATGCATAAAGATCACCATCGTTTTTCAGGTTTGCCTTTCTAGACAGGCATTACCAGTTTGTAGCTCTTTCCTTTGGGATATCTACAGCCCCAAGAATCTTTATGGAGGTTCTGGGGTCGCTTTGGCGGTCGGGGCATAGAAGTGGCCCCTTATTTAGACGACATCCTGATACAGGCGTCAAACATCCAAATTGCCCAGTCTCATACGGACGTAGTACTGGCATTTCTGAGATCACATGGGTGGAAAGTGAACAAGGAAAGAGTTCTCTATCCCCAATCTCAAGGGTTTCCCTCCTAGGGACTCTGATAGATTCTGTAGAAATGAAAATTTACCTGACGGAGTCCAGGTTGTCAAAGTTTCTAAATTTCTGCCGTGTTTTTTTTTTTTTTTTTTTTTTTTCATCCCATCCGCGCCCTTTGGTGGCTCAGTACATGAATGAAATCAGCTTAATGGTAGCGGCAAGGGACATAGTACCGTTTGCACGTCTACATTTCAGACCGCTGCAACTATGCATGCTCAGTCAGAGGAACGGGGATTACACAGATTTGTCCCCCTGTTAAACCTGGACCAAGAGACCAGAGATTCTCTTCTCTGGTGACTATGTCGGGTCCATCTGTCCAAGGGTATGACCTTCCGCAGGTCAGATGGGACAATTGTTACAATAGATGCCAGCCTTTTAGGTTGGGATGCAGTCTGGAACTCCCTGAAGGCTCAGGGATAGTGGACTTAGGAGGAGACCCTCCTAATAAATATTCTGGAACTGGGAGTGATATTCCATGCTCTTCAGACTTGGCCTCAGTTAGCAACTCTGAGGTACATCATACTCAGTCGGACAATATACACGACTGTGGCTTACATCAGCCATCAAGGGGGAACAGAAGTTCCCTAGCGATGTTAGAAGTCTTACAATAATTCACTGGACAGAGACTCACTCTTGTCTATCAGCTATCCATATCCCAGGTGTTGAGAACTGGGAGGTGGATTTTCTAAGTCGTCAGACTTTTCTTCCGGGGGAGTGGGATTTCCTCCGGAGGTCAAGACCAAGCAGGAGAGGGCTTTGGTGTTTTTGACAGCACCTGCGTAGCCACGCAGGACCTGGTATGCAGATCTGGTGGACATGTCATCCTTTCCATCACAGTCTCTGCTTCTGAGACAGGTCCCTCTACCTCAGGGTCCTTTCAACCATCTAAATAGAATCAATCTGAGATGGACTGCCTGGAGACTGAATGCTTGATGTTATCAAAGCATGGCTTCTCCGAGTCAGTCATTGATACCTTAATACAGACATGAAAGCCTGTCTCTAGGAAAATTGAACATAGATATGGTGTAAATATCTGATTGTTATGAATCCAAGGGTTACTCATGGAGTAAAGTCTGGATTCCCAGGATATTATCTTTTCTCCAAGATGTTTTTGAGAAAAGGGTTGTCAGCTAATTCCTTAAAAGGGGACAGATTTTTACTCTGTCTATTTTTTTGCACAAGCGTCTGGCAGGTATTCTAGACATTCAGGCATTTGGTCAGGCTTTGGTTAGATCCAAGCCTGTGTTTAAAACTGTTGCTCCGCCATGGAGCTTAAACCTGATTCTTAAGGTTCTTCAAGAAGTTCCGTTTGAACCTTTTTTGTTCCATAGATATCAATCTTTATCTTGGAAAGTTCCTTTTGGGTAGCTAATTCCTCGACTCGTAGAGTCTCCAAGTTATCTGTGTTACAATGTGATTCTCCTTATCTGGTCCTTCGTACGGATAAGGTAGTCCTGCGTACCAACCTGGGTTTTTTCCTAAGGTGGTATCTAACAAGTACATCACTCAAGAGATAGTTGTTCCATGCTTGTATCCTAATCCTTCCTCAAAGAAGGAACGTCTATTACACAATATTGGACGTCGTTTGTGCTTTAAAGTTTTACTTACAAGCTACTACAGTTTTCATCAAACGTTCACCTTGTTTGTTGTCTATTCTGGACAGAGGAGAGGTCAAAAGACTTCAGCAGCCTCTCTGTCTTTTTGGTTAAAAAGCATAATTCATTTAGCTTATGAGACTGCTGGACAGCAGCCTCCTGAAGGGATTACAGCTCATTCTACTAGAGCTGTGGTTTTCACTTGGGCCTTTTTTAAATGTGGCTTCTGTTGAACAGATTTACAAGACGGAGTCTTGGTCTGCGCTTCATACTTTTCAAATTTAACAAATTTGATACCTTGCTTCTTCGGAGGCTATTTTTGGGAGAAAGGGTTTTTTACAGGCAGTGGTAACTTCCGTTTAAGTACCTGCCTTGTCCCTCCCATCATCCGTGTACTTTAGCTTTGGTATTGGTATTCCATAAGTAATGGATGATCCGTGGACTGGATACACTTAACAAGAGAAAACATAATTTATGCTTACCTGATAAATTTATTTCTCTTGTAGTGTATCCAGTCCACGGCCCGCCCTGTCACTTTAAGGCAGGTAATTTTTTCATTTGAACTACAGTCACCACTGCACCCTATGGTTTTTCCTTTCTCTGCATGTTTTCGGTCGAATGACTGAATATGGCAGTTAGGGGAGGAGCTATATAGCAGCTTTGCTGTGGGTGGACTCTTGCAGCTTCCTGTTGGGAAGGAGAATATATTCCATAAGTAATGGATGATCCGTGGACTGGATACACTACAAGAGAAATAAATTTATCAGGTAAGCATAAATTATGTTATTTTGTCCCCTACTTATTAGTATGTCTATATTGTAGTAAAATCAACAAAACATGAGTTTTGTGGTTTATTATAAAATATAAAGAAGAAGGCTGTTTGTAAATTTCTGTGCCATTATATTTTTTTCAAAAGCTTTATTTCTGTTGTGTAATACAATCAATATTATTATAGTTTACATGTTTTTGTGTGTGTTTTTCCCAGGGTCACCTAAATTATTTACCAACACGTTGACTGATTCTTTTATTTTACTTGCCCTAGTTCTAATGTTTTGATATATTAATTCTGTATATTTAATTCTAATTCTGAAAGTTCTGGTTTCAAATAAGATGAGATAGGAATTTAAAGTACTCAGTAGCATTCAAAAATATTTAATGTATTTATCAAAAAATCTTTGAAATAAAAAAAATTGTTCAATCTTACAGGGTTTTAATATTATTGTTATCATTAAAAGGGTTTTAAAATGATTGGTTTTAATATTATTGATATTGTGTGCATTAATATAAAGTTGACCACCTTACTGCTATAACAGCCACAACTCTTCTAGGAAGACTTTCCACAAGATTTTGGAGTGTGTCTGCGGGAATTTGAGAGAAAGAACGTGTGGTTGCCTGACACTGATGTTGCATGAGAATGTCTGGCAAACAATCAGTATTCTAATTAATCCTATGGTGTTCATTGGTGTTGAGGTCAGGACTCTGTGCAGGTCACTTGAGTTTCTCCATACCAAACTCATCAAACCATGACCTTGCTTTGTGCACAGGGATATTGTAATTCTTGAAAAGGAAAAGGCCTTCCCCACAGTTTTGTCACAAACTTGGAAGCACCCAATTGTTTAAACTGTCTTTGTATCCTGTAGCATTAAGATGACCCTTCATTGCAACTTAGGGTCCTAGCCAAACCTTGTAAAACAGCCCCAGACCGGTATCCCTCCATCATCAAACTTTGCAGTAGGCACTATGCATTCTGGTAGGTAGTGTTCTCCTGGCATTTTCCACACCCAGATTCTACTATCAGACTACCAGATAGTGAAGTGTGATTTATTGCTCAAAATAACATTTTCCACTTCACCAGAGTCCAGTGGCAGCATGCTTCAAACCACTCCAGCTGACACTGTATTGAACATGTTTATAAAAGGTTTTGTGTGCTGCAGCTCAGCCATGGAAAAAAAGCTCCCAATGCACAGTTGTTGAGCTGATGTTGCTACCAGAGGCAGTTTGAAACTTTTGTAGTGAGTAATGTAACAAATTGACGATTTTTACATTCTACGCGCTTCAACAATTGGCAGCCGTGCTCTGTGAGTTTGTGTGGTCTACCATTTCATGAGTGGGCTGTTGTTGCTCTCGGACACTTTCACTTCACAATGATAGCATTTACAACCCACCAGGGCAGATCTAGTAGGGCAGAAATTTCACAAACTGACTTGTGGCATTCTATGATAATTCCATGATTTAAGTTACTGAGCTCTACAGCACGACCCACTGTAATGTTTGTCTATAGAGATTTAATGCCTATGTGCTGGATTTTGTAAATCTTTTAGCAATGGGTATAGCTGAAACAGCTGAACTCAATAAGTATTAGGGGTGTCCACCATTATGCCATGGTAAAGTTAAAAAAAAATATGCAAAAATAATGAAGAAACAGAGTTTCCTACCAGTGAGTTGCTGATATAGGTCACCTTTCAAAAAGCTTGTTTTAGGATAGATGGGATCCTCGACTCACATGCTAAAGGGGTTCAAGTGGAACTAATAAGAAAAGGAGAGGGGTCTGAAGTGAGATTAGTTCATGTAGCTTAAATTAATTTTTTGACAGTGGTGTTTTAGGGAACATTTAAAACTCTTAAAACGTTTAGCAAGTCTTGAGGAGTTAGGCATCTAATTCCACAAAATAGTTCTCTAGGGTGAAATTTAAAATAAACAAGTTCAGGGTTGAAGCTCCTTAATGAGGTGCACTCAGGGAAAAAGAAATCCAAAATGTCTGATGTGAGGCAGCTCTTCCGAAATGTGAAAGGATTATGGAAAGATCTATAGCGGGAGACAAGAAGGCGCCAATAGGGTGATATCGCTACAAACAATTAATGTGCTTAGAAGGTGAGAGCAATACTCACAAGCGGGGCGGCACTCTAGCGTGCCTGGAAGAGCAGACCGGGACCTCAAAGTCACCCGGAAGACCACCAATGGCAGCAGCGAATCCCAAACAGGAACATACTTGGTATGACCAATCCAGATCCTAGTTTGATTACACACCTTCCTCTCTGTGCTCCAAAATTTAAATACTTGCAAAAGGAAGTAAAGTGACAATAGGCAGGGATACACACTGCGGTCGCTCAAAAATAGCATATATCAGTGTAGGAAAGAGGGGAGATCAGACTCCAGCAGGATAAACATAAAACAAATTTATTAAAATGTTTTAAAAGCAAGCGACGCGTTTCTCGGCTACATTGAGCTCGCATTCTATTGGCTGATTGGAACAGCCAATAGAATACAAGCTCAATCTGATTGGCTGATTGGATCAGCCAATCAGATTGAACTTCAATCTGATTGGCTGTTTGAATCAGCCAATCAGATTTTTCCTACCTTAATTCCGATTGGCTGATAGAATCCTATCAGCCAATCGGAATTGAAGGGACGCCATCTTGGATGACGTCACTTAAAGGAACCGTCATTGTGTAAGAAGACTCCGGATGAAGTGGATGGCTCCGTGTCGGCTCCTTGGAAAATGGCTCCGCTCCGGATGGATGAAGATTGAAGACGCCGCCTGGATGAAGACTTCGGATGAAGGACCTCTTCTGTGCACCTTGGATGAAGATTTCGGCTCGGTTGGGGGAAGACGACTCAAGGTAGGGAGATCTTCAGGGGGTAAGTGTTAGGTTTTCTTAAGGGGGGTTTGGGTAGGTTAGAGTAGGGGTATGTGGGTGGTGGGTTTTAATGTTGGGGGGGGCGGTTGTATTTTTTTACAGGTAAAAGAGCTGATTACTTTGGGGCAATGCCCCTCAAAAAGCCCTTTTAAGGGCTGGTAAAAGAGCTGATTACTTTTGTAATTTAGAATAGGGTAGAGCATTTTATTATTTTGGGGGGCTTTTTTATTTTATTAGGGGGCTTAGATTAGGTGTAATTAGTTTAAACTTCTTGTAATTTTTTTATTTTCTGTAATTTAGTGTTTGTTTGTTTTTTTGTATTATAGATTAGTTTATTTAATTGTATTTTAGTTTAGCTAATTGTAGTTAATTTATTTAATTAATTTATTGATAGTGTAGGTTTAGGTGTATTTGTAACTTAGGTTAGGATTTATTTTACAGGTAATTTTGTACTTATTTTAACTAGGTAGCTATTAAATAGTTATTAACTATTTAATAGCTATTGTACCTAGTTAAAATAAATTCAAAGTTGCCTGTAAAATAAATATAAACCCTAAGCTAGATACAATGTAACTATTAGTTATATTGTAGCTATATTAGGGTTTATTTTATAGGTAAGTATTTAGTTTTAAATAGGAATAATTTATTTAATGATAGGAAATTTATTTTGTTTAATTAAAATTATATTTAACTTAGGGGGGTGTTAGGGTTAGGGTTAGACTTAGGTTTAGGGGTTAATAACTTAATTATAGTAGCGGCGACATTGCGGGTGGGAGATTAGGGGTTAATAATTGTAGGTAGGTGGCGGCGATGTTAGGGATGGCAGATGAGGGGTTAATACAATTTATTATAGTGTTTGCGAGGTGGGAGTGCGGCGGTTTAGGGGTTAATACATTTATTATAGTGGCGGCGAGGTCCGGTCGGCAGATTAGGGGTTAATAAGTGTAGGTAGGTGGCAGCGACGTTGGGGGGGCAGATTAGGGGGTAATAAATATAATATAGGTGTCGGCGGTGTTAATGGCAGTACATTAGGGGTTCACATCGATAATGTAGGTTGCGGCGGTGTCCGGAGCGGCATATTAGGGGTTAATAATAAATGCAGGTGTCAGCGATAGCGGGGGCAGCAGATTAGAGGTTAATAAGTGTAAGGTTAGGGGTGTTTAGACTCGGGGTTCATGTTAGGGTATTAGGTGTAGACTTAGAGAGTGTTTCCCCATAGGAAACAACGGGACTGCGTTAGGAGCTGAACGCTGCTTTTTTTGCAGGTGTTAGGTTTTTTTCAGCCAGCTCAGCCCCATTGTTTCCTATGGGGATATCGTGCACGAGCACGTTTTTCCAGCTTACCGCTACCGTAGGCAACGCTGGTATTGAGAGTTTAAGTGGAGCTAAATTATGCTCTACGCTCCCTTTTCTGAGGCTAACGCAACCATTCAAAAAAACTTGTAATACCAACGTTGTCTTAAGGGTGCGCTGGAGTGTTAGCACCGCGGGTCATTACCGACAAAACTCTAAATCTAGGCGTTTGCTTTTGGTAAAATGCAGAAGTAGACACTCATTATCTGCTGGGGCACACCTAGAAGCAAATAAGCTGCTGTGAAGTACAATGCCTGTGTTTCTGTAGCTAAACACTGATGGGGGGGGAACTACTCCAGACAGCATGGCTATGTAAATAATTTTGCTTTTTTTGCTTATGTTTTCTTAAATACTTGCCAGCCATTTTTTGAATAGTTTTTTCTTATGCAAACTATTTTTACTTATTTAGCCTTTTTAGAATATGCACAGATCTCAACATGTTTTTTGCACTTTACATGTTGTTTATCTTACTTCTTTAGCTGTGGCCTATTAGGGACATATATACACAAGCTTCTGCAGATATCAACCAATCATTATGCAGCATGTAGGAGTATAAGTGTTCTGCATTCCAAAGAATGCCCTCCAACCTATCTGAGTGGAATGGAAACACTACAATTGTCAGAGATAAATTACAAGTAAAGCATGGAAAAAAAATAATAAAACTTAATTGCAAAGTTTTTAAATTATTTTATGGGAAATTACATTTTTAGTTTTAATGTTACTTTACAAAAAGGTTCTTAATTTTGCAGGGCTCCTTTGGGAAACTGCTTAGGCTTACCCTGGAATATTGTAATTTGAGTTTTTATATTTTTTTGGCATTATTTGTAGATCATTTGAGTAATCAGTAACTTTGGCCATAATATAATACATCATTAATATAAGATTCTCATGGTATTAATTATTTTCCAGAATTGAACAAAATTAACAATTTTTTAGCCTACATGTACAAATAGCTGTAAAGGTTCGGTGCAGAGAACAGAATCCAAAATATAAAATACAGTAATTAGATTGGTGTATTTGATATCTTCTCTATGTACAGTATATAGGATTTTTTTTATCTGTGTGCACTGTGTTGCTCATAGCTGATTTTCTTAAAGCGTTTTAACTGCACTTGCAAATATTACAGCTTTTCATGCACTGCCCTAAAAATATAGTTAAAAATAAATAATGATTAACATATTCTTACAAGTTTTAATAATAACATTTCTTTTAAGTTATAGAGGATGGAAAATATATGTGATCATTATATATGCAATATTTATTAACCATTTTTGGGAAGAGGGATACAGTTCCCAAATGCTTTATATCAGTACAACCATTGTAATATTTCACAGAGATCAAACTGCAGACTTATGGGTTATGACAACATGCAAGGTGAGCTGTAGATTGGATACCATAGCAAATATGTTTGCCGTAGAGATTTCCTATGGTGACATTATACAGGATATTCTGCTAAACCTGTGATAGGAAGTAAAAATTCTGTGTTCTATCCTGTTTAATGCTAGAAATATTGCCTGCAACTCAATTCCTAATTTACAAGCATGACAAGCTTGTGTGAGACACGTAGATCCTGTACAGTACATCTCTACTCTCCAGTCTCATGAAACTAATTTGTGTGGCTTAAATATACAGAGCTAACGACCGCACACAAAACTAAAAACTGCAACTTAATTGGTGCTGGTGAGGAAATTTACAATTTAACAAATATTTATTTATCCAAATATTATTTAAACGTATATTTTCTGATTTATTTTATAAAATAAATAAATAAAGGATGTTTCAATGTTTTCCTATGCAATTTATTCTGGTCAAGCAGTTAAAGAGACAGGAAAGTGAAAATATAACCGGCATGATTCAGCTAGAGCATGTCATTTTAAGACACTTTTAAATTCACTTCTTTTTTCAAATGTGCTTTGTTATCTTTGTATCCCTTGTTGAAAAAGAGGAGCTAGCTGCTGATTGGTGCCTACACACATTTGTCTCATGTGATTGGCTAACTAGATGTGTTCATCTAGATGTCAGTAGTGCAATGATTTTCCTTCAGCAAAGGATAACAAGAGAATTAAGCAAATTTGATAACGTAAGTTGATTGGAAAGTTGTTTAAAATTGTATGTTCTATCCAAATCATAAAAGAAAATGTTGGGGTTTCCTGTCCCTTTTAAAAAAAAAAAAAAACATTAAAATTCTGAGTCTGGCTACTTGATATCTATCTATCTATCTATCTATCTATCTATCTATCTATCTATCTATCTATCTATCTATTTGAGAGAGCTCTACATGAGAGAGCTCTACAATGTAAAATACAATGCTTACTGCAAGTCATTTTTATACACTAACGGCTAGATTTGGAGTTTTGTCGGTAACAACCCGAAAAACTAACGCCGGCTTTTTTCTGGCCGCACCATAAAAATAACTCTGGTATTGAGAGTCCACATAAAGGCTGCGTTAGGCTCCAAAAAAGGAGCGTAGAGCATTTTTAACGCAGCTTCAACTCTCGATACCAGAGTTGCTTACGCAAGCGGCCAGCCTCAAAAACGTGCTCGTGCACGATTCCCCCATAGGAAACAATGGAGCTGTTTGAGCTGAAAAAAAAACAAACAACTGCAAAAAAGCCGCGTTCAGTGCCTAACGCAGCCCCATTGTTTGCTATGCGGTAACCCTTCCTACGTCTGCACTTAACACTCTAACATGTACCCCGAGTCTAAACACCCCTAACCTTACACTTATTAACCCCTAATCTGCCGCCCCCCGCTATCGCTGACCCCTGCATATTATTATTAACCCCTAATCTGCCGCTCCGTAAACCGCCGCTACTTACATTATCCCTATGTACCCCTAATCTGCTTCCCTAACATCGCCGACCCCTATATTATATTTATTAACCCCTAATCTACCCCCCACAACGTCGCCTCCACCTGCCTACACTTATTAACCCCTAATCTGCCGAGCGGACCTGAGCGCTACTATAATAAAGTTATTAACCCCTAATCCGCCTCACTAACCCTATAATAAATAGTATTAACCCCTAATCTGCCCTCCCTAACATCGCCGACACCTAACTTCAATTATTAACCCCTAATCTGCCGACTGGAGCTCACCGCTACTCTAATAAATGTATTAACCCCTAAAGCTAAGTCTAACCCTAACACTAACACCCCACTAAGTTAAATATAATTTACATCTAACGAAATTAATTAACTCTTATTAAATAAATTATTCCTATTTAAAGATAAATACTTACCAGTAAAATAAATCCTAATATAGCTACAATATAAATTATAATTATATTATAGCTATTTTAGGATTAATATTTATTTTACAGGTAACTTTGTATTTATTTTAACCAGGTACAATAGCTATTAAATAGTTAAGAACTATTTAATAGCTAAAATAGTTAAAATAATTACAAAATTACCTGTAAAATAAATACTAACCTAAGTTACAATTAAACCTAACACTACACTATCAATAAATTAATTAAATAAACTACCTACAATTATCTACAATTAACCTAACACTACACTATCAATAAATTAATTAAATACAATTCCTACAAATAAATACAATTAAATAAACTAGCTAAAGTACAAAAAATAAAAAAGAACTAAGTTACAAAAAATAAAAAAATATTTACAAACATAAGAAAAATATTACAACAATTTTAAACTAATTACACCTACTCTAAGCCCCCTAATAAAATAACAAAGCCCCCCAAAATAAAAAATGCCCTACCCTATTCTAAATTATTAAAGTTCAAAGCTCTTTAACCTTACCAGCCCTGAACAGGGCCCTTTGCGGGGCATGCCCCAAGAAGTTCAGCTCTTTTGCCTGTAAAAAAAAACATACAATACCCCCCCCCCAACATTACAACCCACCACCCACATACCCCTAATCTAACCCAAACCCCCCTTAAATAAACCTAACACTAAGCCCCTGAAGATCTTCCTACCTTATCTTCACCCTGCCAGGTTCACCGATCCGTCCTGAAGAGCTCCTCCGATGTCCTGATCCAAGCCCAAGCGGGGGGCTGAAGAGGTCCATGATCCAGCTGAAGTCTTCATCCAAGCGGGAGCTGAAGAGGTCCATGATCCGGCTGAAGTCTTCATCCAAGCGGGAGCTGAAGAGGTCCATGATCCGGTTGAAGTCTTCTATCAACTGCATCTTCAATCTTCTTTCTTCCGGATCCATCTTGCAGACCTCCGACGCAGAACATCCTCTTCTCCCGACGCCTACTAGCCGAATGACGGTTCCTTTAAGGGACGTCATCCAAGATGGCGTCCCTCGAATTCCGATTGGCTGATAGGATTCTATCAGCCAATCGGAATTAAGGTAGGAATATTCTGATTGGCTGATGGAATCAGCCAATCAGAATCAAGTTCAATCGATTGGCTGATCCAATCAGCCAATCAGATTGAGCTTGCATTCTATTGGCTGTTCCGATCATCTATCTATCTATATATCTATCCAAATATCTATCTATCTGTTAGACTTGTGCAGTAAAAAAAAAATCACAATTACATTTTCGCAACTAATATTCAAGGAAATTAGTTTCCCCAAATATTTGTTGGCTCCACTATTCTGAAATAGTTTAGTTTAAAACAAAACTGAATTTTAGTTAAACATTTACATCAGTTTTCATAAAAAAAAATGTAAATGTTGAACACTACAGGGGAAAAATAGAGCGCTAACCCAATCCTCTTCTTGCCAGAGCCCCGGCCACGCTAACAGCAGGCTTAAAGCACTCAGCTCCCAGGACTTGCACTAACTTTATTCTTAAAAAATAAAGGAAATAAATGAATACTGACAAATTTCATCAGCATTTATTTGTTTTCTTTAATATTTGTTTGAGCATTCATTTAGATATTTGTTTCATCAAAACAAAACCAATATCCATTTTTCGATATGAATGTTTATTTATAATGAAGCAAATGCACATATCTATCTATCTATCTATCTATCTATCTTTCTATCTATCTATCTATCTATCTTGGTATAAACACTACAGCCTAAAAAACTTTATTTTTATATGCTTCAAGCACAATTAAATTAGACTGTGAATCTATAAGAAAAATCATTGATGTGCTCAAAATATTGTAGATGGCCCAACATTTTTTTTTGCCATATAATGCTGTTTTTATTAATGTAAGATGTGTGCTATGGGTTTATGGATGCCTTGAAGCAATATCATAAATAGGACAATGATAAATAGCTGGAACAAAGAAAATGACGTTCCTAATGTTGTCTCTACTAATGGTGATGTGACATTTATTAATTAGCATTTAACAATTCTAAAAGCAAGTAAAGCTATATAAGATTGAATCCTGTTCAGTTTACATTCAGTAGTTAATCTTGCTGGTGTACATGCGTGCGCTGTAAATTGTACATTTAAACGTTTTGCCTATAAATGTTATTTTAGTAAATTTGTATGAAAAGGCAATCTGTTTCCCTATAGAGGGCCAGATTAAAAGTGGAGCGGTATTAAATGCTCCTGCTTGAACGCTAACTTCGCTAGAAGTAAGGTTTTTGAGTGCATTGAGTAGCGCTCATACATTATTACAAGTTGAGAGTAAACAGTTTTTGCTTGCGTGTTAACCGACACGCGTAAAGAGCTGAACTTAGAATATCACGCGTGCGATAACCTTTTCCCCCATAGAAGTTAATGGAGCAAAAAAAGTTTGATGCCCCGCTTGATGCCCCGTGCTTGATGCCCCATGTTTCTGGCGAGCCTGCAGGCTCACCAGAAACAGCAGTTATGAAGCAGCGTTCACAAAGACCGCTGCTCCATAACCTGTCCGCCTGCTCTGAGCAGGCGGACAGACATTGCCACAATTCAACCCGATCGAGTACGATCGGGTTGATTGACACCCCCCTGCTGGCGGCCTATTGCCCGCGAGTCTGCAGGGGGCGGCGTTGCAACAGCAGCTCTTGTGAGCTGCTGGTGCAATGCTGAATGTGGCGAGTATTGCTCGCCATATTCAGCGAGGTCTGTCGGACCTGATCCACACTGTCAGATCAGGTCCAACAGACCTTGATAACTATGGGCCTATGTATTCATTGCAAAGGATACAAAGTAATCAAAACATATGTTAACTGTTGCGGTATTCATATATATCACATTTGCAATACCAGAGACCTTGTTAGAGGTCATTTACTTGTAGCAGACTTATCAATATTGGCGGCAATGAGACACAGCAACATCACAGTACCGTAATATATAAAGCCATATTTGTAATTTTAAACATACTTGTTTCAATTATATTATTAGACATAGTATTCGTTATATTTAAAACATGCTAACATTCGGCTAGATTACAAGTTGTGCATTAAGGTAAAAAAGCAGCGCCCTAACGCTGCTTTTTTACGCCCGCTGGTATTACGAGTCTTGCAGGCATAGGGGCACCGCACACTTTGTTGGCCTTACCGCAAACTGGCTAACGTAAAGTTCATAAAGCCTTTTTTCTATGGGACTTCCATAGCGCCGGTATTACGAGTTTGTCCTGGGAGGCCAAAAAGTGAGCGGTACAGCCTATCCCGACAAGATTCGTAACGCATTTTAAAGTCAGTAGTTATGAGTTTTACACTACAACGCTGTAGCATAAAACTCATAACTAAAGTGCTAAAAAGTACACTAACACCCATAAACTACCTATTAACCCCTAAACCGAGGCCCTCCCGCATCGCAAATACTAAAATACATTTTTTAACCCCTAATCTGCAGCTCAGGACATCGCCGCAACCTGCATTATACTTATTAACATCTAATCTGCTGCCCCCAACATCGCCGACACCTACATTATATTTATTAACCCCTAATCTCCCTCCCCCAATGTCGCCACAAACTACCTACATTTATTAACCCCTAATCTGCCGCCCCCTACGTCACTGCCACTATATTATATTTATTAACCCCTAAATCTAAGCCTAACCCTAACCCTAACAGCCCCTAACTTAAATATAATTTAAATATAATTTAAATAAATCTAAATAAAATTAATATCATTACCTAAATTATTCCTTTTTAAAACTAAATAATTACCTTTAAAATAAACCCTAAGCTAGCTACAATATAACTAATAGTTACATTGTAGCTAGCTTAGGGTTTATTTTTATTTTACAGGCAAGTTTGTATTTATTTTAACAAGGTTGAATAGTTACTAAATAGTTATTAACTATTTAATAACTACCTAGCTAAAATAAATACAAATTGACCTGTAAAATTAAATCTAACCTAAGTTACACTAACATCTAACCTTACACTATAATTAAATAAATTCCCTACATTAAATACAATTAAATACATTAAATTAAATTAGCTAAATTACAAAAAAACCCACTAAATTACAGAAAATAAATAACAAATTACAGATCTTTAAACTAATTACACCTAATAGCCCTATCAAAATAAAAAAGCCCCCCAAAATAAAAAAACCCTAGCCTAAACTAAACTATCAATAGCCCTTAAAAGGGCCTTTTGCGGGGCATTGCCCCAAAGAAATCAGCTCTTTTTCCTGTAAAAAAATACAAACACCCCCCAACAGTAAAACCCACCACCCACACAACCAACCCCCCAAATAAAAGCCTAATTAAAAAAACCTAAGCTCCCCATTGCCCTGAAAAGGGCATTTTTATGGGCATTGCCCTTAAAAGGGCATTTAGCTCTATTGCGCCCAAAGCCCTAACCTAAAAAATAAACCCACCCAATACACCCTTAAAAAATCCTAACACACTAACCCCCGAAGATTCACTTGCCGGGAGAAGTCTTCATCCATGCGGCAAGATGTTCTCAACGAAGTTGACAGAAGTGGTCCTCCAGACGGGCAGAAGTGGTCCTCCAGGCAGGCAGAAGTCTTCATCCAGACTTTTATCTTCATCCCTCTGGCACGGAGCGGCTCCATCTTCAAGACATCCGGTGCGGAGCATCCTCTTCCAACGGCGTCTTCTTGCAGAATGAATATCTCTTTAAGTGACGTCATCCAAGATGGCGTCCCTTAGATTCAGATTGGCTGATTGGAACAGCCAGCAGAATGCCAACTCAATCCTATTGGCTGATTGCACCAGCCAATAGGATTTTTTATACCTTAATTCCGATTGGCTGATAGAATTTTATCAGCTAATCAGAATCTAAGGGAAGCCATCTTGGATGACGTCACTTAAAGAGATATTCATTCTGCAAGAAGCTGTCGTTGGAAGAGGATGCTCCGCGACGGATGTCTTGAAGATGGAGCCGCTCCGCGCCAGATGGATGAAGTTAGAAGATGCCGTCTGGATGAAGACTTCTGCCAGTCTGGAGGACCACTTCTGCCCATCTGGAAGACCACTTCTGCTGGCTTTGTTGAGGACATCTTGCCGCTTGGATGAAGACTTCTCCCGGTAAGTGAATCTTCGGGGGTTAGTGTGTTAGGATTTTTTAAGGGTGTTTTGGGTGGGTTTATTTTTTAGGTTAGGGCTTTGGGCGCAATAGAGCTAAATGCCCTTTTAAGGGCAATGCCCATCCAAATGCCCTTGTTAGGGCAATGGGGAGCTTAGTTTTTTTTAGTTAGGCTTTTATTTGGGGGGTTGGTTGTGTGGGTGGTGGGTTGTACTGTTGGGGGGGTGTTTGTATTTTTTTTTACAGGTAAAAGAGCTGATTTCTTGTTGCAACGCCCCGCAAAATGCCCTTTTTAGGGCTATTGGTAGTTTAGTTTAGGCTAGGGTTTTTATTTTGGGGGG
The DNA here is from genome assembly GCF_027579735.1 of Bombina bombina. Taxonomy (NCBI): domain Eukaryota; kingdom Metazoa; phylum Chordata; class Amphibia; order Anura; family Bombinatoridae; genus Bombina; species Bombina bombina. The sequence continues at coordinate 463,709,204 of NC_069500.1, read as the reverse complement.
CTTTTAAGGGCAATGCCCATCCAAATGTCCTTTTCACCTTTTCAGGGCAATGGGGAGCTTAGGTTTTTTTAGTTAGGCTTTTATTTCGGGGGTTGGTTGTGTGGGTGGTGGGTTTTACTGTTGGGGGGGAGATGTTTGTATTTTTTTTTACAGTAAAAAGAGCTGATTTATTTTGGGCAAACCCCCGCAAAAGGCCCTTTTAAGGGCTATTGGTACTTTAGTTTAGGCTAGGTTTTTTTTTATTTATTTTGGGTGGGCTTTTTTATTTTGATAGGGCTATTAGATTAGGAGTAATTAGTTTAACTATCTGTAATTTGTTTTTATGTTCTGTAATTTAGTGTTTGTTTGTTTGTTTTTGTAATTTAACTAATTTTATTTAATTTATTTAATGTATGGAATTTATTTAATTATAGTGTAAAGTTAGGTGTTAGTGTAACTTAGGTTAGGTTTTATTTTACAGGTCAATTTGTATTTATTTTAGCTAGGTAGTTATTAAATAGGTATTAACTATTTAGTAACTATTCTACCTAGTTAAAATAAATACAAACTTGCCTGTAAAATAAAAATAAACCCTAAACTAGCTACGATCTAACTATTAGTTATATTGTAGCTATCTTAGGGTTTATTTTATAGGTAAGTATTTAGTTTTAAATAAGAATAATTTAGGTAATGATATTATTTTATTTAGATTTATTTAAATTATATTTAAGTTAGGGGCTGTTAGGGTTAGACTTAGATTTAGGGGTTAATAAATATAATATAGCGGCAGCGACGTTGGGGGCGGCAGATTAGGGGTTAATAAATGTAGGTAGGTTGCGGCGACATTGGGGGAGGGAGATTAGGGGTTAATAAATGTAATGTAGGTGTCAGCATTGTTGGGGGCAGCAGATTAGGGGTTAATAAGTATAATGTAGGTGGCGGCGATGTCCGGAGCGGCAGATTAGGGGTTAATCAGTATAATGCAGGTGTCGGCAATGTCGGGGGTGGCAGATTAGGGGTTAATAAGTGTAAGAATAGGGGTGTTTAAACTCATGCAAAAAAGAAGTGGATAGAGATCCACTGACAGAATGCAGGTAGCACTCTATGCCTAGGCTGGAAGGCGTGCGATCCGGATATAGTTAAAACATAACTTTTATTAATAAATTGATTAAAATACGCACAAACATACAAACATATATTAAAATAACCACTCAGTTGTAAGGTTCTATATAAGGGTGATGGCTATCTATTACTAATGTGGGCCTAAGGTGTGTAATGCCGTCACCTATAGAAATATAATAATGTAAATTTAGTAAATTGGGGGACTCTCACTGGCCACCTAAAATCAGGTAACTATGGTAGAGAGAGACAGAGTTTACCTACTAATGTTACATATATCAAATATATATTGTGATTATGCTAAGTCTGAGCTCAGCTCCCCAACATGTAGATGCCTATTAGTAATGTGATATACACAATATCTCTCACAGTGGGTCTCACAGAAAAACCAATGCTTAGTATTGTAATAGATTAAGTATTTCTAACTGGTAATTCTGTGAGTTTAGGATACCCTGGTATCAGACACCTTATGTAAATGGATGTATGTATTGGCACCTATACCATTCAGTAAAGAGTAAATATTGTGATCCACTGAAAATTGTTGTGTATATTAAGATTGTGTCAGCTTCCTAAGTTAATACATTCAATGGGTGACCATTTGGTTCACTTTAAATGGATAAAACATAATTTATGCTTACCTGATAAATTTATTTCTCTTGTAGTGTATCCAGTCCACGGATCATCCATTACTTATGGGATATTAACTCCTCCCCAACAGGAAGTGCAAGAGGATTCACCCAGCAGAGCTGCTATATAGCTCCTCCCCTAACTGCCATTACCAGTCATTCGACCGAAAACATGCAGAGAAAGGAAAACCATAGGGTACAGTGGTGACTGTAGTTTAATGGAAAAATGACCTGCCTTAAAGTGACAGGGCGGGCCGTGGACTGGATACACTACAAGAGAAATAAATTTATCAGGTAAGCATAAATTATGTTTTCTCTTGTTAAGTGTATCCAGTCCACGGATCATCCATTACTTATGGGATACCAATACCAAAGCTAAAGTACACGGATGACGGGAGGGACAGGCAGGCTCTTTATACGGAAGGAACCACTGCCTGAAGAACCTTTCTCCAAAAAACAGCCTCCAAAGAAGCAAAAGTGTCAAATTTGTAAAATTTGGAAAAAGTATGAAGAGAAGACCAAGTTGCAGCCTTGCAAATCTGTTCAACAGAAGCCTCATTCTTAAAGGCCCAAGTGGAAGCCACAGCTCTAGTAGAATGTGCTGTAATTCTTTCAGGAGGCTGCTGTCCAGCAGTCTCATAGGCTAACCGTATTATGCTACGAAGCCAAAAGGAGAGAGAGGTAGCCGAAGCTTTTTGACCTCTCCTCTGACCAGAATAAACGACAAACAGGGAAGACGTTTGTCGAAAATCCTTAGTTGCCTGTAGATAAAATTTCAGGGCACGGACTACATCTAGATTGTGTAGCAGACGTTCCTTTTTCGAAGAAGGATTAGGACACAAAGATGTAACCACAATCTCTTGATTGATATTCCTGTTAGTGACCACCTTAGGTAGGAACCCAGGTTTAGTACGCAGAACTACCTTGTCTGAATGAAAAATCAGATAAGGAGAATCACAATGTAAGGCAGATAACTCAGAGACTCTTCGAGCCGAGGAAATCGCCATTAAAAACAGAACTTTCCAAGATAACAACTTGATATCAATGAAATGAAGGGGTTCAAACGGAACCCCCTGTAAAACATTAAGAACTAAGTTCAAACTCCATGGTGGAGCAACAGTTTTAAACACAGGCTTGATCCTAGCTAAAGCCTGACAAAAAGCTTGAACGTCCGGAACTTCTGACAGACGTTTGTGTAAAAGAATGGACAGAGCTGAAATCTGTCCCTTTAAGGAACTAGCGGATAAACCCTTTTCTAAACCTTCTTGTAGAAAAGACAATATCCTCGGAATCCTAACCTTACTCCATGAGTAACTCTTGGATTCGCACCAATATAAGTATTTGCGCCATATCTTATGGTAAATCTTTCTGGTAACAGGCTTCCTAGCCTGTATTAAGGTATCAATAACTGACTCAGAAAAACCACGTTTTGATAAAATCAAGCGTTCAATTTCCAAGCAGTCAGCTTCAGAGGTAGCGACCAAGGTGGACAGGATGACATGTCCACTAGATCTGCATACCAAGTCCTGCGTGGCCATGCAGGCGCTATTAGAATCACTGATGCTCTCTCCTGTTTGATTCTGGCAATCAATCGAGGAAGCATCGGGAAGGGTGGAAACACATAAGCCATCCCGAAGGTCCAAGGTGCTGTCAAAGCATCTATCAGAACCGCTCCCGGATCCCTGGATCTGGACCCGTAACGAGGAAGCTTGGCGTTCTGTCGAGACGCCATGAGATCTATCTCTGGTTTGCCCCAACGTCGAAGTATTTGGGCAAAGACCTCCGGATGAAGTTCCCACTCCCCCGGATGAAAAGTCTGACGACTTAAGAAATCCGCCTCCCAGTTCTCCACTCCCGGGATGTGGATTGCTGACAGGTGGCAAGAGTGAGACTCTGCCCAGCGAATTATCTTTGATACTTCCATCATTGCTAGGGAGCTTCTTGTCCCTCCCTGATGGTTGATGTAAGCTACAGTCGTGATGTTGTCCGACTGAAACCTGATGAACCCCTGAGTTGTTAACTGGGGCCAAGCCAGAAGGGCATTGAGAACTGCTCTCAATTCCAGAATGTTTATTGGTAGGAGACTCTCCTCCTGATTCCATTGTCCCTGAGCCTTCAGAGAATTCCAGACAGCGCCCCAACCTAGTAGGCTGGCGTCTGTTGTTACAATTGTCCAGTCCGGCCTGCTGAATGGCATCCCCCTGGACAGATGTGGCCGAGAAAGCCACCATAGAAGAGAATTTCTGGTCTCTTGATCCAGATTCAGAGTAGGGGACAAGTCTGAGTAATCCCCATTCCACTGACTTAGCATGCACAATTGCAGCGGTCTGAGATGTAGACGTGCAAAGGGTACTATGTCCATTGCTGCTACCATTAAGCCGATCACCTCCATGCATTGAGCTACTGACGGGTGTTGAATGGAATGAAGGACACGGCATGCATTTTGAAGCTTTGTTAACCTGTCTTCTGTCAGGTAAATCTTCATTTCTACAGAATCTATAAGAGTCCCCAAGAAGGGAACTCTTGTGAGTGGAAAGAGAGAACTCTTCTTTTCGTTCACCTTCCATCCATGCGACCTTAGAAATGCCAGTACTAACTCTGTATGAGACTTGGCAGTTTGAAAGCTTGAAGCTTGTATCAGAATGTCGTCTAGGTACGGAGCTACCGCAATTCCTCGCGGTCTTAGTACCGCCAGAAGAGCACCCAGAACCTTTGTGAAGATTCTCGGAGCCATAGCCAATCCGAATGGAAGAGCTACAAACTGGTAATGCCTGTCTAGAAAGGCAAACCTTAGATACCGGTAATGATCGTTGTGAATCGGTATGTGAAGGTAAGCATCCTTTAAATCCACTGTGGTCATGTACTGACCCTTTTGGATCATGGGTAAAATTGTCCGAATAGTTTCCATTTTGAACGATGGAACTCTTAGGAATTTGTTTAGGATCTTTATAAATCCAAGATTGGCCTGAAAGTTCCCTCTTTTTTGGGAACCACAAACAGATTTGAGTAAAACCCTTGTCCTTGTTCCGACCGCGGAACCGGATGGATCACTCCCATTAATAAAAGATCTTGTACGCAGCGTAGAAACGCCTCTTTCTTTATTTGGTTTGTTGACAACTTTGACAGATGAAATCTCCCTCTTGGGGGAGAGAATTTGAAGTCTAGAAGGTATCCCTGAGATATGATCTCTAACGCCCAGGGATCCTGGACATCTCTTGCCCAAGCCTGGGCGAAGAGAGAAAGTCTGCCCCCCACTAGATCCGTTCCCGGATCGGGGGCCCTCGATTCATGCTGTCTTAGGGGCAGCAGCAGGTTTCCTGGCCTGCTTGCCCTTGTTCCAGGACTGGTTAGGTCTCCAGCCTTGTCTGTAGCGAGCAACAGCTCCTTCCTGTTTTGGTGCAGAGGAAGTTGATGCTGCTCCTGCTTTGAAATTACGAAAGGAACGAAAATTAGACTGTCTAGCCTTAGGTTTGGCTCTGTCTTGAGGCAGGGCATGGCCTTTACCTCCTGTAATGTCAGCGATAATTTCTTTCAACCCGGGCCCGAATAAGGTCTGCCCTTTGAAAGGTATATTAAGCAATTTAGATTTAGAAGTAACGTCAGCTGACCAGGATTTTAGCCCCAGTGCTCTGCGTGCCTGAATGGCGAATCCGGAATTCTTAGCCGTAAGTTTAGTTAAATGTACTACGGCATCTGAAATAAATGAGTTAGCTAACTTAAGGGCTTTAAGCTTGTGTGTAATCTCATCTAATGGAGCTGATTCAAGTGTCTCTTCCAGAGACTCAAACCAAAATGCTGCTGCAGCTGTGACAGGCGCAATGCATGCATGAGGTTGCAATATAAAACCTTGTTGAACAAACATTTTCTTAAGGTAACCCTCTAACTTTTTATCCATTGGATCTGAAAAGGCACAGCTATCCTCCACCGGGATAGTGGTACGCTTAGCTAAAGTAGAAACTGCTCCCTCCACCTTAGGGACCGTTTGCCATAAGTCCCGTGTGGTGGCGTCTATTGGAAACATCTTTCTAAATATCGGAGGGGGTGAGAACGGCACACCGGGTCTATCCCACTCCTTAGTAACAATTTCAGTAAGTCTCTTAGGTATAGGAAAAACGTCAGTACTCGCCGGTACCGCAAAATATTTATCCAACCTACACATTTTCTCTGGTATTGCAACTGTGTTACAATCATTCAGAGCCGCTAACACCTCCCCTAGTAATACACGGAGGTTTTCCAGCTTAAATTTAAAATTTGAAATATCTGAATCCAGTTTGTTTGGATCAGAACCGTCACCCGCAGAATGAAGCTCTCCGTCCTCATGTTCTGCAAATTGTGACGCAGTGTCTGACATGGCCCTAATATTATCAGCGCACTCTGTTCTCACCCCAGAGTGATCACGCTTACCTCTTAGTTCTGGTAATTTAGCCAAAACTTCAGTCATAACAGTAGCCATATCCTGTAATGTGATTTGTAATGGCCGCCCAGATGTACTCGGCGCTACAATATCACGCACCTCCCGAGCGGGAGATGCAGGTACTGACACGTGAGGCGAGTTAGTCGGCATAACTCTCCCCTCGTTGTTTGGTGAAATATGTTCAATTTGTACAGATTGACTTTTATTTAAAGTAGCATCAATACAGTTAGTACATAAATTTCTATTGGGCTCCACTTTGGCTTTAGCACATATAGCACAGATATCTTCCTCTGAATCAGACATGTTTAACACACTAGCAAATAAACTAGCAACTTGGAAATACTTTTCAAGTAATTTACTATAATATGAAAACGTACTGTGCCTATAAGAAGCACAGAAAAAGTTATGACAGTTGAAAATTAATAAACTGAAAAGTTATAGCATCAAATCTTTGTAAAAAACACAATTTTAGCAAAGGATTGCTCCCATTAGCAAAGGATAACTAACCCTGATAGCATGAAAAAAAAATAAAAAAAAAAAATACAGAAATAAACGTTTTTTCATCACAGTCAACTACAATCTCACAGCTCTGCTGTGAGTGATTACCTCCCTCAAAACAAGTTTTGAAGACCCCTGAGTTCTGTAGAGATGAACCGGATCATGCAGGGAAGACAAACTTCTGACTGAATTTTTTGATGCGTAGCAAAAGCACCAAAAAAGGCCCCTCACACATAACAGTGAGAGAGATCAGTAAACTGTCATAAATTAAATAAAACGACTGCCAAGTGGAAAAAAATAGTGCCCAAAACATTTTTTCACCCAGTACCTCAGAAAATTAAACGATTTTACATGCCAGCAAAAAACGTTTAACATTAATAAATTGAGTGTTATTAAAAAGCCTGTTGCTAGTCCCTGCAAATTAGGCTAAAGTTTTATGCATACAGTATAATTCCATTGAAGTGCCATTCCCCAGAATACTGAAGTGTAAAATATACATACATGACAGCCTGATACCAGTTGCTGCTACTGCATTTAAGGCTGAGTTTACATTATATCGGTATGGCAGAATTTTCTCATCAATTCCATTGTCAGAAAATAATAAGCTGCTACATACCTCTTTGCAGATTAATCTGCCCGCTGTCCCCTGATCTGAAGTTTACCTCTCCTCAGATGGCCGAGAAACAGCAATATGATCTTAACTACTCCGGCTAAAATCATAGAAAAACTCAGGTAGATTCTTCTTCAAATTCTACCAGAGAAGGAATAACACACTCCGGTGCTATTATAAAATAACAAACTTTTGATTGAAGGTATGAAACTAAGTATAATCACCACAGTCCTCTCACACATCCTATCTATTCGTTGGGTGCAAGAGAATGACTGGTAATGGCAGTTAGGGGAGGAGCTATATAGCAGCTCTGCTGGGTGAATCCTCTTGCACTTCCTGTTGGGGAGGAGTTAATATCCCATAAGTAATGGATGATCCGTGGACTGGATACACTTAACAAGAGAAAGAATGTTATTCCAGTTGTTAGGGGTTATCTGGGTTAGATTGATTCAATATCTGTGGTGTTATGTGTGTGAGAATCTAAGAGGATTGTGTTTATGTTGTACCTTCTAGGTGAACGGTACTTAGTAATATGATGTCTCATCACATGCCAGAATTACAATACAAGTCTTTGTTGCACAGAGTTGATTCTGCTTGATACCCACTCTTTTTCTTCGATCATATAATATATTCCTGTTTATGTACACAGGTTATAGGTTTTAAATCTTTATTGCACAGAGTTAATTCTGTTTAACACCCACTCAGATTCTTCGATCATATCATATTTTCCTGTTTATGAACACAGGTTATAGGTTTTACATCAATGATTCATATCTACTGGCTTAGTTTGGTACTGACATGGGAAAAGTCCCTGTAATCTGTGTGCGCAGGTTATAGATTTTACATCAATAGTTCATATCTATTGAATGTGTTAGGTACCTACATAGGAGAGTCCCTGTTAATATGTTGGTTCTCAGAAACACAGAACTAATTGTGTGCCTTGTTTTGTGTGATCACAGTATCTATCAGTATCTATCTGTCAGTTTCTATCATATAATTCAAACTCCTTAATGATATATTATATAACAGTTCAGGGTTTATTTTTATAAGCACTGAATCTTTCTAAATAGCTATATGTGAATGGGATTAACTTATCAGATGGTTTCTAGATAATCATATGTTTGTTATAGTTCTACAATATCTAGATAGAATCATATATCAGTGGCAGTCAGAGCGCTACAACTTCATGGTACGATTAATGCCTAAATATTCACCTATTGCCATCTATAATCCGAATTCTATGTAGTGAGATAAAAATGCTTACAATATTGTCATAAACTTCTTAGTAAAAAAAAAAATATTGCTTTTGAATCAACTACGGTTTAGGATCACTTAAGTCCAACTATGTTATTAGATAGATTAACTTTAAAGAGCGTCGGTATTTCTGAATGGGTATTGCAGATATCTGACGGTATTCTATCAGGTAAATGTAATATAGAATACCGTTCTATGTAGCTGAGAGACTAGTAGTTCTCCCCTTGAATTAAATATAGTATCCAGGTACTAACACAATGTTAAATTCCGTAAAGTATCTAGTAATCTAGGAATGCTACGTCGACTGATAGTGTCGTTTCTTAATAATATTGTGTACTTAGTTATATACCTATTTCAATATATTGGAGATTATCACGTCTCTCTACCAAGCTAAACAATGTGTTACCGCTGATTGCGGTTCAGCGTTATGAGTAGCAGGCTGTAGTTACCAAGTAGTTTAACGAGTTACCCCCGCATGTTATATTAAACTAATACATTTAGAATTGTAGTTATCAATGAGTTTACTAAATTTTTACGGAGTGGTTCTAAAAGAGCGTCTTACTGCTGACGCGTTTCGCCCAAACTGGGCTTTTTCAAAGGCAGCGAGCCCCCGATAGTGACCTTATTTAAAGCGCCGTAAACCGGAAGTTCCGCCTTCTCGTGGAATCTATTGGTTATCAACTTGTCCATCATAAGGATTCCCTCGTTAAGGTGGTGTATACCATTGTTAATGACGGTGAGGAATTCTCACCGATAGTGTACAGTTTCTTGAATGTTCAATGTATAGTATATTGTTTCTCAGCTCTATACTTTTAATAGGTTCCTAATTATGCTTAATATATATTATTATTTATAAGCTTTTTTCTTCAAATCTGTCCTTAATTCCTGCTGATGTGTATCATAGTGATTTTGTTATGCCATCTATGATGTGATTGGAACGATAATACTGGTCATAACCTTATTCTATTTGGTATTGATAATAACCTATGGGGTTCTGATCTGAGGTATATGCATGCCACAGGATTTTAAAATTCCATGAAGTTGGGGTTATGTACAGTGGTTGTGAAAAGCTTTACATATTATTTTGATGGGAATGCAGGTGGTAGATATTGATCACTGTTTTTCACTATTTTAATTATCATAGAAATGACTAGTGCCTCTTGTCATTTATTTCTAACCTATTCGGTACCTCTATTGCTTACTTGAGATTCACCATTATATCTGTTATTACATATCATAACTCTCTGGTTAGAATCCACTTCTTATCTTATCTTGGGTACCGTCAACTCGCTATGATTTCCTGATGATGGTTAGTTCACTAGGTACAAACGTGGGTAGGGTTTATAGCTTGATGAAAGTCATCTCACTAATTCGTAACTAATTAAAATTATTTACAAATACATACTTATAAATACAAACATATAAGTCAGGTGTGATCTAAAGTAAAAGCTAAATAACAGCTAATATTCTAGAGGGTGAAGATTAATTACAGTTGGTGTGAATGTGGTGTATTGTATGGATTGTGTGATTGTGTGCTAGTACTGTGAGTGTGTCTCCTCATCTAATGGGTTGGCGTCTGAAGTGTCTTAGATTGTGAAGAACTCTAACATTATTGTGTGTTGTACTATTATTTATAGTGAATGTGATTACTAGTGAATGTTGGTTCTAATTATGTGGTGTGGTGTGAATTTACCATTCTCTCTAATGTTAGAGAATGTTATATTGACTGGTGAATTTGTGAAAAATAATTGTGCATGTGTCCAATTTTTAAACACTAAACAATTTATTCGTGAAAGAAAACATAATAATGTGTTGGTGACGTTAGTGGTGAATTGGTGTGACAGTGTTGAGTTTATTTGTGTTAGTTGTTTAACAACAACTTAATCTTTATTCATAGTCCATATTCATGACTTTTTCTGGGACCTTTATTTTGTGAGGTATCATAGACTAAAATTCAGATCTTGCTCAGATTTTAGTATAATGGTTAAGTGACCTGTCATTGTTGACCATTTATTAATATGAAGTTCTCTACTTATGAGGTGTGGTGTGATCCTCTTATCCACTAAGTACTTTTCTGTGTTTGTATTGGTATGTATTTATACTACTTCCCTTTTTCTTTTTTTCTTTGTTTATGTATCTCATAGTTAGCATTTCTAGAGAGATTAGAGGAAGATATGATAACTGTTCTGTTCATTCATTCCATTAGGATATACTGTATTTAACAAGTAAATCCACCTACTCTCTGCCCGGAGGAGAGCTGTTTCCAAGTCACCTCCTCTGATACCTAGGGAGACTTTTTCAATCCCCCAGCACTCAAGTTCCTCTTTATTGGAGTTGTGCTGTTTGAGGAAATGTAGAGCTACACTAGTCAATGTTTTCCCCTTTTCCTGATCTTTGGCTGCATTATGAATATTCCTCAGATGCTCCATTAATCTTGTTCTGAGCTTGCGAGTCGGCATTCCAACATATAATAACTTGCATCTACACCTTAGAATGTAGATTACCCCTTCTGTGTTACAGCTGATGTATCTTTTAATCGGATGTGTTGTTCCAAATCTATCCTTGATATTGGAGGTTTTAACAATGTGATGGCATGTGCTACAATTGCCACACTGGAATGATCCTGGGTTGAATGCAGATTTGGTCCTTTTCATATTGAAATGGCTGCTACTGACCATGTCTTTTAAATTTTTGACACGTCTGTATCCTATAGTCGGTCTCTCTCCTAATTTGCGTTTCAGGACGGGATCAGTCATAAGTATATTCCAATGTTTTTTGATAATATTGATCACCTCAGGCGTTTGACTGTTATGTGTGAGGATTAGTCGTGGAGTATTTTCATTGATTTTCACTTTTTTTCTTAGTAGTTGGTCTCTGTTGGTTTGTAAAGCTCTATATTTCGCTTTTTTTATTCTTCTTTTGCTGTAGCCACGATCCAATAATCTTTCCTCCAATTCTTGAGCTCTGATATTGAATGTTTCTTTGTCCGTGCAGTTTCTCCTTATTCTAAGGAATTCACCTGTTGGTAGACCCCTAATTGTTCCCGGTGCATGAGCACTGGTGCTGTATAATAGGCTGTTTGTGGCTGTCTTTTTCCTGTACAGGTCAGTTTTGATATCTCCTTGCTCATCCTTATAAATGGTTATATCCAGAAAGTTGATTGCCTTTTTACTTGCCTCATGAGTTAGTTTTATGTTCAGGTTGTTGTTATTCAGGATGTTCAAGAATTCTAATAATAGCTCATGTGATCCTTCCCGGATGAAGATGATATCGTCTATATATCCTCTATATTTTCTGCTGGCATCTGTAAATACGTGTTCAGCCTCCCACCAGCCGAGAAAGAGATTGGCATAAGTGGGGGCACATGCCGTCCCCATGGCCGTTCCTCTGGTTTGCAAATAAAATTTATTGTCGAATATGAAGAAGTTGTAGTTTAGTATGAATCCTAACAGCTGAATTATAAAGCTGTCATGTTCCTTATCTTCTTCAGAACATCTTTCTAGGAAATATTCCACTGCCTTGATTCCATCCCTGTGGTCTATTGATGTATAAAGGGATTCCACATCTGTTGTGACAAGCCACGTCTCCTTGTTCAAATTTATGCCTTCGAGTCTTTGGAGTATCTGTGTTGTATCTCGTATGTAAGATGGTAACTCCTGGACAAAGTTTCGCAACCTGTAATCTACATACTGACTAGCCCTTTCCGTCAGGCAGCCCATCCCAGAAACGATGGGTCTTCCTGCCGGATTCTCCTGATCTTTGTGGACCTTAGGTATTATATAGAAGGTCACAATTTTCGGATTAGATACCGTTAGGAATTTCCTTTTTTTTTCAGAGATTGTTCCTCTCCGAAAGGCCTGATTGATCATATTATCATATATTTTTTGATATCTGATTGTCGGATTCAATAGTAGTTTCGTGTAGCAGCTCTGATTTCTTAGTTGTTTATGTACTTCTTTAAGGTACATTTCTAAGGGCCAGATTACGATGTTTCCTCCTTTATCGGCATTGCGTATCACGATTTCTTCTCTTTGCCTCAGATCTTGTAGCGCCTGTCTCTCCTTGAATGTTAGGTTTTTACAAGTTGGCGTTATTGGCAAAGCCGTAATGTCATTACAGACCATCTCGTTAAATACATCTAGCTGTGGGGTATTGACATTTCTTGGCATAAAAGTAGACTTGTTTTTGATATTTTTTCTCCATAAGTTCGGTGTCTGGAGATCAGATTCTTCCAGCAAGTTTTCCATGTTATTGATACATTCCAGTTCATCAGCATTCCATCCCAGATCATTTTCTGTATTAGAGAAGAATTTGTTGAGAGCTAGTTTGCGTATATATAGTTGTACATCCTTGATGGTTTCAAATTTATCTATGTTAGTTGTGGGGCAGAATGACAGGCCCTTAGATAATACTGATATATGATCTTTGGTTAAGGGTATTTGAGACAGATTTATTACATTTAATGATTTAGTCGAATCTGGGAGAAGGGGCTCGGAGCCCTCCTTGGTTGTCTCCAGTTGCTCTGCTGTTCCGTTTGATTCCGATTCCGGTTTCTTGCGGGCTTTTTGTTTTTTGCCTCTCCCTCTGCGGGTCCTTCGTCTTTTCCATTTGAGTCTAAAAAATCTTTCCGTTTATTCCGGCTGGAGGCTCTTGATGTGAAGATGGTAGGAGTGATGTTGGTGGAATTACCATCTGTAGAGCTTCCTTCTTCTCCATCTGTGTCCGATATGTCGCTTTGCACTATTGTCACTTTGGGATGTCTTGTTGGATTTCTGAAGAAGCCTCTGTTCCTCCATTTATAAACTCTATTATTAGTGTAGTCTTGTATGTCTCTATTCAGCTTTCCTTGTTTGGTGGATTTTAGTTCATCTTCATACTTATCTAGTTCTTTTTGATAAGTTTTATACAGTCTGTCAAAGTCAGGGTTAAGTTCGTACTTTTTTAATGCGTCATTGTATTCTTTGATTTTAGTTTCCAATAAATCATATTCAGCCTTATCGTGCTTTATCAGAATTTTCATCAATTTTGCTGAACATTCGGAGAGCGCTTCCTCCCATTTTAGCGCATGTGTTTGGTCCCTGAATTCAAAGGCTGGAAAGAGCTGTATACGTAGCCCTCTTGGTATAAGTTTCTTTTCCAGATATTTGTCGAAAAAATGTTTGTTCCACCAAACTCTATCTTGCTTCAACATGGTTTTGTGAGCATCTTTTAACAATCCATCTAAAGTGTTAGGTATTGGACTACTACCCTGATTCAAACTTGAACAGTAGTGCCATTGTAAACCTCTGTAGTTTAGAATGTGTTTAAACTCATGTTAGGGTGTTAGGTGTAAACATAAAATGTGTTTCCCCATAGGAATCAATGGGGCTGTGTTACGGAGCTTTACGCTGCTTTTTTTGCAGGTGTTAGGCTTTTTTCAGCCAGCTCTCCCTATTGATGTCTATGAGGAAATCGTACACAAGCACGTACAACCAGCTCACCGCTGACTTAAGCAGCGCTGGTATTAGAGTGCAGTATGGAGCACAATTTTGCTCAACGCTCACTTCTTGCCTGTTAACTCCGGGTTTGTAAAAACCCGTAATTCCAGCGCTGTAGGTAAGTGATCGGTGAGAAAAAACTGCACGGTAGCACCACACAGCTCATAACGCAAAACTCGTAGTCTACCCAATTGGTAGTGCACGTTGACGTAACAATAACAAACTCACATGTTGAGGAATAGTATAAGCCCACCTTACTTTCTGACTACATGTATTTAATTTAGTGAACCATATATGCTAGGCTGTACAAACCATACATCTAGGTACTAGATCTTTATACATAAAGGATGTACAGTAAGTACAAGTTTTTTAGAAAAATAATGAATAGTCAATATTAGTGTTAAGACCCCTTGGTGTTAGGGTCCCTAATCAGTATATCCACTGTGTTTCTCTCTTAAAGAGCTCCTCATTCCTGTTGCCCCCCCTTCTAAGGGGAGGTATTCTGTCCATTATCATTGCTCATAACATAGCCACTGTATGTCCCATTGTTAGAAAATGCCTGGCCACTGACTGATCACTTTTACCCTCTTTTAGTGCTGTTCTTATTGCGCTTTTGTGATTAGCTAGTCTCTCCTTAAAGCGGGTACTCGATTTACCAATATAATATTTTCCACATGGGCAGGTAAGGAAATAACAACATGGTCAGAGCTACATGTGAGTCTGTGTCTAATAGTGTACTTCTTTGTTTTAAAGGGATGGCTAAATGTGGTCCCTGAATATAGTGTGTTACAAGTCACACAGTTACCGCTTTTAAAGCAACCTGGTTTACCCTTAGGTAGCCAGGTCCTTTGTTCCAAGCTAATGTCATTCCTTACTAGCATAGTTCTTAGACTTTGTACCTTTTTGAAAACCATTCTTGGTGGCTTCATTTTAGTAAACGGTAATGTAGGGTCTTCAGCTAGAAGAGGCCAATTTTTGTTAATGTTTTTCTAATATGGTTACAAATTGGGGAGTAGGTGGTAATGAAGTTTAAAGCATGTTGGGGTTCCTTTAATGTTTTTGGTTTTTTGAGTAATGTTAATTGGTCCAAGCCACATATGTCAGTCCATGTTTTGTCTATTTCTTTGGCTCTATGTCCTTTGTCAATAAACTTTTGTCTCATAATTGAATATTGGGTTTCTTAGTTATCATTTTCAGTGTTACTGGGTATAACTCTAAGTAGTTGTGACTTTAATATACCTCTTTTTAATAGGGGGTGGGTGGTAACTATGATATTGTAGTAGAGTATTCCTATCTGTAGGCTTTGAATATAGTTTGGTACATAGTTTACTCAAATTGTCATTTTGTTTATATATGCAAAGGTCCAAGAAATGTAATTCCATAGGACTACTTTCCATCTTAAACTGTACATTTGGTATATTCATATTCAATTTGGAGTACCATTTTTCTAGTTCTAATTGATTGCCAGTTCAAGTAATTTGCTAATATGAAATGGGATTAAAATCCATTGGTCAGACTGTTGTAGATTTCATGAATACTGATGTCGCTTATACATTTTAATTTCTATCTCCCCATATTGATCATAAGGGGATATTAGTTATACACGTAGTGGGGTGTTAAGTGATTTTTGTATGTGTGTTTTTTTTTGGTATATATTTATTTAAAGGTACATGGCGTATTAATTATTACCGTTTTCCTATATGTCTTTGTTAATATTGTAATATAAATATCTGTATTATAGATTGTCTTGAAAAAGGCTTGAACTTTAAGCCGAAATGTCGACATTTATCAGATAAAAAATGTTGGATTATGAACATAGGCCTAGATTTAGAGTTTGGCGGTAGCCGTCAAAACCAGCGTTAGAGGCTCCTAACGCTGGTTTTGGCCGCCCGCTGGTATTTGGAGTCAGTCAGGAAAGGGTCTAACGCTCACTTTCCAGCCGCGACTTTTCCATACCGCAGACCCCCCTACACCATTTGCGTATCTTTTCAATGGGATCTTTCTAACACTGGTATTTAGAGTCGTGGCTGAAGTGAGCTTTAGAAATCTAACGACAAAACTCCAGCCGCAGAAAAAAGTCAGTAGTTAAGAGCTTTCTGGGCTAACGCCGGTTTATAAAACTCTTAACTACTGTGCTCTAAAGTACACTAACACCCATAAACTACCTATGTACCCCTAAACCGAGGTCCCCCCACATCGCCACCACTCTCAAAATTTTTAACCCCTAATCTGCCGCTCCGTACACCGCCGCCACCTACGTTATCCCTATGTACCCCTAATCTGCTGCCCCTAATACCGCCGACACCTACATAATATTTATTAACCCTTAATCTGCCGCCGCCAATGTCGCCGCCACCTACCTACACTTATTAACCCCTAATCTGCCGACTGGACCGCACCGCTACTATAATAAATGTATTAACTCCTAATCCGCCTCACTCCCGCCTCAATAACCCTATAATAAATAGTATTAACCCCTAATCTGCCCTCCCTAACATTGCCGACACCTAACTTCAAGCATTAACCCCTAATCTGCCGACCGGAGCTCACCGCTACTCTAATAATTTTTTTTGGTCAGAACAGCCAATAGAATGCGAGCTCAATCTGATTGGCTGATCGGATCGGATTGAACTTAATTCTGATTGGCTGATTCCATCAGCCAATCAGAATTTTCCTACCTTAATTCCGATTGGCTGATAGAATCCGTGGTGAAGATAAGGTAGGAAGATCTTCAGGGGCTTAGTGTTAGGTTTATTTAAGGGGGGTTTGGGTTAGATTAGGGGTATGTGGGTGGTGGGTTGTAATGTTGGGGGGGTATTGTATGTTTTTTTTTACAGGCAAAAGAGCTAAATTCTTTGGGGCATGCCCCGCAAAGGGCCCTTTTCAGGGCTGGTAAGGTAAAAGAGCTTTTCTATTTTAATTTTAGAATAGGGTAGGGCATTTTTTTATTTTGGGGGTCTTTCTTATTTTATTAGGGGGCTTAGAGCAGGTGTAATTAGTTTAACATTGTTGTAATATTTTTCTAATGTTTGTAAATATTTTTTTATTTTTTGTAACTTAGTTCTTTTTTATTTTTTGTACTTTAGTTAGTTTATTTCATTGTATTTATTTGTAGGTATTTTATTTAATTAATTAATTGATAGTGTAGTGTTAGGTTTTATTGTAACTTAGGTTAGGATTTATTTTACAGGTAATTTTGTAATTATTTTAACTAGGTAACTATTAAATAGTTATTAACTATTTAATAGCTATTGTACCTGGTTAAAATAATTACAAAGTTGCCTGTAAAATAAATATTAATCCTAAAATAGCTACAATATAATTATAATTTATATTGTAGCTATATTAGGGTTTATTTTACAGGTAAGTATTTAGCTTTAAATAGGAATAATTTATTTAATAAGAGTTAATTTATTTCGTTAGATTTAAATTATATTTAACTTAGGGGGGTGTTAGTGTTAGGGTTAGACTTAGCTTTAGGGGTTAATACATTTATTAGAGAATCGTTGAGATACGGTCGGCAGATTAGGGGTTAATTATTATAGCTAGGTGGAGGCGACGTTGGGGGCGGCAGATTAGGGGTTAATAAATATAATATAGGGGTCAGTGGTGTTAGGGGCAGCAGATTAGGGGTACATAGGGATAACGTAGGTTGTGGCGGTGTACGGAGCGGCAGATTAGGGGTTAATAATAATATGCAGGGGTCAGCGATAGCGGGGGCGGCAGATTAGGGGTTAATAAATATAACATAGGGGTCAGCTGTGTTAGGGGCAGCAGATTAGGGGTACATAGGGATAACGTAGTTTGCGGCGGTGTACGGAGCGGCAGATTAGGGGTTAATAATAATATGCAGGGATCAGCAATAGCGGGGGCGGCAGATTAGGGGTTAATAAGCATAAGGTTAGGGGTGTTTAGACTCGAGGTACATGTTAGGGTGTTAGGTGCAGACTTAGGAAGTGTTTCCCCATAGGAAACAATGGGGCTGCGTTAGGAGCTTAACGCTGCTTTTTTGCAGGTGTTAGTTTTTTTTTCAGCTCAAACAGCCCCATTGTTTTCTATGGGGGAATCGTGAACGAGCACATTTTTTAAGCTGGCTGCGTCCGTAAGCACCACTGGTATCGAGAGTTGCAGTGGCGGTAAATATGCTCTATGCTCCCTTTTTGGAGCCTAACGCAGCCCTTCTGTGAACTCTAAATACCAGCGGTATTTAAAAGGTGCGGGGGAAAAAAAGCATGCGTAGCTAACGCACCCCTTTGGCTGCAGAACTCTAAATCTAGCCGTAAGTGTTTAATAAACTTTGATGAAAAAAAAAAAAAAAAAAGACATGTATCAGATGAAATATGTTGGATTATGAACTAAGTGTTAAATAAACTTTGATGAATTAAATCCTGTGAGTGCCCTCATATTTGGATCCTTGTATTTGCACTGCTTGGAAGAGACACCCAGGACATTTTGAATACTAAATGAAGGCAGTGAAGGCATGAATATCAGGAATATATATATATATATATATATATATATATATATAATATTCTGCTTTTGGAATGTGAAATATTTACAGTAAATACACTGTGTAACACTTTGTTAAAAATTATTGTATACATATGTTTTTACATGTTTTCATCTACTTAACTGCAAAGGGCTCCAACGCAGTTATATGTATGTCTTATGTGTGTACATATGTATTTATTTGTTTATATGTGTATATACGTCTGTAAATACATATATACACATCTAAATACATATGTACACACACACATATATTTATATATATATTTATATATATACAGGGAGTGCAGAATTATTAGGCAAGTTGTATTTTTGAGGATTAATTTTATTATTGAACAACAACTCAATGAACCCAAAAAACTCATTAATATCAAAGCTGAATATTTTTGGAAGTAGTTTTTAGTTTGTTTTTAGTTTTAGCTATTTTAGGGGGATATCTGTGTGTGCAGGTGACTATTACTGTGCATAATTATTAGGCAACTTAACAAAAAACAAATATATACCCATTTCAATTATTTATTTTTACCAGTGAAACCAATATAACATCTCAGCATTCACAAATATACATTTCTGACATTCAAAAACAAAACAAAAACAAATCAGTGACCCTTTCTTTGCAAGGACACCCAAAAGCCTGCCATCCATGGATTCTGTCAGTGTTTTGATCTGTTCACCATCAACATTGCGTGCAGCAGCAACCACAGCCTCCCAGACACTGTTCAGAGAGGTGTACTGTTTTCCCTCCTTGTAAATCTCACATTTGATGATGGACCACAGGTTCTCAATGGGGTTCAGATCAGGTGAACAAGGAGGCCATGTCATTAGATTTTCTTCTTTTATACCCTTTCTTGCCAGCCACGCTGTGGAGTACTTGGACGCGTGTGATGGAGCATTGTCCTGCATGAAAATCATGTTTTTCTTGAAGGATGCAGACTTCTTCCTGTACCACTGCTTGAAGAAGGTGTCTTCCAGAAACTGGCAGTAGGACTGGGAGTTGAGCTTGACTCCATCCTCAACCCGAAAAGGCCCCACAAGCTCATCTTTGATGATACCAGCCCAAACCAGTACTCCACCTCCACCTTGCTGGCGTCTGAGTTGGACTGGAGCTCTCTGTCCTTTACCAATCCAGCCACGGGCCCATCCATCTGGCCCATCAAGACTCACTCTCATTTCATCAGTCCATAAAACCTTAGAAAAATCAGTCTTGAGATATTTCTTGGCCCAGTCTTGACGTTTCAGCTTGTGTGTCTTGTTCAGTGGTGGTCGTCTTTCAGCCTTTCTTACCTTGGCCATGTCTCTGAGTATTGCACACCTTGTGCTTTTGGGCACTCCAGTGATGTTGCAGCTCTGAAATATGGCCAAACTGGTGGCAAGTGGCATCTTGGCAGCTGCACGCTTGACTTTTCTCAGTTCATGGGCAGTTATTTTGCGCCTTGGTTTTTCCACACGCTTCTTGCGACCCTGTTGACTATTTTGAATGAAACGCTTGATTGTTCGATGATCACACTTCAGAAGCTTTGCAATTTTAAGAGTGCTGCATCCCTCTGCAAGATATCTCACTATTTTTGACTTTTCTGAGCCTGTCAAGTCCTTCTTTTGACCCATTTTGCCAAAGGAAAGGAAGTTGCCTAATAATTATGCACACCTGATATAGGGTGTTGATGTCATTAGACCACACCCCTTCTCATTACAGAGATGCACATCACCTAATATGCTTAATTGGTAGTAGGCTTTCGAGCCTATACAGCTTGGAGTAAGACAACATGCATAAAGAGGATGATGTGGTCAAAATACTCATTTGCCTAATAATTCTGTACTCCCTGTATATATATATATATATACATACATACATATCCATAGTTAGACGTGTATATGTACAGTATGTACCTCTATGTTAAAGCCTTTTGCTGCATTTTTTTTCTCTAACTCCTAAGATCTCATATCTTTGAGCCCTTATAACATTTTTGTGCAATATTTTTTTTTAATTATAGTGTTATTATGAGTGTAACTGTACTTTGTAATGTATTTTGATGCTTTGTTACACTTTTTCCTTTTGTGAAAGCTCTGAGCTCACGCTATCCTGACGAACGTTAACTTCAGTTGCGCTGAAGCGATCATGTTTACTTTCAACTTGAAATACGAGTGCAAAACCCCACTCTACTCGTTATCTAGCCCAAAATGTTTTTATATACTAGATAAAGGAGATATGAAATATCTGTTTTTTTAACATATTATATATTGAGGTAACATAATCACTCATGTTGGGGTATTTGTATGAGATTCAAAAAGAAGTTTCTGTTACTGCAATTAGCTTACAAGTTGATGTATGAACAAATATAGCTCATATTTGGTCACTTTTAGACAACACCAAACAAGAATATAAGCTTGAGTCTTTATGCAGCCCATAAGAACTGAAGCTGGTGAAGGTTCTGTAAAAGGTAACAATAACTACAATCAACTTCTACAGGACTGGAATAGCAATAAGCCTATGGCAAAAAGTGGTTTTATTATTTTCTTTTAAGAAAAAAAAAAAAGAATTAAAGATTTTCTTAAAATAGAGAGGCATTATTCTATGAGAAGAAGCCAGCTTGCGGATTTGGTATCTTGTCTTTCTATATGGAAGAGAAAATGTAGAATAGGTAATCAACCATCTCATATACGGTTTATTTATGGATCTTCTCCCTGAATACTAAGAAGGTTAGCTGAATCTATGAGATTTTTAGAATTTTTTTTTATTATTATTTCTATTTAATTTGCCATTCCTGGTTATACATATAAAATACTCTTCTACTGCAGCATGCATACGTCTGTATAATAACACAGTAATAACATACTGATGTTACCTTTGTCTTCCTCTATTGCTATTAATTTCCACTGCTCCATAAAAGTTAGTCACAATAATCATTCTTGCTGATCTTTTTTTTTATTGTACCTTTTTTACTGTTTGCTTTTATGCTCAACAATTTTACATTATGAGAATTCCAATATTTAAGATATTTATAAAATTCCAAAATGTAGCTTATTAGGCCTTTCACAGAGAAAAAAATGATTAAACTTTAATGATCAGTGCATATATTTTTTAATATATACATTTAAATGCTCTAATTTAATTATATTATTAAATGTACCTCTTCCTCTTGTAAAAATTTAGCACTGTTTAGCTGTCCGCAACTAGAAGTACCCTCCATAATTCCTGGGCGACATACAGGCTGGTAAAAGAGTCTAGAATAGGACCCAAGAACAGGGCAAAAGGGAAATTAAAAGGGGTAGTCAGGCAGGTTAAGGTTAATTTATTGGATATAGGCAAAGGGAGAGGGGGATTGGGGATGGCACTACAAAAATAGTGACCCAATTGGAATTAATAAAAAAATTGATAAAGGGAATGGGTGCTGTATACAATGAAATTTAGAACAAGAACATGTAGTGGGAAGTTAAACTACAGAAAGTGTATACTAAATAGCACTCCTCACCATTGTAACCACTAAGAGTGAGATGAAATATTTAGGTTGCATCTATTACTTGGTGTAGTACTTGTGAAAATACATGACATTTCCAAATTGTGGGAACACAAGGAAAGGTTACAACGTAAACAATTTTGAGTTATTATTAAAAATGGGTAACACGCACATAAAACAAATAGTAAAAAACAGGCTAAGGTTAATATCTGAGCTAAGAGAAACAGTGCAGAATCGGTAGGGAAAAGGTAAAAGAAGGTCACTAGCAATGGTCAAAATCCAGCTCTGGCAAAAGAACAGCAAAAAACAGCAGGCAAGTGGATAACCAGGAAAACATGTAACAGGTCATATAGAGAAGTATAATAAGAATGAGCACACCCTGAGACTTGCTCAATAAACAGGCTGCAGGTAGATGGAGCCAGAGAGAACAAAAAAAGACTCTCCATGAGAGAGTACTTATGTCTATGACACTATACAGTAATATTATTTACAATATAGCTAGACTTTTTATAGTGGCCAGGTGCATGCTCTTGAGCCAATCTATGATTTCATTGAAGCGTGCTTCAAAGGATACCAAGAAAAGTGCAAAATGTTATAAATGCAACATTTGATAAAATCTATGCTGAGTCATGAAGGTATTATTTTTACTTTTGTTACCCCTTAATGTCTTAATGCTAAGCTATAGGAAATACTCAGCATTGCAAATGTGTATAATATATATATATATATATATATATATATAAATATATATATATATATATATATATATATATTAAGTCCCAAAGAACCCACGCCTGGCTCTGGCGTCTTGAGGTCCCGAAAGCAGGCACAAAACCTCAAGATGCCGGAGCCAGGCGTGGGTTCTTTGGGACTTTGTATTTGTATATTAGCAGTGCACCGGGGTGTTAACCGGATGGTGTGTGCCGTTTCCTCTGCCATATATATATATATATATATATATATATATATACATGCTGCAATGTTTTATGTATTAATTGTATTATAAATAAATGATTTTGGGTTGTCTAGTGAAGTACTTGACCCTTCCTTGCATCCCTGACCTTTGCATGTGACAAATATATGAGGAGAAAAATACATTTAAATTGTTGTAGATAGGGAATTTGGGGGCAACAAAGAAAGTAATAGCTGATAGCTAAGATAACACCATCAGCAAAAGAAATATGATTACCTGTTTTGTATATTTTAAAGGAAATGTAATATAAATGTGTGAAGACATTTTTTGAAGGGAATAATTGCATAAAATAAAACAATTTACAGAATGGCAGTGCCATTTTTTACAGGCAGATTGTGTCAGACTTGTTGATTTATGTGACTATGTAATTAAAGTGATGGTAAACTCTCATCATTTAAAAGTAGTAATTTAAAAATATGTTTCAATGTATTGCAACCTTCATTTACTAGTTGGTACTTTTTATTTACCGTACGAAAGGCATGCTTTAATCCAAAAACTTTTTCTTATTGTACCTCACAAGACTGCTGTCTTTATCTTCAGTGCACTATCCAATCACATTGCATGCTGTACTGCAGTGCCGTACGGCACACAATGTGATTGGATGCTGCACTGAAGAAAAATGACAGCAGTCTAATGAGGGATGGACGGAGGAACAATAAGAAAAGGATTTCTGATAAAAGCATATCTTTCAAACCACGCATAAAAACTACCAACTAGTGAATTAAGGATGCAATACAACATATTTTTAAATGACTACTTTTCAATTATCAGAGTTTACCATGACTTAAAATTGATGCACCAGGGTAGAAAAATAAACAGTTGATATTTCATACCTAGATTTTTGTATATCATTTGGCACTATTCAACACAATTCAGAAACTCTATAGTTGAGATCAGAATTTGAAATTAAATTCAGTGGATATTTATTATAGTAGTTATAGCTAGTGACAGTCTCATAGTGGTTGGGGCCAGATGTGTTTAGTATATTGATCTGCATTATTGATAATGGGTTTCAAGGAAATTGCAAACTTTTTGTAAATGACACAAATGAGTTTGTCAGAACACAGACTTGACATTATTTATGAAGGCAATAGTAGGAAAAGTGACTGATATTTTTGCATCAGTGGCACGGCATATGCCTGCTGAATCCCTGATTTAATTGATATACTGCATGGAGTGTCAACACTAATTAAATCATTGTTCTCTGATGCTCTTATTCACTTGATATTTAAGATTTATATTTATGAGTGAGAACTCAGCTGGGATAGTGACTAATTTTGTTTATGAAAACACTTGTAATTAAATTGTAATGCCATATATCCCATGAGTACTATGGTTATAGATCCCCACACTCGAGCCAATCTAGACAGGGTTCCGATAATTGATTTGTACATGTCGCTCAAGGAGTTAATGCAACAGGATACAGTCAGAGCTTATGTTAAATTATTTTCTGCTCTACCTATTAATTTACTACTTCTTACTCTGTTCTTGCATTAACTGATTTTAGCCTAAATGCATATTTTAAGAACATGAGATATCAAAAAGTGGGATAAGTCAGAATGTATATCTATTAAATCATGTTTAGAATATGTCCAGAAACAAGAAAGATTGTTTGCTGAATATTCTGTTTTTAGCACAAAAAATATTTTTGGCATTTATTATATCAGATATATTGTAGTGTATGAAACATTATTCACATTATTTGTTTTTATTTTGCAGGCTGAAAGACAGAAATGATCAAGAGTCAGTCAGATCCAGTTCATCATTAAACTCCAGAGGAAGCACATTTGCAAATAACATGGTGGCTCCTGAAAATGATAAATCCACAAACCAAACTGAGCTAAAGATGGGCAACGTAACACCTACATTAGGTCGAAAAAATACTTCAGTAGCAGTGGAGAAACTTCCCCGCTCTTCATCTGCACTGTCTGAATTTTTAGATGAGCTGAGAAAGAAACGGGCTGCTGAGAAGGATCAGGCCTCCTTAGTTTTAGAAGAGACATCTTCATTACCTATTTACCGTACAACTGGTGCTTCTTCTCTCAGACGCTGTACAAATTTAAATAACAACGATGAAGAGGATTTCTCTGCTACTCTTAGCAAGCTGTCAGATGATAGCAGACTTTCCTCAAGCCATGGATTAATACGTTCATCAAGTCTTCGTTGCTTGCCATCTGATACTAGTGATCCTACACTATCACCTGCTGTTAGACGGATGGCAAAGTTTGGCTCTTGTGAATCTCTTCACCAACCTGAAAATAATGAAGGCATTAAGAGCTCTTCACTGAAAACTTTGAGAAAAAGCTTTGAATCACCATTTGAAGAAAATGAAAATGATTTTGGAAATCAACCTCTTGTTTTCCAAAACAAAAGATTTTCTAGCATAGCCAATGAAAACAATGAGGATAACTTATCCAGTTGGAATGTGCCAAATCTCAGTTATGAGAGGAAGTTACCAGATTATGAAGATGATATCCTTCCAGCACTTCGGAAGGCTCAGTCGACGCAAAGTCTAAATAGATATTCCAGAAGAGAAGGGCAACGTCCTCTTAGTGTCCATTTTGGAGATTTACCTTCTAGACTTTCTTTAAATGATTCTGGCCTTACTTCTGGAGGATTGAAAAGTGCTCTAAAGAAAAGTTCAAGCACTAGCGAAGATCTTGGGAATCTTTCTGATTCTTCTTCATCTTCGGGTTCTGTGATATCTTGCAAAAGTGTTGATAGCATTAAAAGCAGGCCTAAAGTTCAGAGACTGGAAGGTGGAAGTATGTATGGAAAAACAATAACAGGTGAAAATGCACAGGAAAATAAAAGGCCAGAAGCAGAAGGCAAAGAAGATGATGTAAATAGCATAATGATGAAATATCTACAAAAAGCAGAAAAACAATAAGGTAATAAATAAAGAGCTGGGGAATGAGTACATTATACACAGTATATCTAAAGATGTAGATTCATATTACAGATAGTGGTTTATATAAATATATTATCATATGATGAAGGTGTAGTTTTTGAAGATAATACCCAATTTTAACCCATTAAAGGTTTATTCTCATAATTCAAGATTCATTCATTAAAAGAATAATTGGAATTCCAATGGGGACTACAGATAGTTTAGTTAATACTTTTATTATTTTTAGCTTAGAAGTTTATCATTTATATTCACAAATTCTTTTTTTTTTTTTTTAAATTCAACAATAAAATGAGTTTTAAAATAATTGTTGAAAGAATGATTCTGTTAAGATTGCAAAATATTGTGAAAAATACAATGTGTAATAATGTTCTAAACTGTTGAGTTGGATCCCAGTCTCATTGGCTCCTATGGGCTATTCATTATTTTGTTTTTCATGGCTAGTTAAGCTTGTGTAAATATATGTAGAGAGAAATGCACCTTTTTTATACTAAGAAAACATATTTATTATTGGAATTTAATGATGCATCATTTGTGTGTTGCAGAAATATCACTCTTGTACACTAAAGTGTGCTTCATTTATATCTTATATTGTAAACACCAATGTTATAAATATGCTATCAAAAGAGCTTTTAGGCATTACCCTGATAATATGTCTTAGTCTAATGTAATTATTGAATCAAAGAAAAGACAAATATGTGTTCCTAGTGTGGAAAAAAATAGATATACAATGGATAAAATAACATATTTTTTAAACAAAATACTTAGGAATAAAATGTTAAAGTTAGTAATATATTTGTTAAACAAATCTTTTTTTTTTTTTGGTTTCCCTTTCAATAATTGGTTGTTGTACTAAATATTTTATCTGGTATTTTATACTGTTAAATCTTGACATGTCTTTGATTCTTTTTAAATGAATTAGTAGCAGAAAATCTTATTTGGTTGAGTTTATTCAAGGAAAAAGGAAAATTAATTTGACAAAAAAGATACAGTATACCAATTATCTTTGTTCGCCTTGCTGTAGATAGTAAGGATTTCATTACATTTTACTCTTTCTCATTGGGCTACATTCATTGACGCTCATGAGGTTACCAAGGGGCTTCACCTTTATTTTCTGGAGCTACAGTAGTGAGCGTTCAGGCCATTTAAAACAAAACACAAGGGGACGCTCACTATATGTCAACTGAGAGTAAATTATAAAGATTGGTCAATAATGTAAAGTCAATAAAATGCATTAAATAGTGTATCACACATGCATTCTTATAGAAAATGATGGAGCTGCTGGAGAATAGATTCAATCCATCCAGTGCTGCTCTCCTAGGCAATAGGGGACTGCAGACATCTTAAAGGCAACATCAAGTGGAGGCACCTTGTGGTGCATAACTTCAATAAACAGTCTAATGCGAAGTCAGAAGATTCTACTCACTTGTGATAAAACAATTAGATCAGTGCCAACAATGCTGACCAGGATCTCAGAGCTGCCTGGCAAGCTCACCACCACAGAAGAATTGGATTAACAGTACACCATCACCGGATACCATTGTCCAAACAGACACCAGTATTCAAGAGTGGTTAAATGTTAAAGTGGTCAAAGCACTGAAGGTGGCAACAACAAAACTACAGGAGGAGTGTATGACAAAAAGTTAATAACTCTTTAATTAAATCTAAAAAGCAACATGTTTCTTAGCTACATACTGTTTCATCAGGCTCAGGATCAGGCCATTTACAAAGTTGCATGAGGTGCCCAAGACATAATATCTTGTGCATCAAACAGGAAATTAGCCATGGGCATTCTGGGGCATTCTATAGATGCTTCTGTGAAGTATCTTTTCTCGAAGTCATATTTTGTCTTGTCCCCCCCCCTTCTTTTTAAGTCTTTTCACACATTTTTTTGTTGCATATATTTGAGTGGATTGTTTTACAGAGTCGTTTTTTTTTTCTTTTTTTTTAATTTGTTTACAAGTGTTAATCACAATTAAATGTGATGTTAATTGAGGGCACAATGACATATTCCAAACTGCTATTCACTGTTCCAGAATTTAGAGTTAGCAAAAAAATGAATGGGCAAAAATGAGCGATGGTGTCTGTGTTAATGCCATATAAAAACTATAGAATGTGTGAAACATTATTTCTATGACTGCAAACCTGCTGTAATGAAAACAAATGCTAAAAAAAGCTCACCTAACAAATAATATAGCTGAAAGACAGTACCACTTCCAGCTGTTGAAATGTCATTGATAGAGGTTAATAAAAAAGCTATCCCTGGATCAAGATAGATAACTGGTTTCCTGTTCCAGAAAAAAAGAGGATACTGTAAAGTTTTTAATGTAGTTTGCACAACAACGTATTGTACACATAAGGGGATGACAAATTCTTAACATTTAGAAGTAATTAAATCAAATTTATTTTACCATTCTGCTGCAAAACCCCAAAATCTTTATTTCATTATTCCTTGGTGTAATCATTTTTTCTTTATTGTAACACTATATTTTGTACAGCTTGCTGCACTAGTATTATCCTGCTCAGTATAACCAGCTTTATATGGTGTTAACGTCTCTTCAAATGCTGCAATACTTAATTTAAATGTCAGTTTTTATTGTCTTACTGCTCATTCACATAAACAGAAAATAAAACATTTTGCAATCAAGCTATTATTATAATTGACAGAGTTAATAAACTCAATCAAACATTGGTCTATTTTCATTTCTTTAAAAAAATAGAAAAATACAGTTAGATTTTAAGCAATCTGACGTTGTGAAATATTTCTATGAATGTGAAGAACAGATAAAATACTATTTGCAAAGTCCTGTTCATTGTACAGTCTTGCCAAGCCGGAGTCCCATCTTGCACATATTTGGAGGGGGGGGCAACAGGTTAATTGCTGGAGTGACAGCCAGTGCTAGCAATCAGCACTCAGAGAGAAAGGTAAAGCTCACGCTGCCCCAGCACTAAACACAACTGTTGTGATAATTTTATATTTGAGGCCAGCAGGTGGCGCTATTATATGAAGTGCTTCCTTGATCCGGGTTGGTATTTACTCTGTAAACAACGGCCTGAGTGCCTGCCCTGCAAGGTTCCTATTTGACT
The DNA here is from genome assembly GCF_027579735.1 of Bombina bombina. Lineage (NCBI taxonomy): Eukaryota > Metazoa > Chordata > Amphibia > Anura > Bombinatoridae > Bombina > Bombina bombina. The sequence continues at coordinate 463,680,295 of NC_069500.1, read as the reverse complement.
TCACATAAAGGAGGATCAGATTCTACTTAGTGGAATTGGGATGGCTTTGCTGTTGTCATTCTAAAGGGCACAGTCTATTTGTAGCGTAACGTTTGTGTTTGTGTATTTGTGTGTATGTGAGTGTGTGTATGTGTATATGTGTGTGTACTGTATGTGTATATGCATGTGTATGTTTATGTGTGTGCATGTGTTTGTATGTATAAATGTGTATGTGCATGTGTATGTATGTGTGTGTTTATGTGTGCATGTGTTTGTATGTATAAATGTGTATGTGCATGTGTGTGTGTTTGTGTATATGTGCATGTGTGTGTATGAATGTGTGTATGAGCATGTGTGTATGTTTATGTATATGTGCATGTGTGTGTGTTTGTGTATATATGCATGTGTGTGTATGAATGTGTGTATGAGCATGTGTGTATGTTTATGTATATATGCATGTGTGTGCTTGTGTATATATGCATGTGTGTGTATGAATGTGTGTATGAGCATGTGTGTATGTTTATGTATATATGCATGTGTGTGCTTGTGTATATATGCATGTGTGTGTATGAGCATGTGTGTATGTTTATGTATATGTGCATGAGTGTGTGCTTGTGTATATATGCATGTGTGTGTATGAATGTGTGTATGAGCATGTGTGTATGTTTATGTATATATGCATGTGTGTGCTTGTGTGTGTATGAATGTGTGTATGAGCATGTGTGTATGTTTATGTATATGTTCATGTGTGTGTGCTTGTGTATATATGCATGTGTGTGTATGAATGTGTGTATGAGCATGTGTGTATGTTTATGTATATATGCATGTGTGTGCTTGTGTATATATGCATGTGTGTGTATGAATGTGTGTATGAGCATGTGTGTATGTTTATGTATATGTGCATGTGTGTGTGCTTGTGTATATATGCATGTGTGTGTATGAATGTGTGTATGAGCATGTGTGTATGTTTATGTATATGTGCATGTGTGTGTGCTTGTGTATATATGCATGTGTGTGTATGAATGTGTGTATGAGCATGTGTGTATGTTTATGTATATATGCATGTGTGTGCTTGTGTATATATGCATGTGTGTGTATGAATGTGTGTATGAGCATGTGTGTATGTTTATGTATATGTGCATGTGTATATATGTCTGTATTGTGTGTGTGTATGTATTGTGTGTGTAATCTGGCACATTGCCCCTCCCGATATTGGGCTCTGGATCCACCATGATCTCCCAGTAATATCCTTCATGTTTCTTAATTCACAAATATAATATAAAAGGAAATTGAAAACATAAAAACAAATATATATGTTAAAATAAGAGGGAAAGAGATTGTTAGAGGAACAGGACAGGAACATTGAAAATATAGGGATAGATTACAAGTTTAGCATTAACTCTTCTAGAAGTAAGCTTTTTGCGCTCATCAGGATGCACTCGAATTATAAGTTGAAAGTAAACTGTTTTTGCTCACGTGCAAACCATGATGATCTCAAAAAGACGAACTTAAAATATTGCTTGTGCTGTGCGATAACCTATTCCCCCATAGAAGTCAATGAAGCAAAAAAAGTTGGAAAAAACTATCCTCGCCTACAAACCCGATCACATATTTTCATGTGCACTAACCCAACATGAAAACATGAATATTTCACATTCCAATGTTCTTCACATAGAAGAATATGTTCTATTTATTCATAAATTCCTAAAAATCTGATGGTACTTTGGATCAATATATATTTATTCCTATATATATATATACAGTATATATATATATATATATATATAAATATATATATATATATATATATATATATATATATATATACATTATTAAATATAGGTATAGATATATACAGGCGTACTGTACATAGGAATATATATTTATAAATATTTAGGAGATATTCTGAAATGTGCAGAACATTGGAATGTGAAATATTTATAGTAAATACACAGTATAACAGTTTATTAAAAATGAATATTGCGTTAATTTGTTTTTACATGTTTTCATCTACTGAATTACAAAGGGCTTCAATGCCCTTATGTATATCTCTATACATACATATGCATCTTTAGACATATATATTTATGTATCTCTATGTTTAAAGACCTTTGCAGCCTTTAAACCTAATATTTTTGAGCCCTTGTGCAATGCTTTTTTTTTAAAATAATTTTTATTAGATGGTGTTATTATAAATGTATTGGGAAACAAAAAATGATCTGCGCTAGCAAAAGAGGGTTTACAATGCCAACAGATACAGGTGATTTCACAACAGATACTTGTGAAATCATTTAGGAAGATATTTAGAGAGCACAGTTCTAACAAAGAAAACTGTTGAAAGCTAAAAACCGTGGCACTATTACAGCTTAATATAAACTATTTGGCTGTTTAAATTAGCTAGAATATTAATATTGCTACTGACAAGCGATTAATAATGATATGACGAAGAATTAATTTCCAATAAAAAATAATATTATAGATATAGGATAGAGGTGGGATAAAGATTAAGAATCATTTAATAAATGTCATAAAACACAGTTATATATGATATAAAAACAAAACACTAAAAATATAAAATGCGCACTTTATAAATCAAAAACACACGTTAAAACACATAAAGCATTTCATAATAAAAACAAAAACAGAAATATACACAAAAGGGAATCTTATCAAAATAACCCCTATTACAATCCGCTCAATAAAGGGCAGTAAGCTGAAAACACTCTGTGAGTTCCAAGTTGTGTCTCGTTAGGACAAAGAAATACAGATTCCTCACAGTCTTATAACCGTTTGTGTCAAAACAAATGAACTCCTTTCAATTGTAAGAAAGCCTTGCATGGCAAGATGATTCCTATGTAAGGGAAAGGAGAGACAAGAAGACTTGTCACAAGCAAAGAAATATTCAAAACAAAGGTATTTTACGTCTTACTTACACCGGGTGGTATCAGACGTCTCTCCTAGATGGTCACGTAGATGGTCACGTATGTTCTTTCAAAACAGCAGTCTGTGATGCAAAGCAAATCTCCATTGGCAAAGCCAGAGGCGGCAACTTCAATGTTCCGTTTGGCGTCTGGATTACAGGAGAGCTTACAAATTTATGTGTTGTTTTTATATCATATATAACTGTGTTTTGTGAGACATTTATTAAATGATTCTTAATCTTTATCCCACCTCTATCCTATATCTATAATATTATTTTTTATCTGAAATTAATTCTTCGCATCATTATTAATCATTTGTCATTACCAATATTAATATTCTAGCGAATTTAAACAGCCACATAGTTTATATTAAGCTGTAATAGCGCCACAGTTTTTAGCTAGCAACAGTTTTCTTTGTTAGAACTGTGCTCTCGAATTATCTTCCTAGGTATTATAAATGTAACTGTATTTTGTAATGTAATTTTTTATGTGTTTTGTGACACTTTTTTGTTTCGCAAAACAATTAACCAGAGCTATCAGGATGCGGTAATCATTCTAGTGAAAATTGCTACTGCGCTCATGTGTTCACACTTACTTTCAACTTGTAATACGAGCGGTAAACCCAACAAGAGCAAATACCCACGGTAATCACTTGCGCATAACTGTTAGCGCTTCACTCTAATCTAATCTAGCTCCTTAATAAAATAAATGGGGAAAATAGAGGAAACATTTTGTAAATGAAGCTATGGCTTATAAAATGTCTTTAGTTATTTCAGCAGAGGTATGAAGCACACATAACCTTGCTAGATTAAAAAAAAATAGAACAGGATACATCACTATATATGCATTTCTAAATTATTTGACATCTTGTTTTGTGACTTATCAAAAGAATGCATTTATGGCATTATAGCCTGGGTTCATGTATATGTGTATATATACTGTATATATTAAAGGATATAATTGCCCTCAACTCTCATGTAATCAACATTGCATCATCATCATCTTGCCACAATGGTGCTAGTACAATGAGAAAAATGAGTGGGTGGAGATTAAACTCAGAATATTCAGGCATTTGATTGTTTGAAGAACAGCATAAACTCCAGCATTAAATTAAGCTATATATATCTTTTAAAGAGAGTGGAAAGATTTTACCTAAATTGCAAGAGATGGATTGGAGAGATAAATTTCAGGAGGTAACAAAGACATGGAAAATAAAAAGGGTAGTGGTGGGAGAGGTTCTGATGAAGATCAATACAGATGAGAACAAAAGAGTAGTAGATGGGGGAAACATGTGAGAAAGGGAACTAGCAAGCTAGAGAAATAGTTGACCTGAATATATACCACTGAGGAAATATATTTCCATAGAAAAATATGCATAAATATATGTATTTATGAACAGCATAAATGTAAGTACTTCATCACAAACCTCTGCACTCCAACAGACCATCATATACTTTTCTCTCTTCCACACAGACCCTCCCACAACATCTACCTTCTCTCTAAGACCATCACATATCTGTCTACTCTTTCAGACAGATTATCACACATAAATCCCACATTGTTTGTAAAAAATAGTAAACATGGTGGGTCATGGCAGATATTACATGGGTAAAAAAATATCTTGGTTGGGGAATATCCTTGCACAGGTATTAAACTCAACCCAGAGCAGCTGTACCAGATACAATATATTGCCAAACATAAGTGGACACCCCTACTAATTATTGAGTTCATTTGTTTCAGCCACACCCATTGCTAACAGGTACATCAAATCCATCACATAGCCATGAAGTCTACAAAGAAAAACATTGGCAGAACAATGGGGCATACTAAAGAGTTCAGTGACTTTAAGGGTGGCACTGTCATAGGATGTCACTTGTGCCAAAAGTCAGTTCATAAAATTTCTGCCCTACTAGGTCTGTTCTGGTGAATTGTAAATCTTTTATTGAGAATTAATGAAATGGGTTTCATTGGCCAAGCAGTCGAACAAAAGCCTCACATCAATATGTGAAATGCCAAGTGTCTCTGCTCACTATTTCTTCACACATGCTACTATCACTTGCCCATTGGGTCAGACAAGTAGCACATGACATTTTTATCTCTAGGATACATCACCTGGTCAGTTAATCAGACAAGTAGCACATGACATTTTTATCTCTAGGATACATCACCTGGCCAGTTAATCAGACAAGTTGCACATGACGTTTTTATTTCCAAGATACATCACCTGGCCAGTTAATCAGACAAGTAGCACATGACGTTTTTATTTCCAAGATACATGACCTGCCCACTGAGTCAGACAAGTAGAACATTAATTTTTATCACCAAGATACATCACCTGCCCATTTATTTAGGGAAGTAGAACACGATAATTTTTATCACCAAAATACATAACCAGCCTATTGAGTCAGAAAAGAGAAAAGATAAAGCCTTATGATGCAGCACGTGGTTATAGAGACAAGCTATGTTCCATACACTAATCAAACTTTAATTAATCAATAGATATATGATAATTCTGATTATTTCCAATATATATGATAAATAAATATATTTTAAAAAAATGTTCAGTAGTAGAAAGGATAAACATAGGTCTATAGCCTTTGTATGCTCTCTATATTATTACATTTCCCTGCAAAACATCACATAGTGTGAAACAAAAGCACAGTGATATTTTCACAATTTTTAATATGTATTTTTATATTTACATTTATATTTTACCTTTATATATTTTAAACATATTAAAATGATTACTGTATACTGACAACATTCATTTCATTATATTTTCTGTAAAATATGGAAGGGCAAATGTGTTTATATTTGAATTTGAATGTTAGAACGAATGTTATTATAGAAATTCGATTTACATAATAGAATGTTAATAAGAAGGAATATTATTAAAAATTCTATTATCGAATATTATTTACAGCTTTAGTATGTCACTTTCTAATTTGAATGTCACATTCAAATTTGAATGTCACATTCAAATTCGAATATTACATTTAAAAAACACTATTAGACTAGAAATACTATTTCAAATTCGAATGTGACATTCAAATTCAAATGTAGCATTCAAATTCGAATAATACATTTATTAAACACAGTTGTAGACTAGAAATACTATTTTGAATGTTACATTCGAATTCAAATGTAGCATTCAAATTTTAATATTTCATTTCTTAAACACAGTTGTAGACTAGAAATATTATTTTGAATTCGAATGTTACATTCAAATTCAAATATTAGATTTTCGAAATTGAATGAATACATAGCTAAACATTTTATTATTCGAACAAATATTTTTGAATTTTATTGAAAAATTTGAAAACTAAAATTCGAAAATAGAATGTTAGAATGTTATATAAACATTCGAAATTCGATTTGAATGAATGAATGTATCAACATTTGTTTAAAATTTTGAAATTTTAGAAACATTCACACATCCCTACTTTCCATATTTAAAAATTGATGCCATATCTAAAGCAATCACTTGGCTTCTGTGACACAATATTGGGGCAGGAACAGACCAATTATTAGATGTTCTAAAGCTGTAATGTTAGGTTATGTGCTGAATGTTGAATGTGATCTAGACCAATGTATTAGCCGACATCTGACATCGCCTAAATGACAGTACACAGCTCATTTTTTGTCATGTATCAAATAAAACTATGATTACTGTGTTATCCAAAACAAGTCAGCACCATGTGTGCAGTGTTAATTTTGACGGCAAATTTCAATTTAGTCTTAGTTTTAGTCATTTGACTAAAATACCATTTTAGTTTTAGTCGTATTTTAGTCATCTGAATTGTTTTAGTTTTAGTCTAGTTTTAGTCGACTAAATCTTCAGTTTATATTAGTCGACTAAATCTCCAGTAGATTTTAGTTGACTAAAATCAAAGGGGTTTAGTTAAAGTGTAATGTATTATTTAAGCATTTCTCTATAATTTCCAAACTCATTATATACTCTAGGAGTAAACATAACACCTAAACATAACACCTGTTATTATTTATTGTATTAAGGTTTAAACATCCAGTACAGACACAGATTTAGAAACTATTAATTTTGACAGCAAATTTTGATTTAGTTTTAGTCATAGTCTGTTGACTAAAATGCCATTTAGTTTTAGTCATAGTCTGTTGACTAAAATGCCATTTAGTTTTAGTCATAGTCTGTTGACTAATATGCCATTTTAGTTTTAGTCGTATTTTAGTCATCAGAATTTCTTTAGTTTTATGCTCATTTTAGTCAAGTTTTAGTCGACGAAATTAACACTGCATGTGTGTCAATAATAGCATGAGTGATTTTATGTTTCATGTTTCTTTGAATATTTCTGCAATGTTTGCTAACTTTTAAAGAGAACGATATATTATGTTTATAAACAAACCCACCAGTATTGGTCTAGATCATAGTACATTCGATCAAATAAGACCAACACAGGAAGAAATGTATTGCTTTAAAAGAAAAAAAAAATATCATTTCAAAAACAATTGCATTTTTTTTTGTCAAGTTGCAATAGGTTTTTATTGTCTTTTTTAATTATTGCTTGATGAGTAGGATCTACAATATGTTAACAAACACCAGTTAATGGGTTAAGACAAAGATAAAAAAAAATCTAACATTTGTCAAACTACTAATTTGTTTTAACATGGTGACTAAACAGACTTTGATCCAAAGCCACCATGACCAAATTAGAGTGGTAATGAAAGCTACAGCAGGTCTTATCTCTGTTCCGCAGCTAATTTTTGAAGCAGCCGTTATAATCTTGAAAGTTTCCAATATTAGCTATGGTAAAAGCTTCACAGTGTGTTCAGTTTCTAACTTAATCATTGTCTTTTTTCTTTTTAGGCTTTCTAAACAGAGGGATCTGGTGCATTACAAAGGGAATGTTGTGACTGCCGCAAACCTTCTGGGCGAGGATGGCTCTGTATCCGGACATAGCACAATAATGCAAGGATGAATATACATTATGACTACTAGAACACTGTTCTGTAATTTGATTGCTTTCTAACACGTAAAAGTGCTCCACAATGAAATATTTTACTTAAAATAAACTAATAGCTTTCTCAACGTTGATGTTTCTTTATTGACAATACCTATCATATTATCTGTCTATGCACATTTATCATTATTCAGCCACAACAGATTCCAGTAACATTTTACAAATGTAACATGAAACACACAATACAGGACAATTACATATTACTTAATTGAATGTCATACCATAAAGTGACAGAAAACCCATGTTAGGCACCCATCATATACATCATATATATCAATTGTATCAGAAAGTACTACATTGCAATCTAAAACTATCATTTTGTTAGCAAAATGTGCATTGTTTGCAGTCCAGGGGCACACCCTACAAATAGAAAGGATAGTATTAATGATATCTCCCCTGCTGTTACCTATAAGAGCCATTTAGAAATCAGCCCCTGCACTGGTCAAGCAATCATTGTGTAGAATGTTGTAAGGTCACAGTTCCACAGGATGAATGTCCTCATTTTTAGAGTTAATTTACAGATAAAACAGATACTAAAATATATTAGAATTTTTTGTTTTTGTTTTATGCCCCTTTAATCATGTGATGAGCCAAATGTATTGTATATGAATATCTCAGTCCTTATACCTATACTGTATTTCACAGAATCTTTAAAAGTACAAGAAAAGAGATTTAACTATGACTCCATGGGGCCGATTTATCAATGTCTGTCCAACATGATACGCTGTAGCATATGCTGTCGGCATTTAACATTGCACAAGCAGTTCACCAGAATCGCTTGAGCAATGCCGCCCCCTGCAGATTTGGGCCAATCGGCAGCTTGGAGGGGGTGTCAATCAGCCTGATCATATAGGATTGGACGGATTGCAGACCGCAGCCTCAGAGGCAGCGGACCAGTTATGGAGCAGCAGACTTTAGACCGCTGTTTCCGGTGAGCCTGAAGGCTCACACGGAAACAGGGGTATCAAGCTCCATTCAGAGCTTGATAATTCGGCCCCCTAATGTGAATAAACTTTTCATCCTGTTACATGCCCTACAATGTCAATGATACTCTTACTTTAATAGAGTCTCTATTCACTAAACTAATTGGGAGCAACACATATGGTACAATTCATTAATACTTATTTGCAAATGATACAAAAAAGCAACCAAACCTGTGTTATGCTGTGATTTGTTAAAGCATTTAGGAACAAACTATAAATACAGTCACATCCTCAAACAACATAAAAATAGTTGAAATATAGGTAACAGGTTTTTACTCAAACAAGGGCAATACTGCTAAGGAAAAATGTTCCCATTTTCTTCTTGGAAGGTAATTTATCAATTCTGTCTAGAAGTGACCTGGAGTGATGAACATCCTTTATAGAGCTGGGATACTGAAGAGTTTTAAAAAAACATCAAAATGAATGTAGCTCAAACCTTTCCATAAATGAAAGAAAAGAAATATCAGCCTATTAGAAAGGTTCTACTGTACAATACAATTCCTAATTAAACTGGCATCTTTTCATTAAGCATAAAAGTATGTAATATTCCTTTGGCATTCTGCTTAAACTGTTCAACCATTGCTATAAAATTCTAACGGTTTAACCAGTAGAGGTTGGTAAAGTTTTAAGTTGGTGAGGAAGAAATCTCAACTTCTTTTCCAGACTTTGCCTACTTGACTAAAGATTTGTTCTAGGCTTGGAAACTGATATAAAAGATTCATAAACACATATTATTCTCTTACAAGACACAGAAATAATAGATTTTATCATTTAGTCAACACTTTTATTATGATTCAGACTATGGGGCCAAATTATCAAGCTCCGAAAGGAGCTTGATGCCCCTGTTTCTGCGCGAGCCTTCAGGCTCGCCGGAAACAGCAGTTATGAAGCAGCTGTCTAAAGACTGTTGCTCCATAACTTGTCTGCCTGCTCTGAGGCTATGGACATCAATCTGCTCGCTCGTATATGATCGGGCTGATTGACACCCCCTGCTAGCTGCCGATTGGCAGCGAATTCTGCAGGGGGCGACATTGCACAAGCAGGTCACAAGAACTGCTTGTGGAATGATAAATGCTGACAGCATTTATCAATGTGCAGCGGACATTATACCCTACATGATATCATGTTCGCTCACACTGTCATAAATCGTCCAATATAATGTTTTTCAGGTATTTCTGACTGCAGTAAATGCAAATCTATAAATAAATTAACGGCTAGATTACTTGCGTTAGGCTTAAAAAGCAGCGTTGGCCAGTCCCAACGCTTCTTTTTAACACCCGCTGGTATTACGAGTCTTGAAATGACAGGCTCACCGCTCACATTTTTGGCCAGACTCGGAAATACCGCAAATCCACTTACATCAATTGCGTATCCTATGTTTTCAATGGGACTTGCATAGCGCCGGTATTGAGAGTCTGCCAAAAAGTGAGCGGTAAACCCTCTCCTGTCAAGCCTGGTACCGCATTTTAAAGTCAGTAGTTAAGAGTTTTACACTACAACGTTGTTGCATAAAACTCTTAACTAAAGTGCTAAAAGTACACTAACACCCATAAACTACCTATTAACCCCTAAACCGAGGCCCCCCCCCACATCGCAAACACTAAAATATTTTTTTTAACCCCTAATCTGCCGTACCGGACATCGCCACCACTATAATAAATATATTAACCCCTAAACCGCCGCACTCCAGCATTGCAAACAATAGTTAAATATTATTAATCCCTAATCTGCCATCCCTAACATCGCCGCCACCTACCTACATTTATTAACCCCTAATCTTCCGCCCCCAACGTCGCCACCACTATAATAAAGTTATTAACCCCTAAACCTAAGTCTAACCCTAACCCTAACCCCCCCTAACTTAAATATAATTACAATAAATCTAAATAAAATTACTACAATTAACTAAATTATTCCTATTTAAAACTAAATACTTACCTATAAAATAAACCCTAAGCTAGCTACAATATAACTAATAGTAACATTGTAGCTATCTTAGGGTTTATTTTTATTTTACAGGCAACTTTGTATTTATTTTAACTAGGTACAATAGTTATTAAATAGTTATTAACTATTTAATAACTACCTAGTTAAAATAAAGACAAATTTACCTGTAAAATAAAACCTAACCTAAGTTACAATTACACCTAACACTACACTATAATTAAATAAATTAAATACAATTAATTACAATTAAATAAATTTATCACTAAATAAATAAAACCCCACTAAATTACAGAAAATAATTACAAGATTTTTAAACTAATTACACCTAATCTAATCCCCCTAACAAAATAATAAAGCCCCCAAAATAAAAAAGCCCTACCCTACACTAAATTACAAATAGCCCTTAAAAGGGCCTTTTGCGCTGCATTGCCCCAAAGTAATCAGCTCTTTTACCTGCAAAAAAAGTACAAATCCCCCCAACATTAAAACCCACCACCCACACAACCAACCCTACTCTAAAACCCACCCAATCCCCCCTTAAAAAACTAACACTAACCCCCTGAAGATTACCCTACCGTGAGACGTCTTCACCCAACCGGGCCGAAGTCCTCAACGAATCCGGGAGAAGTCTTCATCCAACCGGGCAGAAGTGGTCCTCCAGACGGGCAGAAGTCTTCATCCAGACAGCATCTTCTATCTTCATCCATCCGGCGAGGAACGAGTCCATCTTCAAGACATCCGACGTGGAGCATCCTCTTCAAACGACGGCCGATGACTAAATGAAGGTTCCTTTAAGTGACGTCATCCAAGATGGCGTACCTTCAATTCCGATTGGCGGATAGAATTCTATCAGCCAATCAGAATTAAGGTAGAAAAAAATCCTATTGGCTGATGCAATCAGCCAATAGGATTGAACTTCAATCCTATTGGCTGATCCAATCAGCCAATAGGATTGAGCTGGCATTCTATTGGCTGTTCCAATCAGCCAATAGAATGCCAGTTCAATCCTATTGGCTGATTGCATCAGCCAATAGGATTTTTTCTACCTTAATTCTGATTGACTGATAGAATTCTATCAGCCAATCGGAATTGAAGGGACGCCAACTTGGATGACGTCATTTAAAGGAACCTTCATTCAGTCGTCGGCCGTCGTTTGATGAGGATGCTCCGCGTTGGATGTCTTGAAGATGGACCCGCGCCGGATGGATGAAGATAGATGCCGTCTGGATGAAGACTTCTGCCCATCTGGAGGACCTCTTCTGCCTGGTTCCCTTTAAATCTCTTAACTCCTATGTTGTCTTATATAGAATGACATACAATATATATATATATATATATATATATATATATATGTTTATGTGTTTGTACATATGTATTTATATGTGTATTTATGTATTTACATACATATGTACACATATGAACACATAAATACATATGTATGTATGTGTATATATATATATATATATATATATAAATATAAGTAAATTGGAGCCATTAGCAGTCAGTAGAGGAAAACGTGTAAGAGCATATTTATACAATATTTATATTTAATAAAATTCTGTAATTTCTGTAAAATAGTTTATTGTCATCCATACCCATAAAAAAATACTTAATCACAGAAAAACAGGCCCCACCCAACCAGAAAACATGGAGAGGTTTTTCATCAAGTGTACAGTCTGGGACACTTTGCTTTTGCCACTAAACCCCTTCTGTTCTGAAACTCTATAGTAAGTAAACAATCTCTTACAATAATCAAGCTAAATCTTTCTGGTAATTGCCTAACCCCTTCCTAAAGAAATTCTTCTAAATTATAAAAGACACAGAGCTGGAAACAGACACGTGCCACTTCTTCAGCTGGCATAAATAAAAGCAAAGTTTTCCTGTGATCAGATAACATTTTAATAGGAACATCTTTAATACTGAATTCCCTGACTATCTTCTCTAAAATCACATGTTGGGGAGGAGGATAAAGCAAAGGGTTTAGATAAAATGACTTTTAACAATTTACATCTATAAACAACAGAACTGTCAGAATATACTATAAAATCTCTCAACATGCAATCATCTGGCTGAAGCGCTGCTTTTAAAATAAAAGCCAAATATTTAAACTTAAAAAAAAATATCTTAATATAAGGAACGTTTTTTAAATCTTTCTATCCTAAACCCCTATAAAAAAGAAAATATTCTTTAATAATTTGCCTTAACCGTAAAACAGTTGGGAATAAAAAAAAACCATCTACCAATTTATATCAACCTTCCTTTGTAAAATAAATGTCTAAAATCTTAATCTTACCATAAAGAACCTTCAATGCAGTATACAATAAACTCACATACTTTCCATGCAACATACACTCAGGTTTATCAGCATTCATCTTGAATCTAGACATCTTACTAAACCACCTAACCATACAGATACACCGTGACCACATAACATAGTCACACCATCATCTAATTGATTTTCCTCATGCAACTCACACAACAAAGGCTCAATTACACTAAATAAAATGGGAGGCAGAGGACACCCTTGTTTAACTCCAGATAAAATCTTTATTTTCTCAGTAAAAACACCATTCACAGTCCCCACACTAGTACTATTATTATACAATAACTTAATTTGTTCACACACTCTCTCAGGCATACCCATTCTCATTAACACTTTAAATAAAAAAATCATGAGAGCTATCTCAAATTGTATCGAAATGCTTGCTAAATAGTTTTTATTCTCCAAAGCCTTTAAAACACAATCTCTTAAAATACATACATTTTGGCAAAATACTCTTTCCTGGAACATACTTGATTAGGGCCAATTACCTTCTTAATATCATTTTTAAGTTTGGTTGCAAAAATATTTGCATAAATTTTATAAGTATTAAGTAAAGTAATAGGACGCCAATGAGCGAAATACTCCCTTTCACCCTTCTTATACAATAACACTACAACCCCTGCTTCCAGGAAGAAGGAGAAATCAAATGATTCATACAACAATTAAATAAAACCATTAAATCTTCTTTGAAAATATTTCAAAAGTCAGCTAAAATTTAGCTAGTAAGCCATCCAAACCAGGTGTCTTAGAACATTTAAAACTCTTAATAATTCCTAAAATGTTTACTTTGCTAAAATCACAAGATACAAATTCCTGGTAGAGATAAGAGATAAAAAAAATATTCTTCTTGAGAAACATCAGTTTTCTTAAAGTAGTATAAATTTGAAACAAAAATCAAACGTTTTCCTTTCCTTAAAATACTATTCATTTTTATTTATTTATGTTTACTGACAATTTTCTTAAAAAAATATGTAGAACATTTCTCATAGTTTTTTCTAAAATCTGAACTTTAGAATTAAAAATAAGAGTACTACCTTACGCCTAGATCACTAGTCTTGCGTTAGCCTTAAAAAGCAGTGTTGAGAGGTCCCAACGATGCTTTTTAACGCCCGCTGGTATTACGAGTCTGGCAGGTACAGGTGTACCGCTCACTTTTCTTCCACAACTCGAGGCTACCGCAAATCCCCTTACGTCAATTGCTTATACTATTTTTTTAATGGGAATTGCCTAACGCAGGTATTACGAGTCTTGGAAGAAGTGAGCGGTAGACCCTCTCCTGTCAAGACTCCTACCGCATTTAAAGTCAGTAGTTAAGAGTTTTATGGGCTAACGCCGGAACATAAAGCTCTTAACTAAAGTGCTACAAAGTACACTAACACCCATAAACTACCTATTAACCCCTAAACCGAGGCCCCCCACATCACAAACACTATAATAAGTTTTTTTAACACCTAATCTGCCGACCGGACATCGCCGCCACCTATATTATACCTATGAATCCCTAATCTGCTGCACCTAACATCGCCGACACTTACATTATATTTATTAATCCCTAATCTGCCGCCCCCAACGTCGCCGCCAACTACCTAAAATTATTAAACCCTAATCTGCCAAACGGACATCGCCGCCACTTTAATAAATGTATTAACCCCTAAAACACTGCACTCCCACCTCGCAAACACTAGTTACATTTTATTAACCCCTAATCTACCCCCCAACGTCGCCAACACCTACCTACAATTATTAACCCCTAATCTTCCGACCCCAGCGTCGCCGCTACTATAATAAAGTTATTAACCCCTAAACCTAAGTCTAACCCTAACCCCCCTAACAAATATAATTTAAATTAAACTAAATTAATTTAACATAATTAAATAAATTATCCTTTTAAAACTAAATACTTTCCGATAAAATAAACCCTAAGCTAGCTACAATATAACTAATAGTTACATTGTAGCTATTTTAGGATTTATTTTTATTTTACAGGCAACTTTGTATTTATTTTAACTAGGTACAATAGTTATTAAATAGTTATTAACTATTTAATAACTACCTAGCTAAAATAAGTACAAAATTACCTGTAAAATAAATCCTAACCTAAGTTACAATTACACCTAATACTACACTATTATTAAACTAATTACCTAAACTACCTACAATTAATTACAATTAAATGAAATAAACTAAATTACTAACCCCCCCCCACTAAATTACAGAAAAAAACAAGAATTACAAGAATTTTAAACTAATTACAACTAATCTATGCCCCCTAATAAAATAAAAAAGCCCCCCAAAATAATACAATTTCCCTACCCCATACTAAATTACAAATAACCCTTAAAAGGGCCTTTTGCGGGGTATTGCCCCAAAGTAATCAGCTCTTTTACCTGTAAAAAAAAGAATACAATACCCCCCCAACATTACAACCCACCACCCACACACCCCTACTCTAAAACCCACCCAATCCCCCCTTAAAAAAACCTAACACTAACCCCCTGAAGATCACCCTACCATGAGCCGTCTTCACCCAGCCGGGCACAAGTGGTCCTCCAGAGGGTCCGAAGTCTTCATCCGATCGGGGCAGAAGAGGTCCTCCAGACGGCAGAAGGCTTCATCCAGACGGCATCTTGTATCTTCATCATTCCGCAGCGGAGCGGGTCCATCTTCAATCCAGCCGACGTGGAGCCATCCTTTTCAAGCGAAGTCCTAACAAAGAATGAAGGTTCCTTTAAATGATGTCATCCAAGATGGCGTCTCTTGAATTCCGATTGGCTGATAGAATTCTATGAGCCAATCGGAATTAAGGTAGGAAAAATCCTATTGGCTGATGTAATCAGCCAATCGGATTGACCTCGCATTCTATTGGCTGTTCCAATCAGCCAATAGAATACAAGGTCAATCCTATTGGCTGATTGGATCAGCCAATCGGATTGAACTTCAATCCGATTGGCTAATTACATAGGATTACATAGGATTCTATCAGCCAATCGGAATTCAAGGGATGCCATCTTGGATGACGTAATTTAAAGGAACCTTCATTCTTCGTTAGGACTTCATTTGAAGAGGATGGCTCCGCGTCGGCTGGATTGAAGATGGACCCGCTCCACTCTGGATGGATGAAGATACAAGATGCAATCTGGATGAAGCCGTCTGGAGGAACTCTTCTGCCCCGATCGGATGAAGACTTCGGACCCTCTGGAGGACCACTTGTGCCCGGCTCGGTGAAGACGGCTCAAGGTAGGGTGATCTTCAGGGGGATAGTGTTAGTTTTTTTTTAAGGGGGGATTGGGTGGGTTTTAGAGTAGGGGTGTGTGGGTGGTGGGTTGTAATGTTGGGGGGTATTGTATTCTTTTTTTTACAGGTAAAAGAGCTAATTACTTTGGGGCAATGCCCCGCAAAGGGCCCTTTTAAGGGCTATTTGTAATTTAGTATAGGGTAGGGAAATTTTATTATTTTTGGGGGCTTTTTTATTTTATTAGGGGGATTAGATTAGGTGTAATTAGTTTAAAATTCTTGTAATTCTTTTTTTTCCCTGTAATTTAGTGTTTTTTTTTCGTAATTTAGTTTATTTCATTTAATTGTAATTAATTGTTTAGGTAATTAGTTTAATGATAGTGTAGTGTTAGGTGTAATTGTAACTTAGGTTAGAATTTATTTTACAGGTAATTTTGTACTAATTTTAGCTAGGTAGTTATTAAATAGTTAAAATAAATACCTAGTTAAAATAAATACAAAGTTGCCTGTAAAATAAAAATAAATCCTAAGATAGCTACAATGTAACTATTAGTTATATTGTAGCTAGCTTAGGGTTTATTTTATCGGTAAGTATTTAGTTTTAAATAGGATTAATTTATTTAATTATGTTAAATTAATTTTGTTTAATTTAAATTATATTTAAGTTAGGAGGGGTTAGGGTTAGGGTTAGGTTTAGGGGTTAATAACTTTATTATAAATGTTGGGGGTGTTTGGGGCAGCAGATTAGGGGTTCATAAGTATAATGTAAGTGGCAGCGGGGTCTGGAGTAGCAGATTAGGGGTTAATAATATAATGCAGGGGTCGGCGATGTCGGGGGTGGCAGATTAGGGATTCATAGGTATAATATAGGTGGCGGCGATGTCCGGTCGGCAGATTAGGTGTTAAAAAAACTTATTATAGTGTTTCAGCCCGCTCAGCCCCATTGTTCCCTATGGGGAAATCGTTTAGCCAGCTCACAGCTGAATTAAGCAACGCTGGTATCGAGGTGAGATGTGGAGCTAAATTTTGCTCAACGCTCACCTTTCTGAGGCTAACGCCGGCTTGCAGAAG
Source organism: Bombina bombina (assembly GCF_027579735.1). Lineage (NCBI taxonomy): Eukaryota > Metazoa > Chordata > Amphibia > Anura > Bombinatoridae > Bombina > Bombina bombina. Next base: position 463,662,843 of record NC_069500.1, on the reverse strand, counting down.
ACTCGTAATACCAGCGTTGTCTTAAGTGAGCGGTGAGAAAAAAAGGCTTGTTAGCACTGCACAGCCTTACCAACAAAATTCGTGATCAAGCCGTTAATTTCTTAACATTTGAGCAATCTCCTTCACAGCTCTAAAATCTTTTTCCACTTCTATACCACTTGCTCTTAATTTAAAAAGCATCTGCTGTCTCATTTCTAATTCATAATAAAAACACTTTCTTTTTTCGTTTCCCTTCTCTAATAAAAATTCACGCACCGTAACCTTCAATCAATCCTACCCTGTATACACAACCATTTTATCCCTTTCCATATGGCACACCACGTATCTTTACAAACCTTTCCTTTAAACATTTATCTTCAAGTAAACACACATTCAACTTCCAATGCATGTTTTTCTTAACTTTAATTCCACCTAAAACGCACACACATTCAAGCAACCTATGATCTGAGAAAACATTTTTTACTACTGTCACACTCTGGATGTAAAACCCTCCTTTTCCCCATAATAAGAGCAGTATTCTGAAATCTTCTAAAATTCTCTTTAAAACACTTGCAGACCCATCTGCCATATTCTGAGTGCTAAAACCAACCTCTTTTCCCCCCAGGTAAAACATAATTAAAATCCCCACCCAAAACAGTTTCAGATCCTACTAAAAATAAACTAAAAATCTTAAAAATTTTCTTTCTCTCCTACTTATCTCTTAGTGCATAAACATTAATACACTTAATCATAACATCATTACAAATAACCTTAACTATTAAAACTCTACCGGAAAAATTTCTTTAGAACTAAGAACATTAATAATTGAATCTTTAAATAAATTACCAACACCAACACATTTATTATCATTGCCACACAACCACTGAAGGACCTTTCTGTCAACATACTTCAAAATCATCATCATTTTATTGACTATCAATACCACATTCTTGTAGAAAAAATAGAATTTGATAGGCTATTAGACTAGATGTAATTCTTTTTTATTTATTTTTGACAATATGTTTTTTTTACTTTTTGTAATTTAGTGTTTGTTTTTTTGTAACTTAGTGTTTGTTTTTTCTGTAATTTAGTAATTTGCAATAAGGTTTAAAATAGTATATTTAAATAATTTGAGTAGGGTTAGGGTTTTTAATATGTAATTAAGTTAATTTAAATGGTAGTTTAATTTAATTGTAGTATAATAGTTAGGGTTGGTTAATTAATAGTTTATTATGGTTTATTTTAATTCTACAGGTAATTTTAAATTTATTTGAAGATTGGGATGTTGTAATTTTAATTTAAAGTTAGTGGGTTGTTAGGTTTAGGGGTTAAAAGCTTATTTTTTTTGGCGATGTGGGGGGCTGACGGTTTAGTGGTAATTAGGTTTAGTTAGTGGTAGTGATGTGGGAGGCCAGAGGTTTAGGGGTTAATACATTTATTTAGGTTGCGGTGGTGTCGGTGAGAAGCAGGATAGGGCTTAATACGTTTATTTAGGTCGCTGCCGGGTCGGGGAGCAGTGGGATAGGAGTTAATACATTTATTTAGGTTGCGGTGGGGTTGGGGAGTGGCTGGATAGAGGTTAATAACTCTATTTAGGTTGCGGTGGGGTCGGGGAGCAGCGGGATAGGGGTTATACATTTTAGTATAGCGGCGGCGTTTAGTGACAGGGTATAAATAAAGTTTGAAAAAAGCCAAATAGACGCAAGATGGATGACTGCTAGTTAACAACAGTCCGATGCTCATCACCCCGTACTTGGTGTGCGTCTTTTTCCCGGCTTTTTTCATAAATAAGGAGAGCATATTGAGATACGTGGCTGCAATGTTAGGCGAGCAAATTGGTGCCGGGGAATGCAACAAAGTTGAGGCTTTGATAAATATCCCCCAGTGTACGGGAATGGAAAAACATAATTTATGCTTACCTGATAAATTTATTTCTCTTGTAGTGTATCCAGTCCACGGATCATCCATTACTTATGGGATACATTCTCCTTCCCAACAGGAAGCTGCAAGAGTCCACCCACAGCAAAGCTGCTATATAGCTCCTCCCCTAACTGCCATTACCAGTCATTCGACCGAAAACATGCAGAGAAAGGAAAACCATAGGGTGCAGTGGTGACTGTAGTTTAATGGAAAAATTACCTGCCTTAAAGTGACAGGGCGGGCCGTGGACTGGATACACTACAAGAGAAATAAATTTATCAGGTAAGCATAAATTATGTTTTCTCTTGTTAAGTGTATCCAGTCCACGGATCATCCATTACTTATGGGATACCAATACCAAAGCTAAAGTACACGGATGATGGGAGGGACAAGGCAGGTACTTAAACGGAAGTTACCACTGCCTGTAAAAAACCCTTTCTCCCAAAAATAGCCTCCGAAGAAGCAAGGTATCAAATTTGTTAAATTTGAAAAAGTATGAAACGCAGACCAAGACTCCCTCTTGTAATCTGTTCAACAGAAGCCACATTTAAAAAAGGCCCAAGTGAAAACCACAGCTCTAGTAGAATGAGCTGTAATCCCTTCAGGAGGCTGCTGTCCAGCAGTCTCATAAGCTAAATGAATTATGCTTTTTAACCAAAAAGACAGAGAGGTTGCTGAAGTCCTTTGACCTCTCCTCTGTCCAGAATAGACAACAAACAAGGTGAATGTTTGATTAAAATCTGTAGTAGCTTGTAAGTAAAACTTTAAAACACGAACCACGTCCAAATTGTGTAATAGACGTTCCTTCTTTGAAGAAGGATTAGGATACAAGAATGGAACAACAATCTCTTGAGTGATATTCTTGTTAGATACCACCTTAGGTAAAAACCCAGGTTGGTACACAGGACTACCTTATCCGTACGGAGAACCAGATAAGGAGAATCACATTGCAACGCAGATAACTCGGAGACTCTATGAGCCGAGGAAATAGCTACCAAAAAGGAACTTTCCAAGATAGAAGTTTGATATCTATGGAATGAAAAGGTTCAAATGGAACTCCTTGAAGAACCTTAAGAACCAGCTTTAAGCTCCATGGCGGAGCAACATTTTTAACCACAGGCTTGGTTCTAACCAAAGCCTGACCAAATGCCTGAACGTCTAGAATACCTGCCAGACGCTTGTGCAAAAGAATAGACAGAGTAGAAATCTGTCCTTTTAAAGAACTAGCTGACAACCCTTTTCTCAAAATCATCTTGGAGAAAAGATAATATCCTGGGAATCCAGACTTTACTCCATGAGTAACCCTTGGATTCATAACAATAAGATATTTACACCATATCTTATGTTAAATTTTCCTAGAGACAGGCTTTTATGCCTGTATTAAGGTATCAATTACTGACTCGGAGAAGCCATGCTTTGATAACATCAAGCGTTCTGTCTCCAGGCAGTCCATCTCAGATTAGTTATATTTAGATGGTTGAAAAGACCCTGAGGTAGAGGGTCCTGTCTCAGAAGCAGAGACCGTGGTGGAAAGGATGACATGTCCACCAGATCTGCATACCAGGTCCTGCGTGGCCACGCAGGCGCTGTCAAAAGCACCAAAGCACTCTCCTGCTTGATCTTGTGCAAACCCCTCCGGAGGGAATTCCCACTCCCCCGGATGAAAAGTCTGACGACTTCGAAAATCTGCCTCCCAGTTCTCAACACCTGGGATAGGGATAGCTTTTAGACAAGAGTGAGTCTCTGTCCAGTGAATTATTTTAAGACTTCTAACATTGCTAGGGAACTTCTGTTCCCCCTTGATGGTTGATGTAAGCCACAGTCGTGATATTGTCCGACTGAAATATGATGTACCTCAGAGTTGCTAACTGAGGCCAAGTCTGAAGAGCATGGAATATCGCTCCCAGTTCCAGAATATTCATTAGAAGGAGGGTCTCCTCCTGAGTCCACTATCCCTGAGCCTTCAGGGAGTTCCAGACTGTATCCCAACCTAAAAGGCTGGCATCTGTTGTAACAATTGTCCCATCTGACCTGCGGAAGGTCATACCCTTGGACAGATGGACCCGAGATAGTCACCAGAGAAGAGAATCTCTGGTTTCTTGGTCCGGATTTAACAGGAGAACAAATCTGTGTAATCCCCGTTCCTCTGGTTGAGCATGCATAGTTGCAGTGGTCTGAAATGTAGGCGTGCAAACGGTACTATGTCCCTTGCCGCTACCATTAAGCCGATTACATTCATGTACTGAGCCACCAAAGGGCACGGATGGAATGAAGAACACGGCAGAAATTTAGAAACTTTGACAACCTGGACTCCGTCAGGTAAATTTTAATTTCTACAAAATCTATCAGAATCCCTAGGAGGGAAACCCTTGATATTGGGGATAGAGAACTCTTTCCTTGTTCACTTTCCACCCATGCGATCTCATAAATGCCAGTACTACGTCCGTATGAGACTTGGCAACTTGGATGTTTGACGCCTGTATCAGGATGTCGTCTAAATAAGGGGCCACTTCTATGCCCCGTGGCCTAAGGACCGCCAAAGTGACCCCAGAACCTCCATAAAGATTCTAGGGGCTGTAGTTAACCCAAAGGAAAGAGCTACAAACTGGTAATGCCTGTCTAGAAAGGCAAACCTGAAAAACCAATGGTGATCTTTTTGCATCGTAATGTGAGGATAAGCATCCTTCAAATCCATTGTAGTCCTCTATTGACTCTCCTGGATCATAGTTAAGATGGTACGAATAGTTTCCATCTTAAATGATAGAATTCTAAAGAATTTGTTTAAGATCTTTTAGATCCAAAATAGGTCTGAAGGTTTCCTTTCCTTGGGAACCACAAACCGATTTGAGGAAAACTGTGTCCCTGTTCTGAATGGGTCACGTACACAATGCAAGAATGTCTCTTTCTTTATCTGGTTTGCAGATAAATGTGAAAGGCAAAAACTCCCCTTTTTTTGGGGGGAAAGCTTTGAAATCCAGAAGATATCTCTGGGGTATAATTTCCAATGCCCAGGGATCCTGGGCATCTCTTGCCCACGCCTGGGCGAAGAATGAAGTCTGCCCCCTATAGGATCCGTTACCAGATAGGGGTCCGTTCCTCATGCTGTTTTAGAGGCAGCAGCAGCAGCAGGCTCCTTGACCTGCTTATCTTTGTTCCAGGTCCGGTTGTCTCCAGACCGCCTTGGACTGAGCAAAAGTTCCCTCTTATTTTGCCTTAGAGGAAGTTGATGCCACACCTGCCTTGAATTTTCGAAAGGCACGAAAATTAGGCCTTTTTTGTCCCTTGATTTGGACCTGTCCTGAGGAAGGGCATGATCTTTTCCTCCAGTGATATAAGTAATAATCTCCTTCAAACTAGGCCTGAATAGGGTCTGCCCCTTGAAGGGAAGTTAAGTAGCTTATTTATTAAAGTCACGACAGCTGACCATGATATAAGCCATAGCGCTCTGCGCGCCAGTATAGTAAAAAACAGAATTCTTAGCCGTTAGTCTAGTCAAAGGAACAAAGGCATCAGAAAACAAAGGAATTGGCTAGCTTAAGTGCTCTAAGCTTGTCAAATATATTCATCCAATGGAGCCTGTAAAGCCTCATCAAGAGACTCAAACCAGAACACCGCAGCAGCAGTGACAGGAGCAATGCGTGCAAGGGGCTGCAGGATAAAACCTTGTTGAATAAACATTTTTTATCCATTGGATCTAAAAAAGCACAACAGTCCTCGCCAGAGGTAGTGGTACGCTTAGCTAGAGTAGAAACTCTTCTCTCCACCTTAGGAACTGTCTGCCATAAGTCCCGTGTGGTGGCAACTATTAGAAAACATTCTTCTAAAAAATAGGAGGGGAAGAGAACGGCACACCTGGTCTATCCCATTCCTTATGAAAAATTTTAGTAAACCTCTTTAGGTATTGGAAAAACATAAGTACACACCGGCACTGCATATTATTTATCCAGTCTACACAATTTCTCTGGCACTGCGATTGTACACATTCATTCAGAGCAGCTAAAGCCTCCCTGAGCAACAAGTGGAGGTTCTCAAGCATAAATTTTAAATGTAGAAATATCAGAATCAGGTTAAATCATCTTCCCTGAGTCACAAATATCACCCACAGACTAAGCATATTGTGAGGTAGTATCAGACATGGTTCTTAAAGCATCTGTATGCTCTGTATCTACCCCCAGAGCTGTTTTGCTTTCCTTTAATTTCAGGTAGTCTGACTAATACTGCTGCCAGTGTATTATACACAACCGTTGCCATGTCTTGTAAAATAAACGCTATGGGCGCCATTGATATACTTGGCGCCATTTGAGCGTGAGTCCCTGGAGCGGGAGTCAAAGGGTCTGACACATGGGGAGAGTTAGTCGGCATAACTTCCCCCTCGACAGAATCCTCTGGTAAAATAAACGCTATGGGTGCCCTTGATGTACTTGGCGCCATTTGAGCGTGAGTCCCTAAAGCGGGAGTCAAAGGGTCTGACACGTGGGGAGAGTTAGTCGGCATAACTTCCCCCTCGACAGAATCCTCTGGTGATAATGTTTTTAAATACAAAAAATGATCTTTATTGTTTAACATGAAATCAGTACATCTGGTACACATTCTAAAATGGGGTTCCACCATGGCTTTAAACATAATAAACACAGAGCCTCCTCTATGTTAGACATGTTAGAACTAATAAAGAGACTAGTAAGCTTGGAAAACACTTTAAATCAAGTTAACAAGCAAATATAACAAACGTTACTGTGCCTTTAAGAGAAACAAATTTTGTCAAAATTTGAAAAACAGTGAAAAAAGGCAGTAAATCAAACGAAATTTTTACAGTACATGTAATAAGTTAACAGAGCATTGCACCCACTTGCAAATGGATGATTAACCCCTTAATGCAAAAAACAGATAAAAAAAAAAAAAAAACGACATTTTTTTAAACAGACACAACAAAACTGCCACAGCTGAGCTGTGGATTACCTTCCCTATAACTGTTTCTATGCAAAATTTAAGCCAGCCATGTGGAAAAATTAGGCCCCAATAAGTTTTATCACCAAACATATGTTAAAAAACGATTAAACATGCCAGCAAACGTTTTAAAACACATTCTTATAAGAGTATGTATGTCTATTAATAAGCCTGATCCAGTCGCTATCACTGCATTTAAGGCTTTACTTACATTACTTCGGTATCAGCAGTATTTTCTTAGTCAATTCCATTCCTTAGAAAAATATATTACTGCACATACCTTAGCATATATCTCTATCAATCAGCCTGGTACCAGTCGCTTTCACTGCATTTAAAGGCTGTACTTACATTACTTCGGTATCAGCAGTATTTTCTTAGTCAATTCCATTCCTTAGAAAAATATTTTACTGCACATACCTTATTTGCAGGAAAACCTGCACGCCATTCCCCCTCTGAAGTACCTTACTCCTCAGAATGTGTGAGAACAGCAACTGGATCTTAGTTACGTCTGCTAAGATCATAGAAAAAACGCAGGCAGATTCTTCTTCCAAATACTGCCTGAGATAAACAGCACACTCCGGTGCCATTTAAAAATAACAAACTTTTGATTGAAGAAATAAACTAAGTATAAAAAACCACAGACTCTCACGACCTCCTATCTATGTTGAGACTTGCAAGAGAATGACTGGTAATGGCAGTTAGGGGAGGAGCTATATAGCAGCTTTGCTGTGGGTGGACTCTTGCAGCTTCCTGTTGGGAAGGAGAATGTATCCCATAAGTAATGGATGATCCGTGGACTGGATACACTTAACAAGAGAAATAGTACCATTAAGATTATGGGATAAGATAACACCCTTTTTCACACAGTTTACCAAGTGGACCCTATCCTTTTCAAAACCTTTCTCAATGTTAATTATTGGTGTAAAACTCCACATAGTATCATCAATTATCATCTGTGTCAAGTTCTCTGTGGTGATAGGAAAACCAACATAAAGATAACCCCATTTCTCCCCATGAGGCACATAGCCACAAACCCAGCAAAATTCAGTCTTATTAGCCACCTTGTGTAAGTTTGTTGCAGTTTTAGCAACCACATTGTCATTTTCCCATGACGACACATGCAACTCTCTTGTGTCATGGGTGAGAGGGACAGATAAGGGATTAGTGAAATTGACAATAACATTTTTAATGTTGTTGTGCTGGGGTGCACCAGGACTAGGGAATGGCTTGGGCCTGTGCAGGGGCACACCTGGAATGAGAGTCAAGAACAGAAGTATGATGGTCAACACGATGAATGCTACTGGCAAGAGGTACCATACAACTCGGGACACGACTGAATCATCGAATGGCCAGGGTTGATGTCGTCTGGTTCTTTCTTTATCCGACTTGCATGGATCCATTCTGGGGCTTCCTCCATGAGGACAGCGGTTCTCGTCACAGCAATCACCATAGTTGGCAGGCCAAAAGGAGGATCGAACGACATCAGAGGCTAGCACAGGAATCATTACCATGTGTAATTGCTCATGTGTATCAGTGATTAGGTAATCTGGGTTTGGTGGACCATGAAATGCAGCTTCTTTGGCTATGGTGTCTGTAAAATAATTACCTAACCGGACACCAGTGGAGTCAGTACTGTGGCCTTTACATTTAACAATGGCTAACTTGTGTGATAATTTGATTGCATCCAAGAGCTCTTGTACAAGTGTGGAGTGTGAGATACTCTTACCATCAGCTGCAAAAAACCCTCTATTCTGCCAAATGACTCCAACATCATGCACAACCCCAAAAGCATACCTCGAATCAATATAAATGGTTACATCTTTCATTGCAAATGCTCCACATGCCTGAGCTAGGGCTACCAATTCAGCTGCTTCTGCTGACACAAAGGGCAAGGAATAAGATGTAATCACTGTGTTAGGCAACTGTACCATGGCAAAGCCTGTAAGATAAACACCATCAGCAGGTTTAGAATATGCCCCATCTACAAAAACAACATCTCCCTCCTCTAGTGGAGTCGTTTGTAAATCAAGGTGAGCAGATGTCTCAGTGTGTATAGTGTAGTGCAGTTGTGGTCATTAATGTGTTCTAAAGGGCCATTTGATATTAATGCATGCAAAGAAAGGTGCTGGGTCTCCTGTAGGTATGATGTATTTGATAGTGAGATTGGAAGTAGATGCAGAGGCGTTTCTAGAAACCACAGGGCCCAGGTGCAAGGTCCCCCCCCCAATAAAAATGTGAATTTGATACATATCTTTTTTTTTTCAACATAATAATGTCAAAATTAAATGTTTATGTTTTAGATAGAGCATGCAATTCTAAACAAATTTCTAATTTACATCTATAATCTAATTTGCTGATTGGTGGCTGTGCATATATGCCTATTGTCATTGACTCACCCAATGTGTTCACTGAGCTCACAGTAGTGCATTGTTGCTCCTTAAACAAAGGATACAAAGAGAAAGACGCAAATTTGATAATATAAGTATAGTTGTTTAAAATTGTATGCACTATCTGAATAGAGAAAGAAGAAAAAATGGGTTTCATGTCCCTTTACTTTATCGCCTTTATATGTTATATTTATATATGTAAGCTATGTAAATAATAATTCCTAAAAACAACAATATGTTTGAGTTAAGTGGCCCCTTGTAAGCATCAAATGGGCTATTATGACCCTAGCATATATTTGTGCATTTTAGTAGTATGTGTCTATGAATCCCAGTGTACAATGTGTACAGTCTCATATAAACCCTTTAGCCACTGAATAAGACTCTTTTTATATACACACTTTCTGAGGAACAAGATCCTACTGAGCATGTGCATACATAAACTAGTCAGTGATTGGCTGATGTCTTTCACATGATATAGGGGGCTGAAAATGGGTGAAAAAATTAAATTTGTCACAAAATGTGTACACCCCTTGCACACCCATAGATCAACCCTCAATGCCCTTTTGCAACCCTGACATAAATGCGCTTGTATATCTTTTTCTGTAAATAATTTTCATAACTACAGCTTCACTATATACTCAATTACTTTTATGTGCTTACTGCAAATAATTTAACATGATGTTATTTAGTTAATATTATTGTTATTTTGAGTATATGCCTGGGCACTTTATTGTATTTCATCCGCTCAAGACTCACAATGCTGAAACCCCTCTGCTTGGGGGGAAAAGACATTTAAAAAAAAAAAAAGAAAAAAAAAGAAAAAAATTGTGCTGAAGGGGGACCTCCCGGGGCCCAGTCGCAACCACGACTGCTGCATCACTGGTAGTTCTGCCCCTGAGTAGATGTGAGTATTGTTTCATAGCCTGACCGCCTTTGTGCAGTCATGTGTTGTGTAGTGAGATTGTTTAACACTGGCAAGACTTGATGTGATGTATACAATGTTAAAGGATGTGATAGTACCAAAGTTTGTGCCAACTGAACCATAAGGGCGCATGCTGCAGTAGCTCCTAAGTATGCAGGAATACCCTGTACCACCGTTGGTAACAATTTTGAATAAAATGCTAACGCTCTGTACCCATTACCGTGTTCCTGAGCCAAGACCCCTGCTGCTGTACCTCCCCTTTCTTTGCAATACAGGTGAAATGGTAGGCAATAATTCGGTAAGCCTAAGGCAGGTGCGGAACAAAGTGCCTGCTTGAGGGTGCAGTATCGAGGTGAGATGTGGAGTTAAATTTTGCTCAACGCTCACCTTTCTGAGGCTAACGCCGGCTTGCAGAAGACTCGTAGTACCAGCGTTGTCTTAAGTGAGCGGTGAGAAAAAAAGGCTTGTTAGCATTGCACAGCCTTACCAACAAAATTTGTGATCAAGCCGTTAATTTCTTAACATTTGAGCAATCTCCTTCACAGCTCTAAAATCTTTTTCCACTTCTATACCACTTGCTCTTAATTTAAAAAGCATCTGCTGTCTCATTTCTAATTCATAATAAAAACACTTTCTTTTTTCATTTCCCTTCTCTAATAAAAATTCACGCACCGTAACCTTCAATCAATCCTACCCTGTATACACAACCATTTTATCCCTTTCCATATGGCACACCACGTATCTTTACAAACCTTTCCTTTAAACATTTATCTTCAAGTAAACACACATTCAACTTCCAATGCATGTTTTTCTTAACTTTAATTCCACCTAAAACGCACACACATTCAAGCAACCTATGATCTGAGAAAACATTTTTTACTACTGTCACACTCTGGATGTAAAACCCTCCTTTTCCCCATAATAAGAGCAGTATTCTGAAATCTTCTAAAATTCTCTTTAAAACACTTGCAGACCCATCTGCCATATTCTGAGTGCTAAAACCAACCTCTTTTCCCCCCAGGTAAAACATAATTAAAATCCCCACCCAAAACAGTTTCAGATCCTACTAAAAATAAACTAAAAATCTTAAAAATGTTCTTTCTCTCCTACTTATCTCTTAGTGCATAAACATTAATACACTTAATCATAACATCATTACAAATAACCTTAACTATTAAAACTCTACCAGAAAAATTTCTTTAGAACTAAGAACATTAATAATTGAATCTTTAAATAAATTACCAACACCAACACATTTATTATCATTGCCACACAACCACTGAAGGACCTTTCTGTCAACATACTTCAAAATCATCATCATTTTATTGACTATCAATACCACATTCTTGTAGAAAAAATAGAATTTGATAGGCTATTAGACTAGATGTAATTCTTTTTTATTTATTTTTGACAATATGTTTTTTTTACTTTTTGTAATTTAGTGTTTGTTTTTTTGTAACTTAGTGTTTGTTTTTTCTGTAATTTAGTAATTTGCAATAAGGTTTAAAATAGTATATTTAAATAATTTGAGTAGGGTTAGGGTTTTTTAATATGTAATTAAGTTAATTTAAAAGGTAGTTTAATTTAATTGTAGTATAATAGTTAGGGTTGGTTAATTAATAGTTTATTATGGTTTATTTTAATTCTACAGGTAATTTTAAATTTATTTGAAGATTGGGATGTTGTAATTTTAATTTAAAGTTAGTGGGTTGTTAGGTTTAGGGGTTAAAAGCTTATTTTTTTTTTGGCAATGTGGGGGGCTGACGGTTTAGGGGTAAATAGGTTTAGTTAGTGGTAGTGATGTGGGAGGCCAGAGGTTTAGGGGTTAATACATTTATTTAGGTTGCGGTGGTGTCGGTGAGAAGCAGGATAGGGCTTAATACGTTTATTTAGGTTGCTGCCGGGTCGGGGAGCAGTGGGATAGGGGTTAATAAATTTAATTAGGTTGCGGTGGGGTTGGGGAGTGGCGGGATAGAGGTTAATAACTCTATTTAGGTTGCGGTGGAGTCGGGGAGCAGCGGGATAGGGGTTATACATTTTAGTATAGTGGCGGCGTTTAGTGACAGGGTATAAATAAAGTTTGAAAAAAGCCAAATAGACGCAAGATGGATGACTGCTAGTTAACAACAGTCCGATGCTCATCACCCCGTACTTGGTGTGCGTCTTTTTCCCGGCTTTTTTCATAAATAAGGAGAGCCTATTGAGATACGTGGCTGCGATGTTAGGCGAGCAAATTGGTGCCGGGGAATGCAACAAAGTTGAGGCTTTGATAAATATCCCCCAGTGTACGGGAATGGAAAATAGTACCATTAAGATTATGGGATAAGATAACACCCTTTTTCACACAGTTTACCAAGTGGACCCTATCCTTTTCAAAACCTTTCTCAATGTTAATTATTGGTGTAAAACTCCACATAGTATCATCAATTATAATCTGTGTCAAGTTCTCTGTGGTGATAGGAAAACCAACATAAAGATAACCCCATTTCTCCCCATGAGGCACATAGCCACAAACCCAGCAAAATTCAGTCTTATTAGCCACCTTGTATAAGTTTGTTGCAGTTTTAGCAACCACATTGTCATTTTCCCATGACGACACATGCAACTCTCTTGTGTCAGGGGTGAGAGGGACAGATAAGGGATTAGTGAAATTGACAATAACATTTTTAATGTTGTTGTGCTGGGGTGCACCAGGACTAGGGAATGGCTTGGGCCTGTGCAGGGGCACACCTGGAATGAGAGTCAAGAACAGAAGTATGATGGTCAACACGATGAATGCTACTGGCAAGAGGTACCATACTACTCGGGACACGACTGAATCATCGAATGGCCAGGGTTGATGTCGTCTGGTGCTTTCTTTATCCGACTTGCATGGATCCATACTGGGGCTTCCTTCATGAGGACAGCGGTTCTCGTCACAGCAATCACCATAGTTGGCAGGCCAAAAGGAGGATCGAACGACATCAGAGGCTAGCGCAGGAATCATTACCATGTGTAACTGCTCATGTGTATCAGTGATTAGGTAATCTGGGTTTGGTGGACCATGAAATGCAGCTTCTTTGGCTATGGTGTCTGTAAAATAATTACCTAACCGGACACCAGTGGAGTCAATACTGTGGCCTTTACATTTAACAATGGCTAACTTGTGTGATAATTTGATTGCATCCAAGAGCTCTTGTACAAGTGTGGAGTGTGAGATACTCTTACCATCAGCTGCAAAAACCCCTCTATTCTGCCAAATGACTCCAACATCATGCACAACCCCAAAAGCATACCTCGAATCAATATAAATGGTTACATCTTTCATTGCAAATGCTCCACATGCCTGAGCTAGGGCTACCAATTCAGCTGCTTCTGCTGACACAAAGGGCAAGGAATAAGATGTAATCACTGTGTTAGACAACTGTACCATGGCAAAGCCTGTAAGATAAACACCATCAGCAGGTTTAGAATATGCCCCATCTACAAAAACAACATCTCCCTCCTCTAGTGGAGTCGTTTGTAAATCAAGGTGAGCAGATGTCTCAGTGTGTATAGTGTAGTGCAGTTGAGGTCATTAATGTGTTCTAAAGGGCCATTTGATATAATGCATGCAAAGAAAGGTGCTGGGTCTCCTGTAGGTATGATGTATTTGATAGTGAGATTGGCAGTAGATGCAGAGGCGTTTCTAGAAACCACAGGGCCCAGGAGCAAGGTCCCCCCCCCCCAATAAAAATGTGAATTTGATACATATCTTTTTTTTTTTTTCAACATAATAATGTCAAAATTAAATGTTTATGTTTTAGATAGAGCATGCAATTCTAAACAAATTTCTAATTTACATCTATAATCTAATTTGCTGATTGGTGGCTGTGCATATATGCCTATTGTCATTGACTCACCCAATGTGTTCATTGAGCTCACAGTAGTGCATTGTTGCTCCTTAAACAAAGGATACAAAGATAAAGAAGCAAATTTGATAATATAAGTATAGTTGTTTAAAATTGTATGCACTATCTGAATAGAGAAAGAAGAAAAAATGGGTTTCATGTCCCTTTACTTTATCGCCTTTATATGTTATATTTATATGTGTAAGCTATGTAAATAATAATTCCTAAAAACAACAATATGTTTGAGTTAAGTGGCCCCTTGTAAGCATCAAATGGGCTATTATGACCCTAGCATATATTTGTGCATTTTAGTAGTATGTGTCTATGAATCCCATTGTACAATGTGTACAGTCTCATATAAACCCTTTAGCCACTGAATAAGACTCTTTTTATATACACACTTTCTGAGGAACAAGATCCTACTGAGCATGTGCATACATAAACTAGTCAGTGATTGGCTGATGTCTTTCACATGATATAGGGGGCGGAAAATGGGTGAAAAAATTAAATTTGTCACAAAATGTGTACACTCCTTGCACACCCATAGATCAACCCTCAATGTCCTTTTGCAACCCTGACATAAATACGCTTGTATATCTTTTTCTGTAAATAATTTTCATAACTACAGCTTCACTATATACTCAATTACTTTTATGTGCTTACTGCAAATAATCTAACATGATGTTATTTAGTTAATATTATTGTTATTTTGATAAGTATATGTCTGGGCACTTTATTGTATTTCATCCGCTCAAGACTGACAATGCTGAAACCCCTCTGCTTGGGGGGAAAAGACATTTAAAAAAAAAAAAAGAAAAAAAAAAGAAAAAAATTGTGCTGAAGCTGGGGCCCCCTGATGGGGGACCTCCCGGGGCCCAGTCGCAACCACGACTGCTGCATCACTGGTAGTTCTGCCCCTGAGTAGATGTGACTATTGTTTCATAGCCTGACCGCCTTTGTGCAGTCATGTGTTGTGTAGTGAGATTGTTTAACACTTGCAAGACTTGATGTGATGTATACAATGTTAAAGGATGTGATAGTACCAAAGTTTGTGCCAACTCAACCATAAGGGCGCATGCTGCAGTAGTTCCTAAGTATGCAGGAATACCCTGTACCACTGTTGGTAACAATTTTGAATAAAATGCTACCGCTCTGTACCCATTACCGTGTTCCTGAACCAAGACCCCTGCTGCTGTACCTCCCCCTTCTTTGCAATACAAGTGAAATGGTAGGCAATAATTCGGTAAGCCTAAGGCAGGTGCGGAACAAAGTGCCTGCTTGAGGGTGCAGTAGGCTTCATCAAGAGCCTGTGTCCATTAGATTTTTTCCAGTTCATGCTGACCTGTAACTGAGCATAAAATATGGTCATAATATGAGCAGTCTGGTATCCATTGCCTACAGTAAGCAACCATACCCAAAAAGGATAACATTGCTGCCTTTGTCTTTAGTTTAGGAAGAGCCATGAGAGCCTTAACTCTTTCAGGGGACAACAGTCTTTTGCCTGCTGAGAAAACAAAACCCAGATATGTTACTTGTGGAACACAAAACTGCATTTTTCTCAAAGTTACTTTGTGCCCTGCCTCTGCTAAGTGCTGGAGCAGATGGAGAGAGTCAGTTTTACAAGTCTGTTCATCAATGCTGCACAACAACAAATCATCCACATACTGTATCAATGTGGAACCTCCAGGAGGTGTCCAGGATTCTAGGGTCTTATGGACTACAGCGAAGTACGTGGCGGGGGAGTTTATGAAGCCTATAGGCAATCTATTCCACGTATACTGATCCCCTAAGTACATGAAACCAAACAACGGTTTAGTGTTGGAATGCACAGGGATGCTATGCAATGCACTGTAGAGATCAATGGGCATAAAGTAAGTTATTACAGGAGCTATTCCCTGTTCCCTTTCCTTTGACAAAGTGTATTGTTTAACATACACTGGTTTTGCATCTGGTTTGAGAATGGCTTGATATGGTGTGCATGAAATGAAACCTGGATCATTAGACCCAGTGGCCCATAAATTGTGCGGTGTGAGGTGTGAAGCATGTGAAAATGCACTGGGCTCTAGCTGGACAGATATAATCTTGGGAGTGTTCACAAAACCCATGCCATATTTTCAAACCCATAAGTGTTTAGGTGACTGCAAGTATGCTGTATCTGGTATAAGTACAACTGCCTCAACTGTCGCTTTCCACATTTCCTGATTAACATTATCAGTAATCCATGGTCTATGAAAATCCTGTGTCACAATTTTGTCAGGGTGTGAAGCATACTCAAACACTTTTTTTAGGAGTCTGTAAACTGTCAGAGTCAAGGTACAGTTGTTAAGTAAGGACAGGTTCAAATTCAGCTGCATACAGTGACTGAAAATTGTACCAAGGAGTGTCAACATGTAGTCCACCCCTAGAATCATTAGTAAAAGACATTTGCATTTTGGCCATTAAATCCCTTCACAAAAGGTTAACAGGACTATTGGGTATTATGCGGAAGGCATAAGTAAACCTGGTTGAAGGGCTGTCATTTGGGTATACTTCTAAAGGGGGTGTTCTAGGACACATAATTGGGACTCCTCCTATGCCAACAGATTTTTCACATGTTTTAGTTACTGGCCCATGGTAATTTCTAGCAGAAATGCTAGATTTTGTTGCTCCGGTATCTACCAAAAAGTAATGTTGGACACCTTGCACAACTGGCAACGTTAATGGTAAATACTGCCGATGATAAGACAATTGAGTCATATAACATGTGAGGAGTCCCATTTGCTGGCAATCCTAGTGGGTATTATTCTGATTCTGAGAGGGATACTGAGTACAGGGGATCTGGTACTAAGGGGCATTGCTGGAATTCTGAGGAAGGTTATTATCCCAAAAAACAGAATTTATGCTTACCTGATAAATTACTTTCTCCAACAGTGTGTCCGGTCCACGGCGTCATCCTTACTTGTGGGATATCTCTTCCCCAACAGGAAATGGCAAAGAGTCCCAGCAAAGCTGGCCATATAGTCCCTCCTAGGCTCCGCCCACCCCAGTCATTCGACCGACGGACAGGAGGAAATATATATAGGAGAAACCATATGGTACCGTGGTGACTGTAGTTAGAGAAAATAATTCATCAGACCTGATTAAAAAACCAGGGCGGGCCGTGGACCGGACACACCGTTGGAGAAAGTAATTTATCAGGTAAGCATAAATTCTGTTTTCTCCAACATTGGTGTGTCCGGTCCACGGCGTCATCCTTACTTGTGGGAACCAATACCAAAGCTTTAGGACACGGATGAAGGGAGGGAGCAAATCAGGTTACCTAAACGGAAGGCACCACAGCTTGCAAAACCTTTCTCCCAAAAATAGCCTCCAAAGAAGCAAAAGTATCAAATTTGTAAAATTTGGCAAAAGTGTGCAGTGAAGACCAAGTAGCTGCCTTACATATCTGGTCAACAGAAGCCTCGTTCTTGAAGGCCCATGTGGAAGCCACAGCCCTAGTGGAGTGAGCTGTGATTCTTTCAGGAGGCTGCCGTCCGGCAGTCTCATAAGCCAATCGGATGATGCTTTTAAGCCAAAAGGAAAGAGAGGTAGAAGTCGCTTTTTGACCTCTCCTTTTACCAGAATAGACAACAAACAAGGAAGATGTTTGTCTGAAATCTTTTGTAGCCTCTAAATAGAATTTTAGAGCACGGACTACGTCCAAATTGTGTAACAAACGTTCCTTCTTTGAAACTGGATTCGGACATAAAGAAGGTACAACTATCTCCTGGTTAATATTTTTGTTAGAAACAACCTTAGGAAGAAAACCAGGCTTAGTACGCAAAACCACCTTATCTGCATGGAACACCAGATAGGGCGGAGAACACTGCAGAGCAGATAACTCTGAAACTCTTCTTGCAGAAGAAATTGCAACCAAAAACAAAACTTTCCAAGATAGTAACTTAATATCAATGGAATGTAAAGGTTCAAACGGAACCCCTTGAAGAACTGAAAGAACTAGATTTAGACTCCATGGAGGAGTCAAAGGTCTGTAAACAGGCTTGATCCTAACCAGAGCCTGAACAAATGCTTGAACATCTGGCACAGCTGCCAGTCTTTTGTGTAGTAAGACAGATAAAGCAGAGATCTGTCCCTTTAGAGAACTTGCAGATAATCCTTTCTCCAAACCTTCTTGTAGAAAGGAGAGAATCTTAGGAATTTTTATCTTATTCCATGGGAATCCTTTGGATTCACACCAACAGATATATCTTTTCCATATTTTATGGTAAATCTTTCTAGTTACCGGTTTTCTGGCCTGAACCAGAGTATCTATCACAGAATCTGAAAACCCACACTTCGATAGAATCAAGCGCTCAATCTCCAAGCCGTCAGCTGGAGGGAGACCAGATTTGGATGTTCGAATGGACCCTGAACAAGAAGGTCCTGTCTCAAAGGTAGCTTCCATGGTGGAACCGATGACATATTCACCAGGTCTGCATACCAAGTCCTGCATGGCCACGCAGGAGCTATCAAGATCACCGAGGCCCTCTCCTGATTGATCCTGGCTACCAGCCTGGGAATGAGAGGAAATGGTGGAAATACATAAGCTAGGTTGAAGGTCCAATGTGCTACTAGTGCATCTACTAGAGTCGCCTTGGGATCCCTGGATCTGGAACCGTAGCAAGGAACCTTGAAGTTCTGACGAGACACCATCAGATCCATGTCTGGAATGCCCCATAATTGAGTTATTTGGGCAAAGATTTCCGGATGGAGTTCCCACTCCCCCGGATGGAATGTCTGACGACTCAGAAAATCCGCCTCCCAGTTTTCCACACCTGGGATGTGGATCGCAGACAGGTGGCAGGAGTGATCCTCCGCCCATTGAATTATTTTGGTCACTTCTTTCATCGCCAGGGAACTCCTTGTTCCCCCCTGATGATTGATATACGCAACGGTCATCATGTCTGATTGGAACCTTATGAATCTGGCCTTTGCTAGTTGAGGCCAAGCCCTGAGAGCATTGAATATCGCTCTCAGTTCCAGAATGTTTATCGGGAGAAGAGACTCTTCCCGAGACCATAGACCCTGAGCTTTCAGGGATTCCCAGACCGCGCCCCAGCCCACTAGACTGGCGTCGGTTGTGACAATGACCCACTCTGGTCTGCGGAAGCTCATTCCCTGGGACAGATGGTCCAGGGTCAGCCACCAATGGAGTGAATCTCTGGTCTTCTGATCTACTTGAATCATTGGAGACAAGTCTGTATAGTCCCCATTCCACTGTTTGAGCATGCACAGTTGTAATGGTCTTAGATGAATTCGTGCAAAATGAACTATGTCCATTGCTGCAACCATCAACCCTACTACTTCCATGCACTGCGCTATGGAAGGACGAGGAACAGAATGAAGAACTTGACAAGTGCTTAGAAGTTTTGACTTTCTGACCTCTGTCAGAAAAATCCTCATTTCTAAGGAATCTATTATTGTTCCCAAGAAGGGAACTCTTGTCGACGGAGACAGAGAACTTTTTTCTATGTTCACCTTCCATCCGTGTGATCTGAGAAAGGCCAGAACGATGTCTGTATAAGCCTTTGCTTTTGACAGGGACGACGATTGTATTAGAATGTCGTCCAAGTAAGGTACTACTGCAATGCCCCTCGGTCTTAGAACCGCTAGAAGGGACCCTAGTACCTTTGTGAAAATCCTTGGAGCAGTGGCTAACCCGAATGGGAGGGCCACAAACTGGTAATGCTTGTCCAGAAAAGCGAACCTTAGGAACTGATGATGTTCTTTGTGGATAGGAATATGTAGGTACGCATCCTTTAGATCCACGGTAGTCATAAATTGACTTTCCTGGATAGTAGGTAGAATCGTTCGAATGGTTTCCATCTTGAACGATGGTACCCTGAGAAATTTGTTTAGGATCTTCAAATCCAAAATTGGTCTGAAAGTTCCCTCTTTTTTGGGAACTACGAACAGATTGGAATAAAATTCCATTCCTTGTTCCTTTGTTGGAACTGGGTGTATCACTCCCATCTTTAACAGGTCTTCTACACAATGTAAGAACGCCTGTCTCTTTATTTGGTTTGAGGATAAGTGAGACATGTGGAACCTTCCCCTTGGGGGTAGTTCCCTGAATTCCAGGAGATAACCCTGAGAAACTATTTCTAGCGCCCAGGGATCCTGAACATCTCTTGCCCAAGCCTGAGCAAAGAGAGAGAGTCTGCCCCCCACTAGATCCGGTCCCGGATCGGGGGCTACTCCTTCATGCTGTTTTGTTAGCAGCGGCAGGCTTCTTGGCCTGCTTACCCTTGTTCCAGCCTTGCATCGGTTTCCAGGCTGGTTTGGGTTGTGAGGCATTACCCTCTTGCTTAGAGGATGCAGAATTAGAGGCCGGTCCGTTCCTGAAATTGCGAAAGGAACGAAAATTAGACTTATTTTTGGCCTTGAAAGGCCTATCTTGTGGAAGGGCGTGGCCCTTTCCCCCAGTGATGTCTGAAATAATCTCTTTCAATTCTGGTCCAAATAGAGTTTTACCTTTGAAAGGGATGTTAAGCAATTTTGTCTTGGATGACACATCCGCTGACCAAGACTTTAGCCAAAGCGATCTGCGCGCCACGATAGCAAACCCTGAAACTACACGCTGCTGTAGTGACAGGAACAATGCACGAAATGGGTTGTAGAAGGTAACCTTGCTGTACAAAAATCTTTTTAAGCAAACCCTCCAATTTTTTATCCATAGGATCTTTGAAAGCACAACTATCTTCGATAGGAATAGTAGTGCGTTTGTTTAGAGTAGAAACTGCCCCCTCGACCTTAGGGACTGTCTGCCATAAGTCCTTTCTGGGGTCGACCATAGGAAATAATTTCTTAAATATAGGGGGGGGGAACAAAAGGTATGCCGGGCTTTTCCCACTCCTTATTTACTATGTCCGCCACCCGCTTGGGTATAGGAAAAGCGTCGGGGTGCACCGGAACCTCTAGGAACTTGTCCATCTTGCATAATTTCTCTGGAATGACCAAGTTGTCACAATCATCCAGAGTAGATAACACCTCCTTAAGCAGTGCGCGGAGATGTTCTAATTTAAATTTAAATGTCACAACATCAGGTTCAGCTTGTTGAGAAATTTTTCCTGAATCTGAAATTTCCCCATCTGACAAAACCTCCCTCATGGCCCCTTCAGATTGGTGTGAGGGTATGACAGAACAATTATCATCAGCGCCCTCCTGCTCTTCAGTGTTTAAAACAGAGCAATTGCGCTTTCTCTGATAAGTAGGCATTTTGGATAAAATATTTGCTATGGAGTTATCCATTACAGCCGTTAATTGTTGCATGGTAATAAGCATTGGCGCACTAGATGTACTAGGGGCCTCCTGTGTGGGCAAAACTGGTGTAGACACAGTAGGAGATGATGTAGTATCATGTTTACTCCCCTCATCTGAGGAATCATCTTGGGCAATTTCATTATCTGTGGCAGTACTGTCCTTACTTTGTTTGGACACTATGGCACAATTATCACATAAATTTAAATGGGGAGACACATTGGCTTTCATACATATAGAACATAGCTTATCCGAAGGCACAGACATGTTAAACAGGCTTAAACTTGTCAACAAAGCACAAAAAACGTTTTAAAACAAAACCGTTACTGTCTCTTTAAATTTTAAACAGAAAACACTTTATTACTAAATATGTGAAAAAGTATGAAGGAATTGTTCAAAAATTACCAAAATTCCACCACAGTGTCTTAAAGCATTAAGAGTATTGCACACCAAATTTCAGAGCTTTAACCCTTAAAATAACGGAACCAGAGCCGTTTACAAATTTAACCCCTATACAGTCCCAGCTATAGCCTTTGCTGAGACCTAACCAAGCCCAGAGGGGAATACGATACCAATTGACGCCTTCTAGAAGCTTTTCCAGCAAATTTCAGATCCTCACACATGCATCTGCATGCCCTGCTCTCAAAAAACAACTGCGCAGTAATGGCGCGAAAATGAGGCTCAGTCTACAACTAGGAAGGCCCCCTGACTGGAAAAGGTGTCTAACATAGTGCCTGCCGTTT
The DNA here is from genome assembly GCF_027579735.1 of Bombina bombina. Taxonomy (NCBI): domain Eukaryota; kingdom Metazoa; phylum Chordata; class Amphibia; order Anura; family Bombinatoridae; genus Bombina; species Bombina bombina. The sequence continues at coordinate 463,640,801 of NC_069500.1, read as the reverse complement.
AATAAACGTTCCCCAAGTTTATAAATGCGAATTGTCAGCATAAATATGAATAAAATGCCCAAATAAAGCAATCGATTTAGCCCATAAAAATGTCTACCAGTTTTTTAGCCCATATTAAGCCCTTTATTCTGTTTGTTTGACTAAGAAAATGGCTTACCGGTCCCCATGAGGGGAAATGACAGCCTTCCAGCATTACATGGTCTTGTTAGAAATATGTCTAGTCATACCTTAAGCAGAAAAGTCTGCTAACTGTTTCCCCCAACTGAAGTTACTTCATCTCAACAGTCCTATGTGGAAACAGCAATCGATTTTAGTTACTGTCTGCTAAAATCATCTTCCTCTCACAAACAGAAATCTTCATCCTTTTCTGTTTCAGAGTAAATAGTACATACCAGCACTATTTTAAAATAACAAACACTTGATAGAAGAATAAAAACTACATTTAAACACCAAAAAACTCTTAACCATCTCCGTGGAGATGTTGCCTGTGCAACGGCAAAGAGAATGACTGGGGTGGGCGGAGCCTAGGAGGGACTATATGGCCAACTTTGCTGGGACTCTTTGCCATTTCCTGTTGGGGAAGAGATATCCCACAAGTAAGGATGACGCCGTGGACCGGACACACCAATGTTGGAGAAATTCTGATCATTTTTTGGGTGTGGGCAGTTTCATTGCCAATGATCAGTAGCCCCACAATTCCAGCAAGGTCTTTCTGAGGAAGCATTTACACCTCCACCCATGCTACCATTCCACTGAGATGTTCCTCTCCCTCTAAAACCTCTGCCTTGTCCCCTACCTCTGCCTCTAGATGAATCATTAAACATACTCTCTTCTCCCTTCCCATTGAATCCAAGGAATACATTTGCTGCATCTTTTTCTCACACAGTCTTTTCAAACTCTTTTACTTTCATACCATGTATACCTGAAATTGTCTGTCTAAAAAGTTGCACAGTTTGTGAATGCAAATTATTCAACATATGTTGCACATGCAATTGCCCTAAATTTCCTTTAGTCTCCAAACAACATTCCTGTCTCCAACAATCACCAAATCTTTTAATAAACTCAGACACCTGTTCACCTAGTTTCTGCTTGCACGAGACTGCCTTCATAATGTCCTTGCGATCACCATGCTAACTTTAAAAAAAAAAAAAATGTTAATCGCCTCCCACATTTCATTAACAATTCTAGAATCTCTTCACACATATACACTTCCTTCTGGAGTATCATACCGAGTATCTAAATACATATAAATGTTATGAAAATCTAAATCTGCACATTCAACAGAAACTAATAATCAGGACCACCCAGACACATATAGTTTGTGACCCTTTTAAGATATCTAATAGCTCCCACAGGATGCTTCACAGGGCCAGGGCATTTAAGAGCCCAATCCATCAGTCAGGGGCTCTAATCATGGTTTACTCACCTATAGTTACAAACGGAGCTTCTGTAACAGTTTCTGTTTTTTGTGTGTGATCTTGTGTATGCACTTGGCCCCACTTTTGTGTCCTTAACATTCCTGAATGCAGGAGCAAACTTTCTAACTGAATTTACAGGGCTGTGATTACTGAAAGCTTGCAATCCCCCTTTTCATAGTAATATGTGGTTCACACAGAGAGCTTGTACGAGGGAACAGATTTGTTTCCTTAGGGTATAATACTTCTGTCCAGCCGGACAGATTATCATTAAAAGGGACAATATAATAACCACCTGCGACTATAGTTACAAAACCTCTTGGAGTTTCCACTTTAACTGGCTTAGGGTTTATGGTATGTAAAATATTATGCCCAGCACTGGATGGTACATCTCTGCCAGTTTTATACTTAATATTACATTTCTGTATTTCAGCATTAGTATCAATATTTTTGCTGTGAGCTAACCCCATTTTCACAACACAATAATAGCAGCAATAATGGTAATCAAAGTTACTTTAATATTCTTAAGCACAGTTCAGCACATCACAAATGAAAAAGCAGTGAAGCACCAGCAAATAAGCAATAATCATCAAAAAGTAACCACTCAGTCCCAGTGATATTTAAACTAAACTATACTATATGCTTATATAAGGAAATTAAGATACCATTTCTTGTTATAGCAAGACTTGAACTCACGCTATAATTTTCGCTATAACCTGCTCTAGGACTCAAACCCATGCTTAATGGCACGACTCAAACCTGTCCAGTGGAGTTTAACCCCTTATTATTTCCCCTTAACGTCGGCCAGACTTTGGGTTCAGATTCACAGAGGGAAAAGCAGGATAAAAAATTCTCTACTTACCCAGTGTGAATCCCACGCTCTGATACCAGAATTGTTAGGCGTTATCTTATAACCTGGGGTATTACTTGACACTTAGCAGTATTCTACACCTTCCCCTGGAACTAAATGGGTTACCTTTGTGAGATATCTCGGGATCAACAATCAGAGCACTAGCAAGTAAAGTCTAATCACTGTTCTGTTTATTATAAGGCATCACATACTTTTATAGACAATGGTTACAGTATATGGTCTTAAACAATGACGTTATCATAGCCACACCAACTTACACAGTATGCTTGGAACAAAGAAAAATAAGGAATAAAAAGGAATTTTTTTAATGAGTGAGGAGTGTTAGATAAAAGTATACCTGGGCACATCGGCCAACACATAGCAAGGTGATCGAAAAAATTATTGAGATAAAGTGTTCAGCTTATAACATCAACATATTTTTTTATCATAGCATAATAAGCTATGTTAAAATGAACTATAATAAACCATTCTTAAAATGGAGTCTAACCAAATGTAATTGCAAAAATATATGCGAACATGCATTTAAGATTTGTACAAATAATTTTGAATATGTTTCATAAAATATGTATTAACCATCAATTAGTTTAGAAAGATATCAGTTATATTAAGGAAAATATTTCCTGTCCACTGATTCTTTTTTTATTGAGCGTCTCTGTGAAGAAAAAAAAAATGTGTCTACAAGAATTGCAAAAGTTATTAGGTTACATTGTAACATGACAAAGGCATTTTTTTTCTGGAAGTAGAGTGGTTAATCTCAAAACAAAAAAACTTAAACCAAGAGCCTCATCAAGAAAACAGTATGGTTTCAGAACCAACCAGATGTTCTCTCATTTACACCACAAATGTAATCAGCAAATGATGAGTCACACTAGGCCGAATAATAAAGGGAGCTTTTGTAATCACATTATTCATATCTTACAAAGAAACCTCTGCAATATGGTACACTCGTTCAGCAGGATATAATGTACAATCTACAAGACTACACTCTTTTTTAATCAAGGTCTGACATTCAGACTGTTTAATTAATTCTAAAAATAAATAAGTTGGGATAAAAACAATAACGTGAAAAACTTCCAAATATTAATGCTTAATAGCAATTATTTTTAAATACAACTCTAGATTTTTTATTCATGAAAAAACTCTTTAAAATTTAAAATTTGATGTACTAGTATTTATCCACCACAGTCATCAACTCTAATGAACAAAATGTCATATAAAGGAATCCCTGCCTGAACACCTGATTTAAAATTACATATATATATATATATATATATATATATATATATATATATATATATATATATATAATATATATATATATATATATATATATATATATACACACACATATATATATATATATATATATATATACAGTATATACATATATATATATATATATACAGTATATACATGGCCAGGGCAACTTAGGAAGAGACGAGGGGGGAGGAAGAGGAGCAGAAAAAACAAAGAACATAACAACCGAAGAGGGGAGATATCCCCAGCGAGAACAGAGAGGGAGAGGGGGCAATATGAGACAAAGGCAAGGGAACAGAGGGAGGCCACGAAGGAGACCCTATCAGGGCTATTAATCCCGGCTGCATCTAAAGATGAGTTACAGATTATCAATCTTTCCTCATTTAAATTAAAACTAACACATATTGAAGTTCTAAGAAAAGGTTTATCCTTTAGTCCGACTAATAAACTAAATAAGTTCGATTTCATTAAAGATTTACATCTCTTTGCGAGAAAACTAGTGTTACACCACATAATGCACCAATCATCTGAAAATAAGAAAGACGAAGAGGCAATACTTGCCCTCAAATCCCTTTTGGATGACAATGAGTCCACAACTATTTCTGAGAATACAGGAATATTTAGATCTAATTTAAAGACAAAATCCACCTATATGCCTTCTATAGCACAGGTACCTGCTGTCTCCATGTTTGTTAAAGCGGTAGAAAAGGAGATTGAACAGTTACCTTAAGAGAGGATATTGTCTGATAATTTAATTTTAGGTCAAAGAATGGCGTTAAAAGAACTAACCCAAGCAAAAGGGATAGTGTTTAAGCCAGCGGACAAGGGCGGTAACCTAGTTTTGCTGGATGAAACTTTCTATCTAAATGAATCAAAAAGACAACTGTTGGACAAAACTCAGTATGAAAAACTACCAAAAAATCCTTTGTCAAATATGAAATTGAAGTTGTATCATATTTTACAGGGAGCTAAAATGGAAGGTCTCATTTCCCCAGATGAGTTCAAGTTTCTAAATCCGGTGTGTCCAGTGATGCCTACCTTTTATACTATCCCGAAAATTCACAAAAATAAGTCTCACCCACCAGGGAGACCAATAGTATCGGGAATAGGAGGCATCAGTGAACACATCGGACAATATGTAGATTTCTTTTTAAGACCGTTCCTACTATCCCTGCCCTCTTATGTTAAGGACACCCCAGATCTCCTTCGTAAAATTGATGACATATCTGTCTCAACAGACACTATTCTTGTATCACTTGACGTTGAAAGTCTCTATTCCTCTATACCTCATGAGGTTGGGATTGGTGCAAGTGAACACTTTTTGAGATCTAGAGGCTCAGAAAGTAACAATAATACTGACTTTGTCATTAAGCTGTTAAGGTTTATCCTTGAGAACAATGTGTTTGAATTTGATGGCTCAATTTATAGACAGGTCAGGGGGACAGCAATGGGAGCCGTGTGTGCACCCACATACGCGTGTCTACACTTGGGGGCATGGGAGCTGGACATCTTTGAAAAGTTTGGAGAGGTGTTCAGTTCCCATGTATCCCTTTGGCTTAGATATGTGGACGACATCCTTATGTTTTGGGATGGCCCCCTGGCCTGTCTGGTTGAATTTATTGACTCATTAAATATAAATGACCGGAACATTTTGCTGACACATGTATTCAGTGTGAAAGAATTACCTTTCCTGGACATTTGTATCAAAAAAGAAGGAAATAAAATAACCACTGAAAACCATCGGAAGAACACAGCAACAAACAGTTTATTAGAAGCTTCCAGTAGCCACCCGGAATCACTCAAAAGAGGCATTCCCTTTGGACAACTGCTGAGACTGAAGAGAAATTGTTCTTCAAAAACAAAATTTGAGCATCATGCTCAAATTATGTGTGAAAAATTCATTGAAAGAGGGTATTCGAACAAATTAATTAAATTCACCCTTAACAAAGTTCGGAAATTGAATAGAAATGATCTCCTTTATTCAAATAAAGTAAGGGCTACAACAGATAGCAACACAAGATTCATAACTACATTCAATTGCCAATGGCAGACTTTGAGAGACATTTTGTCTCGACACTGGCACTTGCTGTCATTTGATGAAAAAATTGCTGGACAAGTGGGTCAAAGACCCCTTTTGACCGCAAAAAAATCTCCTAACTTAAAAGAGAAGTTGGTTAAAAGCAGATTTGTGAGGTCAGAACCCACAATTAACTGGTTAACTAAATATCAACAAGTAAAAGGCAGTTTCCCATGTGGACATTGTGTGTATTGTCCATACATGCTGAAGTGTAAAACTTTTTCGGCAAATACAAACAATAACTTTGAAATAAGGTGTTTTTCTAATTGTAACACAGTAGGAGTAGTGTATCTCTTACAATGCTCCTGTCCCCTGTTCTATGTTGGAAAAACAAAACGGATGTTCAAGGACAGGGTACAGGAGCATAGAGATGACATACTCTATGAAAGAGATACGAGTGTTGCTAGACATTTCAAAGATGCACACAATAGCAGCACTGTATCTTTAAAATTTGTTGGTATTGATCAAGGACTGACAAGTGGCAGAGGAGGGGACAATAATAAATGTCTTCTAAAAAAAGAAGCCAGGTGGACTTATGTGTTAAAAACAGTGTCCCCTTTTGGCTTAAACGAAAGAATTGAATTTAGGTCTTTCCTGGGTTAAAAACATGAATAACATGACAAATCAACCTAGGTAGTCCTAAAAAGCAATAAAAACTACTTGTAAGATGATTCCTTTTTCATTTCTATCATTCCTTAAAAAGCCCAAGCACAAATATGAAGAAAATAATGTTCATCCAGATTATTTTTAATACCTCAAAACGAGTTATGTAGAGTTATTACATTAGAGGTGTTAAAAATAAAATTAAAATAAATTCATTGAAGGCTCAGCACCACTTGGTCCTTTTAATAGTGTTTAAATTCATTTGTTTAATCTCCTTTTCTTTAGTCTGTTAAACTTTGCGAAAACAAGGTAAATAGCAATGTTTTGTCCTTTGTATACATGCAAGGAAATTTCAATAGTGGTGATGTTAAATGACCTATCCTATTGGCTGGTGTGTATACGCCTTAACCGCTCCTGTAACATTGGCAACAGATTTAAATGAATGGAGAGTTCACCTGTGACTGACAGTCCTGACGAGGCCCTGACGCAAAGCATTGTGGGGCGAAACGCGCGTCGACACAGTCATTTGAAAGTTTTAGCGGCAGTAAGCAAGTACCTGGATTGGTGTTGATCAATAACACTTTGTTTCTGGAAAAAGGTCGGCAGAGGCGAATGAAAGTGGATCTACCCAGTATAAGTCTCAAAGTTCAGTTTACACTAACGAAGGTGTTAAGAAACGGGGCAAGTGATCTGGGTGAGACAGAAGCCGGATGCCAAGTCCTGGCTCACTTCATATGGTATGCTTCAAGTCAGTGCCTAAAGAAACCGAAACCCGGTCTGTGCTGCCTGGAACCTATCCTTACTTGGAAGAGGTTGTATACGTTTTTCTTTATCCTTTATTGCCGCAATTTGGAAATAGCCTGATGTTATTATCAAACACTCATGGTTCATAAGTGCTGACATAGGAGGACGCTTTTACCTCAAATCTGTCAGCTGTTTCTCCAATAACAGTACCTTTTTTGGATGAACTCAGATGTTGCTATTTTGCCAATAAGATATTTTACCATAACCAACACAAGATTTGTGGAACTTTTGCTTTATTTTGGGACATTTTGTTTCAACTCCAATTTGTTTCTTGATGTTATGTTTTGTTTTATTGAATCATTTTTTTGCAACATTGAGATTGTCATTTATGTACCTTGCACTCATGAGTTTAGGTATTGATTCAGGTTTCCACTGCAGTGGCATATTTAGGTTTAGGTTAAACATGTATTAATAAATGCGTTACACGTTAATTGGACCATCTGTGTGTGAGCCTCTGTTTTGATACTTTGTTTCAGCTTGTATCTACATATTAGATTTCGAGAAGTCATTACTGAGTGCTGCAATCCCCTACTTTAAATACAGCATCTCGTATAGCTCTGCTGTGTGCAACATATATTTACTCATATAAATATATTTGAATTTAATAAAATATTTGGGGTCTGCACCAGGACCTGGTTTAACTAACGCTATCCAGGTTTATATTTGTATCAGGCAATCTACCCAAAAGTGGAAATATGGGAGCCTGACTGCTATATTTCTCTCCCTAAACTTTCAATTAATTAATATATATATATATATATATATATATATATACAGTATTTCTTTCATGTAATTGGCAAGAGTCCATGAGCTAGTGACGTATGGGATATACAATCCTACCAGGAGGGGCAAATTTTCCCAAACCTCAAAATGCCTATAAATACCCTCCTCACCACACCCACAATTCAGTTTTACAAACTTTGCCTCCTATGGAGGTGGTGAAGTAAGTTTGTGCTTAGATTTTACGTTGATATGCGCTTCTCGGCATTTTGAAGCTCGATTCCTCTCAGAGTACAGTGAATATCATAGAAATGTGAAGGGAGTATCCCCTATTGAATGCAATGGTTTTCCTCGCGGGAGATCTATTTCATAGGTTCTATGTTATCGGTCGTAGAGATTCATCTCCTACCTCCCTTATTCAGATCAACTATATACTCTCATATTCCATTACCTCTACTGATAACTGTTTCAGTACTGGTTTGGCTATCTGCTATATGTGGATGGGTGTCTTTTGGTAAGTATGTTTTCATTACTTAAGACACTCTCACTACTCATTACTTTATGCATTAATATAAAGTTCTAAATATATGTATTGTACTTTTATTTGCCATGAGTCCGGTTTATCTATATTTCCTTTTGCAGACTATTAATTTCATATTTGGGGAAAAAACATATTTAGGAAAATGTTTTTCTTACCTAGGTTCGCAAGGGTACAAAATGGAAAAGTTTAATGCGTCATTTTTGGCGCAATCATTTTTTGGCTTGAAGGTACATCCGATGACGCAAATTCGTCATTTCTGGCGTCATAGTTGACACCAAGTTCCTTGCACAAGGTTGCATCTTCAACCGAGAGTGTGTCATTTCCGGATGTTGTTAGCGGCAACAAATTTTAAGTTTGCGTTGTGCGTCATACTTGGCGCCAAACAATTTAATTATTTAAAGCCCTATTCCTAGATGCCTCTTGCCTTTTTTTCAAAGTCAGAGGGCTATGCTGTTTGCATTTTTTCCCATTCCTTAAACTGCCATATAAGGAAATTGATCATTTTGCTTTATATGTTGTTTTTTTCTATTACATTTGCAAGATGTCTCAATCTGATCCTGTCTCAGAAATTACTGTTGGAACCCTGCTGCCTGATAACAGTTCTACCAAAGCTGTGCATTTGTTGTAAATGTGTGGAGATATATATATATATCTCCAGCTGTGGTATGTAATAGTTGTCATGATAAGCTTTTAGATGCAGAAAATGTGTCCATCAATAATAGTACAATGCCTGTTGTTCCTTCAACATCTAATGTACATGATATACCTGTGAATATAAAAGATTTTATTGCTGATGCGATTCAGAAGGCTTTGTCTGCCATCCCGCCTTCTAATAAATGTAAAAGGTCTTTTAAAACTTCTCATAAAGTTGATGAAATTTCAAATGACCGACAACATACTGAATTATCTTCCTCTGATGAGGATCTATCTGATTTAGAAGATCCTTCCTCAGATGTTGGCACTGACAAATCTACTTATTTATTTAAAATGGAGTATATTAATTCCTTGTTAAAAGAGGTGTTGATTACATTGGATATTGAGGAAACTAGTCCTCTTGATATTAAAACTAGTAAACGTTTTAATTCTGTTTATAAACCTCCTGTGGTTACTCCAGAGGTTTTTCCAGTTCCTGATGCTATTTCTTATATGATTTCTAAGGAATGGAATAGGCCTGGTACTACTTTTATTCCTTTTTCAAGGTTTAAAAAATCATATCCCAAAGTTGATGGGCTATTTCTACTCTTGCTAAACGTACTACTATTCTTATGGAAGATAGTACTTCTTTTAAAGACCCTTTAGATAGGAAACTTGAATCTTATCTAAGGAAAGCTTATGTATATTCTGGATTTCTTCTCAGGCCTGCCATTTCTATGGCTGATTTTGTAGCTGCATCAACTTTTTGGTTGGAAAGCTTAGCGCAACAGGAAATAGATCCTGATTTGTCTAGCATTGTTTGCTTGCTTCAACATGCTAATCATTTTATCTGTGATGCCATTCTTGATATCATATAAATTGATGTTAAATCTATGTCTTTAGCTATTTTAGCTAGAAGAGCTTTGTAGCTCAAATATTGGAATGCTGACATGGTATCTAAGTCTAGATTACTATCTCTTTCTTTCCAAGGTAATACATTATTTGGTTCTCAGTTGGATTCGATTATTTCAACTGTCATTGGGGGAAAGGAGTTTTTTTTGCCTCAGGATAAAAGACCTAAGGGTAAATCTAAAGCTTCTAACCATTTTCGTTCCTTTCGACAAAATAAGGAACAGAAACCTAATCCTTCCCCCAAAGAATCTGGTTCTAATTGGAAACCTTCTTCAAGTTGGAGTAAATCCAAAACATTTAAGAAACCAAAGCTAGCCTCCAAGTCTGCATGAAGGCGTGGCCCTCCTTCCAGCTCGAGTGATAGGGGGCAGATTAAGATTCTTCCAAAACATTTGGGCAGATTCTGCCAAAATCAATGGATTCAGAGTATTGTCTCTCAAGGGTACTGAATAGGATTCAGAGTAAGACCTCCTGTGAGAAGATTGTTTCCCTAACGCATCCCAGCAAATCCAGTAAAGGCTCAAGCTTTAATGAGGTGTGTTTAAGACCTGGAGTTTTCAGGCGTAATCATACCAGTTCCGTTTCAGGAACAGGGTCTGGGGTTTTATTCAAATATATTCATTGTCCCAAAGAAAGAAAATTCATTCAAGCCAGTTCTGGATCTGAAAATTTTGAATCGTTATGTAAGAGTACCAACTTACAAAATGGTGACTATAAAGACTATTCTGCCTTTTTTTCAGCAAGGGCATTATATGTCAACTATAGACTTACAAGATGCATATGTTCATATTCCGATTCATCCAGACCACTATCAGTTTCTGATATTCTCTTTTCTAGACAAGCATTACCAATTTGTCACTCTTCCATTTGGCCTAGCGACAGCTTCAAGAATCTTTTCAAAGGTTCTCGGTGCCCTACTCTCTGTAATCAGAGAACAGGGTAATGCGGTCTTTCCTTATTTGGATGATATCTTGGTACTAGCTCAGTATTTACATTCTGTAGTATCTCACACAAATCAACTAGTGTTGTTTCTTCAAAGACATGGTTGGAGCATCAATTTACCAAAAAGTTCTTTGATTCCTCAGACAAGGATCACCTTTTTAGGTTTCCAGATAGATTCAGTGTCCATGACTCTGTCTATAACAGACAAGAGATGATTAAAATTAGTTTACGATAGTCGGAATCTTCAGTCTCTATCATTCCCTTCAGTAGCTATGTGCAAGGAAGTTTTAGGTCTCATGACTGCAGCATCGGACGCGATCCCCTTTGCTCGTTTTTATATGAGACCTCTCCAGCTTTGTATGCTGAACCAATGGTGCAGGGATTATACAAAAATATCACAATTAATATCCTTAAATTCAAATGTTAAACTCTCTCTGACTTGGTGGTTAGATCACCATCATATAGTTCGAGGGGCCTCTTTTGTTTGTCCAACCTGGACTGTGATCACAACAGATTCAAGCCTTTAAGGTTGGGGAATCCCAACTGTGGCATATGTCAATCATCAGGGTGGGACTCACAGTCCCCAAGCTATGAAAAAAGTATCTCGGATACTTGCTTGGGTGGAATCCAGCTCCTGTCTAGTTTCTGTGGTTCATATCCCAGGTATAGACAATTGGGAAGTGGATTATCTCAGCCGTCAGACTTTACATCCGGGGGAGTGGTTGCTCCATCCAGATGTGTTTTCTCAGATTGTTCAGATGTGGGGTCTTCCAGAAATATATCTGATGGTTTCTCATCTAAACAAAAAACTTCCCAGGTACCTGTCCAGGTCCAGGGATCCTTAGGCAGAGGCAGTGGATGCATTAGCATTTCCTTGGTGTTACCAACCTGCTTATATCTTCCTGCCTCTAGTTCTCCTTCCAAGAGGGATTTCCAAGGTCCTCATGGAACATTCGTTTGTGTTGCTGGTAGCTCCAGCATGGCCTCACAGGTTTTGGAATGCAGATCTTGTTCGTATGTCCAGTTGCCAACCTTGGCCACTTCCATTAAGGCCAAACCTTCTGTCTCAAGGTCCATTTTTCCATCAGGATCTCAAATCATTAAATTTGAAGGTATGGAAATTGAACGCCAAGTGCTTAGTCATAGAGGTTTCTCTGACTCAGTGATTAATACTATGTTACAGGCTCGTAAATCTGTTTCTAGGAAGATTTATTATCGACTTTGGAAGACATATTTCATGGTGTTCTTCTCATAAATTCTCCTGGCATTCTTTTAGAATTCCTAAAATTTTACAGTTTCTTCAGGATGGTTTGGATAAAGGTTTGTCTGCAAGCTCCTTGAAGGGACAAATCTCTGCTCGTTCTGTTTTATTTCACAGAAAGATTGCTAAGCTTCCTGATATTCACTGTTTTGTGCAGGCTTTGGTCCGTATCAAGCCTGTCGTTAAATCAATCTCTTCTTCTTGGAGTCTTAATTTGGTTTTGAAGGCTTTACAGGCTCCTTTGTTTGAGCCTATGCATTATTTGGACATTAAACTTCTTTCTTGGAAAGTGTTGTTCCTTTTGGCCATATCTTCTGCTAGAAGAGTTTCTGAATTATCTTCTCTTTCCTGTGAATCTCATTTTTTGATTTTCGATCAGGATAAGGCAGTTTTCATTTAAATTTCTACCTAAGGTTGTGAATTCTAACAACATTAATAGAGAAATGGTTGTTCCTTCTTTGTGTTCTAATCCTAAGAATTCTTTGGGGAGATCCTTACATTCTTTGGATGTTGTAAGAGCTTTGAAATATTATGTTGAAGCTACTAAAGATTTCAGGAAGACTTCTAGTCTATTTGTTGTCTTTTCTGGTCCTAGGAAAGGCCAGTAAGCTTCTGCCATTTCCTTGGCATCCTGGGTAAAGTTTTTGATTCATCAGACTTATTCGGAGTCGGGTCAGGCCCCGCCTCAGATAATTAAGCTCATTCTACTAGATCTCCACTTCATGGGCGTTTAAGAATGATGCTTCAGTTGATCAGATTTGCAAAGCAGCAACTTGGTCTTCTTTGCATACATTTACTAAATTCTACCGTTTTGATGTATTTGCTTCCGTGGAAGCAGTTTTTGGTAGAAATGTTCTTCAGGCAGCTGTTTCAGTTTGATTCCTCTGCTTATGTTTAAGTTTTTTCTTTTTTCATTATGAGAATAAACTTATATTTTGGGTTGTGGATTATTATTTTTTCAGCGGAAAATGGCTGTTATTATTTTATCCCTCCCTCTCTAGTGACTCTTCTGTGGAGTTCCACATCTTGGGTATTGCTATCCCATACGTTACTAGCTCATGGACTCTTGCCAATTACATGAAAGAAAACATAATTTATGTAAGAACTTAACTGATAAATTCATTTATTTCCTATTGACAAGAGTCCATGAGACCCACCCTTTTTTTCGTAGTTATGATTTTTTGTATAAAGCACAATTATTTCCAAATTCCTTTGTTGATGCTTTTTACTCCTTTCTTTATCACCCCACTACTTGGCTATTCATTAAACTAAATTGTGGGTGTGGTGAGGGGTGTATTTATAGGCATTTTGAGGTTTGGGAAACTTTGCCCCTCCTGGTAGGATTGTAAATCCCATATGTCACTAGCTCATGGAATCTTGCCAATGCCAATATGAAAGAAATGAATGTTCTTACATAAATTATGTTATATATATATATTTATACATACATACATACATACATTTACATACATATTATTTACCAGCAATTACATTGCAAAAGGCTGCTGATGAGCCCTTTTTAACAATTATGATCAGTCATTATGCACTTTTTGTCTGCACCAAAACACATTATTGAATTGTCGAGAAACTGACATATAGTTAAAGGGACAGTAAACCTTAAAATTAATGTGATATAATTCTGCACATAGTGTAGAATTATATAACATTATATTAGCCAAACTTTCTAACACATAATATAATATTCCCTTTTCATTTTTAACAAAAAACGATGTTTTACAGACCCGCTCCTGTCTGTAAGCGAGCTGCAGGAGCGAGCTGCACTTAATCTTATGGAGCGGTCAGGCCGGGCTGTGACTATACAGCTGGCCCGATGCGCTGTGTAAAAAAAAGCAGACCCGCTCAGCAGAGCGCAGAGAGCGGGTATGTAAAACAGAGTTTTTTTGTTAAAAATGAAAAGGGAATATTATGTGTTAGAAAGTTTGGCTAATATAATGTTATATAATTCTGCACTATTTTAAGGTTTACTGACCCTTTAAAAGAGTCCTGTTACAGTTTACAAATGTTTCTGGGACCATTATGACTTACAGTATTTGATTCAACATCTCAAAGGATTTCATGAAGCCCTAAAGTGCCTTTTTAGACTTATTAGTAAATGACCCAATACATTTTTTAATGAATTATTGGTTTTAAGCATTTGCAAAACACTGGCCTAGATTTAGATTTGGGCGGTAGCCGTCAAAACCAGCGTTAGAGGCTCCTAACGCTGGTTTTTACCGCCCTCTGGTATTTGGAGTCAGTCATTAAAGGGTCTAACGCTCACTTTGCAGCCGCGACTTTTCCATACCGCAGATCCCCCTACGCCATTTGCGTATCCTATCTTTTCAATGGGATCTTTCTAACTCCGGTATTTAGAGTCGTGGCTGAAGTGAGCGTTAGAAATCTAACGACAAAACTCTAGCCGCAGAAAAAAGTCAGTAGTTAAGAGCTTTATGGGCTAACGCCGGTTTATAAAGCTCTTAACTACTGTGCTCTAAAGTACACTAACACCCATAAACTACCTATGTACCCCTAAACTGAGGCCCCCCCCACATCGCCGCCACTCAATAAAAATTTTTTAACCCCTAATCTTCCGCTCCGTACACTGCCGCCAACTAGTTATCCCTATGTACCCCTAATCTGCTGCCCCTAACACCGCCGACCCCTATATTATATTTATTAACCCCTAATCTGCCCCCCACAACGTCGCCTCCACCTGCCTACACTTATTAACCCCTAATCTGCCGAGCGGACCGCACCGCTATTATAATAAAGTTATTAACCCCTAATCTGCCTCACTCCTGCCTCAATAACCCTATAATAAATAGTATTAACCCCTAATCTGCCCTCCCTAACATCGCCGACACCTAACTTCAAGTATTAACCCCTAATCTGTCGATCGGAGCTCACCGCTACTCTAATAAATTTTTTAACCCCTAAAGCTAATTTTAACCCTAACCCTAACACCCCCCTAAGTTATATATAATTTTATTCTAACAAAATAAATTAACTCTTATTAAATAAATTATTCCTATTTAAATCTAAATACTTACCTGTAAAATAAACCCTAATATAGCTACAATATAAATTATAATTATATTATAGCATTTTAGGATTAATATTTATTTTACAGGCAACTTTGTATTTATTTTAACCAGGTACAATAGCTATTAAATAGTTAAGAACTATTTAATAGCTAAAATAGTTAAAATAATTACAAAATTACCTGTAAAATAAATCCTAACCTAAGTTACAATTAAACCTAACACTACACTATCAATAAATTAATTAAATACAATATCTACAAATAAATACAATGAAATAAACTAACTAAAGTACAAAAAATAAAAAAGAACTAAGTTACAAAAAATAAAAAAATATTTACAAACATTAGAAAAATATTACAACAATTTTAAACTAATTACACCTACTCTAAGCCCCCTAATAAAATAACAAAGCCCCCCAAAATAAAAAAATGCCCTACCCTATTCTAAATTAAAAAAGTTCAAAGCTCTTTTACCTTACCAGCCCTGAACAGGGCCCTTTGCGGGGCATGCCCCAAAGAATTCAGCTCTTTTGCCTGTAAAAAAAACACATACAATACCCCCCCCAACATTACAACCCACCATCCATATACCCCTAATCTAACCCAAACCCCCCTTAAATAAACCTAACACTAAGCCCCTGAAGATCTTCCTACCTTATCTTCACCATACCAGGTTCACCGATCGGTCCTCGGAAGTGTTGATCCAAGCCCAAGCGGGGGGCTGAAGAGTGACGTCCATCCTCGGGCTGAAGTCTGGATCCAAGCGGCGGCTGAAGAACTCCATCATCGGGCTGAAGTCGGAAGTCCATCATCGGGATGAAGTCTTCTATCAAGCCGCATCTTCAATCTGCTTTCTTCTGGAGCGGAGCGGAGCCATCTTCTTCCAAGCCGACGCGGAACATCCTCTTCAACCGACGCCTACTCGCTGAATGACAGTTCCTTTAAATGACGTCATCCAAGATGGCGTCCCTCGAATTCCGATTGGCTGATAGGATTCTATCAGCCAATCGGAATTAAGGTAGGAATATTCTGATTGGCTGATGGAATCAGCCAATCATAATCAAGTTCAATCCGATTGGCTGTTCCAATCAGCCAATCAGATTGAGCTCGCATTCTATTGGCTGTTCCGATCAGCCAATAGAATGCGAGCTCAATCTGATTGGCTGATTGGATCAGCCAATCGGATTGAACTTGATTCTGATTGGCTGATTCCCTCAGCCAATTAGAATATTCCTACCTTAATTCCGATTGTCTGATAGAATCCTATCAGCCAATCGGAATTCGAGGGATGCCATCTTGGATGACATCAATTAAAGGAACCGTCATTCAGCGAGTAGGCGTCGGTTGAAGAGGATGTTCCGCGTCGGCTTGGAAGAAGATGGCTCCGCTCCGCTCCAGAAGAAAGAAGATTGAAGATGCGGCTTGATAGAAGACTTCATCCCGATGATGGACTTCCGACTTCAGCCCGATGATGGAGTTCTTCAGCCGTCGCTTGGATCCAGACTTCAGCCCGAGGATGGACGTCACTCTTCAGCACCCCGCTTGGGCTTGGATCAACACTTCCAAGGACCGATCGGTGAATCTGGTATGGTGAAGATAAGGTAGGAAGATATTCAGGGGCTTAGTGTTAGGTTTATTTAAGGGGGTTTGAGTTAGATTAGGGGTATGTGGGTGGTGGGTTGTAATGTTGGGGGGGGGTATTGTATGTGTTTTTTTTACAGGCAAAAGAGCTGAATTCTTTGGGGCATGCACCGCAAAGGGCCCTGTTCAGGGCTGGTAAGGTAAAAGAGCTTTGAATTTTTTTAATTTAGAATAGGGTAGGGCATTTTTTTATTTTGAGGGGCTTTGTTATTTTATTAGGGGGCTTAGAGTAGGTGTAATTAGTTTAAAATTGTTGTAATATTTTTCTAATGTTTGTAATTTTTTTTTATTTTTTGTAACTTAGTTCTTTTTTATTTTTTGTACTTTAGTTAGTTTATTTCATTGTATTTATTTGTAGATATTGTATTTAATTAATTTATTGATAGTGTAGTGTTAGGTTTAATTGTAGATAATTGTAGGTATTTTATTTAATTAATTTATTGATAGTGTAGTGTTAGGTTTAATTGTAACTTAGGTTAGGATTTATTTTACAGGTAATTTTGTAATTATTTTAACTATTTTAGCTATTAAATAGTTCTTAACTATTTAATAGCTATTGTACCTGGTTAAAATAAATACAAAGTTGCCTGTAAAATAAATATAAATCCTAAAATAGCTATAATATAATTATAATTTATATTGTAGCTATATTAGGATTTATTTTACAGGTAAGTATTTAGCTTTAAATAGGAATAATTTATTTAATAAGAGTTAATTAATTTCATAGATTTAAATTATATTTAACTTAGGGGGGTGTTAGTGTTAGGGTTAGACTTAGTTTTAGGGGTTAATACATTTATTAGAATAGCGGTGAGCTCCAGTCGGCAGATTAGGGGTTAATGTTTGAAGTTAGGTGTCGGCGATGTTAGGGAGGGCAGATTAGGGGTTAATACTATTTATTATAGGGTTAGTGAGGCGGATTAGGGGTTAATAACTTTATTATAATAGCGGTGCGGTCTGCTCGGCAGATTAGGGGTTAATAAGTGTAGGCAGGTGGAGGCGACGTTGTGGGGGGCAGATTAGGGGTTAATAAATATAATATAGGGGTCGGTGGTGTTAGGGGCAGCAGATTATGGGTACATAGGGATAATGTAAGTAGCGGCGGTTTACGGAGCGGCAGATTAGGGGTTAATAATAATATGCAGGGGTCAGCGATAGCGGGGGCGGCAGAATAGGGGTTAATAAGTGTAAGGTTAGGGGTGTTTAGACTCGGGGTACATGTTAGAGTGTTAGGTGCAGACGTAGGAAGTGTTTCCCCATAGCAAACAATGGGGCTGCGTTAGGAGCTGAACGCGGCTTTTTTGCAGGTGTTAGGTTTTTTTTCAGCTCAAACAGCCCCATTGTTTTCTATGGGGGAATCGTGCACGAGCACGTTTTTGAAGCTGGCCGCGTCCGTAAGCACCGCTGGTATCGAGAGTTAAAGTTGCGTTAAATATGCTCTACGCTCCTTTTTTTGGAGCCTAACGCAGCCATTCTGTGAACTCTCAATACCAGCGGTATTTAAAAGGTGCGGCCAGAAAAAAGCATGCATAGCTAACGCACCCCTTTGGCCGCAGAACTCTAAATCTAGGTGACTGAAATTAATCAACTTCATATTGGTTGAAGTAAGGAAACAATAGCCAAGATTCATTTTGGCTCACTTCACCTATATCTTATAGCCCATCACCAATAGGATTTCTTGCAAATAACATATTTTCTTGTATTAAGTGGCCCAAAACATGAAATTCCACATAGCAAATTAGAACTGCTAAATATGCCAGAAAATAAAAATCATCACTGCAACTTCTCGAAAACACATTTGCCAAAAGTCTCTAGTTAGTAAATAGTTAAAGGGACAGTATACTCCAGAATTTTTATTTTTTAAAAAGATAGATATTCCCTTTATTACCAGTTCCCCAGTTTTGCATAATCAACACTGTTATAATAATATAATGTTTACCACTGTAATTACCTTGTATCTAAGCCTCTGCAGACTGCCCCCTTTTTTAATTTCTTTTGACAGACATGCATTTTAGATAATCAGTGCTGACTCATAAATAACACCAAAGGAGTGAGCACAATGTTATCTATATTGCACACATGAACTAGCACTGCCTAGCTGTGGAAAAACTGTAAAAATGCACTGAGATAAGAGGCGATATTCAAAGGCTTAGAGATTAGCATATCAGCCTACCTAAGTTTAGCTTTGAAAAAAGAATACCAAGAGAACAAACATATGTCTATAGTTTTGGAACACAACAGGTTAATTATACACATGTGACTTTGTACATTGTACAAAGGGATCAATCAATACACCTATAATGTAACTGCTTAACCAAGGAAATAACCATTTGTATTTTATTTTGAACTATCCGTTCTGATATTGAGAAATTAAAAATGGAAAACTCGTTTTCATTTCTTTGTTGGCTTAAACTTTTTTCTGGCTGAGAAGTTTAAATGGCAGAAGCAATTTGGCATTCTGATCACTCAAAAATGATGCTGACATTATCAGACAAATTTCAAAGCTTATTATTGTCTGAAAATATTGTGATTCACCCCTAAATGCTTAAAAATATTCAAACTTTATAATTTTGTTAGCAACATTTTAATTGCTACACAGGCCAAGGACATACCCCTTGAAAAACAATCTTATCTTTCTCTTCTTATAAGGTCCGATATAAATGAGGTACTGCACTGGTCAAAAAACACTGTGCAGAATTTAGACGTGCAGTCTGATGCATGAACTTCCAATTCTTAGTTATAAACCCTCCCTACTCTTGCCAACTGTAAATTATATCCCTAACTGAGCACAAAGGACTTACTGGTAAATTTAAGCAGAGAAATAAAAAAAAACATTAAAATTGATATTATAAATTTACTCAAATGTGTATTCTAATAAAAATAATAAAGCTTTGCAATATTTTCCATTTATATTAAATTACGTACTAAAATTGTGTTTTTTTCCACTGCCCTCATAGGGCTCCATGTACGAAGCAGCGAAAGCTGCTCAGGAGCCTTTGCGGGGCAGGTTCGCATATGCGAGCCTGCTTCCCGCAATGTAAGAAGCAGCTGTCATTAGACCGCTGCTTCCTACACCCTACGCCACCTCTTAGGTGGCGAAGCAAATTCACAGAGAGCTCGCTCGCTCTCGGTGATTGACAGCCCCTTCAGTCGCGTGATTGGTCGCGCGACTGAAGGGGCGGGCATTACACACTCCGCTGAGTGTGTAATGATACATACGGGCAAGCGGATCAATAGATCCGCTGCCCATGTGTAGCGGAGGCGGGCGGACAGCTTCGCGAGTTAAGAAGCTGTCCGCCCGCCTCTTAGTACATGGAGCCCACAGTGTACATAATGCAGATTTCAGAAAAAGAAACTAACTGATGTTCAATTAGCTACAGCAAAGATGATAAGATAAATATAATCAAGAATTGTTTCATGATGTTTATCCCTGGACTTAAAGGAATAATAATTATGCTAGCAAAATGACAGTTTTAATGCTTTTAATACATGTAATACTTGATCCTTGATAATAATTTTGTTACTATTAATAGCTCCCTTCATCAATCCTGGCAGAGAACAGAGAAAGCAAAATGTTACCTGGAATTAGGAGCTTCTCAAAACTGCAGGATGAAGATAATTACCAGGAGCATAGGCTGAGGTACTTGGAAAGTAGAAGAGCCAAGGTCAAAGTCCAATCCAAATTCAAAGACAGGTATCAGTCCGATCTTGCAAAGTACCAAAGGAGGAATAAGAGCCATGGTCAAAGTCCAATCCAAATTCAACGCCAGGTGGTAAGGTCAAAGATAAAGTGCTCCCATTAGTTAAACAGAATACTATACTCGGGCAAGAAGGATAAAGAAGCGCCAATATTTAAAGCCAAAAAACCTGCACCAGAATTAATCCTAACCTTGACTACAAACCTGCTTGTGATTTGCTGTGTCTATTCTCATTAAGATCATTAACCAAAACCAATGTACAAGAAGGCAGCAGCTGTACTCATCCAAATGTGTTAGGGTGCAGAGTTTGATTTATGTACTATTGAAGAGCAGCTAGCTTTAGGGTGCAGAGGATCTATTGTCCTTTTACTGGGTAGGAGATACATTTAATTTTGACTGAGAATAGTTTATTGCAATGCCCTGAAACACAGTTAGGAGATGTTTTGTGCTTGTGAGGTTCCAGCATTCATTATAAAACTCTAAAAGATTTTCTCCATTGAACTGGTTTGGAATCACTTCAATATATAAAATGAAAATAATTTGCACTATGAATTTAATTTTAAATCCCCTTTTTTTTTACTATACTATTGAAAAAGCACTTTATTCTGGCACTGTAACCTTTATGAGACATAACATAGTAAACCAACTTTTTCAGTAGCTATTTGCTAGAACTAACAATCTTAACAATATTGTTTCACAGGATAATAATCTATTCCAGTTAAAAATTGTATCACAAACTTTACTACAAAATCCTTATGGACTTTAACCTAAAACTATTTCCCATCCCTTTATTTTTTCTGTGATTTACCCACTTTAATTTTTTTCAGCAGAAAAGGTAGTTTTAGAAAAAAAGTTTTTAGAAAAAAAAACACATATGGGAAAGTCACCATGTATTATATACAGTATATATATATATATATATATATATATATATATATATATATATATATTGTTGTTGTTGTCAATTTTGGTGGCATACATAGTAAATAGCAGCAAGAAAGTCATTCGGCTAGATTACGAGTTGTGCGTTAGGCTGAAAAAGCAGCGTTAACAGGTCCTAACGCTGCTTTTTCACTAACGCTGCTATTACGAGTCTTGCAGGTATAGGGGCACCGCACACTTTTTTGGCCTTACTGCAAAACGACTTACGTAAACTTCGTAAAGTCTTTTTTTCTATGGGACTTCCATAGCTCCAGTATTACGAGTCTGTCCTGGGAGGCCAAAAAGTGAGCGGTACATTCTCTTCCTCCAAGATCCCTACGCATTTTAAAGTCAGTAGTTAAGAGTTTTATGGTACAACGCCGTAACATAAAACTCATAACTAAAGTGCTAAAAAGTACACTAACACACATAAACTACCTATTAACCCCTAAACCGAGGCCCTCCCACATCGCAAACACTAAAATAACATTTTTAACCCCTAATCTGCTGCTCCGGACATCGCCACCACTAGAATAAACATATTAACCTCAAAACCGCCGCACTCCCACCTCGCAAACACTATTATTAACCCCTAATCTTCTGCTACTAACATCGCCACCGCCTAGATTATACTTATTAACCCCTAATCTGCCGCCCCCAATGTCGCCGCCACTATTCTAAATTTATTAACCCCTAAACCTAAATCTAAACCTAACCCTAACACCCCCTAACTTAAATATAATTTAAATAAATCTAAATAAAATTACTATCATTAACTAAATTATTTCTAAAAAAAAAAAGTGGGGGGGGGACACTACATGCACAATTTATATTTTTGCACATATATTTAGTACTAGTAATTTTCACGTTTGGGCAATAATTGTGACACATTTATGGATACATTTCTGACACAAACAAAGAATAGATCTCCAGCAATGACAGCCAGGAATAGGGATAAGAAAAGTAAAGGAAGTAATGAAGCTATGGTTGAAGCAAACAATGAGAGTTTCAATTCAGATAGATACTCAGACATTGATCAAAAATATATCAGAGATCTTTATTCCTCAATTATATCAGATTAACAGCAGAAATTTTCAGGATTAGCAATTGAAGTTTAGGCAACTTGCCAAAAGACTGACTGAAGTGGAAACAAAGGATCTCTGATATAGAAGACAGCAATATCATAAATGAGACTAAAATAACCAAAATGGAACAAAATATAATGGGACTTACAGTATAAAGCTGATGATTTAGAAAATAGAGCTAGATGTAATAATCTTAAAATAATAGGTTTATCCGAAAAAACACAGTATAGGGACTTAAACAAATTCATATCCACTATTCTACCTGAGATGTTAGAAATCCTGGACAATGAGAAACCTCTTATAATTGAGAGAAGTCATAGGATAGGACCAATAAGAGAGGATAGGAGCAGTGATAGACCTAAGACCTATAATTGCATAGATTTCTTAATTTCCAAGACAAACTAAAGATGCTTCATTACTATAGGGAAAGGTAAAGAAATTATTATTGAAGATAAAAAAATTCTCATTTTATCAAGATTATTTCTATAGAACTCCTCTAATAAGCGAAGAGAGATGGTACCGGATATGCACCAATTAATAAAAAGAGGGTTGACTACGCTAATCTAATATATCCTGCTAGGATACGTGTACAAGGGACAGAGGGGACTAAATGTTAGAAAACATCAAAGAAGCTGTATTGTATATGAAGGGGCTGAATGTAAAATATTGTATGCTTAGAACTTAGAACTTTGATGTCAGTATTAGTTAAGGGAAAATCTGTTTTTCTTTTTTTCCTTTCGGGATGTTTCTGCTAGTCTCTGTATTGGGTATAACTTTTCATTTTAATTTTCCCTTTCCTGTATTTTTTTCTCTTTTTTTTTAGGAAATAAGATAAAATATTCCAGGTCAAATTAAATTTACCTCATGGAACGTGGGGGGAATTACCTCCCCAATAAAAAGGAAAGCAATACTTAAACAAGTTAAAACAATAGGGGCAGATATTGCACTAATTCAGGAAACCCACTTAAAAAAAGAGGAATTGGAAAAATTTAAAACTAACTGGGTGGGTACGGATGTTTGGAACCCCATGTAAAAGTAGAAAGAAGAGAAAAGTAGCTATCCTTATAAAGAAAAACCTAGATTATAAAATGAAGGCCTGTTTTTTAGATCCAAATGAGAGATACATGCTTTTAAATTTAGAATTAGAAGGGAAAAAAATTTCAATTTGTAATATATATGGTCCGAATGAACACTCCCGTTAAATTTTGGTTAGAATCTGCAAGTGCATATACTGACGGAGATAGAGGGAACACTTATATTGGGTGGAGATTTTAATGTGGTATGTCAAGTACCAATAGATAGATTTAGATCAGGGACAACCTCCAAGAAGAGTAAGAGAGATAATCTTGAATCTAAACTTCTTAAAAAATGTATTCATAATTTAAATATAAAAGATATATGGAGGGAAAATAATCCAGTGAGTAAAGATTATACTTGTGTTTCAAAGACGCATAAAACCTTCTCTAGGTTAGATATGTTTCTGATCTCAGAAAAATTATTTGGTATCGAGGTAGAAGCTACAATAAGATAGATAACACTATCTGATCATGCCCCGATCACATTAAATTTGAAGATAAATATGTATAACTCCCAAATAAAAAAGATTTCGTTTCCCGACATATTTAGTGGAAGATGCTAAATTTAAAGCATATTTAGTTGAAAAATGGCAAGACTATGCATTAAATAATCATGAATATTCTAATAGATTTGAATTTTTTTGGGAGGCATCTAAAACTAATGAGGGGCAAAATTATAGCATATATAAGATAAAGAAAAAACAAAGAAAAAGAGAGAAGGAAGTCATAAGAAGACTCACACTAGCATATAACAGAGTTTTAAGTGAACCTTCCAAATATAATTGGAAGAAATATGATGAAGCTAAAGAAGCTAGAGATTTATAGTTATTCAATGATATTACACAACAAGAGATTAGAGCTAGCTCAAAATATTTCAGGTTTGGAAACATTCTTGCGAAGTTAGCCAATAAATCAAGAGGACATAATTTTATTGGTACCTTGAACAAAGATGGATTAATTCTGAATAAAACAGAGGATATTATGAAAGCGTTGGAAGAATATTATCAAAATATATATAGTGCTGAAAAACCAAATCTTCTTAATAAAGAAACATTTTGGTCAAAATTAAAACTCCCCACTGTAGACATAGATAAAATGAATAAAATTATAGAACCCTCTTACTCATTTACTGTACCCACACATATTATATACCGTTTTTCTCGCCATTAAATGGACTTTCTAGAGATACCATTATTTTCATCATATCTTATAATTTACTATAAAAAAATTATAAAATATAAGGAAAAAATGGAAAAAAACACTCTTTCTAACTTTGACCCCCAAAATCTGTTAGAAATCTACAACCACCAAAAAACATGTATGCTAAATAGTTTCTAAATTTTGTCCTGAGTTTAGAAATACCCAATGTTCACATGTTCTTTGCTTTTTTTGTAAGTTATAGGGCAATAAATACAAGTAGCACTTTGCTATTTCCAAACCACTTTTTTTCAAAATTAGCGCTAGTTACATTGGGACACTGATATTTTTCAGGAATCCCTGAATATCCCTTGACATCCCAAAGTATTGATCTAGGCCCATTTTGGTATATTTCATGCCACCCTTTCACAGTCAAATGAGATCAAATAAAAAAAATTGTTCACTTTTTCACAAATTTTTTCACAAACTTTAGGTTTCTCACTGAAATTATTTACAAACAGCTTGTGCAATTATGGCATAAATGGTTGTAAACACTTCTCTGGGATCCCCTTTGTTCATAAATAGCAGACATATATGACTTTGGCGTTGCTTTTTGGTAATTAGAAGGCTGCTAAATACCGCTGCGCACCACAGGTGTATTATTCCCAGCAGTGAAGGGGTTAATTATTGAGCATGTAGGGAGCTTCTAGGGTTAATTTTAGCTTTAGTGTAGTGTAGTAGACAACCCCAAGTATTGATCTAGGCCCATCTTGGTATATTTCATGCCACCATTTCACCGCCAAATGCGATCAAATGAAAAAAAAAACGGATTTTTTTTCACAATTTTAGGTTTCTCACTGAAATTATTTACAAACAGCTTGTGCAATTATGGCACAAATGGTTGTAAAAGCTTCTCTGGGATCCCCTTTGTTCAGAAATAGCAGACATATATGGCTTTGGCGTTGCTTATTGGTTATTAGAAGGCCGCTAAATGCAGCTGTGCACCACACGTGTATTATACCCAGCAGTGAAGGGGTTAATTATGGAGCTTGTAGGGAGCTTGCAGGGTTAATTTTAGCTTTAATGTAGAGATAAGCCTCCCACCTGACATATCACACCCTCTGATCCCTCCCAAATAGCTCTCTTCCCTCCCCCACCCCACAATTGTCCCCGCCATCTTAAGTACTGGCAGAAAGTCTGCCAGTACTAAAATAAAAGGTATTTCCAAAAAAAAATTATAATTTTTTTGGCATATTTAAATATTACATGTTTAGATCCCCCCTTAGCCCCAACCTCCCTGATCCCCCCTCACCCAGTTTACAATAAAATATATTTTTTATTATTTTTTTTATAATTTTTCTGTAGTGTAGCTTGCCCCCCACCTCCCTTCCACCGAGATCCCTTAGATCACTTTTATTTTTATTTTATTTTTCCCACTTTGTGTTCAAATATTTTCTGCAGTGTAGCGGTTCCCACCCGCTCCCTACCCATGCACGGCTCCTGTGCGCGCCCTGTGCACATGCGCGCTCCTGTGCGTGCGCTCCCATGATCCTGCCCCCCTCCACATCACACGGCCCATCAATGGCCGCCCACCCGCCTCCCAGACTGGCTCCCACCCACCAACGATACCGGCCATCGATGTCCGGTGCAGAGAGGGTCACAGAGTGGCTCTCTCTGCATCGGATGGCCAAGGAGAGTTATTGCAGGAAGCCTCGATGTTGAGGCATCACTGCAATAACCAGAAAGCGGCTGGAAGTGATCAGGATCGCTTCCAGCCGATTTAAACCCTAATGTCGTACAGGGTACGTCGCTGGTCTTTAAAGACCAGGTTGTGTGCGACGTACCCTGTACGACATGCATCGTTAAGGGGTTAAATGTAGATTACAAATTGTTGACAGGTATAATGGCTGAGAGATTCCAAACAATACTTAAATACATAATACTCAAAGACCAAACAGGCTTTTTGAGAGGAAGAAACTCAGCATCTAATATTAGAAAAGTTTTTCTTCTTTTAGATTATCATAAAAAACAAAGTGGAATGATTACACAAGTTAAGAAACAGGATGCAGCTATTATTTCCCTGGATGCACAAAAAGCGTTTGACTCAATAGATTGGAATCATTTATATACTTCATTAAGGCATTTTGGTTTTCATGAAAGAATAATTAAATTAATCAAAAAATTGTATAATTTTCATTGTACAGCGCTATTAGTTAATGGTCAAATCTCAAGTGACATAATTTTGAAAAGAGGTACCAGACAAGGTTGGCCTATATCTCCTTTATTATTTGATATTGTAATAGAACCATTAGCATGTGTTCTAAAAGAGAAGATGGAAGGAATTAAATAGATCAATTTGAATGTAAGATAGCATTATATGTGGATGATCTGCTTTTATTTGTAAGTAACCTTGAAAAAAATATCCCTTTAGTAATGGAAATAATAACTAACTTTAGTACTTTTTGCTGGGTATAAAATAAATTTGAGTAAATCTGAATTGATGATTATTAGTGGGCAAATTAATATCCAAACTAATTACTATTTTAAAATAGCATCAGAAGGTATAAGATATTTAGGTATATATATCTCTCCATTTGAGGATAGGTAGTACACTATGAACTATATACCCCTATTTAAGAAGATAAAAGAAGAGTTTAAATTTTGGTCTAAGCTACCACTTTCTATAGCCGGCAGAATTAACTTATATAAAATGATAACTTTCCCTAAAATACTTTATATTATGCAAAATATTCCAATACCAATCTTCAAAAAAGATTTTAAAAAGTTACAATCTGATATCCAAAAATTTATCTGGAATGAAAACCCCCCCAGAATTTCTCTGAATAAATTATATTTACAAAAGGAAAGCAGGGTTTTGCACTCCCCAACTTGGAATATTATAATTGGATAACTTTAAGCAGAATAGTGATAGAATTGGTGAATGAAAAGTTCATGCAGGCACAGCACTATGCATTTTTTACTCACAGACAGCTATTTTATGGCACCATTAACTTTTCACTTGCCAGATGTATTATTAGCAAACACACTCCTTAGCAGTTACTGCCAAATTTGTCACAGTGTGACCATAGATTGGACGTATAGTATAACATTGCAGAACAAGTCGAGCTTCACTTCAATTTACCTGTTGGCAAGCGGTCATAGTACAGCTGTGTATTACCTGCTATTTCATCCTTACAAGATTATTTCAATTTCTGGACCGGACAATATCTGTGAACCTTCGGTAAGTTTTGTCCCCTCAGTTCCTGAAAAGGCTCTTTAAGTGTCAAGCACGCCTTCGGTATATTGATACAGGGGTAAAAAGGAGCTTGATGCAGAGAAAGCCAAGTCAGTGGTGCTCAGCTGCAGACTCCACTGATATCCAGCTACGTGTGTTTCACCCGTGCTTCCTACGGGCTTCTTCCGGCTGTATATATATATATATATATATATATATATATCAAATCACTTTGACCTAGATTACAAGTTTTGCGCTATAGAGGGTACGAATGCAAGAAAAGTTGCGTTATTTCATCCTCCATAGCGCTGCCATTATAAGTTTTTGAAAGCCGCATTGTGCATGCGATATGGTGGCATTAAACTCCATACCGCACAAAATCCAAGCGCTACTTTGAGGTGCTCGTGCATGCTTTCCCTATAGACATCAATGGGGAGAGAGTGTTAGAAAAAACCTAACACCTGAAGCGCAGAATGAAAAGCTCCGTAACGCAACCCCATTGATGTCTATGGGGAAATAAAGTTACGTTTAAACCTAACACCCTAAAGTAAACCCCACATCTAAACACCCCTAATCTGCTGTCCCCGACACCGGAAAAAAGTTATTAACCCATAATCTGCCGCTCCCAACATCACCGCCATGAAATACATTCATTAACCCCTAATCTGCCGCGCCACTATAATAAAGGTATTAACCCCTATTCCCCCGCACCCCAACATCGCCCACACTATAATAAAGATATTAACCCCTATTCCGCTGCTCCCCAACATCGCCGCCACTAAATAAAATTATCAACCCCTAAACCTCTGGCCTCCGACATCACTGCCACTAAATAAACCTATTAACCCCTAAACCGACAGCCCCCCACATCATAAAAAAAAATTAAACGATTAACCACTAAACCTAACAACCCCCTAAATTTAAGTTAAAATTACAAGATCCCTATTTAACCCCTTAATGACCACAATGTACCCTGTATGTCACTGGTCGTTAAGGGTTTTTTCAGGACATGATAGCAAAAGTCTAGCAAGAACACGCTATTAATACCCTCCCTCCAGCAGGCTTTGTGGAATAGAGCAGTCTCAACGCTGGTTGCAAGACCGCGCTATAAAACAATCAAGTCCCAAAAAAAGGCCAGCGACATACAGGGTACGTCGCTGGTCCTTAAGGGGTTAAAAATAAATAAAAACTTACCTGGGAAATGAAAAAAACCTAAGTTTAAACTATATATTTAACTAACATTACTATTATACTAAAATTAAAATAACTATCAATTAAATAAATTAAATTACACATTAAAAAAAAACTAACACTAAAAAAACCTAACACAAAAAATAAAAAATACTAAATTACAAAAAAATAAAAAAATACTAAATTACAAAAAATAACAAAAACTAAAGTATGAAAAAAACAAAACTAAGTTATCAAAAAAAAAACCCCCTTAGCTACCCATTGCCCTGAAAAGGACTTTTGTATGGGCATTGCCCATAAAATGACATTCAGCTCTTTTTCTTGCCCTGAAAAGAGCATTTAGCGCTTTTAAGAAAAGCCCAAATCCTAATCTAAAAAAAACAACTCATCAAAAAAAAGTTTAAAAAACCTTACACTAACCCCCGAATATACACTTACAGTTTTTGAAGTCTGAACATCCAGGCGGCGAGAAGTTTTCATCCAGGCGGCAAGGTCTTCTATCTTCATCCAGGCGGCATCTTCTATCTTCATCCAGGCGGCATCTTCTATCTTCATCCTGGCAGCGTCTTCTATCTTAATCCCAGCCGCGTCTTCTATCTTCATTGTGAAAAGGGTCCATCCTGAAGACATACGGCGTGGAGCATCCTCTTCATATGGTCACCACCGTATACAGAATCTTTAATGCAAGGGAGCCTTTTCAAAATGGTGTACCTTGCATTGCTATTGGCTGATTTAATTTTTGAAATTCAAATCAACCAATAGGATGAGAGCTACTGAAATCCTATTGGCTGTTCAAATCAGCCAATAGGATGAGAGCTGCTGAAATTCTATTGGCTATTCAAATCAAATTTGCCCGTTTGTGAGCATGCAATAAATAACTAGCCATTACAAGTGACTGGCTATTGCTACTGCAAGCTCGCAGCAGCAATTAGCGCTTATAAAATTAACCAGAGATAATATCTCTGGTTATTTTTATAAATGGCCACAAAAAGCCCCCAAACATAAGTGCAATATTTTTATTAAAAAATAAAGATAGTAGCATCTTTATTTTGTAATAAAATAACTGTAAAACACAGTTTTTAGGGCTTTAACATTGTCGGTTGCGAGGTGTTAGAAAAAAAACAGCACTGCCTTTACATTGCGGTCTATGGGAACTTTGTGTATCTACACATATTAACACATAAATATTTATGTATACATATATATATATATATATGCATATACATATACAGTATATTTATATTTGCTGCCATCGCTTCGCGACTTACCCCCTTTGCTGCACTAGTTTTGATGCTGTGTATGACGGCATCAGAACAAGGCTCCCATTGGAGCCTATGGAAGCGCGATGATTCCCAGTAATACGAACGTGAGCTCGCATTTTCATTGCTTTACAATTGTAATACCAGTACATTAGCATGCGCTGGTATTACTCAGTGGAGCACTAATATTGCTTTCCTAAAAGCGATATTTAACACTCCACTTGTAATCTGTCCCTAAATAAATGCTAGATATAATGATATATTCAAAACATAGATAAGCAAGAAAACTGTACATACTGTAGATGCATTTTTTAATTATATCAGTTCTTTAAATATTTAAATATTAGCTGTTAAGTTTTAATGGCAATTAAACAATGGGTTCTGCCATGTTGTAAACTAATGGCTAGATTTAGAGTTTGGCGTTAGCCGTCAAAAGGGGTCCTAACGCTGCTTTTGGCCGGCCACTGGAATTTAGAGTCAGACAGGAAAGGGTCTAACGCTCACTTCCCTACCGCGATTCCAGGCTACCGCAGATCCGCTTACGTCAATTGCGTATCCTATCTTTTCAATGGGATCTGCCTAACGCTGGCATTTGGAGTCAGGGGAGAAGTGAGCAGTAGAGCCTCTACCGACAAGACTCCTAACGCCAAAAAAAGTCTGTAGCTAAGAGCTTTATGGGCTAACGCCGGAATATAAAGCTCTTAACTACTGTGCTCTAAAGTACACTAACACCCATAAACTACCTATGAACCCCTAAACCGAGGCGCCCCTCCACATCGCCGCCACTCTAATAAATTTTTTAACCCCTAATCTGCCGACCGGACATCGCTGCCACCTATGTTATACTTATGAACCCCTAATCTGCTGCCCCTAACATTGCCGACCCCTATATTATATTTATTAACCCCTAATCTGCCCCCACCAACGTTGCGGCTACCTAACTACACTTATTAACCCCTAATCTGCTGACCGGACCTCACCGCCACTATAATAAATGTATTAACCCCTAAACCGCCGCACTCCCGCCTCGAAAACACTAGAATATATAGTATTAACCCCTAATCTGCCCTCCCTAACATCGCCGACACCTGCCTACAATTATTAACCCCTAATCTCCCGATAAAGTTATTATCCCCTAAACATAACTCTAACCCTAACACCCCCCTAACATAAATATAATTTATATTAAACAAAATAATATTCCTAAAATTACCTAAATTATTCCTATTTAAAACTAAATACTTACCTATAAAATAAACCCTAATATAGTTACAATATAATTAATAATTACATTGTAGCTATTTTATTATTTATATTTATTTTACAGGCAACTTTGTATTTATTTTAACTAGGTTTAAAAGCTATTAAATAGTTAATAACTATTTAATAGCTACCTAGTTAAAATAAATACAAAATTACATGTAAAATAAATCCTAACCTAAGTTACAATTAAACCTAACACTACACTATCATTAAATTAATTCAATAAATTACCTACAATCAAATACAATTAATAATAATAATTACACCTAATCTAAGCCCCCTAATAAAATAAAAAAGCCCCCCCAAAATAAAAAATTTCCTACCCTGTTCTAAAATACAAAAGTAATCAGCTCTTTTACCAGCCCTTAAAAAGGGCTTTTTGTGGGGCCTTGCCCCAAAGTAATCAGCTCTTTTGCCTGAAAATAAAAATACAATACCCCCCACCACCCACATACCCCTACTCTAACCCACCCAAACCCCACTTAAAAAACCTATCACTAACCCCCTGAAGATCTCCCTACCTTGAGTCATCTTCACCCAGCTGAGTCGAATTCTTCATCCAAGCGGAGTAAGAAGATGTCCTCCATCCGGTAGAAGTCTTGATCCAAGCGGCAAAGAAGAGGTCTTCCATCCGGGTGATGTCTTCTTCCAAGGGGCATCTTCTATCTTCTTTCTTCCGGATCCATCTTCATCCCGCCGACGCGGAACATCCTTCTTCCCCGACGGACTAACGACGAATGAAGGTTCGTTTAAGGGACGTCATCCAAGATGGCGTCCCTTCAATTCCGATTGGCTGATAGAATTCTATCAGCCAATCGGAATTAAGGTAGAAAAAATCTGTTTGGCTGATGCAATCACCCAATCAGATTGAAGTTCAATCCGATTGGCTGATCGGAACAGCCAATAGAATGCAAGTTCAATACGATTGGCTGATTGGATCAGCCAATCGGATTGAACTTCAATCTGATTGGGTGATTCTGGGTGAATCTGATTGGGTGATTGGATCAAGACTTCTACCGGATGGAGGACATCTTCTTGCTCCGCTTAGATGAAGAATTCGGCTCGGCTGGGTGAAGATGACTCAAGGTAGGGAGATCTTCAGGGGGTTAGTGATAGGTTTTTTTAAGGGGGTTTGGGTGGGTTAGAGTAGGGGTATGTGGGTGGTGGGTTGTAATGTTGGGGGGGTATTGTATTATTATTTTCAGGCAAAAGCGCTGATTACTTTGGGGCAAGGCCCCGCAAAAAGCCCTTTTAAGGGCTGGTAAAAGAGCTTATTACTTTTGTATTTTAGAATAGGGTAAGGAATTTTTTATTTTGGGGGGCTTTTTTATTTTATTAGGGGGCTTAGATTAGGTGTAATTAGTTTAAACTGCTTGTAATTCTTTTTTATTTTTTGTAATTTAGTGTTGTTTTTTTTTTGTATTATAGAATAGTTTATTTAATTGTATTTAATTGTAGGTAATTTATTGAATTAATTTAATGATAGTGTAGTGTTAGGTTTAATTGTAACTTAGGTTAGGATTTATTTTACACGTAATTTATATTTATTTTAACTAGGTAGCTATTAAATAGTTATTAAAGGGACACTGAACCCAAATTTTTGTCTTTTGTAATTCAGAAAGAGCATGCAATTTTAAGCAACTTTCTAATTTACTCCTATTATCAATTTTTCTTCGTTCTCTTGCTATCATTATTTGAAAAAGAAAAAGAGAAATCTAAGCTTTTTTTTGGTTTCAGTACTCTGGACAGCACTTTTTTATTGGTGGATGAATTTATCCACCAATCAGCAAGGACAACCCAGGTTGTTCACCAAAAATGGGCCGGCATCTAAACTTACATTCTTGCATTTCAAATAAAGATACCAAGAGAATAAAGAAAATTTGATAGTAGGAGTAAATTAGAAAGTTGCTTAAAATTTCATGCTCAATCTGAATCACAAAAAAATATTTTTTTTTGGTACAGTGTCCCTTTAACTATTTAATAGCTTTTGTACCAAGTTAAAATAAATACAAAGTTGCCTGTAAAATAAATATAAATCGTAAAATAGCTACAATGTAATTATTAATTATATTGTAGCTATATTAGGGTTTATTTTATAGGTAAGTATTTAGTTTTAAATAGGAATAATTTAGTTAATTTTAGGAATATTATTTTTTATGTTAGGGGGGTGTTAGGGTTAGGGTTATGTTTAGGGGTTAATAACTTTATTATAGTAGCGCCGACGGTGCGGGCGGGAAATTAGGGGTTAATAATTGTAGGTAGGTGGCGGCGATGTTAGGGAGGGCAGATTAGGGGTTAATACAATTTATTCTAGTGTTTGCGAGGCGAGAGTGCAGCGGTTTAGGGGTTAATACATTTATTATAGTGGCGACGAGGTCCGGTCGGCAGATTAGGGGTTAATAAGTGTAGGTAAGGTAGCGGTGACGTTGGGGGGGCAGATTAGGGGTTAATAAATTTAATATAGGAGTCGGCGGTGTTAGGGGCAGCAGATTAGGGGTTCATAGGGATAACGTAGGTTGCGGCGGAGTCCGGAGCAAAAGATTAGGAGTTAATAATAATATGCAGGGGTCAGCGATAGCGGGGGGCGGCAGATTAGGGGTTAATAAGTGTAAGGTTAGGGGTGTTTAGACTCGGGGTTCATGTTAGGGTGTTAGGTGCAGACTTAGAGAGTGTTTCCCCATAGGAAACAATGGGGCTGCATTAGGAGCTGAACGCTGCTTTTTTGCAGGTGTTAGGTTTTTTTTCAGACAGCTCAGCCCCATTGTTTCCTATGGGGATATCGTGCACAAGCACGTTTTCCCAGCTTACCGCTACCGTAAGCAACGCTGGTATTGAGGGTTGATGTGGAGCTACATTAGGCTCAATGCACCCTTTTTTGAGCCTAACGCAGCCCCTCAGACAACTCTAAATACCAGCATTGTTGTAAGGGTGCGTTGGGAAAAAAAGCAGCGTTAGCTACGCGGGTCTTTACCGACAAAACTCTAAATCTAGTCGTAAGTTTCCTTCTCTGCTGAGGTCAATTATGGACTGTTATAAGAGTCACTAAAGGGTGCAATCAATGACCGTGTGGAATACAGCAAGCTTAAATATCGAGTCTGCACTTCTACTTTTAATAGAAATTGAAAACCCCATTTTTTTAGGTACAGTAAAAGAGAACAAAACAAGTAATGGAAGTATATTGCAAAGTTGTTTACCTACATATAATTAAATATTTTATAGTAAAATGGCATGGTGTTTAAAGCCCTTTAAAGGGACAGTCTACACCAGAATTTTTATTGTTTAAAAAGATAGATAATCCCTTTATTACCCATTCCCTAGTTTTGCATAACCAACACAGTTATATAAATACACTTTTTACCTCTGTGATTACCTTGTATCTAAGCCTCTGCAAGCTGCCCCTTATTTCAGTTCTTTAGACAGACATCGATTTTAGCCAATCAGAGCTGGTTCCCTGGAACTCCACATGCGTGAGCACGGTGTCATCTATATGACATCCATGAACTAACACCCTCTAGTGGTGAAAACTGTTAAAATGCCCTGAGAGAAGAGGCAGCCTTCAAGGGTTTAGAAATTAGCATATGAACCTCCTAGGTTTAGCTTTCAACTAAGAATACCAAAAAAACAAAGCAAAATTGGTGCTAAAAGTAAATTGGAATATTGTTTAAAATTACATTCTCTATCTGAATTATGAAAGTTTATTTTGGACTAGACTGTCCCTTTAAGTGGCAAACCTGTATTCAGAATCAGACACTATATGTAGTCACCATTCAAACTGAATTATTAACTATTGTGTTTAATTTTGTTTTGGCTCCATAATTTTTTTTTTTGTTAATGTTTGGAAAATATATGCAAAGATTTCATTGAACAGCTCACAATACATTCTGGTTCTTATAGGATTTGTTTGTTTGCTCTTTTCAGGTTTTTAACTATAATTTGCTGTCACATTCTTTACAAACACACACCTAGATTACGAGCTGTGCGTTCGTGTTTTAACGCTGAAAAAATGGTAATTTCAGTGTTAAAACAGCACCGCAGGCATTACAAGTCTTGTCGGAATAGCTATACCGCAAGCCTTTTAGCCTGTAACGCAACGTCAGTCCCGCACACGTAAACAATTACGTTTTTTCATGGGACTTCCAAAGCGCAGCCATTACGAGTTTTGCGGTGAGGCTAAAAAGCTTGCGTTACAGCCTATACCAACAAGATCCGTTTTGCAATCTAAAAGCAGTAGTTATGAGTTTTACGTTACAAAACTGTTACATAAAACTCATAACAAAGTGTTACAAAGTTCACTAAACACCCATAAACTACCTATTAACCCCTAAGCCGAAGCCCTCCCGCATCGCAAACACTAAATTCAATTTATTAACCCCTAATCTGCCGCTCCTGACATCACCGCCACTAATAAAAAAAGTTATTAACCCCTAAACCACCTCCCTTTCGCATTGCAAACACAATTTAAATATTATAAACCCCTAATCTGCTGTCCGCCCACATCTCCCCACCATACTAAAGTTATTAATCCCTAACTCCGCCACCACTATAATAAACCTATTAAAGCCCCCACAACAAAATATACTAAATTAAACTATTAACCCCTAAACCGAAAGCCCCCAAATCGCAATAATCTAATTTAAACTAGTAACCCCTAAACCTAATGCCCCCCTAATTTTAGATTAAAATTACAATTTCCCTATCTTAAATTAAATTAAAACTTACCTGTCAAATTAAAAAAACTAAGTTTAAACTAAAATTAAACTATCTACCAATTAAATTAAACTAAAATACACATTAAAAAAATCCTAACACTACTCTAAAAATTACAAACTATCTAATTACAAAAGTAACAAACACTAAATTACGAAAAATAACAAACAAAATTATCCAAAATATAAAAGAATTACACCTAATCTAATAGCCCTATCAAAATAAAAAAGCTTTCCCAAAATAAAATAAAAGGATCTTTTGTAGGGCAATGCCCGAAGGAATTAGCTCTTTTACCTGAAAAAAATACAAATTTCCCCCAACAGTAAAACCCACAACCCAACCAACCCCCCAAAATAAAAAACCTAACTCTAACAAAAACCTAAGGTACCCATTGCCTTGAAAAGGGCATTTGTATGGGCATTGCCCTTAAAAGGGCATTTAGCTCTTTTGTATTGCCCTGAAAAGGATATTTAGCTTGTTTACGAAAAGCCCAAACCACGCAAAAAAAAAAAAAACCTAACTAACCCCGAAAAATCCACTTACAGTTTTTGAAGTGTACATCGGCGACCATATGAAGAGGATGCTCTGTGCCGGATGTCTTCAGGATGGACCCGCTCCGTGCCGCTGCGATGAAGATAGAAGATGCCGCCTGGATGAAGATAGAAGAGGCTGTCTGGATGAAGGCTTCTTGCCGTATGGATGAGGAGTTGGACTTCGCCGCCTGGATGAAGATAGAAGAGCCCGCTTGGATGAAGACTTCTCGCCGTTTGGATGAGGACTTCATCGTCTGGATGAAGATCATTCAAGCGGGACTTTCTGGGAAGCCGCTAAGGCAGTCTTAAGAGGAGAAATTAAGGCTTACTTAATAAGTAGGAAAAAGAAGAGTAGGAAATTCAGTTATCCAACCAAGTTAGAAACTCCTACTGAAGATTCTGTGACGAGCGGTCCCCAGCGAACTGGAACAAATATCTTTACTCCAGAAGAGAGAGAGACTTATTTCTACAGCAGAGATCTCAAGATGAAGAAGCTAAAATAAATGTATGTTTCAGAGGCTTTCATGGCTGCTCGGCCAAATATCTAGCCAAATTAGTAAATAACAGAAAGAAGAAGAATTATTTTCCTATTATTAAAGAAAATTATACTAGTTATACTGATACGAGAGACATTAACAATGAGATCCAATTTCGTATCTCATTGTTAATGGGCTTCTCTCCCCAAAAATTATTCTTGGGAGGGGGATAAGACAGGGGTGTCCCCTGTCACACCTTCTATTTAATTTGGCCCTGGAACCTTTGGCTGTTCACCTAAGAAATACGTTAAAAAGAATTAATATGGGTTTATATTCTCTAAAGATTCTTCTTTATGCTGATGATTTCTTACTGTTTTTAAATAATTTGCGTTACTCAATACCTACAGCATTGCAATGCCTTGAGGAGTTTAGCTCTTTCTCTGGATAAAAAATTAATTTTAACAAAAGTGAGCTTATGTGGGTTAATAAATTAAGGACTAGTTTTCAAGAGCACCCATTCAGGATTGTTAAAGAAATCACTTACGGCTAGATTTAGCGTTTTGTCGGTAAAGACCCGCGTAGCTAACGCCGGCTTTTTTCTGGCCGCACCAAACAAAATAACTCTGGTATTGAGAGTCCACATAAAGGCTGCGTTAGGCTCCAAAAAAGGAGCGTAGAGCATTTTTAACGCAACTTCAACTCTCGATACCAGAGTTGCTTACGGACGCGGCCAGCCTCAAAAATGTGCTCGTGCACGATTCCCCCATAGGAAACAATGGGGCTGTTTGAGCTGAAAAAAAACACCTGCAAAAAAGCCGCGTTCAGCTCTTAAAGCAGCCCCATTGTTTGCTATGCGTAAACACTTCCTACGTCTGCACCTAACACCCTAACATGTACCCCGAGTCTAAACACCCCTAACCTTACACTTAATAACCCCTATTCTGCCGCCCCCGCTATCGCTGACCCCTGCATATTTTTTTAACCCCTAATCTGCTGCTCCGTAAACCGCCGCTACTTACATTATCCCTATGTACCCCTAATCTGCTGCCCCTAACACCGCCGACCCCTATATTATATTTATTAACCCCTAATCTGCTCCCCACAACGTCGCCTCCACCTGCCTACACTTATTAACCCCTAATCTGCCGACCGGACCTGACATCTACTATAATAAAGTTATTAACCCCTAATCCGCCTCACTAACCCTATAATAAATAGTATTAACCCCTAATCTGCCCTCCCTAACATCGCCGACACCAAACTTCAATTATTAACCCCTAATCTGCCGACCGGAGCTCACCGCTATTCTAATAAATGTTTTAACCCCTAAAGCTAAGTCTAACCCTAACACTAACACCCCCCTAAATTAAATATAATTTTGATCTAACGAAATTAATTAACTCTTATTAAATACATTTTTTCTATTTAAAGCTAAATACTTACCTGTAAAATAAATCCTAATATAGCTACAATATAAATTATAATTACATTGTAGCTATTTTAGGATTAATATTTATTTTACAGGTAACTTTGTATTTATTTTAACCAGGTACAATAGCTATTAAATAGTTAAGAACTATTTAATAGTTACCTAGTTAAAATAATTACAACATTACCTGTAAAATAAATCCTAACCTAAGTTACAATTAAACCTAACACTATACTATCATTAAATTAATTAAATAAAATACCTACAATTACCTACAATTAAACCTAACACTACACTAACTAAGTTACAAAAAATAAAAAAATATCTACAAACATAAGAAAAATATTACAACAATTTTAAACTAATTACACCTACTCTAAGCCCCCTAATAAAATAACAAAGACCCCCAAAATAACAAAATGCCCTACCCTATTCTAAATTACTAAAGTTCAAAGCTCTTTTACCTTACCAGCCTTGAACAGGGCCCTTTGCGGGGCATGCCCCAAGAAGTTCAGCTCTTTTGCCTGTAAAAAAACATACAATACCCCCCCCCAACATTACAACCCACCACCCACATACCCCTAATCTAACCCAAACCCCCCTTAAATAAACCTAACACTAAGCCCCTAAAGATCTTCCTACCTTATCTTCACCATACCAGGTTCACCGATCCGTCCTGAAGAGCTCCTCCGATGTCCTGATCCAAGCCCAAGCGGGGGGCTGAAGAGGTCCATGATCCGGCTGAAGTCTTCATCCAAGCGGGAGCTGAAGAGGTCCATGATCCGGATGAAGTCTTCATCCAAGGGGGAGCTGAAGAGGTTCATGATCCGGATGAAGTCTTCTATCAACGGCATCTTCAATCTTCTTTCTTCGGGAGCCATCATCTTCCATCCGACGCGGAACATCCCCTTCTCCCGACACCTACTAGCCGAATGAAGGTTCCTTTAAGGGACGTCATCCAAGATGGCGTCCCTTGAATTCCGATTAGCTGATAGGATTCTATCAGCCAATCGGAATTAAGGTAGGAAAATTCTGATTGGCTGATGGAATCAGCCAATCAGAATCAAGTTCAATCCGATTGGCTGATCCGATCAGCCAATCAGATTGAGCTCGCATTCTATTGGCTGTTCCGATCAGCCAATAGAATGCAAGCTCAATCTGATTGGCTGATCGGATCAGCCAATCGGATTGAACTTGATTCTGATTGGCTGAATTCCCGGATAGGATGAAGACTTTGGAGCCTCTTCTGGACCTCTTCAGCCACCGGATGATGGATCGCCAGCCCCCCGCTTGGGTTGGATGAAGATTTTGGAGCCAGGACGGATCGGTGATACCTGGTGAGGTGAAGACAAGGTAGGATGATATTCAGGGGCTTAGTGTTAGGTCTATTTAAGGGGGGTTTGGGTTAGATTAGGGGTATGTGGGTGGTGGGTTGTAATGTTGGGGGGGGTATTGTATGTTTTTTTTTACAGGAAAAAGAGCTGAACTTCTTGGGGCATGCCCCGCAAAGGGCCCTGTTCAGGGCTGGTAAGGTAAAAGAGCTTTGAACTTTAGTAATTTAGAATAGGGTAGGGCATTTTTTTATTTTGGGGGTCTTTGTTATTTTAGGTGTAATTAGTTTAAAATTGTTGTAATATTTTTCTTATGTTTGTAAATATTTTTTTATTTTTTGTAACTTAGTTCTTTTTTATTTTTTGTACTTTAGTTAGTTTATTTCATTGTAGTTATTTGTACATATTGTATTTAATTAATTAATTGATAGTGTAGTGTTAGGTTTAATTGTAGGTAATTGTAGGTATTTTATTTAATTAATTTAATGATAGTATAGTGTTAGGTTTAATTGTAACTTAGGTTAGGATTTATTTTACAGGTAATTTTGTAATTATTTTAACTAGGTAACTATTAAATAGTTTTTAACTATTTAATAGCTATTGTACATGGTTAAAATAATTACAAAGTTGCCTGTAAAATAAATATTAATCCTAAAATAGCTACAATGTAATTATAATTTATATTGTAGCTATATTAGGATTTATTTTACAGGTAAGTATTTAGTTTTAAATAGGAATAATTTATTTAATAAGAGTTAATTAATTTCGTTAGATCAAAATTATATTTAATTTAGGGGGGTGTTAGTGTTTGGGTTAGACTTAGCTTTAGGGGTTAATACATTTATTAGAATAGCGGTGAGCTCCGGTCGGCAGATTAGGGGTTAATGTTTGAAGTTAGGTGTCGGCGATGTTAGGGAGGGCAGATTAGGGGTTAATACTATTTATTATAGGGTTAGTGATGCGGATTAGGGGTTAATAACTTTATTATAGTAGCGGTGCGGTCCGGTCGGCAGATTAGGGGTTAATAAGTGTAGGCAGGTGGAGGCGACGTTGTGGGGGGCAGATTAGGGGTTAATAAATATAATATAGGGGTCGGCGGTGTTAGGGGCAGGAGATTAGGGGTACATAGCTATAATGTAGGTGGCGGCGCTTTGCGGTCGGCAGATTAGGGGTTAATTATTGTAGGTAGTTGGCGGCAACGTTGTGGGGGGCAGATTAGGGGTTAATAAATATAATACAGGGGTCGGCGGTGTTAGGGGCAGCAGATTAGGGGTACATAAGTATAACGTAGGTGGCGGTCGGCAGATTAGGGGTTAAAAAAATTTAATCGAGTGGCGGCGATGTGGGGGGACCTCGGTTTTGGGGTACATAGGTAGTTTATGGGTGTTAGTGTACTTTAGAGTACAGTAGTTAAGAGCTTTATGAACCGGCGTTAGCCCAGAAAGCTCTTAATTACTGACTTTTTTCTGCGGCTGGAGTTTCTAACGCTCACTTCAGACACGACTCTAAATACCGGAGTTAGAAAGATCCCATTGAAAAGATAGGATACGCAAATGACGTAAGGGGATCTGCGGTATGGAAAAGTCGCGGCTGAAAAGTGAGCGTTAGACCCTTTTTTGAGTTACTCCAAATACCGGAGTTAGCCTAAAACCAGCGTTAGGAGCCTCTAACGCTGGTTTTCACGGCTAACGCCAAACTCCAAATCTAGGCCTTATTTATCTATAGTACTACATAAAAACCCGAAAAATTGGTATAGGCTTAATTTTTCGCTTCTTTTTCAGAAGATAAAACTGATTTGGAATTATGGACGCCGTTTCGGTTATCTATCTCGGCTCATATTAATTTAATTAAAACAATTATTTTCCCTTGGTTATTTTATCCTCTTCAGAATCTTCTGTTGTTTATTCTCAACAAGGCCTTTCGAAAACTATATTCTTATTTTTCCAAATTTATTTGGAACAACAAGAAACCGCGCATCTCCTTAGATAGACTAATGCAAAAATTTGAGGCAGCTGGTCTTGCTCTTCCTAATTTCAAACTATATAATTGGGCTTCCTTGATTAAAACAGCATTAGGTTGGATTGCAGAAACCGAGCTAGTCTCTTCTGTAGAGATGGAAACTCATATTGTCTCTCCATTTATATTGAAAGCAATATTGCATTGTCCTTATCAAAAAATTTCCAGTTAACTTACTTCCCCTAATCTCGATTAAAAATGTTGTGGCGGCATGGCAGAAATGGTGTGCAATGTTAGAAGTGGACTTTACATTTTCTGCATTTTTGCCGATTATTGGTAATCCACAGTTTTCTCCAGGTAATAATCAAATAGTGTAGAGAATGGGCCGAAAAAGGCCTCAAATATATTTGTCAAATTTTTTCGCAAAAGGGGACAGATATTATCTTTTGAGTCACTGCTACAACATTTCCATCTATCTAGATCCAATTTTTTTGCTTACCTTCAAGTGCGGCATTATATTAATACCCAAAATTGGGACATGGCTGGAGTGAGTGGATGGTCAGATATCAATTTATGTATTCAAAAATTTACGGCTGGTAATTCCTCTATCTCTCTTATGTATGATATTATGCTTTCTAAACAAAGTTTAACCTTCCTGGATAAATTGAGCCTTATTTGGGCCCCCACTTTCCCCTCAATAGATACTGAGAAAATTAAACAAAGTTTGGCGATTGTGAAGAAATGTGAAATCTCTATAAGTTGGAGAGAATCGCACTTAAAACTTATTAATAATTATTACTTATCCTCAGCAAAACTAGCTAAGTTGTACCCTACAAAAAGCGGGGCTTGTCCCTGCTGTAAGATACCTAAAGCTGACGTTCTCCATATGTTCTGGTATTGCCCTAAAATTTTGCAACTTTGGCGCAAGGTAGAATATTGGTTTAATATACATTATAAAGTAGCTATCTCGTTATCACTTGATGAGATATTGTGGTTAGATGGCTCAAATAATAGGGGCTTCCAGGTAAATATTTTGAATACCATCATTCTAGTTGTCAGGTATCAAATAGTTAAAAATTGGAAATCTAACTCTGTCCTGGGATTAACACAAATTCTGAAGGAGATTCAAATCCAAATTATATATGAATCATTTAATTTGCAATCTACCTCTGAAAAGAGAATAAAAAAAATTCTAGCAGGTTGGTTACCAATTATTAAATGATACTCTTTGTCGGTTCAAAAATGTATTTTGGCCCCTTTCTTTTCTTCAAATTATTTTATGGACCTAGTGACCCTTGACCTTTTTCCACACTCCTGGATAACCAATTATAGAGAGGGCTAGTAAAAATATTTGTTATCCTCTCCTTTCCCCTTCCGTTTCTATTCTTTCTTTGTGGGGGCTTTTTTTTTTTTGTGTGGTTTTGTCGTGTCTTTTTTTGAGTTTATGAGTGTGAATTGGTGTTATGTGTAATTAAAATATAAAAACCCCAACTTTGCGTACAAATTTGTCATATATGGGTATTTTTTGATTTGGTAAGAGAAAGTGAAATTTGTTGTTCTGGATTTTTCTCTTTTTTGTAGTATGTTATGT
Organism: Bombina bombina; assembly: GCF_027579735.1. Lineage (NCBI taxonomy): Eukaryota > Metazoa > Chordata > Amphibia > Anura > Bombinatoridae > Bombina > Bombina bombina. Next base: position 463,597,193 of record NC_069500.1, on the reverse strand, counting down.
TATACCTGGCCCAGCGTGGTATATAAAGGTGGAATTTATTTGATTGTACACATTGTTGGATATAAATAAATAAATAAAAAAAATAAAAAAAAGAAGATGCCACCTGGATGAAGATAGAAGAGGCCGCCTGGATGAAGACTTCTTGCCGTCTGGATAAGGACTTCACCGCCTGGATGAAGATAGAAGAGCCCACTTGGATGAAGACTTCTCGCTGCCTGTTTGAGGACTTCATCATCTGGATGAAGATCGTTCAATCGGGACTTCAAAAACTGTAAGTGAATCTTCGGGGTTAGTGATTTTTAAGGTTTTTTTCGGGTGTTTTTTTTTTTAAGTTTAGGGTTTGGGCTTTTGGTAAAAGAGCTAAATGCCCTTTTAAGGGCAATGCCCATACAACTGCCCTTTTCAGGACAATAGTTAGCTTAGGTTTTTTTTAGATAGTTTTTTTTATTTTGTGGGTTTTGGGGGTGTGGGGGTTTGTAATGTTAGTGGGTCTTTGTATTATTTTTTTTCAGGTAAAAGAGCTGTTTATCTTAGGGCAATGCCCTACAAAAGGCCCTTTTAAGGGCTATTGGTAGTTTATTCTAGATTAGGTTTTTTTTTTTTTTTTTTTTTTTTTAAATGGGTATTAGAATAGGAATAATTTCTATTATTTTTGATAATTTGTTTGTTATTTTGTGTAATGTATTTTTTTTCATTTTGGGGTGGGTTTTTTATTTTTAGATTAGAGCTTGGGCATTTCATAAAAGAGCTGAATGCCCTATTAAGGGCAGAAAAAAGAGCTAAATGCCATTCTAAGGGCATTGCCCATACAAATGTTCTTTTCAGGGCAATGGGTAGATTAGGTTTTACTTTATTTTTATTTTGTGGGTTTGGGGGGTGGGGGTTTGTATACTGTTAGGGGGTGTTTATTTTGTTTTGTAGCAAAAGAGCTATTAACTTTAGTGCAATGCCCTACAAAAGGCCCTTTTAAGAGCCCTTGGTAGTCTATTCTAGATTAGGGTTTTTATTTTTATTTTATTTTTTTAAAAAGGTATTAGAATAGGAATAATTTCTATTATTTTTGATAATTTGTTTGTTATTTTGTGTAATGTATTTTTTTTCGTTTTGGGGTGGGTTTTTTATTTTTAGATTAGAGCTTGGGCATTTCATAAAAGAGCTGAATGCCCTATTAAGGGCAGAAAAAAGAGCTAAATGCCATTCTAAGGGCATTGCCCATACAAATGTTCTTTTCAGGGCAATGGGTAGATTAGGTTTTACTTTATTTTTATTTTGTGGGTTTGGGGGGTGGGGGTTTGTATACTGTTAGGGGGTGTTTATTTTGTTTTGTAGCAAAAGAGCTATTAACTTTAGTGCAATGCCCTACAAAAGGCCATTTTAAGAGCCCTTGGTAGTCTATTCTAGATTAGGGTTTTTTATATTAAGGTTAGGGGTTAATATATAGTTTAATTTAGGTTGTTGCAATGTGGGGGGCTTGCGGTTTAAGGGTTCATAGGTTTATTTAGTGGCAGTGATGTGGGAGGCCAGAGGTTTAGGGATTAATAAATTTATTTAGTGGCAGCGATGTCGGGGGGCGGCAGGATAGGGGTTAATATATTTATTATAGTGTAGGCGATGTTGGGGTTAATAACTTTAGTATAGTGGCGGCGATGTTGGGGGCGGCAGATTAGGGGTTAATAGCTTTATTTAGGTGGCGGCGATATCGGTAGCGGAAGATTAGGGGTTAATAACATTATGTATGTGGCGGCGATGTTGGGGGTGGCAGATTAGGGGTGTTTAGACTCAGGGTTTATATTAAGGTGTTAGGTTTAAACTTATCTTTATTTTTCCCCATAGACATCAATGGGGCTGCATTACGGAGCTTTTCATTCCGCGATCGCAGGTGTTAGATTTTTTTCTGACCCGCTCTCCCTATTGATGTCTATGGGGAAAGCGTGCACAAGCACGTCAAAACAGCACTTGTATTGTGTGTGGTATGGAGCTTAAAACAACCATATCGCACGCACAAGGCGGCTGTTTGAAAACTTGTAATGGCTGCGCTATAGAGGGTTAAATAACGCAACTTTTGTTGCGTTAGTTAATTTCCCTATAGCGCGCATAACTCGTAATCTAGCTGTTTATGATTTGTTTCTACTTGATGTGACCTTTCTTCTTATGGATTGTTGTGGCATTGAAAAAAAAAAATCGCACCTGATTTGCATTACAACATTTTCACATTGGAATTCTGATGGCTTGGAATTGGGGTCTATGTTTGTATATTCTTAAATGAAATATAATATGCCCCACAATTAGAAGATTATATTTTTTTTATTTTTTATAAAGAGATACAGATTTTTTTTTTTTTGCATACACCCAAATTATGTAGAAAAGCCAGACCATGAAGGGAAACATGAATGGCAGATTTGGCGTACAGTATTTTTTTTTTTGGGCAAGGTACTGTAATTTGGCAGAAAATTACATTCAATCTGCAGCTCTCTAACAAGGAATGGGTTTTATTCACTGTTTGAACAGTTGTACATTTTCCTAACAAGTTACACTTTTTTTCATTTCCACTGTACAGTACTGTGCTGGAATATACCATTTATTTTATATTCTATGATTTGTAATACCTGGTTCTGATTATTGTATTAAGTTACAGTATGAAGATTCTTGAAACAAATTTTATCATATTGAAGAGTTCTTGGCAGCCTTTTGTTTTTAACTTTTGATGAAAAGGCTCCCAGAAGTCAATTACTAAAAGCTGGCACATCTGTATTATGGGAGGATCAGCAGAACAGTTAAATAATTCTGATTGATTGGTTCTGCAATGCAGAGATCACACAAACTGCAACAAACTAACACTCATTCTCTAGAAATAAAAGACTTTCCCTGAAAATGCAGCTGCAAGGGAAATATTTAATGAAACTGACCAGTTACTATTCAGAAGGTTTAGATTACTTTCAGTGTTCCTTTCCCTCTAAGACCCCCTAAAGGGATGTGTTAATGGAATAACACAAATATTTTTAGGACACAAGCGCCTAGATTTAGAGTTCTGCATTAGCCGTCCAAACCAGCGTTAGGGGGTCCTAACGCTGGTTTTGGCCGCCCGCTGGTATTTAGAGTCAGTCAGGAAAGGGTCTAACGCTCACTTTCCAGCCGCGACTTTTCCATACCGCAGATCCCCTTACATCAATTGCATATCCTATCTTTTCAATGGGATCTTTCTAATGCTGGTATTTAGAGTCTTGGCTGAAGTGATCGTTAGAACTCTAACGACAAAACTCCAGCCGCAGAAAAAAGCCAGGAGTTAAGAGCTTTCTGGGCTAACGCCGGTTCATAAAGCTCTTAACTACTGTGCTCTAAATTACACTAACACCCATAAACTACCTATGTACCCCTAAACCGAGGTCCCCCCACATCGCCGCCACTCTAATAAAAAATTTAACCCCTAATCTGCCGACCGCACACCGCCGCAACCTACATTATCCCTATGTACCCCTAATCTGCTGCCCCTAACATCGCCGACCAATATATTAATATTTATTAACCCCTAATCTGCCCCCCCAATGTCGCCGCTACCTACCTACACTTATTAACCCATAATCTGCTGACCACTATAATAAATGTATTAACCCCTAAACCGCCTCACTCCCGTCTCAAAAACCCTATAATAAATAGTATTAACCCCTAATCTGCCCTCCCTAAAATCGCCGACACCTAACTTCAATTATTAACCCCTAATCTTCCGACCGGACCTCGCCGCTACTATAATAAATGTATTAACCCCTAAAGCTAAGTCTAACCCTAACCCTAACACCCCCCTAAGTTAAATATAATTTTTATCTAACAAAATAAATTATTTCTTATTAAATAAATTAATCCTATTTAAAGCTAAATACTTACCTGTAAAAAAAAAAACTAAAATAGCTACAATATAACTAATAATTATATTGTAGCTATTTAAGGATTTATATTTATTTTGCAGGCAACTTTGTATTTATTTTAACTAGGTACAATAGCTATTAAATAGTTAATAACTATTTAATAGCTACCTAGTTAAAATAATTACAAAATTGCCTGTAAAATAAATCCTAAGCTAAGTTACAATTAAATCTAACACTACACTATTAATAAATTAATTAAATAAACTACCTACAATTACCTACAATTATCTACAATTAAATCAACTAAACTAAATTACAAACCCCCCCCCCACTAAATTACAAAAAATAAAAAAAGATTACAAGAATTTTAAACTAATTACACCTACTCTAAGCCCCCTAAAAAAATAACAAAGCCCCCCAAAATAAAAAAATGCCTTACCCTAATCTAAAATAAAAAGTTTACAGCTCTTTTACCTTACCAGCCCTTAAAAGGGCCTTTTGCGGGGCATGCCCCAAATAATTCAGCTCTTTTGCTTGTAAAAAAGCATACAATACCCCCCCAACATTACAACCCACCACCCACATACCCCTAATCTAACCTAACACTAAGCCCTTGAAGATCTCCCTACCTTATCTTCACCACGCCGGGTATCACCAATCCGTCCAGAAGAGGCTCCGAAGTCTTCATCCTATCCGGCAAGAAGAGGTCCAGAAGAGGCTCCGAAGACTTCATCCTATCCGGCAAGAACAGGACATCCGGACCGGTAGACATCTTCATCCAGGCGGCATCTTCTATCTTCATCCATTCGACGAGGAGCGGCTCCATCTTCAAGACCTCCGGCGCGGAACATCCTCTTCTCCCGACGACTAGACGACGAATGAAGGTTTCTTTAAGGGACGTCATCCAAGATGGCATCCCACGAATTCCGATTGGCTGATCGGATTCCATCAGCCAATCGGAATTAAAGTAGGAAAAATCTGATTGGCTGATTGAATCAGCCAATCAGATTCAAGTTCAATCGGATTGGCTGATCCAATCAGATTGAGCTCGCATTCTATTGGCTGTTCCGATCAGCCAATAGAATGCAAGCTCAATCTGATTGGCTGATTAGATCAGCCAATTGGATTGAACTTGAATATGATTGGCTGATTCAATCAGCCAATCAGATTTTTCCTACCTTAATTCCGATTGGCTGATAGAATCCTATCAGCCAATCAGAATTCGAGGGACGCCATCTTGGATGACGTCCCTTAAAGGAACCTTCATTCGTCGTCTAGTCATCGGGAGAAGAGGATGTTCCGCGCCAGAGGTCTTGAAGATGGAGCAGCTCCTCGTCGGATGGATGAAGATAGAAGATGCCGCTTGGATGAAGATGTTTGCCGGTCTGGATGTCCTGTTCTTGCCGGATAGGATGAAGACTTTGGAGCCTCTTCTGGACCTCTTCTTGCCGGATAGGATGAAGACATCGGAACCTCTTCTGGACGGATCGGTGATACCCGGCGTGGTGAAAATAAGGTAGGGGGATCTTCAGGGGCTTAGTGTTAGGTTTTTTAAGGGGGTTTGGTTTAGATTAGGGGTATGTGAGTGGTGGGTTGTAATGTTGGGGGGGGTATTGTATGTTTTTTTACAGGCAAAAGAGCTGAATTATTTGGGGCATGCCCCGCAAAAGGCCCTTTTAAGGGCTGGTAAGGTAAAAGAGCTATAAACTTTTTATTTTAGATTAGGGTAGGGCATTTTTTTATTTTTTTAGGGGGCATAGAGTAGGTGTAATTAGTTTAAAATTCTTGTAATCTTTTTTTATTTTTTGTAATTTAGTGTTTGGTTTCTTTTGTAATTTATTGTTTGTTTGTTTTTGTAATTTTGTTTAGTTTATTTAATTGTAGTTAATTGATTTAATTTATTTATTGATAGTGTAGTGTTAGGTTAGGATTTATTTTACAGGTAATTTTGTAATTATTTTAGCTAGGTAGCTATTAAATAGTTATTAACTATTTAATAGCTATTGTACCTAGTTAAAATAAATACAAAGTTGCCTGTAAAATAAATATAAATCCTAAAATAGCTACAATGTAATTATTATTTATATTGTAGCTATATTATGGTTTATTTTACAGGTAAATATTTAGCTTTAAATAGGAATAATTTATTTAATAAGATTTATTTTATTTTGTTAGATTTAAATTATATTTAACTTAGGGGGGTGTTAGGGTTAGGGTTAGATTTAGCTTTAGGGGTTAATACATTTATTATAGTAGCGGTGAGGTCCGGTCAGCAGATTAGGGGTTAATAAGTGTAGGTAGGTAGCAGCGACGTTGGGGGGGGCAGATTAGGGGGTTAATGAATATAATATAGGTTTCAGCGATGTTAGGGGCAGCAGATTAGGGGTACATAGGGATAATGTAGGTTGCAGCGGTGTCCTGAGCGGCAGATTAGGGGTTAAAAGTGTAATGCAGGGGTCAGCGATAGCGGGGGTGGCAGATTAGGGGTTAATAAGTGTAAGGTTAGGGGTGTTTAGACTCAGGGTTCATGTTAGGTTCTTAGGTGCAGACTTAGGAAGTGTTTCCCCATAGGAAACAATGGGGCTGCGTTAGGAGCTGAACGCTGCTTTTTTGCAGGTGTTAGGTTTTTTTTTCAGCTCAAACTGCTCCATTGTTTCCTATGGGGGAATCGTGCACAAGCACGTTTTTGAAGCTGGCCGCGTCCGTAAGCAACGCTGGTATTTAGAGTTGAAGTGGCAGTAAATATGCCTGTACGCTCCCTTTTTGGAGCCTAACGCAGCCCTTCAGAGAACTCTAAATACCAGCATTGTTTAAAAGGTGCGGGGGGAAAAAAGCATGCGTAGCTAACGCACCCCTTCTAATGCAAAACTCTAAATCTAGGCCTATATTTTTTAGACAAGTGACTTAGATAGAGCATGTTTATTTATACATATATGTCTACTGACATTGGCTTACCCAATGTGTTCAGCTAGCTCCCTGTAGTGCATTGCTGCTCTTTCAAGAAAGGATACCAAGAGAATGAAGCACATTTTATAAATTGAAAAGTTGTTTAAAATACTGTATCCAAATAATGAAATAAATGTTGGGATTTCAGGTCCCTTTAGACACGTAGGGCTAGATTACAAGTGGAGCACAATAAATATTAGCTCTATTGTGCACCTAACATTGCATTTATTTTTCTGCTCATATTAGAAGTTAAAAGTATAATATTGTTGTTTGAATGAAAGTCTAGGGTGCGCTTACATCTGGACGTCAGAGAACAGAGGCAAGCTAAATCCCTCACATAGTAGATTTCTATGAAGCTTGTTGGCTATCGATCGAATGCTAAGTTGAAGGTGCGCAATTCCAAAGGTTAAGGTTCTCTGGTTAACCTTTTTTACCATCCACTTGTTATGCCAGTTTGTGTGTTATTCTTATCTCAGGGTAGCATTAAGGATAATGCACCCTTTGCTATTGATTGAAAAAAGACAACGTATAGATATTTTATAAATGTCTACTTATTAACCTTGTTAAATAAGTGTATGGGTTAACATAAGTAGTAGTACTTTAAGCAACAAATGTAAATGCTTTAAATAAGAGCAGATCTCACTAGAAAGAGTGAGTATGCTCAAAGAAAGCTTTGCTTTTATGTACTATCTGTATGCACTAGAATATTTCATTGATTAAAATGTAACCTTTATTTAATTTTTAAATAAAAAGGCAGCAAAAATAGAACACATTTCATCCTGCTCACACACACATATAAAAACACTACTCCAGTGTGATGGTATTGTTACTGTAGTGTGAGTCAATTCTGTTGTGACTAGAGCAATATTATTGAAATGTTAATCGAGAGGAGGTTGCCACATAAGTTCTGGACACCAACAAGTACTGTGTCTTAAAAAAAAACCTTAATCAATCGATCAGCATTTGCTCCCAGTTTTGTTAAAAAAGTAATTCAACACAGTTAACACTACTTATGGTGCTAGTAGTACTAGGAGAGTACCAGTTTAGTTAATGCACCCTTCTCTAGAAGAAGGTATTCAACGTTTAGTTCGTTATATTAAACTAGTTCAACATTATTCAAATTTAAGTTTACAACAACTGGAGGACAGTTAAAAATACAGAGAGTCCCCTAACGTGGTCGCGTTTCATATACGCTTCCTCAGGGGGGTACGTGTGGCTTCAAGATGGACTCTTTTATGAAGAAGTAAGTGCATGCCCCTAAATGCTGATAGGTTGCCAGCATAAGTTATCATTGGCTCTTGGTCATGTCAGTCACTCAAAAAAAGTTGTATTTCCTGGTTTGTTCAAGACAAAGAAAAGTAATGCTTATTAATATTTACACTGAATCTTGCATAAAAACCTGCATAATCTTTAACTTGATTCTGATTATATCTAGTCTAATTATACGATCAATCATCTGATATTGAACGCTTGAGATGAATGGAATGCCCAATGTGTTTGCATGTTTGATGTTAGGATTTTTTATTGGTAGAAGGCTTAATGGAATGATCCTATTACTGCATAGTATACGACAAACCTCTTGTCAGTTTTAAATGCGGCATATATTAATATAATAATCCATATTGCGAAAAGGGTATTGAATGCTCAATGGCCATGTATTCATTATTCATGATATACCGTATCAACTAAAGGTGAAAAGTTTGTGAAAGTGTTATTCATTTTAGGTGTCTGCTGTGATGACAGATACTTTATTCCATTTGACTTGACATAATGTATAAGAAAAAAAGGTGACATTTTGATACATCTGTGTAGCGATTTAACCAGTATTAACATTCGCAAAAGTTAGGATCCATTTAATGTGATAGATACCGTGACATAATGTTCGGTATTTTTATTGTATCATATGCTATTAGGAATTGCGGTGCATTTAATGTTTTCGTGAAACATGCTGAAGTTAAAATAAGTCTCAGAGGTGCAAACTAAAATAAAACCTGTTAAGAATAATGGTATTGGTATTTTAACTTACTATTTTAATCATTATAGCGAACGTGAACTTGAAAACCATTTAAAACTGATATGCTTTCTAATAACAGATTACCTTCGTTGTTAGTAATTGTGTCGGTGATAAAGTGATATGAATAAAAAGGAATAGGGAGGGGAGTGAAACATCTAAATGTATGAAAAATTAACTCCTGTGTGAGTGTATCATACTTAAGATCAACCCTATAATATTAGAAAGTCTATATGATGTTTGATATTATTTTGGACTATGATAAGCCACTTATTACAAGTATACATTGTAATTATTGCTGTCATTCATTCCATATGGTTTAACACTGTTCAGTAAATGAATCCATTTCCATTCCATTTTAATAATGTCTGTTCTACATTGCCTCCTCTAATTTCAAGGGTGGCCTGTTGTAATACTGCAAATTTTATCATTGATTCATTACTGTTATGTTTATTGTAAAAGTATCTTGCAACAATAGTTATGATTTTGCCTTTCTCCAAATCCTTTTTGGTGTTGCGAATGTTCCTACTGTGTTCTAATATCCTTTTTCTGGCTTGTCTTGTCATCATTCCGACATAGAAAAGGTCACATGGACATTGTAATACATATACAACTCCAATTGAAGTGCAGGAAAAATTTGATGTTATCACGTTTTTTACCGTATTTGTCTTGTATGTTTTTAAGTTTTATTACCCTTGGGCATGTGCTGCATGTACCACAGGGGAACATACCAGGGTATTGGCTTTTCCTTCTGGATTTGTGGATGTAATTGCTTGTGACAAGCATGTCTTTTAAGTTTTTCGGCCTTTTCTAACCAATTGATACTTGGTTACCAATTTGGCTGGCCAGGAGGGGATCAATTTGTAATATATGCCAGTTATTATTAATTACACTGATGACTTGTTTCATTTGAGGATTGAAAGTGGTAATGAGTCTGGTTACATTGTCTGTTTGTCTTTGGCGAGGTTGTAGCAACATTTGACGCTCTGTTTTTAATGCCTGTATTTGTGCATGTTTGACAGAGCGATTACTGTACCCTCTTTTTTTTTATTTTCAAAGAAGCTTTATTGAATTGAAATAAGCATACATTTCAGAAATATAAAGCAAACAGTAGTTATATTCGTAAGCGTGACTTTTTACCAATGTCTTGACAACAGAGTCCAGATAAAATAGTTCATTGTCCGCAGATAAGGCATTACTCTGTATGCTTATACAGTCTTTAAGAACAGTGAAAATATAAAAATATGAATAAGGAAAATATCAAAAAATAAGAAGTAACAACAATTTTAACAATACCTATGCAAAGGCTTAACAAGGTAGGTTGAAACTTAATAGTATTTAACAGTACAGTGCAATGATTTATACTTAATGATTAAGTATCAATGGTGTGTGAAGAGGGTTACTAGTGGAAGGGTTAGAAAGGTCCCTTGTACTATTGTTAAACAGTCAACCCAAAAATTACTGTTACTTATTTAGATTAGTCAATTAACAATCTTTACATCAAACTCTAGCCCAATTTTCATCTAAATACACTTTGGCAGAAAATACACTTACTAGATCTCATCTGGCTGTTTTGAAATGGCCACCTGACTCCTCCTTCTCTGACGTCTCTCAAAAGCTTGAACTGCAGCAATAGTACAGATCCTCTCATCCCTGCATGCTCACGCTCCTTTCATTCAGTTCATTGGGACTGATTGGGACCCTGATGCCAAAATGGCTAATTTGTGTAGTCTGTGCACATTTATCTTGCACGTGCTGAGAGAGTAGCACTAGTGAAGTTATAAAGCATGTCACAGATGCAAATACAAATAGATTCTTATTCTAAAGGTAATTTAATGCATTGTTTGTAATTTCCATTTTTATGCAGTCTATTGTTACATTGTGTAAGTTAGATAAAACATCTGAGTATAAGCGGATATTACACCCAGCTCCTTTTACCATTACTGTGTGACAAGAGTGCTGACTTACTAGTGGGTACATGAGTTACGTTACTGGTGCAGTCACATGACACAGTATTTGTCACCATATCACAGCAGTGACCAGTGAGCACAGCCCAAGAATGAGAGGCACTCTAATAGTTTGTTCCACGGCTGCGCTTCGTCTGACTCCTGATATACTAAGTGTTGCGTGTAATCAGCTACACCGTCCTCCTCACTGCCTGAAACGTTAGGCTATGTATCACATACAGAGATTTGCTTCACTTGGCATAACCCGTGTACGCATATCCAGACACATCCCAGCAATCACTTTATCTGCAGTTTTACCTCCTGAGTTATTCGTGGGCAGATCAAACTAATAGGATTAGTCAGGTCTTCGCTCTGTGTGCGGGGGTGCTGGCCAAGGAGGACCGGAGAACATCCACATGTGCTTTTTCCAGGACACATGCCACCCACGCACACAGAGTGAAGACCTGACTAATCCTATTAGTTTGGTCTGCCCACGAATAACTCAGGAGGTAAAACTGCAGACAAAGTGATTGCTGGGATGTGCCTGGATCTGCGTACACGGGTTATGCCAAGTGAAGCAAATCTCTGTATGTGATACATAGCCTAACGTTTCAGCCAGTGAGGAGGACAGTGTAGCTGATTATAATCAAGCTGGGTGTAATATCCGCTTATACTCGGATGTTTTATCTAACTTATACAATATAACAATAGACTGCATAAAAATGGAAATTACAAGCAATGCATTAAAATACCTTTAGAATAAGAATCTATTTGTATTTGCATCTGTGATATGCTTTATAACTTCACTAGTGCTACTCTCTCAGCACGTGCAAGATAAATGTGCACGGACTACACAAATTAGCCATTTTGGCATCAGGGTCCCAATGAACTGAATGAAAGGAGCGTGCAGGGATGAGAGGATCTGTACTATTGCTGCAGTTCAAGCTTTTGAGAGACGTCAGAGAAGGAGGAGTCAGGTGGCCATTTCAAAACAGCCAGATGAGATCTAGTAAGTGTATTTTCTGCCAAAGTGTATTTAGATGAAAATTGGGCTAGAGTTTTATGTAAAGATTGTTAATTAACTAATCTAAATAAGTAACAGTAATTTTTGGGGTGACTGTCCCTTTAAGTAGATATAGTTGTTTTTAGTAATATTCTATTCTTAGGAGGGTTTCAGAGAGTAGAGATATTCTTCCCATATGAGACAAATTGAAAGAAATTCATCTAGTTTCCTACATCTCAAATGATATTGTTCAAGTTCTATGTTTGTAGTGACCTGTTCCCTCCAGAATTGTACTGACGGTAAGGTGAGTTTTTTTCCATAAGTATGGGATGTAACGTTTAGCTGTATTTATCATGATAGTTAATAATTTAAGTCACAATATACAACTCGGGGGGGGGGGGGGGGGTGGCGGGAATGATTAAACATGAAAATCCATGGCTTAAGCGATATTGAGATGTTTATAACCAATTCAATTTCTTTTCTGATAAGCAACCGATATTGTTGTGCTATGGGGCATGTCCACCATATGTGTGTGAGAGTGCCTCGATGTGTACTGCCTCTCCAACAGTAAGTGTGATAATTTGTTATCATTTTACCTAGTCTTTCTGGGGTGTAATACCACCTAATAAGAAGTTTCATGTACATTTCAGTTATAGATATGGAAGATGTAGAGGAGCTCATTTGTTTATAGATTTTTTGCCATGTTTTTGGCATTTCGCAACATATAATGGGGGATTGACATACTGGAGGGACATGACTGATTTGTAAGATAAAGAGAGGTTTCCTGAGTGAGCATATGGCATATAGCACAGCATTTCAAACAGTTTTAGTGATATAAATATATCTTTTTTATTTGGATGTGTCAGGAAATAATGTGATATTTGCTGGAATCTGAATTATTCTTGAGTCATAGGGCTTAGTATATTCATTACATCTTCTTTAGCTTTAGTGCCCTCTTTCTTTTAGTCTGTTGGATAGTTTAATTGCTCCTTGTTTATACTCTGAGGTGTTAGAGCAATTTTGTCTCAACCTTATAAATTACCCTTTGGGGATGGCTTTAAGGGTACTGGGGGCATGGGCACTAGTATGATGCAACAAGGTGTTTGTAGCTTTTGCTTTTCTATACATTTTAGTGCTGATTTGTCCTGCCTCATTTTTATTCATTTCCAAATCTAAGAAGTTTACTTAATGGTAACTGTGTTCATATGTTAGTCTTAGATTAAGGTTATTGGTGTTGAGATTGTTCATGAATTATTTAAGAGTATACAAGAGGCCTTCCCAGATAAACAGAACATCATCTATATAACAAATCCACAAGGGATATACTTTGTATAGATGTCATGATCATCTGCAAAAACTGTATTGCATTCCCACCAGCCTAGGAATAAGTTTACTTATGTTGGGGCACATGCTGTCCCCATGGTTTTACCTTGAATTTGCAGGTAAAATAAATCTTTTAATTTGAAATAGTTATGATTTAGAATGAAATGTAATAATTGTATTACAAAGTGGTTGTGAGATTGATTATCACTCTGATTCAAAGATAAAAAAATAAGAAATAGACTGTTCCCCTAGTTTGTGTTTGACACTTGTATACAGTGACTCCAGGTCCTCTGTTACTAGGATGGAATCCTTACACAAAGTACCATTTTCTAATATCTGGAGGACTTCCATTGTGTCCTTCACATAAGATGGTAATGTGTAAAGGTACTCTCTCATCTATGTACTGGCTGGCTTTCTCAGTTAAGCTGTTATTGCCAGAGACAATGGGTCTACCCGGGGGGTTATGAATGTCTTTATGGATCTTTGGGAACAGGTAAAAAGTGGCTGTAGTTTGATGTGGCCGTATCAAGAACTGTTTTTCAGATGTGTTTATAACTTCAGCTTTGTGTGCATTCACAATGATTTTGTTGTATTTATCAAGATACATCTGTTTAGGGTTTTCTATAACATTGTTTATTGTCCAACTGCTTCATGGCTTCATCTAGATACATATCATTCTGCCATAACACTGTGTTACTTCCCTTGTCGGAAGACTTAATGATGGTATCATCCCATGTCTGAATTTCTTTCATTGCTTTTTTTTCTGAGGTATTTAAATTTAATGTCGACCAGTGCTAAGGTAGTTGGTCTATTTGATTAAAAACTGCTATTTCTGGAGACAGGCTATTAGGGAGTATGTATTTAAATTTATTTTTTATCTTATCTCGCCAACTGGCATCAGGGCTGGTTTTTGTATAATTCTCATGTAAGAGTTCTTGTAAATCTTGTAGTGCAGATTGGTCAGATATGGTCTAATCATTACCCAATTCATTTTTAGCATACAATTTTTTTCAGTAACAAATTTCTAGTAAAGAGATGCACATATTTCACTAGTTCGAATTTGTTCAAATTGTTAGTGGGACAGAAACTTAACCCCTTAGAAAGAATTATGATATGGTCAGGATTGAGAATATGCTGCGTAAGGTTTATGACTTTCAAGTGCCCATCCGGATCTTGCAGAATGGGCTTGGGTGTCTCCTTTTGGTTTCTCTGAAAGGTGGTGCTTGAGTTTTGCATTTGTTTGGCCTAGATTGTTGTGGTACTGCATTCATGGTAGTTACTAGAACTGTTTGTGGAGGTTGTCCTAAAAAAGAGGAAGATGAAATATATCCCCTTGTGGATTTGTTATATAGATGATGTTCTGTTTATCTGGGAAGGCCCCTTGGATACTCTTAAAGAATTCATGAATACTCTCAACACCAATAACCTTAAGCTAAGACTAACATATGAACACAGTTACCATTGAGTAAACTTCTTAGATTTGGAAATAAATAAAAATGAGGCAGGACAAATCAGCACTAAAATGTAGAGAAAATTAACAGCTACAAACACCTTGTTGCATCATACTAGTGCCATGCCCCCAGTACCCTTAAAGCCCTCCCCAAAGGGGAATTTATAAGGTTGAGATGAAATTGCTCTAACACCTCAGAGTATAAACAAGAAGCAATTGAACTATCCAACAGACTAAAAGAAAGAGGGTACAGCAATCGCTCTGTCAAACGTGCACAAATACGGGAATTAAAAAGAGAGCGTTAAATGTTGCTACAACCTCGCCAAAGACAAACAGACAATGTAACCAGACTCATTACCACTTTTAATCTTCAAATGAAACAAGTCATCAGTGTAATTAATAATAACTGGCATATAATACAAATTGATCCCCTCCTGGCCAGCCAGATAGGTAACCAGGTATTAATTAGTTACAAAAGGCCAAAAAACTTAAAAGACATGCTTGTCACAAGCCATTATGTCCACAAACCCAGAAGGACAAGACAATACCCTGGTATGTTCCCCCTGTGGTACATGCAGCACATGCCCAAGGGTTGTATAGAAAATGAAAAAGAAAGAGAGCGCACAAGGCAAACTCAAGTGAAGATTTTTAATTTGAATCGTACACACATAAATAATTGCACTTACTAGAATTTAAATATTAAAAAGCATTCAGATGCAGAGTTTCCTTTCCATTGCTCCTCGTTACTCTATACAGGATCTGATGACACTGCCTGTTGTTGTTAATGCCGTAAGTTCCTAAACAGGTTTTCCGGATACCCTGAAGGATTACTTAAAGGCTTGTGGGGACAAGGTGACTCCGATGGTAATATCTGTGACCTGTCAGCTTAAACCTGACGTGTTTCTCCCGGTCAGCGGCAGGGCTTTTTCAAAGGTGATGATAACAGATGACTCTGAAATTGCGCCCTTTGTATTTGAAGGACTGCCTGCCAATCCAAACCTGTGGGTGTGTTTGTTTACCACCAATCATGTAAGATCGGTCTGTCCGTATATCAGAACTCATTCACAATTATAATGGTGGGAAGTTAATATGTTATACAAATGCCCTTATCATTCGTTTGATGTATATGTTAAAAAATACAAAGGATAAAAAATACATAACATACATAATACCATAAATACAATAAAAAAAAGTTTTAAAAATATTACTTAAGAACTTTATAAATGTCTAAAAACTTGATACATGTTAAACTCGACTGCGCTTAATCTGCAACAGTTGAAAATATACTCACAGCAACGTTGATAAAAATAAAAAAATATATATAATAAGGTATGTAAGAACATTGTATGATAAAAATATGCTTGTCAGATGAATACACTTCAATGCTTTTTAAGCTCGTAAATCTACTGTAATAAAAATTCATGTTTAAAATCTTTTGTCTAAAAACAATATAAAATACTTTTAAGTCAAAGTTAGATGGAACAATAGAACTAGAAATTTCATGTTTATAAATAGTATCTAATAAATATTGCACCTATGCTGATATTGATTACATGATACAAAAGGTAGCTTTATATAAATGCAACTACATCTATATTCAAACCCAAAGGTTGTATTGTTTGAAGTTTAGAAATCCATTTTGTTTCAAGTTTCCTCAGTTCTAATAATTGATTTGGTTTTAGTGATGAAACACAATCTATGACCTGAACTTTTAAAGAGCTAGGATTGTGTCTTTGACACTCTAAAAAATGCTGGACAGGACACTGTGATTGGTCATTTTTTCTTTGATATTATAAATATGCTCATTTACTCGTCCTCTGATCATGCGTTTTGTGCGACCAATATACAATAGGCCACCACCACATTGTAATAAATAAACAACATATGTAGACTCACAGTTGCTTCTAAAATTGATATTAAATGTTTTAGTAAACCCACTATTTGTGAAAGTTGGTGCTTTGTTAATATGTTTGCACATATTACATCTACTTTTCCCAAATTTCATGGTTCCCTTCCAATCTCTTAACCAATTTACTCCTGCCTGGGTACTCTCATCTTTTTTATTTTTGACAGTTTTGAGTTTACTTGGGGAAAGTATATTTTTAAGGCTCTTGCCTTTTCTGTATGTAATGGGGGGTCTAGTATCTAAATGTAGCCCTAACACAGGGTCTGAATTTAACAATGGTGGTAAATCGCCATAGAACAAGCCACTGAGCTGTTGTTCATTCCTGGTAGAGCGCTTCTCTCTTCGTATGCAAATTATTATGACCCTGGGGAAGTCTCCCTATGGGTGATGGGGGAAACCAGACATGGACTCCTTGCCCAGTGTGCTTAGAGGAATGTGGCTGCACCTCACTGACGAGGCCCATAGGAGGCCGAAACGATCGTCTAGGGTTGTCATGTTCCTTGTTCAGAGGAGAATTGCCTGGTATTTCGGGGCTGGACTGACATTACTTGGCAGGATAAGACTGATATACTTCAGGAAAGTTTTCTTCTGTGAAAAGCACACTGGTCTAAAAGAGGCTGCTTCCGGGTGGTAAATCGCCATAGAACTAGCTGATGAGCTGTTGTTCGTTCCTGGTAGAGCGCTTCTCTCTTCGAATGCAAATTATTATGACCCTGGGGAAGTCTCCCTATGGGTGATGGGGGAAACCAGACGTGGACTCCTTGCCCAGTGTGCTTAGAGGAATGTGGCTGCACCTCACTGACGAGGCCCATAGGAGGCCGAAACGATCGTCTGGGGTTGTCATGTTCCTTGTTCAGAGGAGAATTGCCTGGTATTTCGGGGCTGGACTGACCTTACTTGGCAGGGTCAGACTGATATACTTCAGGAAAGTTTTCTTCTGTGAAAAGCACACTGGTCTAAAAGAGGCTGCTTCCGGGTGGTAAATCGCCATAGAACAAGCCACTGAGCTGTTGTTCGTTCCTGGTAGAGCGCTTCTCTCTTCGTATGCATATCTGAATTTAACAATGGCCAATGTTTTTTTAAGATCTTTTCCAAATGTTTAGAACCTTCATTATATGTTGTAATGAACCTTGGAGGGTCAACTTTGCTTGATTGTGATTGTAAGAATTTATTATGTATATGAGACCCTATTAACTCTTGTCCTGATTATTTTTTTTATAAAAAAGGAATTTCTATCTTTGGATATGGCTTTAATTTTAGCTTTTTGTATAGTATCATGGCTATACCCTTTCTCTAAAAACTTGTTTTCTAAAATATTAGCTTCTACTTCAAAGTCAGCTATATGAGTGCAATTTCTCTTGGTGAGCAGAAATTGACTGTAAGGGACATTGTTTATACAGCACTTCTTATGTGCACTCTTTGCTTGGATGTAACTATTACAATCAGTATTTTTCCGATAATTCTTAACAACCACTTTACATATTGCATCCTCAAATAATACTAAGTCTAAAAATTCAATTTGTTTCTCAGAATGCGAACTAGTGAATGATAAATTAAAATTATTATCATTAATATGTCTCATAAATTTCTCAATTTCCGTAATATCTCTACGCTAAAGTATGATAATATCATCTATATACCTGGCGTATGATAATATATTCTTTAAATAGGGATTATTACGCCATATATACATTTTCTCGAAAGCATTAACATATAAATTTGCATATGATGGGGCAAATGTTGTCCCCATCGCGGTTCCCCTTGTTTGCAAATAATATTTGTTTTGAAACATAAAATAATTGTGATGAAGGATAAAATCAATGCACTCTATTAAAAATTGTATATGTTCTATAGGGATAGTCCATTTTAGTAACTCCTCTTTAATTTTCTCTATACCATTATTACGTGGGATGCAGGTATATAGTGCAGCCACATCGCATGTTAACCAATGCATATCTTTCTCCCATTTTAATCCTTCTAAGTTTTTTAATAACCTCAGTAGTATCTTTAAGATATGCTTTTGTGTTTTTTACTATTGGCTGAAGATAAAAATCAACATATTTAGAAAGATTATCACAAATTGACCCAATACCGCCGTATATGAGATAGCTCGCTGTGCGAGCTGAAACTATTGGCGGCGCAGGTTTCCACGCTTGCGCCGAAAACTGACCCGTATATCGGATCGCACCCCTAGTTGTCTGTCTTGTGGGGTATGGTTCCTCCACTGTCCTGATCCTAAAAAATGATTATCAGCAGTTTCTTGCACCCCTCATCTCCCAAGTTGACATATTATGTGATGCAGGGTTTTTAGTCAATGGTTCAAACCTATTGTTGGTTACTAATTGTGATTGGGTATTAACATGATTCATGGTTTCAGTGTCTCTATAACTTTGCCTCCTTCTCCACTGGGGATATTAATTATAATCCTTTTGTGTATTATGTGAATGATACAAGTCATCAGATTTTCCATTTTGACGATTAGTGTGATTATTACCGTTATTATGTGTAAATCTTGTGTGATACACTGCTTCCTTGTTTTTATTTTTGTTGTTATTATTATAATATTGGTTAGTATACTGTTTATTCCCCATATATTGTTGTGTATATGTCTTTCTGGATTTGGTATTTCCTCTTGGTGTAAAGTCCTTAAAATTTGTTTTAGTCTCAATGCTATTTTCAGGTTTAGCATTTTCTGTTTCTCTATTAGATATGTTATATGTATATACCTTATTTTCCTTAAAATCGGTGATATATTTTTAAGTTTTCTTTGTTTGGTAAGTTGCAGATCTCTGTCTAATTGACTTACTCTGAATTGGATACTTTTATTTCTATTTATCCATTTCTCAATATTCTTATTTTGTTGTATTTTAGTTACTATCTCATCAAGTTCACTCTTTATTTTATTTAATCTACTAGTCCTAAAGCCCGTTCACACAGGCCATTTTTTGCAGTACAGCGGTCCCACCCCTTGCGCTCTCTCCCTCCCCCTCTCTTTTGCTCTTTTTCTCTCCCCCCTCTCTTTTGAGCTCTCTCTCTCCCCCACTCTTTTGAGCTCTCTCTTTCCCCCTCTCTTTTGCGCTCTCTCTCTCTCCCCCTCTCTTTTGCGCTCTCTCCCCCCTCTCTTTTGCGCTCTCTCTCCCCCTCTCTTTTGAGCTCTACCTCTCTCTTTTGCGCTCTCTCTCCCCCCTCTCTTTTGTGCTCTCCCCCTCTCTTTTTTGCTCTCTCCCCCCTCTCTTTTGCGCTCTCTCCCCCCTCTCTTTTGAGCTCTCTCTCTCCCCCCTCTCTTTTGCTCTCTCTCTCCCCTCTCTTTTGCTCTCTCTTTCCCATCTTATTTGCTCCCTCTCTTTCCATCCCTCTTTTTTGCTCTCTCTTTCCCTCTCTCTATGGCTCTCTCTCCCCATCTCTTTTGCTCTCTCTCCCCCCTCTCTCTCTCTCTCTCTCTCTCTCTCTCCCCCTCTCTCTCTCCCCCTCTGTCTCTCGCTCGCTCTCTCTCTCTTCCCCCTCTCTCTCTCACCCCTCTTTCTATCTCCCCCTTCTCTCTCTCTCCCCCTCTATCTCACCCTATCTCTCTCTCTCTCTCCCCCTTTCTCTCTCCCCCTCTCTATCTCCCCCCATCTCCCCCCCCCTCTCTCTCTCTCTTCCCTCTCTCTCTTCCCCTCTCTTTCTCCCCCTCTCTTTCTATAAGAACAGGAGAAGTGGACCGAGCGCTACACCCAGGGCCTTAAACTTACTAACTATATAGCCTCCTAGTAGGCTAACAATATAAAAGTTAAAATGGGGAGAGAGTAAGCGCTAAAAAGCTTAAAAAGCTAGTAAAAAGTACATTTTAATACATATAAAAATTTACAAATGGCAATCAGACGCATGGATCCATGTCTGACTTATAATATATAATAAACAAATCTAAAAATGTCTAAAAATATCCAATGGAGTAAAGCATGTGACGCTGACTTAGTGAGCCAGTGATGAGGAGTTAGGACATGTACATTCAATAATATAAACAACCTAAGTGAGTGATTGAGTGCACACAATAGCTGTCAACAAAGAAAAATAGCATTCACAAAAAATAGTGTTCACAAAAATTGGCGTACATAAAAAATGTTCAAATGTTCAACCGGTTATATGTAAGTGAATCCAGTAGTGTTTCCTCCAAAGTGGCGTGTAGAAATATAACGTGAAGTCAATAATAGTAGAATGTAAACGTTGAGTGGGTCAAATTATTGTATTATATGTATTAAAATGTACTTTCTACTAGCCTTTTAAGCTTTTTAGCGCTTACACTCTCCCCCTCTCTATCTCCCCACTCTCTTTATCTCCCCCCCCTCTCTCTCTCCCCCCTCTCTCTCCCCCCTCTCTCTTCCCCCCTCCCTCCCTCCCCCCTCTCTCTCTCCCTCCCTCTATCTCTCCCCCTCTCTCTCCCCCCCCTCTCTCTTCCCCCCCTCTCTCCCCTCTCTCACCTCTCTCTCTCCCCCTCTCTCTCCCCCTCTCTCTCCCCTCTCTCTCCCCTCTCTCTTCCCTCTCTCTCTCACACATCTCTCTCTCCCTTCTCTCTCTCTCTCTCTCTCTCTCTCTCTCTCTCTCTCCCCTCTCTATCTCCCCCCTCTCTCTCTCCCCTCTCTCTCCCCATCTCTATCTTTCCCCTCTCTCTCTCCCCCTCTCTCCCCCCTTTTAAGCTTTTTAGCGCTTACACTCTCCCCCTCTCTATCTCCCCACTCTCTCTATCTCCCCCCCTCTCTCTCTCCCCCCTCTCTCTCCCCCCTCTCTCTTCCCCCCTCCCTCCCTCCCCCCTCTCTCTCTCCCTCCCTCTATCTCTCCCCCTCTCTCTCCCCCCCCCTCTCTCTTCCCCCCCTCTCTCCCCTCTCTCACCTCTCTCTCTCCCCCTCTCTCTCTCCCCCTCTCTCTCCCCCTCTCTCTCCCCTCTCTCTCCCCTCTCTCTTCCCTCTCTCTCTCACACATCTCTCTCTCCCTTCTCTCTCTCTCTCTCTCTCTCCCCTCTCTCTCCCCATCTCTATCTTTCCCCTCTCTCTCTCCCCCTCTCTCCCCCCTTTATCTCTCCCCCCCTTTCTGTCTCTCTCCCCCCCCCTCTCTCTCTCCTCCCACTCTCTCCCCCCTCTCTCTCCCCCTCTCTCTCCCCCTCTCTCTCCCCTTCTTATTTTGCTCTCTCTCTTCCCCTCTCTTTTGCTCTCTCTTTCCCCCTCTTATTTTCTCTCTCCCCCTCTGTTTTGCTGTCTCTCCCCCCTCTCTTGCTCTTTCCCCTCTCTTATCCTATCTTTAGCTATTTCCCATCTCTTTTGTTCTCTCTCCCCTCTTTCTTCTCTCCCCCTCTCTATCTCTCTCCCCTCTATCTCGCGTGCGCGACCGCGCCCGGCCCCGCCCCCTTCACACCCAGCCCGCCCCCTTCATGCCTGGCCATGCCCAGCTCAGGCCCGGCCACGCCTGCTTCTGCCCACACCGCAGATCAGGTAGGGACTCTAAGGCCAGGTGTGTTTGTCCTTGTGCAGTCTCTACTGCGCATGTCAGCTTCGGACAAACACACTTGGCCTTTTATATTATAGGATGTTCCCTATACTTGATAAGGATCTTAATGAATTTATTTGAACATTCTTGAGCTGCAGTTTCCCATTCAGTAGTAAATTCTACCTCATCTAGATCAAAGGCAGGTTGTTTAAATATTCTTAAACCCCTTGGGATAACCTTATGTGTTAAATAGTTTTCCAAGAGGTTTAATTCAAAGTTTCAGACATTACTTCTGGCCCTGATTCTGGCATTGGTTCAAACATATAAGCTGCAATTACAGGAAAAGATAAATAGAAATATTACACTAATAAAAGTAAAATTGCGTACTGCTAAGTTAGATTAATATATGTATTTACTATTAATCAATAGACAACTAGTATGCTAGTGACAGAGGGCGTCATCACGGTACTTGTAAGAGGCGCCTAGGAGCGAATGAAAAATACTGGGAAATATGATAGATAAAACAATAAGCTAATATATCAAAATGTACAATATAATATCAGTAAACCAGGGTATAAGGGTTTACAGACTAATAGTCCAAAGGATGATGTGCAATGATGTAACAGTCCTTTTAATGCAGTTCCAGATGGTCTCAAATGATGTGCATCCAAAGCAGCAGGCCGCTCCTCCAGGGTGTTGTGCCGCGACACAGGTCAAGAGAATCTAAACAAATCGAAATAGAGGGTGCCACATAGTGCAGATTATAAAAAAACTTCAAAACAGATACAAGAAGAGCTTAAGAATCCTACTCACAAGATGTAAAGCACTGATGTGCAATACCAGCAGTCCGGAACCACCCGTCGTCCGGTAGACCAAATGATGATGTCACAAAAGGGGATCCTCGTCTCACCAGGGAGAGTCCAGAGATACCACAGGGGGGAGCCTGTACAGCAGTAGTCGGCCCAGCAGGTACAGAAGCCCTCCACTTGGAAGGGTGAAGAGTCTTATATCATGTGCGAAAGGGATGATAACATCGCACACAGAGGTAAAAGCTGTAATATATTTACTATTAACACTACAATAGGTAAACTCAATATTGTTGTAAACAGAAAAATATGCTCACATAAACAGAAAAATATGTTCACATAAATATGGATATTGAATATTACTGTGTATAACCAGTATTAAGATATAGGTTACAAAATTCATATAATCAATATATCATTCAGATACCTTAAGGGGAATGTTCATATATGTCCATGACAATTATGTCCATATACTTATGATGATGAAAAAATGGTTCTTACCACTTGTCAAAATATGTCTGTTGTCTCTTTAAATTTTAAACAGTCCGGTTGCCTCTTTTGTGCTGCTGCAGTTCAGCTAGGTGATTTCCACACTTGGCTCCATGAATGGTTGTATAGAAAATGAAAAAGAAAGAGAGGGCACAAGGCAAACTTTCTATACAACCATTCACGGAGCCAAGTGTGGAAATCACCGAGCTGAACTGCAGCAGCACAAAAGAGGCAACCGGACTGTTTAAAATTTAAAGAGACAACAGCCATATTTTGACAAGTGGTAAGAACCATTTTTTCATCATCATAAGTATATGGACATAATTGTCATGGACATATATGAACATTCCCCTCAAGGTATCTGAATGATATATTTATTATAAGAATTTTGTAACCTATATCTTAATACTGGTTATACACAGTAATATTCAATATCCATATTTATGTGAACATATTCTTCTGTTTATGTGAGCATATTTTTCTGTTTACAATATTGAGTTTACCTATTGTAGTGTTAATAGTAAATACATATATTACTCTAACTTAGCAGTACGGTTCAAATATAGCGCAATTTTACTTTTATTAGTGTAACATGCCCAAGGGTTATAAAACTTAAACACATACAAGACAAATACGGTAAAAAACATGTGATAACATTACATTTTTCCTGCACTTCAATTGGAGTTGTATATGTATTACAATGTCCATGTGACCTTTTCTATGTCGGAATGATGACAAGACAAGCCAGAAAAAGGATTTTAGAACACAGTAGAAACATCCGCAATGCCAAAAAGGATTAAATCACATTAAATGGATCCAATTTTGGCAAATGTTAATATTGGTTAAAGGGACACTGAACCCTTTCTTTCATGATTCAGATAGGGCATGACATTTTAAGCAACTCTCTAATTTACTCCTATTATCAAATTGTCTTCATTCTCTTGGTATCTTTATTTGAAATGCAAGAATGTAAGCTTAGATGCTGGCCCATTTTTGGTGAACAACCTGGGTTATTCCTGCTGATTCTCCTATAGAAAAGTGCTGTCCAGAGTTCTGATCTAATAAAAAAGCTTAGATGCCTTTGTTTTCAAATAAAGATAGCAAGAGAACGAAGAACAATTGACAATAGTAGTAAATTAAAAAGTTGCATAAAATTGTATGCTCTGTCTGAATCATGAAAAATAATTGGGTTCAGTGTCCCTTTAAATCGCTTCACAGATGTATCAAAATGTCACCTTTTTTTGTTATACATAATGTCAAGTCAAAAGGAATAGAGTATCTGTCATCACAGCAGACACCTAAAATGAATAACACTTTCACAAACTTTTCACATTTAGTTGATACGGTATATCATGAATAATGAATACATGGCCACTGAGCATTCAATACCCTTTTCGCAATATGGATTATTATATTAATACATGCCGCATTTAAAACTGACAAGAGGTTTGTCATATACTATGCAGTAATAGGTCCATTCCATTCAGCCTTCTACCAATTGAAAATCCTAACATCAAACATGCAAACACAGTGGGCGTTCCATTCACCTCAAGCGTTCAATATCAGACAATTAATTGTATAATTAGACTAGATATAATCAGAATCAAGTTAAAGCCTCTAATATTATGCAGGTTATTATGCAAGATTCTATTAATAAGCATTACTTTTCTTTGTATTTAAAAAAACAGGAAATACAGCTTTTTTTGAGTGACTGACACGTCCAAAAGCCAATGATAACTTATGTTGGCAACCTAACAGCATTTAGGGGCATGTACTTACTTCTTCATAAAAGAGTCCATCTTGAAGCCACACGTACCCCCCTGAGGAAGCGTATATGAAACGCGACCACGTTAGGGGACTCTCTGTATTTTTAACTGTCCTCCAGTTGTTGTAAACTTAAATTTGAATAATGTTGAACTAGTTTAATATAACGAACTAAACGTTGAATACCTTCTTCTAGAGAAGGGTGCATTAACTAAACTGGTACTCTCCTAGTACTACTAGCACCATAAGTAGTGTTAACTGTGTTGAATTACTTTTTTAACAAAACTGGGAGCAAATGCTGATCGATTGATTAAGGTTTTTTTTAAGACACAGTACTTGTTGGTGTCCAGAACTTATGTGGCAACCTCCTCTCGATTAACATTTCAATAATATTGCTCTAGTCACAACAGAATTGACTCACACTACAGTAACAATACCATCACACTGGAGTAGTGTTTTTATATGTGTGTGTGAGCAGGAAGAAACTTGTTCTATTTTTGCTGCCTTTTTGTTTAAAAATTAATAAAAGGTTATATTTTAATCAATAAAATATTCTAGTACATACAGATAGTACATAAAACCAAAGCTTTCTTTGAGCATACTCACTCTTTCTAGTGAGATCTGCTCTTATTTAAAGCATAGTCCATAGTGCGGTTTACATACATGATGCACTGGTCCTGAGCAAGCAGCTACGTTTACTGCTCCTAGTTGGCTCAACATTATATAATTTCATATATTGTGACTTACGTACTATTGTTGTAGTAATTTATTATTGCATTAACACATTATTGTTATGGGCACAACAGCTTAAAATACTTTATTCAATATTTAATAAATATGAAATGCTTAACAAAGTCCTTCTCAGTTTAAACTTTGCAATTAATATTTTGAATATATATAATTAAATTAAATTATAAATCGACATTAATGCTGAAATGAGAAAAAGCAGAATAACGCTGCCACTAACTTTTTATGGATTTGTTCATTTAACAGCAAGTTAAAATACATGTTTTGGGTTGGTATAGAGATTAGGTTTTAAATTGCCTTTAGATTTGAGAAAATTTTCTAAACAGATGTACAGCTATTCAGTACCACTTTTTTAGCTTTCATCTGAAAGTCTTTTAACTGTAATTTTGTTAGTATTGATTTTTGTCCATATTGTACAATAAATTACAAATTTACAGTTTTATAACAAATTCATAGTTGCCAACATTTGAAAAACAATGTCCACTCTCATTAAAGGTTTTCATAGCTCAGCCCAATCAGGTCTGCCCCAAAACAACCACATAAAATGCTGGTAGTTTAATTTCGCCATACTGATTGTGTAATGCGGGTTTAATCATCAAGCATCTCAGTACCACCCTTACCGCCTCTCAAACGCACATTTGGCATAAGAAAAATACCTTTATAGCTCAGCACCAAAAAAAGTATGACTGATTACATTATTAACCCTTCAGCTCCTGTATAGTGTTATACAACCTGAAATTAGACAGTAATATTGCCTCAATATGTTCATCTATGGTAACTGTCTCAGGGCTCCTTTAAAGGGACAGTCAACACCAGAATTTTTGTTGTTTAAAAAAATAGATAATCCCTTTATTACCCATTCCCCAGTTTTGTATAACCAACACAGTTATAATAATACACATTTTACCTCTGTAATTACCTTGTATCTAGGCCTCTGCAGACGGCCCCCTTATTTCAGTTCTTTTGACAGACTTGCATTTTAGCCAATCAGTGCTCACTCCTCTATAAATTCACGTGCGTGAGCTAAATGTTATCTATATGAAATACATGAACTAATGCCCTCTAGTGGTGAAAAACTGTCAAAAATGCTTTCAGATTAGAGGCGGCCTTCAAGGTCTAAGAAATTAGCATATGAACCTCCTAGGTTTAGCTTTCAACTAAGAACAAAGCAAAATCAGTGAAAAAAGTAAATTGGAAAGTTGTTTAAAATTACATGCCCTATTTGAATTATGAAAGTTTTTTTTTGGACTTGACTATCCCTTTATCGAAGAACAATACATGTAGATATGTTGAGGATTTCTTTCTTGTGTTTTTTGAGATACTAGTAGGTAGGCATTTTATGAGGTAAATTCAGACTGGTACAGTGATTGCAAAGTTGCATTCCAATGCAGATTGTTGGCAGGAGGTTTTATTAATTCCATACCTAGCACATGAAGAGCCTGATGTTTTAAACCCACGTTAAGCAAAACATCAGTATATAAATGGGGGCAATTACATATGTTCTAAATTGTGCAATGTTTGCTTTCTTCACCCCTTGCCTTCTAACCTTGCTAATACTCTATACCACATTTCATGGCTTCCCTTTTTCTGACACCTCTAGTCACTGTTAAACTTCAGCATAACAGTAGATCACAGCTAAAGAATACTACAGAAAAAGCTTAGGAAGCAATGAGACTGGTAATGACAATAGAGTAAAGTTGAAAGCCACATTGAACCTCCAGTGGTGGGAGTAATGCACTGCAAAGAATATTATTAAATTTAATTTTTTAGTTCTGCTTCTTAACAAAGGCATCAAACTAAAAAAGGATCAAATACATAAGGATATTTGAGTTATTTCAGAAAGGTGGTAGACCTGAACTGTGAATTAGTTTCACTACAGAAATTGAATAGTTAAAGGTTTGAGTTAATTTACATTCTTTTGTATTCTGGTTTTTAGTATTGCAATTAGATAACAATTAGATTGTTTGCATAGGTGAGCAATTAGGAGGGACCCCACCCTATCTTTCTGAGGGTATTTAAAGAGATCTGTTTAGCTCTGCTAAACATTTAGCTCTGCTTCTTAGCAAAGGGATCAAACTAAAAAAGGATCAAATACATAAGGATATTTGAGTTATTTCAGGAGTTATTCAGGCTTATTCAGTAGTAAATAATACTTATATTTTTCTTATTGTTAAAGTGTTGCATAGTTTAAAATGTCTCAGATACAGTGCAATGGGTGTTTTGCACTTTTTAATCGTTCTACTTTTTGGAGATTTAGGGGCTGTCCTGTTTGTAAGCAGTTTTCCCTGTTAAGGGAGGAAATAGCTAAACTTCAAGCTAAGGTAAGTAACATACCTGTTACCTCTACAAAGCTGCCTCAGAAAGAAGCCCCTCTACCCCAGAGATCAGCAAGGAGAGGCAGATGGATCACTGTAGGCTCTGGAAGAATTAGAACAGTAGACCAGAAGCATTGCCCACAACCTCTGCCATTGCAAAACTCCTATGCTGCTCTTGCCGAATACACTTGTGATGAGAAGATTGCTGTTTCTGAGCCCTCTGAAGCTGTAACAGGTAATTTAAATCTATTGGCACCTGATTCTCCAGGTAACATAACACAGGAAAGAACTACAGATGTGTTTTTGAGAAAAAGACTGTTAGTGGGTGACTCTATTTTGAGGAATGTGTATTTAGGTGAAAGTAAAGGAGAAACAAGGGAGGTTAGATGTCTTCCAGGAGCTACTGCTCACAGGGATAAGAATCGTATTTTGAGAATTGTTAAGGCAGCAGGAAAGGGAAGTGAGTTAGATGTGATTGTTCATTTAGGAACAAATGATCTGGCTAGTAATTATGTTGCTGCTGTTCAGAAAGAGTTTTGTGACCTAGGTAATCATTTAGAGACTGTGGCATCAACTCTATCATTTTCTGCTATTTTACCTGTGTATGACCAGGAAGCAGGAAAGATGGAGCGGATAACAACATTTAATTCTTGGTTAGATAAGTGGTGCAGGGAACGAGGATTTGGTTTTATTAGCCATTATAGCTCTGTTTGGAAAGATACTAGGTTATTTAGGAGAGATGGCTTGCATTTGGATGCTAAAGGAACAGAGTATCTGGGAGAGGAGTTCAAATACTTTATTAGAAATCATTTAAACTAATAAAGGGGGGGTAGCATTAATATATCCACCTGCCCCCCACAGCATGCCAAAACTGTTAGTCCAAGTAACAATTCTAGAAATTCTAGTAGAAAAATTCTTCGTGCCATGAGCACAAATGCTCGCAGCTTAGGAAATAAATTACCTGAACTCATTTCAATAATGACTAGGGACAACTTGGATTTAGTAGCTATAACAGAAACATGGTACAATGATTTGCATGACTGGGACATAGTCATACCTGGATACAGGTTATTTAAAAAGAGCAGAGTAGGAAAGAAAGGTGGAGGAGTTGCTTTGTATGTAAATGAAAATATAAAGGTTACTGAAATTGTAGGAACAAATGATGAGGTGGAAAGTATTTGGGTGACTTTGGAAATTGGAGATAAAAATGTTTTTAGAATAGGGGTTGTATATAGGCCTCCATTGCAGGATGAAAAACTGGACAATCTGTTATTAGATGAAATAACCAAAATGACCATGAAGGGTAAGGTTATAGTACTGGGGGACTTTAATTTGCCAGATATAGACTGGAAGATTCCTTCTGCTAGATCGGCTAGAAGCAGGTATATTCTTGAATCTCTGCTAGGGGAATCACTTGAACAATTAGTCAAGGAACCAACTCGTAAGGAAGCTATATTAGATCTAATACTTACAAACAGTGATACAGTTTCAGATGTGTCTGTAGGTGAGAACTTAGGATCCAGTGATCATCAATCTGTTTGGTTTAGTATTCATGTTCAGGAACTGTCCACCCAGACTAAAACAAAAGTTTTAGACTTTAGGACGGCAGATTTTTCATTAATGGGAGAATACCTTAAAAACTATTTAAAGGGGAAAACTCTTATTACAGGGGTTCAAGAACAGTGGGAATTTGTGAAAGGGGCCATTTTAGATGCAACCGCACACTGTATTAGACATGTCTGTAAAAGTAAAAGAAAGCGGAAACCAATTTGGTTTTCCAAAGAAGTAGCACATGCTGTAAAGACAAAAAAGATAGCTTATAAAAATTACAGACACACACACAAGCAGATGATGATATGAAAATATGGAGACTCCAACAAAAAAAGACTAAGCAGTTAATTAGGAAGGTTAAAGCTCATGCAGAAGAGAAGATAGCACAGTCAGTAAAACATGGGGACAAAACATTCTTTAGATATATCAGTGAAAGAAGAAAAAATAAGGTAGGAATAGTAAAATTGAAATCAGTTGATGGTAGAATAATAGAAGGAGATAAGCAGATTGCAGACTGTCTCAATGATTACTTCTGTTCTGTTTTCACTAAAGATTGTGAAGATACAATGTCTACATTAAGGGATGCTACGCAAAATAGAAACAAGCTTAACAGTAATCTTTTTACAGAGGATGAGGTTTTGTTAGCATTATCAAAAATAAATGTTACAAAGGCAGTGGGTCCTGATAATATTCATCCAAGGGTTTTAAAAGAACTTCGATCAGTGCTAACTGTCCCATTAACTGATCTGTTTAATCAGTCACTATTAACAGGAGCTGTCCCAGATGATTGGAGAATAGCAAATGTAATACCCCTTCATAAAAAGGGCAGTAGAGAAGAATCTGGCAACTACAGGCCAGTTAGTTTAACTTCAGTAGTAGGGAAATTAATGGAAAGCCTCTTAAAAGAAAGAATTATGACTTACATAAAGACAAACAATTTAGAGGACCAAAATCAGCATGGTTTTACTTCAGGGAGATCATGTCAGACTTATCTAATTGACTTCTTTGATTATGTAACAAAAGTATTAGACAAGGGAGGAGCAGTTGATGTAGCATATCTAGATTTCAGCAAAGCATTTGACACCGTCCCACACAATAAACTTATTCACAAACTATATCTCCTTGGTCTAGATTCAAAAATTGTGAACTGGGTGGAATGCTGGCTTAAGGACAGAAAACAAAGTGTCTTAGTAAATGGAGTTCATTCAGCAGAGGGGGCTGTTACTAGTGGTGTTCCTCAGGGGTCAGTTCTGGGGCCTGTTTTGTTTAACCTATTTATCTGCGATATCAGCAAAGGGCTACAGGGGAAAGTATGTCTCTTTGCAGATGATACAAAAAATTGCAACAGAGTGGATGTTCCAGGGGGGGTAGACAAAATGAGAAGTGATATACAACAATTGGAGGATTGGACAAACGACTGGGATCTAAAGTTTAACACAGCAAAGTGTAAAATAATGCATTTAGGGAAGAAAAATCCAAATGTTAATTACAGACTCAATGACACTTTACTGACTGTTACAGACGAGGAACAGGACTTGGGAATTATTATTTCAGATGATTTAAAACTTAGTAAACAATGTAGTAATGCAGCGAGTAAGGGTAGCAGAATGCTTGGATGTATTGGTAGAGGTATTTGCAGCAGAAATAGTAAGGTTCTTATGCCACTTTATAGATCATTAGTTAGGCCTCATCTTGAGTATTGTGTGCAGTTCTGGAGACCATATCTTCAGAAGGATATTAACAAACTTGAATCTGTGCAAAGGAGGGCTATCAAAATGGTACATGGTCTAAAAAATAAAACTTACCAGGATAGGCTCAATGACCTAAATATGTATAGCTTAGAGGAGAGAAGGGAAAGAGGTGATATGATAGCAACTTTCAAGTACATTAAAGGGTTTAGTAAAACTGAGGCTGTGGGTATTTTACATAAAATGGAAAATTCAAGAACAAGGGGTCATGAGCTCAAGCTAAAGGGTAGTAGATTCAGGAGTAATTTGAGGAAGCACTTCTTTACAGAAAGAGTGATTGATTTATGGAATAAACTTCCTCAAGAGGTAGTAGCAACAAACACTGTGGAAGACTTTAAAAATGCATGGGACAAGCATAGGGCTATCCTATGAACTAGATAAGTTTATACTGTTAGGTAAGGTCGGGCAGACTTGCTGGGCCTATGGCTCTTATCTGCCATCAATATCTATGTTTCTATGCTTCTATGTTTTAAACAAAGATTGAACAAAACTGTGATAACAAATGACAGACATCTTGTACCAGGAAAAATTGGACAGCTGGCAAAGATGCAAAGTCAGTCCACTAAATGGAAGAAGATAGTTTTTGAAAATGCCAATTACTCATAGTTAGTTGTAGAGTACAAACATTATTTTCTCTACTTGCTTAAAGGGACATGAAACCCAAAAAAATGATTTCATGATTCAGATAGAGAATACAATTTTAAACAACTTTCTTATTTACTTCTATTATCTAATCTGTTTTATTCTCTTGGTATCATTTGTTAAAGGAGCAGCAATGCACTAATGGTTTCTAACTGAACACATGGGTGAGCCAATCACAATCAAAAATATATGCAGCCACCAATCAGCTGCTAGAACCTAGGTTCTCTGCTGCTCCTGAACTTGCCTAGATAAACCTTTCAGCAAAGAATAACAAGTGAATGAAGCTTATTAAATAATAGAAGTAAAGTGGAAAGTTGTTTGAAATTGTATTCTCTGTGTGAATCATGAAAGAAAAAATTGGGGTTTCATGTCCCTTTAACACAAAATTGCCATAAAAGTATACACAGTAACCAAAATAAAACCCCAGCATAGATTTTCATCCATTGTTCATTTCTTCCCAGAAAAAAACTATGCTATGTTCTTTCTTAATATGTTATTGGGTACACTGTAGTAAAAAACAAAAAACAAAACATAAATTAATCTAAAATGGCATACAATGCAAAACAAATTGCTGTATTGTGTTAGAGCATTTTACTCTTGCATCGTGGCTTGCCTGCAACACCTGCAAATGTTAAAGTGAGTTTCAGAGCAGCAGTGCACTATTAAGAACAATTGTGAGCTACCAGCTAACACCTAGGAGTGCATTGCTGCTATTGAGACAACTTAGTTATGCTTTTTAACAAACATACTAAAAACAAAGTCAGTTTGATAATAGAAGAAATTTGAGAAATCTCTTAAAACTGCATGCTGTATCTGAACCAAGAACGTTTACTTTTGATTCTCATTGCCCTTTAAAAATGCCCCATGTCTCCTAAGCACACATACATTTATGTGTTTCCTTATCTCCATAGGCTGAGTTTTCATAGTTGCTTATTATCGGCACTTGTGAAACAGTAAAACAGGGTGGTTAACACACAGTTTACATATTTTTCATTAAGTTTTACCAGTTTGTGGGAAATAAAACTCTGTGGGTGGTAAAGTGTAAAACCTATTTGCAAGTATGCTAACCAAACAAATTAAAAATGAACACTTGTGGTAGTGTCAGTGATTATTCACTACTCGAGTATACAATGTGGGGGAGGAATAAAAAAATAGTGATTTATCACTACTACTTTCATAAACCTATGGGCCTAATGTACTATCAGCCGTGTGGACAATGTTATCAACTCGAGAATCTGTCCGCACTGCTTCACATCAAATGTACAGGGTCTGCTACCTGTATGTACCATGACACACTTGCTTGAGTTTGTAATGCCACCCCTTCTCTTGTGCAACCAAAAGGGCCTGTCAATCACCCGAGCGAGCATGTTCGGGGTGATTTAAATCCGCCACCTCAGAGGAGGCGTAGCGTGTAAGAAGCAGCTGATGATATTACATTGCCGGAAGAAGGCCAGGAAGCAGGCTTGCATATGCGGACCTGCCCTGCAGGGGCTCAAAAGCAGATTAAGCTGCTTAGTACATGGGGTCCTATGACTAGCTTAGTCCACAGTTTTAACATGCAAAAAAAGCCAAGCAACATATTGTACTCTTAAAAAGATGTTCTTAAAAAAAGGCTGGGTGCCATGTGTTTTACACTGTTTGTCACACTCGTCTTAAAGGGCCATGATACCCAAATGTTAAAACACTTAAAAGTGATGCAGCATAGCTGTAAAAAGCTGACTAGAAAATTACACCTGAACATCTCTATGTAAAAAAGAAAGACATTTTACCTCAAAATGTCCTAAGTATTCAAACCCCATTGCAAATGACTTTAAGCAGCAAATCAGTATGTCTGTCCCGGGACAGGCAAGGGAGTGAGCTTCGTGCTATTTCCCTATTAAGTTTAAGGAAGTTTACTATGAAATCTCATGAGAGTTAAGTGAAATCTCATGAGATCACTGTAAAAGAGTTCATGACCTCAGCACTGCTGATGCTGATTGGCCGCTGTTCATTTCTTCTTCTTTTTTTTTTTTTTTACCTGCAGCTGGACAGCAGCGGAAGTATAACTTTTTACACAGCACTTACTCTGCTGAGCTAAGGAACTTGTGAGGTAAAATATCTTCCTTTTTTACATAGAGATGCTCAGGTGATATTTTCCTGTCAGCTTTTTACAGTTATACTGCATCAGTTTCAAGTGATTTAGCATATAAGTATTATGTCCTTTAAATGGGAAATGAAACAATCTGTTTCATTATGCTAATAACAAATCACTAAGAAGTGGCTTATACTTAAAGGAACACTAAAGTTAAAATTAAACTTTCATTATTCAGATAGAGCATGCAGTTTTAAACAACTTTCCGATTTACTTCCATTAACAAAATGTGCACAGTCTTTATATATTTAATTTTTTTTGAGTCACCAGCTCCTACTGAGCATGTGCAAGAATTCACAGAATAAGCGTGTATGCATTTGTGATTGGCTGATAGCTGTCACATGGTACAGGGGGGGTAGAAATAGACATAACTTTTAAAATTTTCAGAAAAAAAAAACTAGTACTCATTTGAATTTCCGACAAAGTGCTATTGCATTGTCTTGTTATCTTGCATTTGTTGATTTTGCAAAATCTACTGTGTTAACTGGTCCAAAATATATATTGTTCATCATTTTAAATGGATTTTACCTTTTATTTCTTTTTTTTAACTCAATTTGTGCAGTGTCTCTGTGGTCTCTACAGAAAGGTTTATCTAGCATGAGCTGGTTTACTATTAAGTGAATAGATTACATAAACAGAGAGTCAGATTTACCCATGCTCAGAACAGGCAGAATGCAACTTAAGTTAAGACATGAGAGCTCTCATTACCCTGAGGATAGTGCATACATTGAGAATTTCTAGGTGCTTATTTTGCAAGAAAACCAAAATGTTGTTTGCTGTTTTTTGCACAATATGTTTCTTTTATGTTTACTTTGATTTAACATATTTGTTTTTACAAAAGGAGAGCTGTTTAATATCCCTTTAATTATAGCCCTTAATTATGCAACATGGTATAGGCCTGCACAAGAATTTCGTTTTCATAATACAAAATAACAGGGATCCACTTCCCTTTGGGCAATGGGGGAAACTAGATGTGGCCTCCCTGCCCTGTGTGCCTAGAGGGATATGACTGCACCTCACTGAGAAGGCCAACAGAAGGTTGAAACAATTGCCTGTGGTTTGCTTGTTCCTCTTCAGAGGAGGATTGCCTGGTATGTTGGGACTGGACTTTTCATTTTAGGCTGGATCCAAATGATAAATTCCCAGAAAGTTCTCCTTTGTTAAAGGCACAATTGGACAAAAAAGAGGCTGGTCCAAGGTGGTAATCCACCAAAGAACAAGCCACTGAGCCATTTATGGTTTAGCAATT
Organism: Bombina bombina; assembly: GCF_027579735.1. Taxonomy (NCBI): domain Eukaryota; kingdom Metazoa; phylum Chordata; class Amphibia; order Anura; family Bombinatoridae; genus Bombina; species Bombina bombina. The sequence continues at coordinate 463,561,849 of NC_069500.1, read as the reverse complement.
CGCTCTCTTTGTATATTTATACATAATAATATCATCAGTCTTTAGTTAGCAGGGCTAGAGTGTCCAACATATTCAATTTAAAAGTGTTTTTTATTTATTGAAGTGAACTTCCATTGAATTTCAGTATAGCAGATAATATTTGATCAAACAGAAGTAGCACTGCTCAAGCATAGTGTTTACCATCTCTTAGTTATCAGATGAATCCATCCCACATACCCAATTTAACCTTATAAAAGTATATCCTTCCTAAAAGTGCTTAACATGTAACATAACATTTCACAAAAGTGGTGTGCAAAAGAGGAAGACTGTCTAGGGAATTCACAAGGATGGGTGATAATACACAATGTGTGTGTGTGGTGTAGGTTGGAGAACACCTTAGAATGAGTGTATACTGTAAGTGTGAAGAACAAAAGTGTGTGTGTGCATGTAAAGATATACGGTAGCCTGTAGTTCAGGTTCTCAAAAAAATTGTTTGGAAAGCAGAGTTATTAGGTATAGCTAATTATCTTTCTTCCACTATCACAAGGCTGTATGGGGTTATAATTTGCCTCATGGGGAGCTATTGAGTAATTTAACCCAACCAATCAGAGGAGCAAAAAAAGATACTGAACCCCTCTTAAACCTTATTATTTACTGAACTAATTAGTATTATTTTTTTTTATTTTTTTTATATTATTTTTTATTGAGGTTTTCAACAAGTACAATAATATGCAAATGTACAGCAAAGTAAAAATGGCAGTTTACCGATTGTACCCAGGCAAAATTATCTTGTATTATCTTATAACAATAAAAATGTAAAACAGTAGAAATGTAATAATACAATATAGAAATAAAACCTCTTTTTGTAACAGGTATAATATCCTCTAGTAACAGAAAGGGCCACTCACAGACCCTGAAAAGATTGAAATGCTATGAAGGAGGAATTCTTTTCTGTGTATATGTAATATGAGAAAACATATAGGTATGTTGCTATGCATTCAAAATCTACAACAAAGCTGGTGATAAAAAATTGTTAGACAATCTTGCCAGGCTGAAAAAAGAAAAAGATGGTCAATCCTATGTTGTATTGCAAGATGTGCGTATGGAAGGAGTAATTGGGGATGCGGTATAGACAAGAAAAACCGCAAAGTTAACCCTCCCAAAGTAGGAGGTATATTATATACTGGGGGGGGGGGGTAGGAGGTGGTAAAACATAGTGAGCAGGTTTCGTCAAAGAATCATGTATCTTTAGAAGGGTAACGTATGCCACAGCTTTCTGACTCATGGTGAACGAACTGCAAGTAAATAAAGCACAATGGTCACATGGATGGACTGATTATATGGGGACTGATGTTATCTCTACCATAATAAAGTCTAAGGATCTAGAGCTATAGGTACCTGGGTAATGTAGTTCCATTGTGATATCCTAGGGGGAAAGACTATTTAGTATGGTGTTGGTGCAGGTCCAGCCAGCAGTGAGAGGTAACTCAGGCGTTTAAAAGAGGAGGCAACCCACCCCCAGCAATGAAGGCAGCCCACAGCGACACAAAAGAGGGGGGGACAATGCAATGCAGTCTGCGTTATTGCCTTGACCGCTGCTGGGCAAAAACAAGGTAAAGGGTGAACAGGATGAATAGAATATAGGCAACAATCAGCATAATTGTGTGTCTTCCAATTGTAGTAAGGGACAAAATAACAAATGGAGTGCAGAATGTAGATAGGGCAATGTAAGGGCAACTAGCAAAACATCAGAATACGTTAGAGCGCCTCACCTCTGGGAAAAATATATTTGCTCCCTCCCCCTGGATACGGGCCCGGCACCCAGGGACAGGAAGGCAGATCAACAAGCGCACAAAACTGTTAGAGGGGGAAAACGCAATACACAATATCCGACATTGGCTTAAAATAAAATGTGCATACATGACTCCTCATTATATTTGACAAAAGTGAAAGATGAGGCGAAACATCCACAAATACCTTCAATGCAGACACCAACTCTTAGAGCTATACTATAGACCTAATAAGATAGAAATATGTTGATTTCAAATTATGTAGACAATTGCATGGAGAACTTACTGCAATCGTTGGGCTAGGCATGTGTATGTATGTCCAAAAATAGGCTACTACTTCGTCTCAAGGTGGTCTGAAGTATGTGAAGAGAAAAAGTATGCTGCACTATAATCACAACTATTATATGGTTCTAAATACAAAGATGATTGTCATAGGCCTAGAATAATTAGCTAAGTAACTGTCTCAGTCATCATCAGACACCCAAACATATTAATGAGGTAGTAACGCTGCCGATCATCTTGTCACCTTAGGATAAAACAAATGAGAGGCCATTATGGTATTGGGCTATACCTATAATAGGTCATATCATTATCAGCATAACAGGTAGACAGGTATATTGTATTTGATAGCACTCCTGGAATTGGAAATAAGCACCTAGAGTTCCATAGATTATGAGATCAGCTATATCTATTTAGGCATTCAAAATTACTTGAAATCTGTGTAATTATACTATCGGAGCAGATTAAAATCCTAGGCTATAAATATAGAGAGGGAACAAACCCTCTACTGCAGGGTATATAACATAAGCAGTGAAATGGCATACAGAGTGTAGATAACAACTTTAAATGAGATGACATAGATGGAAGTATAACTGACATTCCACATCTGTAAAACTTTGTGCACAGTTAACTAACTTTGGAGATCTGTCCAGAGGCGAGATATAACGGCGGATCAAACTGTGCCCCGCTTTTAATGTCAGGTGTGACAGCAGGATCCGCTACATTTTGGGCTGTCAACCTATTCCTCTCCGGTTGATAGCAGGAGGTGGCAAGCTATTACGGCAGGGAGAGCCTTGTGAGTAGAAATGAAACGCCACAGTTAGACTCCATATGCAACTGCAGCAAATAGATTCCCAACCCTTGGAAGATAGGCCACACTGGGTAAGACCCTCCGGATGGGGGGACACTTCTACTTTTATAAAGTGAGAGTCTCTTTGGGTGCCTGCTCTATTGGATCGGCCAGACCGCACCGGTTTCGGTTTCCTGTGATCATTACAAGTCCCGACACAAGACACTAGCCAATTTGCAATTTTTCCGTTCGTAGCTGCATCGGGTGGTTCGCAAGCTGGGCTGACCTCATACAGGGGCTAATGACTCTCAGGTGGTGCAGTCTGTAGGTCCGCAGTACCTCTACCCTTGAGAGGAGGTTTGTAAGAGTAGGCGGCATGAGGTGAGATTGTCGCTGCTGGTTGTGGAGACTCCATATCGGGCTGACATCTGAACGCACCTCTGCACGCCTCTATGAACTCATGCATTCGCCCCAATATGCGCTCAGCGTCTTCCATGCTGAGAGGGGATAGCGGTCCCTTATGGTAGGGGATAAAGATAAAGTCACTCAGTTAGTTTGGCTCCCAAGTGGAGGTGTCAGTTAGGCCACAAGATGGCCGCCGTAAGCTGCGCAGCCAGCGAAGGACATATCAGGGTAGGAAAAGTCTGTAAATAAGGTGCCGCTCCTAGGGAAAGTGGCTGTTGAGCGCTGCTGTGCTATTAGACCAGCTTTAGAAGCTTTATAGTAGGATGAATGGCCACAGACGGTCGCTAGATTAATCTTTTATAGAAAGTATGGTAGGAGCTGCTGAAAAGTGCGACCGTCCGGCTTCAGAGTTGGCTCCGCCCCCCTAATTAGTATTATTTTAAATATCTGGGGGGGTTCCTGGCCAGACGAAGCTGAAGATTTTGCCCAAGGGCTGAAATCAAATTCCAGGAGCCAGAGGATATAGTTGGGAAGATGATTCATTGCTTTAAAAAACTCTAAAAAAATAACTGTATATAATTAGAACTAGGCTATGGATTAAAGGGACAGTAAAGTCAAAATTAAACTTTCATGCTTCATATAGGGCATGTCATTTTAAACAACTTTCTAATGTAGTTATATTATCAGACTTGCCTTCTTTTCTTGGTATCCTTTGATAAAGCTTAAATCTAGGTAGTCTGATAGGAGTTTGGGAGCTTGCATATGTCTTTAGCATTATATGGCAGCAGTATTTGCATCTATGTGTAACATTGCTTTAAACAAAGTTGAAAATACTGCTGCAAGATGGCTAAAGACATGTGCACTCTCCTGGGCTTACCTAGGATTGCTCTTTTACAAAGGATACATAGAGAATTTATAATAGAAGTACATTTGAAAGTTGTTTACAATTGCATACTCTATCCAATACATTTAAAGGGACATGATACCCCAAAAATGTATTTAAGTATTCAGATAGAGAATACAATTTTAAACAACTTTCTAATTTACTTCTATTATCTAATCTGTTTCATTCTCTTGGTATCATTTGTTGAAGGAGCAGCTATGCACTACTGGTTTCTAACTGAACACATGGGTGAGCCAATGACAATCAGTTTATATATGCAGCCACCAATCAACAGCTTGAACCTAGGTTCTCTGCTGCTCCTGAGCTTGTCTAGCTAAAACATTGTACAGCCCCAGCATATTACCATGCCCTAGCTGTTATAACGCAGTGATTGTTTAAGCTTATATTCTGTTACCAGCTGCATGTGTGCAGTTTTGATCACTGCAATAACAGGTGAACTTATTAGAAAGTATTCTCTGTGCATGAAGCATACCTACCACTCAGCACCTGCGTGAGTGCACTGGGAGTTTGCACGATTAAACCTATTACAAAGTACCTTGTAATACAATTGACTTCCATATACATGGTACATGAAATATCAGTATGGTAAAAAAAAGTGAATTGCAAACTTTGGGCCCCATTTATTAAGCAACAAATTCCGCTTCGGGGGCTCATCGTGACCAAGCCGAAAATAATAGTTAAGTAGCTGCATTCTTAAAATCCGGACGATAAATGGAGCCTTTGGGGCGTATGTATGAAGCTCCGTATGGAGCTTGATGCTCCGTGTTTCTGGGGAGCCTGCAGACTCGCCAGAAACAGCAGTTATGAAGCAGCGGTCACAAAGACCGCTGCTCCATAACCTGTCCGCCTGCTGTGAGCAGGCGGACAGACATCGCCGCAAATCAACCTGATCTAGTACGATTGGGTTGATTGACACCTCCCTGCTGGCGGCCGATTGGCCGCGAGTCTACAGGGGGCGGCGTTGCACCAGCAGCTCTTGTGAGCTGCTGGTGCAATGATGAATACGGAGAGCGTATTGCTCGCCGTATTCAGCGAAGTCTGGCGGACCTGATCCGCACTGTCGGATCAGGTCCGCCAGACTTTGATAACTAGAGGCCTTTGTGTGTTCCTTTTCAAGTGATGCACATTAACAGAACTGAAAATACTTTTTAAATAGCTTTTAAAATGTGCTGGAAATGTATTTCTAAATGTTACACTGCTTTTAAGAAATGTTTCTTTATTTCTGTTTCGTTACTTCCATCATTAAAAAGTGGGTACATGCTAACAACAAGTAAATATTTCCTTTAATCCCACTTCATGTGTCTCTTTTAATGAATTTCTCGGCAGTGTTTAGTCGTTACTTTTTAATAAACCCATATAAATCACTATTGCAATTAGCAAAGAGAGTAGCTGAAGTACATTCATTTTAAATACAGCCCTGACTGACTGATTTTTCACTTTATTCTTGTTTGCTAGAATTTCAATTTCATGCTTATTTGGATGGTAAAAAGTAAATGCTAAATGTTGCTACTGCAATGAACTTCTTTACCATCTAAATGCATCCTTTCAAAGAAGATTCAACACAATTGAAATAATTTTCACTGAGGGCAGTTTCCTCAGCAGAGACTGTCAGTTCTCTTCATTCGTACTTGCTATGCTCCATAAACTAATTCCCTGTCATATATATCAAAAATAAATAGACAGATCTATTTGCGTTCTTTCAGGTACGTGATTTCATTGTGTCACAGGTTTGGAGGTTTCCCCTATTGGTTGCATGGTCTGATATCAGAGTCTTAATACAGAAAGTGGTGGCAGGTGCCACCTCGATCTCATTAATTTATGACATTATGCTTTCCAAACAAACGCAAGGCTTCCTCAGCAAGATCAGCGATCATTGGAGTAGGTCAATCAGGGATATAGAGCCCGAGAGAATTATACAAAGTTTTAAATCCTTAGAAAACTGTAAAGTCCCCTCAATATGGAAAGAATCGCATATGAAACTAATAAACAATTTTTACCTCCATCCAGTTAAACTAGCACGATTCTATCCATCCAGATCAGCTCATTGCCCTAGGTGTGCACATAAGGAAGCTGACTTATTACATATGTTCTACACTTGTCCTAAGATAAATCAGCTTTGGCTGAAATTTATATATTGGTTTAATAATATACATGGTGTGACTGTTTCCCTCACGTTCCGGGATATTATCCTGCTGGTTGAATCATCGATTAGTTTTGACAGGCATTGGACTCGTTCTTTAAATACTTCAGTATTAGCCGTAAGACAGAGTATTCTCAAAAAATGGAAAGTAAAAAAAGGGCCTGCACTATCCGAGATCTTGTACGCTATCCAAGATCAAATTATTTTTGAATCATATCATCTACAGGAGGCCTCTGAAGCTAGAATTAAAAAGTTTCTACTAGGGTGGAATCCCATTATTAACTCCTATCCTAGGCCTATACAAAAGCAGATTTTAGCGCCCTTTACATCTTCAGTAAGCTTTGCTGAAATGGTTATACTAAATCTCTTTCCACATTCATGGATATCCAATAGTACAGAAATTTAATATCAATTTTGGTCAAGATAAATGGGGCGGAGTGAGAGGATTCCCTTTCCCATTCCCTTTTTTTTTTTTTTTTTTTTTTTTTTTGTGTTTTCGTTTTTGTTTTTGTTGTTTTTTGTTTTTTGATGTAATGAAAACAGAAAAAACCCAGCTCAGTGCACAAATATTGCCCTCATTGAGATGATTAATCAATTGTGAGAAGGTATATATGTTTTGATATTCTGTTATGTTTTTGCTTTATAACATGCTTTACCTTGCCCTGTGTGGCATAAAAGGTTTGATTTATTTGATTGTACACTGTACTGGATTTAAAATAAATATAAAAAAAAAAAAAAACAACAAGTAAATATTTCCTTTAATCCCACTTCATGTGTCTCTTTTAATGAATTTCTCGGCAGTGTTTAGTCGTTACTTTTTAATAAACCCATATAAATCACTATTGCAATTAGCAAAGAGAGTAGCTGAAGTACATTCATTTTAAATACAGCCCTGACTGACTGATTTTTCACTTTATTCTTGTTTGCTAGAATTTCAATTTCATGCTTATTTGGATGGTAAAAAGTAAATGCTAAATGTTGCTACTGCAATGAACTTCTTTACCATCTAAATGCATCCTTTCAAAGAAGATTCAACACAATTGAAATAATTTTCACTGAGGGCAGTTTCCTCAGCAGAGACTGTCAGTTCTCTTCATTCGTACTTGCTATGCTCCATAAACTAATTCCCTGTCATATATATCAAAAATAAATAGACATCAATTCCATCAAATTATTGGTGACCTTCAAAAGTGGAAACTTTTTTCCTCTACAAATGGGGTGGATGAACTTTATTTCGATATTCAGCTGATCTCACAATAAAGAATGAACTGCAGTTTAATTTTGCAGAGCAAAAATTGATATATAAATTGGAAAAATATTTTAATGACAGTATTTGTGTTAGCCATCCAAATAACTGGTATTATTTTGCTTCAATAAAATATTAGTATGTCGTTTGAAAGCTGAGCAGTGTCAAGTATTTGACATCTTGAATTATTTGGTTTCTATAATTTTTTTCTGTATTCTATTTTTTTTTCATTTTCACCTACACTTGCTATCACTTTTCCTTTTCTTCAACCTATGTTTATTTATTTCCTTTTTATATTTTCCTGAGCTTTAAGTGATGGCAAATTCAAGCGTTTCAAAAATACTAGGATCTACCATCAATAAAAATAAACAGGCCTTCCAGTCATCACTTGTAAAAAAGGGTGCTAAACTTACCTTTTCTGTGCCGGGCTAGGGAGGGGCAAATGTGCTGAAAGTGTAATTTGTTTGGTAGAACGAATAGTCCTGTTGACATTTGTTTTGGACAATCAAATTTTGAAAAGAATGAAAATCCATTAAAATTCAGTAATCAAATTTAACTTTAGTTTTCAAATGTTCATAATGAAATTGAATATCCACATTAGAAATTTTGAATGTAACATTTGATTTAACAAATACTATTGAGAAGTTCAATAGTTCATGTGGTAGGGAATTTAGTTAACTGATACATAATAGATACAAATATATCAATTCAAATTTTTCTATTTTGAATATAGCATTGTTCAAATATTACGTTTAAAGAGAGCATAAGAAATACTATTACAAATATATAGATTCTAATATTTTTAATTTGAATATTGCTTAATTAGAATATTACATTTAAAGATAGCATAATAAATACTATTATAAATATAAAGATATGAATTTTCAAAATCAAATATTGGATATTTCAAATTGATTTATTAGAAAAATTTGAATGGAGTATTACTTTTAAAGAAAGAATTAGAAATACTTTTACATAAAATGAATGTAAGAATGTTGCATAAACATTTAAAATTTGAACCGAATGTGTTAAAATATGTTTCAATTTTCGAATGTTGCAGAAAATTAGCCCATCCCTAGCCACATCCCCCATCACTAAACTTAGTTGCTCCGGCCGCCTATGGCATTGAGCTATTTTTTAATGATGTGACATTTCTAATGCTAAACCAATAGCTGTGCTAGTCATATGGCACTGTTCTGTATGCTAGCATGGCTTTTGGCTTAGAGCCGGAAAACATCACCCCATTGACAGTAAGTTTAGCGCCCTTTTTTAAAAAGGGATGCTTGAAAGTCGTGTTTATTTTTAGTGATGGTAAATCCTGGTATTTTTAAAATTTACCATCAGTTTAATTTAATCATCAAATGTCCATATCTACAACATCAATCTTGGTGCACCAAGGCAAATCTTCCCCAGTGGCCATTATCATTATATTTGAAATATGTAAGATTTGGCATTATTTCCTTTTGTACCAATGCATTTTTACTCAAGTGTAAATATTGATAAAGTATAGTCTGTACTTTTTATAAGGAGAACTCTAATAATACTTAGCGATTCATTTATAAAACTGCATTTACAATTTAACTTTAAAATCTGATCAGAAAGTGATGATTGTTAACCCCTGCTTTAATGCGATTGGCTGCAAGAGCAAAAAAGCTCTATTGCTCAAGTTTAATCATTTTTAATAATTTTAACTATTTTTAAAAATATTTTATTTTAATATTTCAATAACGCGTCGTAACATTATTGAGTTTTCATAAATGTTTAAATCTAAATTACGAAACACAATGAGCAAAACATATATTTTACATTCCTATGTTCTTCACATAGAAAATAATGTACTAAGTATTATTAAATATATATATTTTATATATATATCTGTTCATGTAAAATACAAAAGAGCGGTGAGGAGATCTTCTAACTGCCGCAGAAGTGCATCTCATTCTGCTTTCCCTGAGGCGGAGGTCTGTTTGGTCCTATTCAACAGCAAGGCACCCAAGACTATTACAAGCACATCAGGCGTATAGGGTTTGACCCGGAATGACAAGTCTGGGGGGGACATAATACCTGGCACCTGACCAAATCCTAGGGGAGACTGTGAACTTTCAGAACCATGAGTATAGTGCTAGCTTGCTGAGTTATCGGCGGGCGGGCGCTGACAAACAGTAACGAAACATAGTTTCCCTAATAGGTGTTATAATGGTGTTATAAATGGTGATAATGGGTTATCTCCCCCAGTGAAGAAAAATTATTTATTTATTTAATTTCATCTCATTTGGGACTCTGTATGTTCACTGAGAAACATTTGTGATACCTTCTCATTCCATAAAAAAAAAATTGTAACCAAAAAAAAAAATAAAAAAATGAAGCTATTAAGAACTTTGTCTGGTATTATCATCACCACCTCTGTGTGAAACGGAGTAGAGTTGTATTTTTAACTTTTTCATATAAGAAGTCTATTTATATATAAGGAATTGAAGTAACGTGGTTTATCAACCAAGCTGGTTGAAGAGGCATCTTATGGAAAAATATACTGGAGAAAATTCAATATTGTTGACAAAGTTGTGGCCAGGGGATATGCCATAAGATTGAGATATAAGACTGATATAGGTGTGCCTAAATTTTTGGAAGGAATACACCAATTTAAAAACTTTTTGCATAATAGTTGTAAGATTATTTAATTCAAGAGAAGAAGTTTATTTTATGGATATTCTCTGTACTCTACGTTCCTGGAAATAACAACTTGGGAACACTAACGCCTAGATTTAGAGTTTTGTCGGTAACGACCCGCGAAGCTAACGCATGCTTTTTTTCCCCGCACCTTTTAAATACCGCTGGTATTTAGAGTTCACAGAATGGCTGCGTTAGGCTCCAAAAAGGGAGCGTACAGCATAATTTACCGCCACTGCAACTCTCAATACCAGCGGTGCTTACGGACGCGGCCAGCTTCAAAAACGTGCTCGTGCATGATTCCCCCATAGAAAACAATGGGGCAGTTTGAGCTGAAAAAAACCCAGTTTGAGCTGAAAAAAAGCAGCGTTAAGATCCTAACGCAGCCCCATTGTTTCCTATGGGGAAACACTTCCTAAGTCTGCACCTAACACTCTAACATGTACCCCGAGTCTAAACACCCCTAGCATTACACTTATTAACCCCTAATCTGCCGCTCCCGCTATCGCTGACACCTGCATATTTTTTTTAACCACTAATCTGCCGCTCCGTACACCGCCGCAACCTACATTATACCTATGTACCCCTAATCTGCTGCCCCTAACACCGCCGACCCCTATATTATATTTATTAACCCCTAATCTGCCGCCCCAACGTCGCCTCCACCTACCTACAATAATTAACCCCTAATCTGCCGACCGTACCTCACCGCTACTATAATAAATGTATTAACCCCTAAAGCTAAGTCTAACCCTAACACTAACACCCCCCTAATTTAAATATAATTTAAATCTAACGAAATAAATTAACTCTTATTAAATAAATTATTCCTATTTAAAGCTAAATACTTACCTGTAAAATAAACCCTAATATAGCTACAATATAAATTATAATTATATTGTAGCTATTTTAGGATTAATATTTATTTTACAGGCAACTTTGTAATTATTTTAGAATACAAAAAAAGCACAATCCCTTGGAGTAGAAATGCAGACAGGGAGAGATGTAAATGTTAAAAGTCAATTTATTATACTTGCGTTAAAAACATTAACAGCACAGATCACAGAGTCCACTAGCTGATTGTGCTTTTGTTGTATTCTTTGCTATTTTCCTGCTCAGTAAGGGTTTTTGGAGAGCTCCAGCAATCCCAGGAGTGAGACAGCTCACAGCGGAACATTCACCTGCTGTGACCACGGAGGGCTTGGACTGCAAGTGCACTGTAATCAAATGGAACAGTGTTGTTTAGGTGAGCACAGTGTTTGAACCTCTTATACATATATATTATACTGACTTTTACAACTCAGGTGCTGCATCTTAAAGCGGTAAGCCTTCCTTGATATTGATGAGTGGTGACATTGTTGTTTGCTATTTGCAACTTGTGATATCCGCTATTTGTAGGACCCTAGATTAGGGTAGTATCACAAGCAATATACACCTTTCATATTCAGAAAATGGAAGCCACCAAGCAGCTTTTGTAATTATTTTAATCAGGTACAATAGCTATTAAATAGTTAATAACTATTTAATAGTTACCTAGTTAAAATAATTACAAAATTACCTGTAAAATAAATCCTAACCTAAGTCACAATTAAAATTAACACTACACTATCAATAAATTAATTAAATAAAATACCTACAATTATCTACAATTAAACCTAACACTACACTATCAATAAATTAATTAAATACAATACCTACAAATAAATACAATGAAATAAACTAACTAAAGTACAAAAAATAAAAAAGAACTAAGTTACAAAAAATAAAAAAATATTACAACAATTTTAAACTAATTACACCTACTCTAAGCCCCCTAATAAAATAACAAAGACCCCCAAAATAAAAAAATGCCCTACCCTATTCTAAAATTAAAATAGAAAAGCTCTTTTACCTTACCAGCCCTGAAAAGGGCCCTTTGCGGGGCATGCCTGTAAAAAACAAACATACAATACCCCCTCCCAACATTACAACCCACCACCCACATACCCCTAATCTAACCCAAACCCCCCTTAAATAAACCTAACACTAAGCCCCTGAAGATCTTCCTACCTTGTCTTCACCACACCGGGTTCACCGATCGGTCCAGAAGAGCCTCCGATGTCTTGATCCAAGCCCAAGCGGGGGGCTGAAGATGTCCATGATCCGGCTGAATCTTCATCCAAGCGGGAGCTGAAGAGGTCCATGATCTGACTGTAGTCTTCATCCAAGCGCGAGCTGAAGAGGTCCTTGATCCGGCTGAAGTCTTCTATCAAGTGGCATCTTCAATCTTCTTTCTTCCGGATCCATGTTCATCCCGCCGACGCAGAACTTCCATCTTCACTGACGACTTCCCGATGAATGACGGTTCCTTTAAGGGACGTCATCCAAGATGGCGTCCCACGAATTCCGATTGGCTGATAGGATTCTATCAGCCAATTGGAATTAAGGTAGGAAAATTCAATCCAATCAGCCAATCAGATTGAGCTCGCATTCTAATGGCTGTTCCGATCAGCCAATAGAATGTGAGCTCAATCTGATTGGCTGATCGGATCAGCCAATCGGATTGAACTTGAATCTGATTGGCTGATTCCATCAGCCAATAAGAATTTTCCTACCTTAATTCCGATTGGCTGATAGAATCCTATCAGCCAAACGGAATTCGAGGGACGCCATCTTGGATGACGTCCCTTAAAGGAACCGTCATTCGTCGGTGAAGATGGATGTTCTGCGTCGGCGGGATGAACATGGATCCGGAAGAAAGAAGATTGAAGATGCCGCTTGATAGAAGACTTCAGCCGGATCATGGACCTCTTCAGCTCCCGCTTGGATGAAGACTTCAGCCGGATCATGGACATCTTCAGCCCCCCGCTTGGGCTTGGATCAAGACATGGGAGGCTCTTCTGGACCGATCGGTGAACCCGGTGTGGTGAAGACAAGGTAGGAAGATCTTCAGGGGCTTAGTGTTAGGTTTATTTAAGGGGGGTTTGGGTTAGATTAGGGGTATGTGGGTGGTGGGTTGTAATGTTGGGGGGGGTATTGTATGTTTTTTTTTACAGGCAAAAGAGCTGAATTCTTTGGGGCATGCCCAGCAAAGGGCCCTTTTCAGGGCTGGTAAGGTAAAAGAGCTTTTCTATTTTAATTTTAGAATAGGATAGGGCATTTTTTTATTTTGGGGGTCTTTGCTATTTTATTAGGGGGCTTAGAGTAGGTGTAATTAGTTTAAAATTGGTGTAATATTTTTCTAATGTTTGTAAATATTTTTTTATTTTTTGTAACTTATTTTTTTTTATTTTTTTGTACTTTAGTTAGTTTATTTCATTGTATTTATTTGTAGGTATTGTATTTAATTAATGTATTGATAGTGTAGTGTTAGGTTTAATTGTAGATACTTGTAGGTATTTTATTTAATTAATTTATTGATAGTGTAGTGTTAGGTTTAATTGTAACTTAGGTTAGGATTTATTTTACAGGTAATTTTGTAATTATTTTAACTATTTTAGCTATTAAATAGTTCTTAACTATTTAATAGCTATTGTACCTGGTTAAAATAATTACAAAGTTGCCTGTAAAATAAATATTAATCCTAAAATAGCTACAATATAATTATAATTTATATTGTAGCTATATTAGGGTTTATTTTACAGGTAAGTATTTAGCTTTAAATAGGAATAATTTATTTAATAAGAGTTAATTTATTTTGTTAGATTTAAATTATATTTAACTTAGGGGGTGTTAGGGTTAGGGTTAGAATTAGCTTTAGGGGTTAAAAAATTTATTTTTTAACCAAGATGGCGTCCCACGAATTCCGATTGGCTGATAGGATTCTATCAGCCAATTGGAATTAAGGTAGGAAAATTCAATCCAATCAGCCAATCAGATTGAGCTCGCATTCTAATGGCTGTTCCGATCAGCCAATAGAATGTGAGCTCAATCTGATTGGCTGATCGGATCAGCCAATCGGATTGAACTTGAATCTGATTGGCTGATTCCATCAGCCAATAAGAATTTTCCTACCTTAATTCCGATTGGCTGATAGAATCCTATCAGCCAAACGGAATTCGAGGGACGCCATCTTGGATGACGTCCCTTAAAGGAACCGTCATTCGTCGGTGAAGATGGATGTTCTGCGTCGGCGGGATGAACATGGATCCGGAAGAAAGAAGATTGAAGATGCCGCTTGATAGAAGACTTCAGCCGGATCATGGACCTCTTCAGCTCCCGCTTGGATGAAGACTTCAGCCGGATCATGGACATCTTCAGCCCCCCGCTTGGGCTTGGATCAAGACATGGGAGGCTCTTCTGGACCGATCGGTGAACCCGGTGTGGTGAAGACAAGGTAGGAAGATCTTCAGGGGCTTAGTGTTAGGTTTATTTAAGGGGGGTTTGGGTTAGATTAGGGGTATGTGGGTGGTGGGTTGTAATGTTGGGGGGGGTATTGTATGTTTTTTTTTACAGGCAAAAGAGCTGAATTCTTTGGGGCATGCCCAGCAAAGGGCCCTTTTCAGGGCTGGTAAGGTAAAAGAGCTTTTCTATTTTAATTTTAGAATAGGATAGGGCATTTTTTTATTTTGGGGGTCTTTGCTATTTTATTAGGGGGCTTAGAGTAGGTGTAATTAGTTTAAAATTGGTGTAATATTTTTCTAATGTTTGTAAATATTTTTTTATTTTTTGTAACTTATTTTTTTTTATTTTTTTGTACTTTAGTTAGTTTATTTCATTGTATTTATTTGTAGGTATTGTATTTAATTAATGTATTGATAGTGTAGTGTTAGGTTTAATTGTAGATACTTGTAGGTATTTTATTTAATTAATTTATTGATAGTGTAGTGTTAGGTTTAATTGTAACTTAGGTTAGGATTTATTTTACAGGTAATTTTGTAATTATTTTAACTATTTTAGCTATTAAATAGTTCTTAACTATTTAATAGCTATTGTACCTGGTTAAAATAATTACAAAGTTGCCTGTAAAATAAATATTAATCCTAAAATAGCTACAATATAATTATAATTTATATTGTAGCTATATTAGGGTTTATTTTACAGGTAAGTATTTAGCTTTAAATAGGAATAATTTATTTAATAAGAGTTAATTTATTTTGTTAGATTTAAATTATATTTAACTTAGGGGGTGTTAGGGTTAGGGTTAGAATTAGCTTTAGGGGTTAAAAAATTTATTAGAGTAGCGGTGAGGTCCGGTCGGCAGATTAGGGGTTAATGCTTGAAGTTAGGTGTCGGCGATGTTAGGGAGGGAAGATTAGGGGTTAATACTATTTATTATAGGGTTTTTGAGGCGGGAGTGAGGCGGATTAGGGGTTAATACATTTATTATAGTAGCGGTGAGGTCCGGTCGGCAGATTAGGGGTTAATAAGTGTAGGTAGGTGGAGGGGACGTTGGGGGCGGCAGATTAGGGGTTAATAAATATAATATAGGGGTCGGCAGTGTTAGGGGCAGCAGATTAGGGGTACATAGGGATAACGTAGGTGGCGGCGGTGTGCGGTCGGCAGTTTATGGGTTAAAATTTTTTAATAGAGTGGTGGCGATGTGGGGGGACCTCGGTTTAGGGGTACATAGGTAGTTTATGGGTGTTAGTGTACTTTAGAGCACAGTAGTTAAGAGCTTTATGAACCGGCGTTAGCCCAGAAAGCTCTTAACTACTGACTTTTTTCTGCGGCTGGAGTTTTGTCGTTAGATTTCTAACGCTCACTTCAGTCACGACTCTAAATACCGGCGTTAGAAAGATCCCATTGAAAAGATAGGATCCGCAAATGGCGTAGGGGGATCTGTGGTATGGAAAAGTCGCGGCTGGAAAGTGAGCGTTAGACCCTTACCTAAACGACTCTAAATACCAGCGGTAGCCCAAAACCAGCGTTAGGATTCTCTAACGCTGGTTTTGACGGCTAACGCCAAACTCTAAATCTAGGCCAGGATACGCAAATGGCGTAGGGGGATCTGCGGTATGGAAAGTCACGGCTGGAAAGTGAGCGTTAGACCCTTACCTACACGACTCTAAATACCAGTGGTAGCCCAAAACCAGCGTTAGGAGCCTCTAACGCTGGTTTTGACGGCTAACGCCAAACTCTAAATCTAGGCTTAAGTTAACTTGAGAGTATACTGTTAACTATTATCTGCTTTTTTTTACCTTTGTCTCAACTTGGGGAAATTGACTCTAGGACGCTTTAAGTCTGGAAAATTTTCACTTGGAACTATACTTTAAGTGACTTTAGAGATGTAAATGCTCTCTAGCTTGTATAATAAGCAGGATATACACATAAATGGTTATTAATATATATACAGGAAGTTCTGCTTATAGGTTTAGTATATAGAATTTAAGCAACACATTAAGAATACTGACTCTGTTTTGATCATAGGTATAGTTAATTAGAGAGAAGATCTATATTCTCATTGTACTGATCCATTTAAGATCTGCAGGGGTTTAGTATAGGGTAAATACTGATTTTTACTATTTTACAAAAAGAAAGAGAGTAATATTTATACCTTTGTAACACTCTGTTTAATAACTCGTGGATAACGATTTTTTATAGAGACCTAATTGTGAACTATTGTTTGGTTATTTATATCCTCGTTAAAACCAATATCTAGATGTTTTCTAGCGAAACCACATTGTAAATTAACTTACAGGCTTAAGTGGATTAAATCTCTGTATAATAGGTCATTATTTGTATGTGCAAAGTTGTTTAATAGCAATATACGGTTATAGGGATAGAGACAAACTAAAGAGGAAAATCTGTAAACACAAGGTATTAGTCTCTATCTAAGGTTGAATAGGGGTTCGATCTTGAATTAATAATAGGACGGCTAAATGCTCGCTATATTATAGAAATAGATAGATCATTATACAAGTTTCCTTATATTATAGAGAGCTTGTATCAAATGGAATAGGTCCCTAGGAATTGGGTATTGGGTATTGGTATATGGAAAACATTTTTTTAAAGAATAACATGCCGCCTAAAAAACAAGGAGATAAGCAAACAAGATTATCTTTAGACAGGTTTACAGAAAGACCAACGGCTGTAATAGAAACTTTACCTGATAAAGAGGGGTCTCCTTTAATTAATCAAATAACAGAAATACTAATCCCTAAAATTGAGGGGGTCCAGAAAGAAGTACAAAGAGATATACAGACATTAACTTTAGAGATTAAGAACTTCCAATGTAGGCTTAGCGAATCAGAGCAAAGAATCTCCAACATAGAAGATGGCCAGTCAAGCCTGGTCGAAAGAATTATGGAGCTAGAGAAGCAGAATAAATCCCTAGCAATGAGATTAGAAAATATAGGAAATCGTATGAGACAGAAAATTGGAGGATACTAGGAATTTCTGAGTCAATAAAGACACATGAGTTAAAAGAATTTGTAGAAGTGGAGCTGCCATTATTACTGGGTATACCTAAGCAGAATGGACCACCTATGGTAGAATAAGTTCAGAGAATTAATATAGCAAAGAGAAATAACAACTCTAGAGATTTTCCAAGACCAATATTAGTAGAATTTGTTAACTTTAACAGTAAAATGTTGATTTTTAACGCGTATAAACAAATGAGCTCTTTTATCTTTCAGGATAGAAAAGTTTCTATTTATCAGGATTATGCAGCAGATACTGCTAGAGCCAGAAGGGAAATGATACCGTTATGTAATGAGCTCAACAACAAGGGATTTAGAGCCTTTGTGATTTTCCCAGCTAAAATTAAAATTTTACTCCCGGATGATACAAAAATCTTTTTGAACAGTAGAGAAGAAATAATGAAGTTTCTAGACTCTAATAAAAATTAGGAAGATAAGGAAGAAGGAAAGGGCGTTAGGGGGGTGACAATGAAAGTTTAGATAGTTAAATTTGAACACTAGCCAGTTTTACACTAATAATATACACATATTCTTAGAAAAAGTTTTAGAACAATTTTTAATAGGACACATTTTAGGTATATTTTAATACATAATCATGCACTGTTTTCACTTTATAAGTCACGTATATACATGTGAATTCATGGAAATACACTTCTTTTTATATTTTATAAATCAGATATACATCTAAGACTTTCTATAGAGATATACGTGCGACATCTTGTAAGTCACAGAAATATAATATAGGATGTTAACATATAATTTTATAGAAATATACCACTAACATACTATTATATCCGTGACTTGTATAGAGGTAGATGTGTGTCGCTACAAGTTAAGAAAAATATATAACACAGGATGTAACTATATAATTCACAGAATTACATTTTTAGCATATTAATAGTTTCTGAAAGATATTAGAATTAATAACTTTTCTGTCTCCCCCTATATCTGCCCCTTTTCTTTCTTGACTCTAGTCTGGGTTATATTCAGAAATAATAAAAAATGATAAATATAACTTCCTGGAACGTAGGAGGGATTAACTCCCCTATAAAAAGGAAAGCTATCCTTAACCATTTAAAAAAAAAACATGTAAAGCAGATCTAGTTCTATTACAAGAAACTCACTTATTAGATAAAGAACATGAGAAACTAAAGAGAGAATGGGTGAAAGAAGTAGTATATTTATCATATAAGAAAGCAAGTAGAGGTATGGCAATCTTATTCAACAAAAAGTTGGAATATCAAATTCAAAATATAGTATATGACCCTTTGGGAAGATATACAATAGTATCAATGGTTATAAACAATGAACAAATAACGTTATGTAATATATATGGCCCAAATGAGACTAATGGCCCATTTTGGGAAAACATGTTAAAGGGACAGTCTACACCAGAATTTTTATTGTTTTAAAAGATAGATAATCCCTTTATTACCCATTTCCCAGTTTTGCATAGCCAACACAGTTATAATAATATACTTTTAACCTCTGTGATTATCTTGTATCTAAGCCTCTGCAAACTGCCCCTTTTTTCAGTTCTTTTGACAGACTTGCAGTCTAGCCAATCAGAGCACAGTGTTATCTATATGAAATACGTGAACTAACACCCTCTAGTGGTGAAAAACTGTTAAAATGCAATCTGAAAGAGGTGGGCTTCAAGGTCTAAGAAATTAGCATATGAACCTCCTAGGTTAAGCTTTCAACTAAGAATACCAAGAGAACAAAGCAAAATTGGTGATAAAAGTAAATTGGAAAATTGTTTAAAATGACATGCTCTATCTGAATCATGAAAGTTTATTTTGGCCTAGACTGTCCCTTTAAGTATCTTGCTCAAATATGTTGATACCAAATTAATAATAGGCAGGGATTTCAACCTTTCCCCTAACTTTTATTTGGATAGAAGTAAGAATGCCTTAGGAGGTCATAAAAAGGGATCAATTAAAAGAGGGAAATACAATAAAAAAATTGTTAATTCAATAGCAGAGACATTAGGCCTAGTGGATGCATGGAGGTATAAAAATCCAACGCAAAGAGAATATTCTTATCATTCAAAGACTCAGGCCTCCTTCTCTAGGATTGACTTCTTTCTTATTTCAAAAGCTTTAATACCACACATAGAAGATCTCAAGATTAATGAAATTATTATATCGGATCATGCAGCGGTTGATATGAGACTTACTTTAGGTAAGAAATATTACGGAATTGTTAGTTTTAGATTCCCAAAGTTCTTATATGGGTCAGTCCACTTTAGAGAAAACATTAAACAAAAATGGAAGGAATATTTAAAACATAATTTAGAGAGCTGTCAGAATAATCAAACCATTTGGGAAGCAGGTAAGGCGGTAATGAGAGGAGAGATAACCTCCTATGTAATAAAATATAATAAAGAGATCAATAGACAATATAAAGAATTAAGCGAAAGGACAACATACTCCTATAGCCAATATATATATAATTTAGAACTGAATTCTGGAGAAGGAAATATATGGAAGATAAAAAAGAATGGGAAGTGCATATAAATCAGCAGGCCATAAGAGACATCAGGAAAGAAAAAGGGAAGATATATAGATATGAAAACAGGTCAGGTAAGCTATTGGCTTCGTTAGTTAAAGTAGAAAATTCAACCAAAGATATTTTATCCATAAAATCTAAAGGAAAACTTATTTTTTAATAACTTAGAGATAATAGAGGAATTCAGGAACTACTATAATAATTTATATACTTCTGATAATAGAAAAGAAGAGCTAAATAGTAAACCTTTCTTAGATGATATTAAGCTACCAAAAATTTCACAGGAACAACAAGAAATTTTAAATCCTGATATTACAACAAAAGAAGGTAATAAAGTGATAACAAATTTGGCATTAGGTAAATCTCCTGGACCAGACGGTCTCCCTGCAGAATGGTATAAAAGTATGAAAGAACCCTTAGTAGATACAATGACAAATTTATTTAATGACTATCTTAGTGATAAAATAAAACCTTCGATAGCCTTCTCTGCGGCTAGCATTATCGTGATCCCTAAAAGTGGAAAAGATCCACAATGTGTTACCGCATACCCTCCGATTTCATTGATTAACCAAGATTATAAGATACTAGCTAAAGTACTGTCAAACAGATTGAAAGACCTACTCCCAGAGCTAATACATAAGGACCAATCAGGGTTGTTTCAGGCCAGGTCATCTAGTAAAAATATACGCAAAGTCCTGCATATAGTTAATCACTTTTGGCTCTTGAAAAAGCAAAAAAATAGTGAACTGATTCCAATTACTTTGTTGTTAGCCCTAGATGCCGAAAAGGCTTTCGACAGAGTCGAATGGCCATATTTAACATCATGCTTGGCTGAATACAACATAAGAGGCCCATTTAATAACCTTTATTAAAAATGTGTATTCTAAAACAAATGCATCTGTAATTATCAATGGTGAGTTATCACCTAGATTTAATTTAGGTAGAGGAACCCGTCAAGGGAGTCCTTTATCTACTTTATTATTTAATTTGATTTTGGAACCTTTGGCGATTAAACTAAGGAACACCTTTACAGGTATAGAAATAGAGGATAAAAGATACCACCTTTCGTTATACGCAGATTATATGCTGTTATTTATTCAAAACCCTGAGGTATACTTAAAAAAGATTCTTGCGGTTATAACTGAATTTGGTAAATTTTCAGGCTTTAAGATAAACCCTACTAAATTGGAAGTACCGTGGTTAAATAAGACAGAGAAGGGAGACATAAGTGAATTTCCATTTATAGAGGCATTAAATTATATAACTTATTTAGGTATCAATATATCCCCCAACCCGGAAAAATGGTATAAATTAAATTATGAGAGAATATTTGTATATATAGAGAAATCTCTTAAAAGATGGATTTCATTACCCATTTCAATGATGGGGAAAGTACATATAATCAAAATGATGATTTTACCCAAACTGCTATACCCTGTGAATATGCTACCAATTCTAATTCCTAAGAAAGACATTGAAAGATTAAATAAGATCTTTAACAGGTTCATATGGAAGGGGAAAAAAACATGCATTAGTTTGGATAAACTAAAGCAACCAATCGCTTATGGTGGAATGGGAGTTCCAGATGTTAATTTATATAATCTCTCAGCCCTGACAAGAATAGCTATAGATTGGTTGATGAGAACCGAATACTTCAATGAAAATTCCTTAGAAAAATTAGCATCAAGAGGGATTAATAAGGCATATGTATTACACACAGAGCTGAAAGATATCGAACCATCAGTCAAAAAGAACATTATGTATAAAGATGTTCTTATGGCTTGGTATAACATTAGTAAAATCCTGCACTTCCCACTTAAGGGTTCAATATTTTTACCTATAAAAGGAAAACCTGACTTCATTCCAGGCATGAATTTGGTTATATTTAAGGATTGGGAGAAAAATGGGTTATATATGATAGGAGATTTATTAGATCCACTAAATAAATCAATACGTACATTTAGAGAACTTCAATTTAGATTTAGTTTACCCGACACACATTATTTTGCATATAATCAAATAGTACATTATACAAAAAATATTATAAGCAAATTTACGCATTCCATATGGGATTCACATCCATTACATAATATGATAGAGGACTATAAAAAAAGAATATACTCCTATTCAAAATTATATAAAGCTCTAATAGATTCAAATAACAGTAGTATTAGGGAGAAGATTATTGAGGGTTGGCAGAGAGAGGCCTCTATACTTTTGGTAGCAAATATGGTTGAAAAGAGTTTGAAAACCACTATCACCACCACATGTGACTCATACTTCAGGGAATCTCAGGTTAAAATACTGCATAGATTTTATATAACACCTAAATCTGCTTCAAGATGGTTTAACTGTAAAAGAAATTGTGTTAAATGTAATATTTTTGATCCTAATTTAAAACATCTCTTATGGGTTTGCCCGAAAATTGGACAATTTTGGGCAAAGATCAGCTTCTGGTCCTCTAAGATTTTAAAATATAAGATTAACTTGAATTTTTTGAATATTCTATTAGTATTTAATCACCTATCCAAACAGGAAAATAATAAACTTTTGTCTATGATAATACTCTTAGGAAGGAAATGTATTATGAAAAGATGGCTATTTAAGAGAGGTCCTAGTATGAAGGAATTCCACTTGGTTATGTTAGACCAGCTGAATATAGAACTATTTGATGTTCTATATGATAAGGATGCAATAATAACGGAGTTCAATAAGAAATGGGGAGATTTTATTGATAGTTTAGAACCTCAGGTAAAAAACAGAATTTTGGCTCCTCTCAGAGAGTAATGGTTTGGATTTGCAGTCTCTGGAGAACTCAGAATTTAAGGGGCTATATTTGTTCAAATTAGGCTCTGAAAGAGAAAGTACTTGAAGTATTGACTTATACTGATAGACTATACTGTTAAGCTAAGTAAAACTTGTATCATATAAATAGATATCAAATCTAAGCTCTAGAATAACACTATACTGCGGATTAAGTAGTCCTATCTATATTTGACTTATTTGGAAGTAAAATAGAACTTTAGGTGCCATAATGTATAGATGCTGTAATATGTAATTGCTAAAAAAATAGTATTGTAGCTAAATATGAAGATGTATTGTTGATTATTGAATGTAACTGTATTTTTTATGACTGGCATTTAATAAAATATTTATAATTTGAAGAAAAAAAAAAAAAAAGTCCTATCTTCCTTAGTCCAGCCAGTCTATCACATGGCAACTGAACTTGCTTGAAGGCCTTACTCCTTCATGTTTACCTCTTTTTATAGACTTAAATTTCACTTAACGGACTGCTACAGCTCTAGAGGTTGATAAAGGGAGCTACAGCCTATGTTGTTGTTGTAATACTCTTGTTTTGCCAAAAAATAAATTAAAAAAAATACATATCTATACCCATATACCCCTATATATATATATATATATATATGTATATATATATATATATATATATATATATATATATATATATATATACAGTATATATATATATATATATATTCTATTTATCTATCTGTATACTGTATATTTATTTATTTATTTATTTATTTACAATAGGACATTATCCTGAAATGTGAAATATGTACAGTAAATATACAGTAAAACACATAAGGACATCTGTACACACACACACACACACACACACACATACATATATATATATATATATATATATATATATATATATATATATATATATATATATATATATATATATTATATACAGGGCTTTTTTGTGGGGGTACTCACCGGTACTGTGTACCCCCACCTCTGCCAACTCATAACAGGTACTATTTGTAATCATCATTTAAAAACTCTAGTTTTCATAAGAGGGGGCTGCAAAATACATAAAACATTGTAAATAATGGTTTGCCTTTGCTTTACACAAAGTTACCAAGCAGAATTTATCAATAATCAGTAAATACCGGCACCTTTTCTTTTACAAAAAAGCACTGTATATATATATATATATATATATATATACACGTACACACACACACACACAAACATATATACATATATATACACGTACGCTCAAGCAAACTCGCGACTCTAGAGTTAGTGAAGCCTTAGGCAAAGCCAAAGGGGCATATGTATCAAGGTCTGTCGGACCTGATCCGACAGTGCGGATCAGGTCCGACAGACCTCGCTGAACACGGCGAGCAATATGCTTGCCGTATTCAGCATTGTACCAGCAGCTCACAAAAGCTGCAGGTGCAACGCCGCCCTCTGTAGACTCGCGGCCAATAGGCCGCCAGCAGGGGGTGTCAATCAACCTGATCGTACTCGATCGGGTTGATTTCCGGCGATGTCTGTCTGCCCGCTCAGAGCAGGCGGACAGGTCATGGAGCAGCGGTCTTTGTGACCGCTGCTTCATAACTGCTGTTTCTGGCGAGCCCGCAGGCTCACCATAAACACGGGGCATCAAGCTCCATTCGGAGCTTGATACATATGTCCCAAAGTATGAGGCTCCTCTTGAAGCATGGAGCCAAACTTGCTAAAATTAACCCAACAATTTCATTTGTATGTATTGGCTATTTTAAAGCAAACATTGACAAACCCAGGAGTCGGGGAATATTCATTCTAGATGTAACAAACAGCAAAACGCTTTCCTGTTCAAGTACACGTCTTCTCATTGTCAGGTCGAGTTCTGTTGTTACAGAAAAAAACACACTGGAATTAATAGCTGAGACGCCCAGCTCACCACAAGCCCTTAATAGAGCACTGGACATAAACAGTGTTCAAACAAAGGCCAGGGATAAGAAAGCAATAAGACTAGACTTAGTAGCTGAACTCTCTCTAGTTCCTACAAAACAAAAAAGGAAAGGAAGTGGGTAATGATTCTTAACTGTAATATCATTCAGAGCTCTTTAGTCCACACAGGACCTTAAACCCCCATCTTTTTTTTTAATAAAGAAAATACCAGCATCAGCAGGAGAGATAGAAGTTCTTATAAATCTCTTGGCAAGATTCTCCTCAGTATTATTCTTAAAGGTACAGTCTAGTCAAAATTAAAATTGCATGATACAGATAAAGCATGTAATTTTAAACAACTTTCTAATTTGCTTTTATCATCAAATTTGCTTTTTTTCTTAGGTACCCTCGTTGCCGGATACAGTCAAATACATCAAAACGGTAGAATTTTGCAAATGTATGCAAAGAAGACCAAGTTGCTGCTTTGCAAATCTGATCAACTGAAGCTTCATTCTTAAAAGCCCATGAAGTGGAGACTGATCTAGTAGAATGAGCTGTAATTCTCTGAGGCGTGGCCTGGCTTGACTCCAAATAAGCCTGATGAATCAAACTATGTCTTACGCATTTTGGTGTGAGCCTTAATCATAGACCTTAAAACATTTGTGTTCATTTATACTTTTAAAATACACCTAATAATTTGATTGGTTTTAACAAAACACCTTCTTGTTAAGCTTTTCAATACCTATCACTGAATTACTTTTTAAAGTGATCTTTTACCCCTACATATATTCATTAAGTATATTTCTCTATAACTGTACTGCTTATCTCATTATACTTATCTATGTTTATATAGAGGGCACATAGTACATATTCCCATTTTTCATTATTTTATAAAATGCACAAAAATATCATTGGATACATATAAATTGTTGCAACTTATCACCAGAACCAATCAATATTATCAGCTTATATGCATATATGCGTTATATATACACAATATGTAGCTATCCATATTTAAAGTTCTTAGTGAAAAATTTCTGCCAAAACAGAGGAAGGATGTTTTTTTAAAATAAAATCTGATTGACTCCTTCCTCTATTTTCCTTTCCCTAAATCTATGGTCAATTTGTATAACCAGTCTCATCAAACCACCTTATGTATTATGTAACAAACAGCAAGCCACTTTCCTGTCCAAGCATACATCTTCTCAGTGTCAGGTGGAGTGCTGTTGTTTTAGAATGAAGCTAGCTGGAATCAATGGCCGAGAGGCTCAACTCACCACAAGGACTTACTAGAGCACTGAATGTAAATACAGTGTTCAAACAAAGGACAGGGGTAAGAGAGCAATGAAACTAAATTTAATAGATGAATTCTCTCTAAAACTTTATTCGACTCCTACAAAACAAACAACAATTAAGTACTAGAAAGTAACTACGTTTATAATTTCAAAGACCAAAGAAAGACTTACCTTTAAAAGTTTAGTCTCACTAACTAGATGAATAAAAACTTGCATAAGTTACTTAAATGAAGATCTTATGTAAGCAGAGGAATCCTATAATAAGATAATCTAAGTCAGACAGTCCGGGTCAAGGCCTTACCGGGAAAAGCAGCAGCATGCATTTAACAAATGCAGTGTCCACAAACAATCTAAAGTCATAAACCAAGTCATTCCAAACAAAGAGTTAAATAGAAGCATAGTCAGGGTAAGCATAAGTCAAACCAGTATATCCAAATAGTAACTGCAAGAGTGGAGGACTTAACTCAATACACAAGTAACCACCACATGTTGAAAAACAAAGAGCTACTACAATCAGGGCTTAATTAAAACTCTAGGTCACCGTAAAGGGACATTAAACACTTAAAAATGGTAATATAAAATGATAAATCGTATATATAAAAAAATTTCTGCAATATACTTTTATAATTATTTATTTTGGCCGCATTTCCTGCAATTCCTTTCTGAAATTGGGAGCTTTTCAGTTCCTGTTAGAAGTGGAAGTGCAGAACACTGTTATATTCCACACAGCCATTGGCTGCAAACTCTAATCGACCTATTTATAACTGTCCCTTATTTTATTTTATTTTTTTAATTTTTATTATTTTGAAAGATGAATGAACATAAGAACATCAAAAGCATGTACATACATATCAATAGTACATAAAACAGCATTAACAAGATTAACCGAAGATTATAATATATAAAGCAGTCACATATAATGAGGGATACAAGAGAGAATGCTGAGTGTTTGAATCAATATCCGGTGTCTGTTGATCAGCAATCTTACTCCCACCTCTCCAGGTGAGAGTACTAAAGACCATTTGCTACGAGAAGACAGACATATTGCTATTTACCCATATAGATCAGCAAACTCCATAGAACGTAGAGGTTTCATCATAGATGTTCATACCAAAATTATAACTTAATCATAGAACATTACAATCAGAGATATTAACCAAGCCATATAGAGAAAAAGGAGAAAAACTGTGTTAAGCTATCGAATAGGGGGAGGGGAAAAAGGGAGAAAAAAAAAAAAAAAAAAAAAAAAGGGAAACACACACCGACAAGAGATATGGGAGGGGGGATTTGGGAGGGGATCAGATAGGGAAGGGGGAAGGGGAATGGATAGGAGTAACTGTCCCTTATTGGCCACAGTAGAGAAGGTAACGTAAGTTACAACATGGCAGCTCCCATTGTTTTATAGACACTAACATTTTACACATATTTTGTCAATATTTAAACAGCTAATGAAACTTTAAAAAATATATCTTCATGCTATTCTCAGACTAAGCTTTTCTTTGAATGCATCATTCTGTCTAGCATTTTTATAGTGTTTAATGACCCTTTAAAGGTACAGTGGGCCCCATCCGATATGCAGCGTTGCCCGCAAAAGCCGGCAATGCCGTTTTTTGCGTGGGTTTGGTATCACATATACGGCGTAGCATACAAGTTATGCACGTATATTTCAGCCTTCGCCCTTATTTTATTTACCCATAGACTGACATAGAAAACACGCGCAATTTGGTATCCAATATACAGCATAAGGACTTACGCGCGCAGAATTCAGAAAATCTACTCCATTCTCATCTTGCCACAAATTGCAGGCGCAGCAACCCTTGCACTGATTTATAAACCAACATAACAAATGCATGCTCAACAACATACATATCAGCAGCTTGATCTCAAATAGTTAAACCTCTTCCAAGCATTTATTATTTCTGCCCCTGCAAGTGTGTCAAACCAATCACAAACAACAGAACCTCTCAACAGGAAACCTAAAAAAAACGCCAATGCACATCCTCATTAGCCACCATGTTTCCCCTGCTTTCCATAGAGAGGCAGCATCATGGGGCACAAGGGGTGCATCATGGGGCACAAGGGGTGCTGGAAGTCCTACAAGCCCCTGTTGTTCTGTCTATACATGCTGATTCTATAGTTGCTGCTGAGGTCCCTGGTAATTGTGCTGCCCCTGCTGCTGCCCCTGCTGCAGCTGGTCATAGAATTACATACTGCAGATTTCCACTGCATGTAAGTGAAACTACTACATCCCACCCCATAGGTCACTATGATTTATTGACTACCATTAAGAAGAATGAAAATGGATGTTTATACCTTATGTTCACACCTTCTGTAAATATATTATTATTTATATATATATACCCATGTGCAGGAATAGGTAAGGTGTCGTTCACTAAAGGTCTTTACTTTAGAAAATGTCCGCCACAGCCTTGGCTCGTGCCTATCCCTGCCCATGTGTCAATTTCTATTGGATGTGAGAAACCTTGATTTACATCTTATAAGTGAATATTACTATATGTACCCTCCATACACAACTATGTGATGTGGTTTATAGAACATGAATTTGTCATAAACATGATAATATTACCTTTTTTGGGCCATTTCCACACAGGCCTTATTATATGTTTTAACAATATTAGTGTACTAAAACACACCTCACATGGATGTGGATGACAATTATATGGTAAATAACAGAGGACAAGATTTATGGTGAACTATAAGAATATTTATTTCTTTTTAGGCTTCTTGGATGAGGGGGCTGAGGTGACTGTAGTGTATTTCCTTGTTCTCCAGGTTTGTGAAGATTCAGATGATTCTGCTGGAGTGCTGGCCACAGATGATAGGCTGGAGGCAGTGTCCTGCTGGTGTGTAAAGTGCTCAACCAACACACCCAAGAGTTGATTTTGTTCCCGCAATCTATTGTCCATCTGCATCTGCATATCAGACAGAATTCTCATCATCTGCGACTGGTTTTGAACAATTCCACTTACTGATGCTGCCATGTCCCTCTGCAGCTCTATGCTACACTTGAGTAACCTCTCTTGGCTCCTGTGAAACCTCTGTTGGCCTCTTTGTCTGCTCTCACAGCTTGTTATGAGCCTCCTCTGGAGTGAAATGTATTCCTCTCCCAGGGGAGAATACAGTGCATCCACAGGCTCTTGAGCAACAGGGCTTCTATGTGCTTGAGGTGCAGGTTCTGCTGCATCTGCTGGTGCTTGAGGTGCAGGTTCAGCTGGATCTGCTGGTGCTTGTGGTGCAGGTTCAGCTGCATCTGCTGGTGCTTGTGGTGCAGGTTCAGCTGCATCTGCTGGTGCTTGTGGGACATCTTCAGCTGCATCTGCTGGTGCTTGTGGGACATCTTCAGCTGCATCTGCTGGTGCTTGAGAACTTTCAGCTATATGCTCATCTGCAGATGGTGTAGCTCTCCCAAGGGAAGAGGATGGTGGAGCTCTCCCAAGTGAAGAGGATGGTGGAGCTCTCCCAAGTGAAGAGGTTGGTGGAGCTCTCCCAAGTGAAGAGGATGGTGGAGCTCTCCCAAGTGAAGAGGATGGTGCAGCTCTCCCAAGTGAAGAGGATGGTGGAGCTCTCCCAAAGGAAGAGGATGGTGGAGCTCTCAGGGTTGATTGATAGTCCCACTGATGACCAGTGTGTGACCACTCAGCCTGTCCAGTTTGCACTTCATGTGACAAACCCTGTGTGTAAAAGCCATGACTGCCCTGAGATTGTGTTGGGGGGGTAAAGACATGGACCCTTTGTGGCTGACTTGGCTCCCCCTCAAAGCCAAAAGAAGAATATTCCTCTGGCCAGGAATCTTGCCAGGGGTCATATGTCAATGGTGGTGGCATCACTTCCGGGTCCTCAACTGAAGCCATCCAACCCTGCTCATGCCTGGGAGCATAATGTTCACATGGTTGCCTGATGACTGGTGGTGGTGGCTGCATGCCTGTGACTGGTGGTGGTGGAGGTGGCTGCATGCCTGTGACTGGTGGTGGTGGTGGAGGTGCCGGCATGCCTGTTTGCATCCTGGTGACAGGAGGTTCTCTGGAGGAGTCAAATGATGAGAGGAATTAGTACTGTCATATATATGTCCATGTGGGCATACAATGTACAGTGATACATGCTAGGGCCTATACTCATTCTCATGTCAAACTATATAACATGCATGTGCACAATGTGATTTGTTATATGAGGGATTTTAATCTGCACAGTATACAGGTATGTGTTTCATACAATAGTTATGTGTACATGTCAATGATGGAAAGAATGTGTTCTTTAAGTGACACTATGGTCACACAATTTACTTTAGCCTGATGTAGGCACAGAACCTGATTTCTGAGCTAAAAGTATTGTGATGGCTATAGTGTCCATTTACTGAAAACTCTACATGTGGCTTGTGACCTGTGTTACTCTGAGACATGTTAGTATTGCACTATTCCACCTCATATCATGAATTGCATTATGTTAAGTAGCATTAATGTCAAATATAATTGTAGATGTTTATGTTAGTAGGCCATGCTCCTCATTGTGTACATGAATGTGTGACATTAAAGGATGTTATAAATACATATCATCCTAGTGTGTGGGATGTTACTCACCAGCATGATGTGCTGTGGTTGCAGCCCCTGAGTCACGAGCCCCTGGAAGTATACAACTGCTGTGATACTCAGGGACCTGCGTATCATCTCCTGCCAGGTGTTGTATTCTGTGTCCAGGGGTGAACCACCACCTGTTCCCCTCTGGTGCATGGCTTCCTGCTCCATCTTCTCTTTCACCCGCCTCTTACAGTCATTCCACCTTTTTTAAGGCCCTCAACAGTCCTCCTCTGTGGGGCCACACTGTTGACGACATCCTCTACCACCAACCATGCTGTTTTACGCCTTCTGACAACGCCTTTGCCCTTCTCCTGGCCAAAGAGGGCACTGTGATTGTCCATGATGGCCTGGACTAGGGCAACATTCTCATCGAATGAGAAGTTTGGACATCTCATCCTCTCATCCTCTGTAGACACCTGGCTTGCTCCCTGTGATGTCCCTGGTGTGGGTTCCTCCCTATCCTCTCCCTCCTCCGCCCTTCTGTCCCCCTGTGCACCCTCTGTCCCTCTTCTAGATGTGCCTGGTCTCTGGGGCTCTCGGGCATTTTCCCTCCCATCATCCCTTCTAGCTCTCCCTCTCCCCACTCCACTTACTCCTTGACGGGGACCACGCTGCTCCTCCTGTCCTCTACAATACTCCTCTCCCTGCCACTCCTCTCCCCTCCACCCCTCCGCTCTACCTCTCCCTGCCATCCTCACACTAAACACACTCACACTCACTCCCAGGTCAATCACACACAATCACAACCAAACACTCAGCCTATCACACTCTAAAATTGAAATAAAATGTGTGAGGTGAAAAAAAAGTGTTGTGTATTTTGTATATGTATGTATGCAATATGTGTGCAATATGTAAAAATATGTGTAAGTGTACAAGCTTAAACAACCAACAATGCGACCTAACTAACTCCTCTGTTTGTGCCTCTCTCTCTACTCTGACTAATCCTCCACTCCACTGTAGTGTGCTGTAGCTCAACGAACCATCCAAACACACTGAAGAAAATGGCGGCTGCGCATGGGTTTATATATGACTTTTGAATAGCGTAATTACGTGGCGCATTTTTAGATGGAGTCGCTGGTGATTTTTATGAGTGTTAGCCTAATTTGCATAAAGCTACTTTTTATTGATACTTTACGTGGACAAAATACAGGCGTAAGTTACTTGCGACGAGTAAAATGTGTATTTGCGCACTTTTCGAAAGAACGCCAGTTTGTCCCACTTACGCCAGTTTAGCATCTAACGGCACAGTATATGTAATACCCCGATGTGCGAGGTGAAATTACGGGCGGCGCGGGTTCCCTCGCTTGCGCCGAAAACTACGCCGTATATTGGATCGCGCCCAGTATGTCTTACTGCAGCAGGAGCATAAAATACTCTCCTAGCCAAGTGCCTGTTATGCCACTAGAATTCTAGTTCCTAGCATTTTACTTCTGGCTCATACAATTTAAAATGATGCTAACAAGTGTGGGACTATGAACTTGTTGGCTCTTGAATATGAAATAGATTTCTCAAACATTGTTTTAAGGTGAAGTAATACTTAAGATAAAACTATTTATGTCTGATTTTTAAACTAATAAGACACTTATCTCTGGTCACTGGCTAATAATGACAACTGTCACAAATAAAATGGCGGTCAGTGGCACTTCCTCCTCAAGCATAAGAAACATGTTTAATTTTTTAACACGGTTGTTGGGGGGGGGGGGATCTGTTACTATTTTAAAAGGACATAAAACTCAAAATGTTTCTTTCATGAATCAGATAGAACATACATTTGTAAACAACTTTCCTACTTACTCCTATTATCAAACTGTTATCCTTTGTTAAAAAGCAGGAAAGTAAGTTCAAGGTTGTGCACGTGTCTGCAGCACTATATTGCAGCAATTTTGCAACAATATTGTACATTAGCAAGAGCACTAGATAGCAGCACTATTTCCTGTTATGCAGTAATCCAGACATGTGCACACTACATAAATACTACAGAAATGAAACCAGCAAACTTAAATATTACAGATTCTACTTTATTAAAAGTATTTCACTTTTCATACTGTTTAAACTTTATTGTCAAATAAAAAAATATAAAAATTGTTCTAATATGTTTGTAGTGAAACAGAGAAAGGTTTAACTCAGTGTTCTGCTACAAAGGGTAGCAACACATACAATAAATAACAGAAAACCTGCAGAAGGCGCAGCTCTGCCCTGCCTCACCCATTTCTTGGTGGTTTAATACTATCCCTTTAAGAGATCTCTGCTCTCTTGTTGAAAGTTTAAATCTGGTGCCTGATATCACTGTCTTCATTTTTAGACACATGCAGGGATTCCATAATGATAACAGAGACTAATTTGAGAAAAGTGTTTGATAGAACCGTCTTTGCTATTTTTTAAGATTGTGACACAATTAGAGCAAACTATATATTATACACACACATATTTGAAATGGACCAAATTAACTACTGATACAAAATAATGTATTCATTGTACACTGTTATGAGTGCTGCCATATTTAGGAATTTCAGTGCATAGGAAAGAACTGTTACAATCCCACGTCATATGCCAATACAAAATACTTGGCAAATGTAAAATTCTACTCACCAGATACTTTATATAAAAGGTGAAAACTTCCATAGCTGGTTAGAAAACTTTTTCATGGCTACTTAGCAGAAACAGCCACCAACATGATTAAAGCATGGCGATGGGCACGCTTGTGTTGTGCAAAACTAGTTAGAAATCTTAAACACATAAACATGTTTGTTTTTAGCACAGTAACTGCACAGCATCAATACCTAAAACAGATGATGAAAGGGGGACACACTCTTACTGTGCAATGCAAAGCTAGCTTAGACACAATTACTGGATTTTCAGCACAGCTACTGATGAGCAGCAATAGCAGAAGCATGCAGGCACTTACAATAGTTAAACTTGGGTGTGTCAATCTTGCAATGCCGATACAAAGTGAGTTTGAACAAAAGAACATTTTTGGTTTTGAGCAGTTACTGTCCATCAACAAAAGCAACAGACAGCTGGGGGAAGCAAGGGGTAGCAGGTCACTCTGGTGTACATGTAAAACTAGTTAGAAAGTTTAATCAAAATTCATGATTGAAATGGCCTATAACACATCAGGGGCTGGGCAGAAGGTGGACTGTGGATTGTAAATAGAGCTCTGTCTAATATAATTGCCAGTGACTGGTACTTACTGCATTTCCAGCTAAGCTAAAACCACTGCTTATACAGTGTTAGCTCTCCTGACAGCTTGGCCCCACTAGGCTCCGGTAAAGATGTGCTCTTATGCATCAGAATAAGAAAAGGGAGGAGATTGTGCAGCTTCACCACTGCTCATGCTGCCTTACACCTAGATTTAGAGTTTTGCGGCCAAAGGGGTGCGTTAGCTACGCATGTTTTTTTCCCCCCGCACCTTTTAAATAACGCTGGTATTTAGAGTTCTCTGAAGGGCTGCGTTAGGCTCCAAAAAGGGAGCGTAGAGCATAATTTTCCACCACTTCAACTCTCAATACCAGCCTTGCTTACGATAGCGGCCAGTTTGAAAAACGTGCTTGTGCACGATTCCCCCATAGGAAACAATGGGGCAGTTTGAGCTGAAAAAAAACCTAACACCTGCAAAAAAGCAGCCTTCAGCTCCTAACGCAGCCCCATTGTTTTCTATGGGGAAACACTTCCTAAGTCTGCACCTAACAACCTAACATGAACCCCTCAACCTCGCCACTACCTTACCTACACTTAGTAACCCCTAATCTGCCGACCGGATCTCGCCGCCACTATAATAAATGTATTAACTCCTAAACTGCCGCACTCCCATCTCACAACCCCTATAATAAATTTTATTAACCCCTAATCTGCCCTCCCTAACATCTTTGACACCTAACTTCAAGTATTAACCCCTAATCTGCCGACCGGACCTCGCCGCTATTCTAATAAATGTATTAACCCCTAAAGCTAAGTCTAACCCTAACACTAACACCCCCCTAAGTTAATATAATTTAAATCTAATGAAATGAATTAAATCTTATTAAATAAATTAATCCTATTTAAAGCTAAATACTTACCTGTAAAATAAACCCTAATATAGCTACAATATAACAAATAATTATATTGTAGCTATTTTAGCATTTATATTTATTTTACAGGCAACTTTGTATTTATTTTAACTAGGTACAATAGCTATTAAATAGTTATTTACTATTTAATAACTACCTAGTTAAAATAATTACAAAATTACCTGTAAAATAAATCCTAACCTAAGTTACAATTAAACCAAACACTACACTATCAATAAATTAATTAACTAAACTACCTACAATTACCTACAATTAAATCAACTAAACTAAATTACAAAAAAAAAAAAAACACTAAATTACAAAAAATAAAAAAAAGATTACAAGAATTTTAAGCTAATTACACCTACTCTAAGCCCCCTAAAAAATAACAAAGCGGAGGCAGAGCCTGAGGAAGCCAAGAAATGGCTGCTTAACTGTGGAGCTCCAGGCAGTACACGGTACATTGAGACTGCAATGAAGATATAGGGACAGCAGAGATGGTCCCCAGTCCCCACACTGATAACCGGAATATATGAGGCGCAGCTTGTGACCAAAAAAAGAAAGCTGAGAGAGATTACGCCTGAATAAAAGGAGGATCAGAAGAGGCAGCACAGAAAGGGGAGCGCAAGATAATGGCGGAAACCCACGTGGCGCGACTAAGACCGCGGACTACCCGATCGCCCGCACTGAGTAATTAACAGAAGAAAGGGACAGATAACGGTCAGTCAAAGTGAGAGTGCAAGAAAACCAAGAGGGGAGTCATTCTTAGAGAAGAAGGATATTAACTTTTGCAAATTATACAAAACGACTTAAAGCATATCAAAAAGTCTGACAACAGGGAGATCTCAACATGACATCCAAACGAAGCTCAAAAACTACATTAGGAGGAAAACAGACAACTGCTCCCATTTTTTTCAAAACTAACAGAGGAGACAAATACCCAGAGCAGCAGTCACCTAGAGCAGATGAAGAGCAGGAATCTTCTGCAGGATACTCATAAGAAACAGACAGGCTGACGCCACTAACAAAGGCAGACTTAGATAATCTGGTGTCAAAACAGGACATTTCCACAAATTTTGAAAAGCTTCTTGAAAAAATGGAAATGCTGCAGAACACTGTTGCGAACAGTCTGACAGAACTCAAACAAGAGATGGGAGAACTAGGAACCAGAGTGAACTCCCTTGAGGAAAATGGGGAGGCCTTAGCAGAAGGGTTAAATGAGATTTCAAATCATACAAGTGCCCACCAACATGATATAGATGACATCTATGACAAATTGGAAGACTTGGAGAATCAGAGTCGCCGTTGTAATATACGGCTGAAGGGAGTTCCAGAGTCGGTGGCCCCGAAAGAGCTAAACTCATATTTGCTATCCTTGTTCCAGGGCATAACGGGCACCGAGGAGGCACACAGATTTCAAATGGAACGGGCACATAGGGCCCTACAACCCAAACCTAAAGGGGATGACCCTCCATGTAATATCATTATCAAGATGCTTAGATACCAGGAAAAAGAAGAGATCTTGGCGGCAGCGCGAAGAAATCCTACATTTAAACACCAAGGAAATGTGGTGCAGTTCTACCAAGACTTATGTACGAGGACTTTGCAAAGAAGTGGAGCACTTAGGCCCCTCACTACGCAACTAAGGAATGCTCAAATACCATATAGATGGGGCTTCCCGTTTGCGCTGCATATTACATGGGAAAATCGAATGTTAACCATCAAAGATCCGGAAGAGATGCCTGAAATATGCAGAAAGCTGAAGATGGATTTACCAGCTCAACAACAACAGCAACAATTATCCACAAGAAAGGAGGAGCAGATTAGACCACCTTTTCAGAAAAGATGGGACAAAGTGCCTGAGAAAAGAAGGAAGACATGAAACACCGAGAAAATGTACAGAGAGGAAAACAAAGAACTGAAGAAACAATGGTGTTAAAAGAACTTTGGGGCTGAATTGGGCTATTTGGCGGGACTAGGGCCGCCATGGCCTGGAAGAAGAAAAGTTATGAAATCAGAGACATACGTAGATCATTAGACAGATGAGTATGGTTTCTTGTTATCCAAAATGTTTTGTTTCTTGTTTATGTATTTTTTCTATACTGTGTTGGATTTCCCTCTTCTTTTGGTTGTAAAGTGATAAGTATAGACTATATGAAGGACACAACAAAGACTCTAATAATTTCATGATAATTGTCAAAAGACAGTTTTGAGCAAGTATAAGGGAGACAGGACAAAGTCATAGTAAGGCAGACAAACGGGACAAAAGGTGAAGTGTCCTGCTTCAAAAATGTCTGGGGATCCTACATTTAAATATTTATTGCAGTCTTAAATGTTATTAAGAATATAGGACGAGTTAATTTTACTGCCTGTTAGGTTACTATGAGGAAATGTTTGGTTGAAAATGTGAAATGTACAGTTTATTTGTTCTGTTATTGTTTGTTGCTTAATGTTTTTAACCAGGAGGTGCCATTTAATGTTAGAAAAGGAGGGAATAACATAAAAGAGGAGGAAGAAAGGGTTGGGAAAGCAGACTATAGCGAGATGTATGATCTATACTATATAGCAGACATTGAACTGAGAAGGGAAGAAATAGAATTAGGAGGAAGCTGGGGAAAGTATATTAATGCCACATAATTTTATTCTCCTCTCGCACAACGCGAGAGGCCTTAATACAGATATCAAGAGAAAGACCGCAATGTCTCAATACCTGAAAACAAACGCTAAGATTATATACATTTTGTGAAAGATAATATTCCAAGGTTTTGGTCACATCATTTCCCATTACACTGCCATGCCACAGCAGAGTCTAAGAAAAGAGGGGTATCAATTTTGATACATAGATCACTGGATTTTGTGCTGGATAGGGTAACAAGAGATAAGAATGGGAGGTACGTAATAGTCCAGGGTACGCTGCAAGGCACGAAAGTCACACTATGTAATGTATACGCCCCCAACGAGTCTCAGAACTTATTCTTTAAGGAATTGTCTACACTACTCACTCATTGGGAAAAAAACAGATTAATTGTAGCCGGGGACTTTAATGTTAATATGTCCTCTTTTAATGGCTCTGAGACTCTGAAAATAACAAATAAACAACATAGACGCAATAGCATAGTTAAGTCAGTTCGAAGTTCTTTGGAGGAACATGGGCTAGTGGATTCATGGGAGGCTTTGGGTAACACACAGCGTGAGTATACCTACTACTCACCAGCACACAAGACCTACACAATTCTCGACTAGATTTATGTCAGCCAAATTCTAGCACCAAATTTAGTGACAGCGGGCACTCAGGCATGTGTCTGGTCAGACCACTCACTCATTTTTCTAGAACTTACGGGCCTCATAAATTTTGCTAGACAGCGATCTTGGACATACAACCCGACTTTACTGAAAAACCCTGAAATATTTGGTAGGATTCAAAAGGCACTGAAGGAATATTGGGAGGTAAATGTAGGTTCAGTAGATAATCCGCTGACGACATGGGCAGCTCACAAATCAGTGTTAAGAGGGTTGCTAATAAAGGAAAAATCACTGAGAAATAAACAAGCGACAGCACTAGCTAGAATACTACAAGGGGAGATGGAACAACTTGAGAGGGAACACCAGCGCACTCTATCAGAGAAAACATATAAAACCTTAGTAGACAAGAGAAAGGAATTAGCTAAATTACTGAATGATGCATCAATTAGGGCTGCTTTGAGGCTGAAGGCCCATTATTTTGTGTTTGCTAATAAGCCAGACAGATATCTGGCGAGTAAGTTAAGGGATAATAATACATTTTTTTCCATTCCCAAGTTAGTAACACCAAAAGGGGAGATTACCTCGAACCCACAGGAAATATCAGATAGCTTTGCCCAATATTATGCACACTTATATGATGGGAATAAAGTAAGAATAGGAAACATAGATAACCAAATTTCAAAATTTCTAGATAAGGCGAATTTGAGAACTCTATCGAGTGAGGACTTGGAAAGCCTTAACTCAAAAATAACAAATAACAAAGTACTGGGGGTAATTAAAGACTTAAAAATAGGTAAGGCGGCGGGCCCTGATGGGTTAACGGGTGAATATTACAAACTTTTTAAGAAGGAACTGCTACCCCACCTGACCAACTTCTGCAATGGGATTATGGAGGGGTGGGACATACCTAGGGAAATGCTTCAGGCAAAAATTATTGTGATACCAAAGAGCGGGAAGAATACAAAACTTTGTTAAAACTATAGGCCTATATCCCTAATTAATCATGATATAAAAATTTTTGCTAAAATTATGGCAAACAGATTAAAGCAAATTTTACCCTCCCTGGTCCACCAAGACCAAGTGGGGTTTGTACAAGACAGAGAGGCGCCAGATAATGTTAGAAGAACGCTTTCTTTGCTGGACTATGTGAAGGTAAAGGGAGTTCCAGCTCTACTCCTGTCGCTCGACGCAGAGAAAGCGTTCGACAGGGTGGACTGGAATTTCATGTTTAAGGTGTTATCGGCCATGGGTTTCAGTGGAGCTATTATGCAGGCGCTAGGCAGCATTTATTCAAAACCGACGGCAGTGGTGGGGGCGGCGGGATATTTATCAAGGCAAATAGACATTCTGAACGGAACAAGGCAGGGATGCCCGTTGTCACCATTGATATTCGCAATGTGTATTGAGCCTTTGGCTGCGTGTATAAGGAACTCGAGAGATATTGCGGGGGTACAGGTAGGGACTTCT
The DNA here is from genome assembly GCF_027579735.1 of Bombina bombina. Lineage (NCBI taxonomy): Eukaryota > Metazoa > Chordata > Amphibia > Anura > Bombinatoridae > Bombina > Bombina bombina. The sequence continues at coordinate 463,522,460 of NC_069500.1, read as the reverse complement.
GAGTATAAATCTATGCTATTTGCGGATGATGTCCTGTTGACAATCACTAGGCCATTGAGTTCGCTGCCACACCTCTATCAAATTTTACATGAATACTCAGAGATCTCTGGCTACAAGATAAATTCTGATAAATGTGAGGCACTAGCAGTTAATTTACCTCCCCATACTAAAAAAACGATCAAGCTGAATTTTGAATTCGCCTGGGCAAAGAGCTCTATCACTTATCTAGGAATAAAGATAGGCGAAAATTTATCAGATTTGTATAACTTAAATTATATCCCAGTTTATAAAGCTATTAGAGCTGATCTAAGAAATTGGAGAAAAGGTAACTTCTCATGGTATGGGAGATTAATGTCTATTAAAATAAATGTCCTACCCAGGTTAATGTACCTGTTCAGAGCGGTTCCGATCAGTATCCCCTTACCGGAATTGGAGGCATTACAAACGGATCTCTTGAAATACTTGAGAGGAGCAGGGAGGCCTAGAATAGCATCACAATTACTACAATTGCACAGACAAGCAGGAGGAGTGGGGGTTCCAGACTTAGTGGAATATTATCAGGCTGCGAGGCTGGCACAGACGGCTGTATTAAGCAAACAGGATAGTGGGTTGGTATGGCCACAAATAGAATCAGAGATAGCAGGTAGTTCGAGAGCAGCGGACATTATCTGGGATTCAGAGGTAATAATTAAACGGGAGAACTATAGGTCACCAATAACGATAGAGGCATTCAGGTTGTGAAAGGACTGCGATTATGCAGCCCAGAATCAATGGCGAGACCTGTCAGGTTTCTACTGCCACAAAATATAAGAAAAATAGTAGACAAATGGGCGAATAAGGGGCTATACAGGGTGGCTGACTTTTTGCGGGGGTCCACGGTGCTCACGTTCAACCAAATTAGAGATCAAATAGAACCGGAATGGTTGCATTGGTTTGTGTATTTGCAGGTTAGGTCAGCAATAGTAACATACTCGTCGCACAAACAGGACCAACGCCCTACAGAACTTGAGAAAATGGTAATGAAGGCAGATAGAGGGAAAAAGCTGATATCTCAAATCTACGTCTTAATTCAAAAAGCTAAACACGGGTCCAAATTAGAAGTGACTGAAAGGTGGGAAGGGAAAAAATAGAAACTTGGGAGACAGAGGACTGGAACGAGTTGTCGTTGAACTCCTACAGGGGTCTTATAAGTGCAGACATGAGAGAAAATTGTATTAAAGTAATGTACAGATGGTACCTGACACCAGTAAGGACAGCCCATTATTCTGTAACACACAATGGCAACTGCTATAGAGGGTGTCAAGAAAGGGGCACATTTAAACATATGTGGTGGGAATGTCAGGAAGTCCAAACACTATGGGGTAGACTCTCAGAATTGATAAGCACATTGTTGGGGGAGAGAGTGTCCCTTACAATGTCGCAAGCGTTACTTCATGAAAAGGTGACACCATTTAACACAGCAATTAACAAACTCATCAAAATCCTTTGCACATGTCTGAGAATCTGTATAGCCCATCACTGGAAAGCAGGGGTACCCTCATGGCAAGAGGTGGTGGGGAAAATTACAGAGACGTACACTTTGTCAGAATTAGCCGCTTGGTCACAGGGACAGCCAGAGCAGTTTAATAAGATTTGGTTTTGCTGGGTGTTGAGGTCAGAGCACCATCAGAGACAGGCAGAAATAAGTTAGCAGCAGAGACGTTAAGAATAGGAGAAGTCTATTTAAGTCGGATATTGGAAACTAACCCAGGATAAATCCAGTACGGACGGAGGAGAAGATAGGTACATACTGAGATATAATTTGAAGGTATTTAGTTTTTAGTACAGAAAACATGGCCCCTCTTGGAGGGGGGGAGGGGGTGGGTAATAGTTGGGGAAGGGGATTACAGGGTTAGGTATCTCTTGAATGCAATATGAGTACAAGATGTTATGGTTGCCGAAAAGGCTAAAGGACACATTAGTGTATAATATCAGGAGGTAATATCATATGTAAACTTTAATGTGTTTGAGGTGGAATGCTATCTCTCAGAAGACACTTGTACAATTATGATACTGTAAATGATGTTGTTTATGTTTACCTATATTATAATTAATAAAAATTATTTCAACATAAAAAATAACAAAGCCCCCCAAAATAAAACAATGAGCTGGCATTCTATTGGCTGATCGGAACAGCCAATAGAATGCGAGCTCAATCTGATTGGCTGATTGGATCAGCCAATCCGATTGAACTTGAATCTGATTGGCTGATTGAATCAACCAATCAGATTTTTCCTACCTTAATTCCGATTGGCTGATAGAATCCTATCAGCCAATCGGAATTCGAGGGACGCCATCTTGGATGACGTCATTTAAAGGAACCTTCATTCGGTGTTAGGACGTCGGAAGAAGAGGATGGATCCGCGCCGGCTGCTTCAAGATGGACCCGCTCCGCTCCAGATGGAAGAAGATAGAAGATGCCGCCTGGATGAAGACTTTGGACCCTCTGGAGGACCTCTTCTTGCCAGATAGGATGAAGACTTCGGACCCTCTGGAGGACCTCTTCTTGCCGGATAGGATGAAGACTTCGGACCCTCTTCTGTACGGATCGGTGATACCCGGCTGGGTGAATACAAGGTAGGGAGATCTTCAGGGGCTTAGTGTTAGGTTTTTTAAGGGGGGTTTGGGTGGGTTAGATTAGGGGTATGTGGGTGGTGGGTTGTAATGTTGGGGGGGGGTATTGTATGTTTTTTTTTACAGGCAAAAGAGCTGATTTCTTTCGGGCATGCCCCGCAAAAAGCCCTTTTAAGGGCTGGTAAGGTAATAGAGCTGTTAACTTTTTATTTTAGAATAGGCAAGGGCATTTTTTTTATTTTGGGGGGCTTTGTTATTTTTTTAGGGGGCTTAGAGTAGGTGTAATTAGCTTAACATTCTTGTAATCTTTTTTTTATTTTTTGTAATTTAGTGGGGGTTTTTTGTAATTTAGTTTAGTTGATTTAATTGTAGGTAATGGTAGGTAGTTTAGTTAATTAATTTATTGATAGTGTAGTGTTAGGTTTAATTGTAATTTAGGTTAGGATTTATTTTACAGGTAATTTTGTAATTATTTTAACTAGGTAGCTATTAAATAGTTAATAACTATTTACTAGCTATTGTACCTAGTTAAAATAAATACAAAGTTGCCTGTAAAATAAATATAAATCCTAAAATAGCTACAATGTAATTATTAGTTATATTGTAGCTATATTAGGGTTTATTTGATAGTATTTAGTTTTAAATATGATTAATTTATTTAATAAGAAATAATTTATTTTGTTGGATTTAAATTATATTTAACTTAGGGGGGTGTTAGGGTTAGACTTAGCTTTAGGGGTTAATACATTTATTATAGTAGAGGTCCGGTCAGCAGATTAGGGGTTAATACTTGAAGTTAGGTGGCGGCGATGTTAGGGAGGGCAGATTAGGGGTTAATAAAATTTATTATAGGGTTTGCAAGGCGGGAGTGAGGCGGTTTAGGGGTTAATACATTTATTATAGTGGCGGCGAGGTCCGGTCGGCAGATTAGGGGTTAATAAGTGTAGGTAAGGTAGCGGCAACGTGGGGGGGGCAGATTAGGGGTTAATAAATATTATGTAGGTGTCGGCGGTGTTAGGGGCAGCAGATTTTGGGTTTATAGGGATAATATAGGTGGTGGCGGTGTCCGGTCGGCAGATTAGGGGTTAAAAAATTTATTATAGTGGCAGCGATATGGGGGGACCTCGGTTTAGGGGTACATAGGTAGTTTATGGGTGTTAGTGTACTTTAGAGCACAGTAGTTAAGAGCTTTATAAACCAGCGTTAGCCCATAAAGCTCTTAACTCCTGACTTTTTTCTGCGGCTGGAGTTTTGTCGTTAGAGTTCTAACGCTCACTTCAGCCAAGACTCTAAATACCAGCGTTAAGAAGATCCCATTGAAAAGATAGGATACGCAATTGGCGTAAGGGGATCTGCGGTATGGAAAAGTTGCGGCTGGAAAGTGAGCGTTAGACCCTTTCCTGACTGACTCTAAATACCAGCGGGCGGTAAAAAGCAGCGTTAGGACCCCTTAATGCTGCTTTTGACGGCTAACGCAGAACTCTAAATCTAGGCGTTAGTTAGCAAATGTTCTTTTTTTATTGTTAATAACCAATAACGAAGCCTAAGCCTCAGGATAGAGAAAGTGTGCTAACAAGCTGAAAGTATACACACCATATATAAAAAATATTCAAATTTAATAAACAAAATAAAACAAATTGCACAAAAACATATATGGACAATAAATGTGGGGACGTCTCCCTGAGATAAAAGAAAAAAAAAAAAAAAAAATCCTAAAAGACGCAGTTTAAGATCTATATTTTGAGCAATTGTTTGCAGATAGCAATTTGCAATAAATGAGAAATAAAATGTATGGCAAAACACTCATATTATAAAATATATGGCATAACTCTGATAATAATCATAAAAACAAGGATTATTAATAAAGACAAGCGCCAAGTTCATATGTATAGTTACAGTACAGATAGCCGTATGCAAATGAGCATCAATATTGTAGAGAACAGCTTAGATTCGTAAAAAACTTGTACCACAAATAGATACAATGTACTGTACCGTGAGTCAAGAGAGTGTTCAGAGGGTGTTACCGAGGAGAGGAAATCCTTCGGTCAAGACTTGGACCGCGGCTGTAGTAACTGTCGTTCCTGGAGATAGAAGTGTGCAGACCTCTGCACATGTGAGTCGGCGTCTGACGTCACAGACTTCTCATCCGCTCTTCTCAGGTTGTGAATCGCCACTCCAGCAGCGTGAAAGAAAAGACAGCTGATTGCTGTATACTGATGGAAACTTGTTGCGAGAGCAGTCTAAACTGCTATGGATATATTCGTTGATCCAATAAATTGGTAGGGCAAAAGTTCTCCCTCACCTTGGGATATATAAAGATGCTGGTAACCCGGGTTAAAGTTGTAGTACAAACTGTACTGAGGTATCCCTTAGTGTTTCAAAGTCAGTGTCACAGTGTCACAGATGCAAGTGATGCGTTTCGCCCTCCCTTGGGCTTTATCAAGATGCCATCTTGATAAAGCCCAAGGCATCAAAGGCATCTTGATAAAGCCCAAGGGAGGGTGAAACGCGTTGCTTGCATCTGTGACACTGTGACAATGACTTTGAAACACTAAGGGATACCTCAGTACAGTTTGTACTACAACTTTAACCCGGGTTACCAGCATCTTTATATATCCCAAGGTGAGGGAGAACTTTTGCCCTACCAATTTATTGGATCAACGAATATATCCATAGCAGTTTAGTCTGCTCTCGCAACAAGTTTCCATCAGTATACAGCAATCAGCTGTCTTTTCTTTCACGCTGCTGGAGTGGCGATTCACAAACTGAGAAGAGCGGATGAGAAGTCTGTGACGTCAGACGCCGACTCACATGTGCAGAGGTCTGCACACTTCTATCTCCAGGAACGACAGTTACTACAGCCGCGGTCCAAGTCTTGACCGAAGGATTTCCTCTCCTCGGTAACACCCTCTGAACACTCTCTTGACTCACGGTACAGTACATTGTATCTATTTGTGGTACAAGTTTTTTACGAATCTAAGTTGTTCGCTACAATATTGATGCTCATTTGCATACGGCCATCTGTACTGTGACTATACATATGAACTTGGTGCTTGTCTTTATTAATAATCCTTGTTTTTATGATTATTATCAGAGTTATGCCATATATTTTATAATATGAGTGTTTTGCCATACATTTTATTTCTCATTTATTGCAAATTGCTATCTGCAAACAATTGCTCAAAATATAGATCTTAAACTGCGTCTTTTAGGATTTTTTTTTTTTTTTTTTTTTTTTTTTTATCTCAGGGAGACGTCCCCACATTTATTGTCCATATATGTTTTTGTTTAATTTGTTTTATTTTGCTTATTAAATTTGAATATTCTTTATATATGGTGTGTATACTTTCAGCTTGTTAGCGCACTTTCTCTATCCTGAGGCTTAGGCTTCGTTATTGGTTATTAACGTGTATCTGATACAAGCAGAGATTGTATCTTTAGAGTTAGTGTTTAGCAATACCTTTCTTTAGCGCGCACTATTCCACTCATTTAAATATTTTTCTTTTTTTATTGGTTACAGCTAATAAAAGAGGTAACTTGGTTTTTGTAACTTTATAGGAACCAACTGGAGACAGGTACCACTGGAACTGGTTGGAGACAGGTACCTCTGGATTGAGACAAGTATGCAGTTTGAAGAGGGCGCTATACAGCTAACACATGAATAAAATTAAGAGATCATTAGTTTAAAAAAATCTACCAAATTTAATTAATAATCACATTCCTAAAAACAGATCTAAAAATAAATGTGCATATTCCATAAATCACAATATGAGTATAAAAAGAAATGTCTCCCTATAAAAAAAAGTAGTTATAAATCAAAAGCGCAATAAAAACACTAAATAAAGCGCAATGAAAACACTATTTCCAGAAGTCTGCCAAATAAGAAGACCTTCTGTGACTCAGTTTGAGGCAAAGTTAATTATCGTTCCACAAAACAATCAAGTGCACTTTTGTAGCAGAGTGTGGTTACTTTTTAGCCGTTCCAGTGTATGTGAATATATTAATAAGGTATAATGTCACTGTTCCATGTCACCGTTCCATGCAGTTAATGGTTTGTTTCAAATTGAATTAGAGTAGCCCAAAGCCGCTTGTGTTACCTGACCCTGGTATCCTTTGTCTGTCTGGCACTCACACAGCAGTGAGTTCCATGTCTCCCAAGCCATAGCACACTTTGTGTGAACCTACCTATTGAGACTCTCTGCTTCCCTGTGTAGCGTTCCACTCAGCGCAACGATTGTTTCAAATACCGGTCACCTGACCTGAAGTTGTTTTTTCATTGGCTACAAAGCGGACTTTTAAAAGTTGTCAACATAAGTAGTTTGAAGGTTTCTTTTTGTAGTCAAATGTACACAGCAATCACATCTGCCCCCCACAGTAATTAATCTACACTTTTGCCTAATTCCTAGGGCTTTATCGCAATGCATAACTGTGTTTGGATCCTTCTCTATATACCTGTGGGAGCTTTGTGATTGGTTGTCGGAAAGAGTCCCATTCTTTAAGGTGGTTTTGTCCCAGAATGCGTACATACTTCCAGTTAAGGTGGTATATCTAAAAAGCTAGCATTTATTCTGCAGCTTTCATTCTGAGACTTAGTGTACTCAAACTAAGCATAGTTCTATCTGGATAGGAGCAATCTTTTGAGGTATTGATCTTATCAGTTATATACAAATAGAATACACAAATATATTAATATGAACAATCCTAAATAAAAATATGCATACAAAGTTTTATCATGTTATGGAAATATTAGACAAAGGTATTCCTCATTCAATAAATATTCTAGAGGTTCTATCATAAGGGGACATATCTGGATATAAAAATATACACCAGCACAAATTTATAAAAAGACACATATTAAAAACAAAAGTTAAAAATCATAGCATTAAAAAGGCATTAAAAACATTGGAAACAGAAAATAGCAATTGATCCTTTAATCTAATTGAGGTATTTTACATACAAAAACTTAAGGTTGGTATATACAAATAATTCTTATATTTTCTTATTTCGATCTTTATCGTCGTAGTGCATTTATATGGGCGGATTTGGGTAACCTTTATGTTTAAAGGAAGGGAACCACTTCTACTTCAGAGTTTAACCCCCTTGGTTGGAGGGTTTTCATTTTATATATTAATTCAGCTTCTTTCAGTAATAATCTCTCTAAAAGCCCCCCCCCCCCCCTCCAGTTAGGTTTTATTTTACAGACCCCTCAGAATCTTAAGTCTTTGGGGTTATTATTATGGAGTTCCCTAAAGTGTTTGTAAATGTATGTGTCATTTTTTTCCATTTTAATGCAGCTGAGGTTTCCCCAATTCTCTTTCTGAGAGTTCTTGTAGTTTCCCCCAAATATAGCTTTTTGCATGAACATTCAATAAGATAAATTACCCCTTTATCTGTGCCGTTATTGTTTCCTCAATTTTAAACTCCGCTTTTGTTTGGGTTGCAGTGATTGACTTTATTTGCATATTGGCAGGCTTTGCATGTGTAACATGGAAAAAACCCTTTGATCTAATCCCCATGTAAACTGACATTAATTGGAGTTTTGTTGGTTTGTCTGAACTCACTTAGTGCAAGTATTTTTTGAGATCTCTTGTTTTTTTATAAATCACTCTTGGGTATGGTGTAAATGTGTCCCCTATAAATAGATCCCCTTGCACCAGGTGCCAATGTTTTATGAGAATTTTGTTCATTGCTTTATGATCTCTATTAAAATTACTAATAAAAGATGTATCTATACCTTTTGACTCTTTGTCTCCGTCACTATTTTTAAACTTTGGTTCTAAAAGTGTCTTTCTGTCTGTTTCCCTAGCTTTTTTAATTGCTGTTTGTATAACTTCTGTCTTGCATCCCCTTTCATTAAACGTCCCTAATATTTTTACTTGATTCTCATAATCCAATAATTTTGTTCAATTTTTCCTTATTCTTAAAAACTGCCCATAAGGTATGTTGTCTATCCATTTATTTAAGTTGCAACTTGCCCCGCGTATATAATTATTGGCATCTACTTTCTTAAAATGGGTACAAGTTTTGATGTTACCATTTTCTATTTTAATTTCTAAGTCTAGGAAAATTATTTTTTCAATGTTTATTGTATAAGTTAGATGTATCCCATTGTCATTATCATTCATTAGATCCAGTAATGTCTTTAAAGATGCTTCATCCCCTTTCCATAGGATAAGAATTTCATCTATGTACCTTTTATAAAGGACCAGGTTCGTCCCAAGCTCGCAAGTTTCAAGGTATTCTTTTTCCCACTTGCCCATTAAGAGGTTTGCATAGATTGGGGCGAACCTGGGCCTTTTATTTGATTATAGAAAATGTTGTTAAAAGAGAAATAGTTATGGGTCAGGATAAACCTAACACTATCAACAATAAACTGTTTTTTTCCTGATCTACTTTGTCATCTTTATTCAAAAAGTATTCAACTCATTCTATTCCTTAATTGTGTGAGATATTTGTATAAAGTGATGTTACTGTACATCGCAAGTAGCTAGAATCAGAGATCCTTCATATTCTATATTTTCTGTTAGTTTTATGACACTTGTAGAATCCCTCAAATAGGAGAGCAATTCTTTTACATATGTCTGTAAAAATCTGTCTACATATTGTGACAGCTTTGTACAGAGGGAATCAATCCCTGATATGATGGGTCTTCCTGGTGGATCTATCAGGGACTTATGGATTTTCGGAAGGAGTAAAACACTGGGATTTGGGTATAAGATTTTCAAATTCTTTGGTGTTAATGATTCCTATTTGTTTAGCCTTTTCTAGTAAAGTTAGTAATCTCTTCTTATATAATTCTGTAGGGTTATGTTTTACAATGTTATAAGTGGTATTATCATTAAGTAGTCTTTTGGCTTCTTTCAGGCAGACGGGGGTGTCAAAGACTACCATCCACCTCCCTTTTCCCCTGGTTTTATGATGATATTTTTATCCTGTTTGTAGTTTTTTTGATACTTTCTCTTTCATTTTTACTTAAATTTTGTTTATTTTTTTCTTCCCGTTTCATTTCTTCTAAATCTTTAATACCTGTGTCTGGAAAAGCTCAACATTTCTTCCCTTCTCATGGATGGGGTAGAATTTGGATATTTCTTTTGAATTCGTGTGTATAAAAGTGTTATTTGTGGTTCCTTTTTGTGCACTAATGCTTTCTAATGGGTGTTTAAAATATATATTTTTAGTGTAAGATTCCTTACAATTTTTTTTACGTGTATGTGAGTTTCGAATTTATTGATACGTGCAGTAGGTGCATATGTGAGTCCTAAATTTAGAAGTTTTTCTTCATCTAACTAACAGTATTTTACTGCTTAAATTGAATATTCCTGAGGCCTTGGGTTCTGTGTCTATATTCTCTCCCAGTTGTTTTTCTGCCAATTGTCTTTCTGCCAGACTCTTCTTCCCTGTACCTCTGCTCCTTCTATTTTGCTGTTTCTTGTTCTTTTTGAGTATCTTTCCCCTCTCTTCTCTGTTTCTCCATTGTAGCTGTTGTGAGGTGCCCTCTCTCAGAGGGCTTACCTCTAAAAAAATCATGTTGGTAGTTTTATTCCTCCTCTAAATCTTGTAGTGGTCAAAATCTATTAAAGATCTCATCTCTTTTTTCAAAATAATCCCTATGATTTCTATGGGTTTTCCATTCCCTGTTTCTTATTTGGAAACTGGGGTTGTCTGTTACATGTTTTTTCTTCCAATATTCCATCCTATTCCCTTGTCTTGTGTCTTTATATGTCCCTCTCTTATAATAGTCTCCTTCTTTCTTCTTTGTATTTCTCTAACCTCTATGTGTGTCTATATTAGCCCCCCTCTGTTCAGATTCCTCTTTGGGTGTGTTGTTAATGTTCTCATTATCACTACAATCCTTCATATTTGGTTTTTGTATACTGGATTGTGTTTTTGTTTTATTTATATTTTTATAATCGTCTTTGTCTCTTCTCATTTTACTCCATATAGTTTTTAATAGTTCTGATTTTATTTCTCCCAAATTTTTAATAATTGCATTTTGACACTCTTTGTATTCTCTTTTTTCTTTCAAATCATGTACATTATTCTTTATATTAGTAATTCCTTTATTTAGTGTATCTAAAACTCTATTTCTCAATTTTTTCAGTATTTCTATGAAGTTCAGAAAAGCGTTTTCAAGAGTGTCATTCCATTCTTTTTTCAAATCTTCATCTAGATTAAAGGTGCAAATCTTTTTGGAGTCTTAACCCCCTAGGGACAATTTTCATTTCAATATATTTATCTAGAAACATTGTTTCAGTTTTGTGTTTTAATTCTTTGATCAAGAATAATTCTAGTTTATCCATAACATTGGTGATGTCTTCTATTTCTAGTCCTATTTCTATTGGTTCTTTACAACTTAGTTTTGACAGAATTTTTTCCCTTGTACTAAAAATATCTGTCTTTCAATTTTTTAATTTATTCAAATATTATAAATATATATTGGGAGGTTAAATATTTTTATACATATAACGGATATTGTCCCCTGCTGCACTTCCCAGTTTGAGGATAAAGTAGGTTAGCAGTGAAAGATTAGGGTAGGTGCTGGGGGTGTTATAGTCCCTCTCCAGAATAAGCTCCTAAATAGTTTATAAAGGAAAAGTTAAGACAAGTATGCAGTTTAAAGAGGGCGCTATACAGCTAACACATGAATAAAATTAAGAGATCATTAGTTTCAAAAAATCTTCTAAATTTAATTAATAATCACATTCCTAAAAACAGATCTAAAAATAAATGTGCATATTCCATAAATCACAATATGAGTATAAAAAGGGACGTCTCCCTATAAAAACAAGTAATAATAAATCAAATATAAAGCGCAATAAAAACACTAAATAAAGCGCAATGAAAACACTATTTTCAGAAGTCTACCAAATAAGAAGACCTTCTGTGACTCAGTTTGAGTCAGTTAGATGAAGAAAAACGTCTAAATTTAGGACTCATATATGCACCTACTGCACTTATCAATACATTCACAACTCACAAACATGTAAAAAAATGTGTAAGGAATCTTACACTAAAAAGATATTTTTTTAAACACCCATTAGAAAGCATTAGTGCACAAAAAGGAACCATGAATAACACTTTTATACACATGAATTTGAAAGAAAGATCCAAATTCTACCCCATCTATGAGAAGGGAAGAAAGTTGGAGCTTTTCGAGACACAGGTGCTTAAAGGGACACTGTACCCAAATTTTTTCTTTTGTAATTCAGAAAGAGCATGCAATTTTAAGCAACTTTCTAATTTACTCCTATTATCAATTTTTCTTCGTTCTCTGGCTATCATTATTTGAAAAAGAAGGCATCTAAGCTTTTTTTTGGTTTCAGTACTCTGGACAGCACTTTTTTAATTGGTGGATGAATTTATCCACCAATCAGCAAGGACAACCCAGGTTGTTCACCAAAAATGGGCCGGCATCTAAACTTACAAGAGAATGAAGAAAATTTGATAATAGGAGTAAATTAGAAAGTTGCTTAAAATTTCATGCTCAATCTGAATCACAAAAGAAAATTTTTGGGTACAGTGTCCCTTTAAAGATTTAGAAGAAATGAAACTGGAAGAAAAAATTAAACAAAATTTAAGTAAAAACGAAAGAGAGAGAGTATCAAAAACTTCAAAAAGATAAAAATATCATCATAAAACCAGCAGATAAGGGAGGTGGAGTTGTAGTCTTGGACACTCCCGCTCCCGCCTACCTGAAAGAAGCCCAAAGACTGCTTAATGATAATACCACTTATACCATTCAAAAAAATAACCTAACAGAATTATATAAGAAGAGATTACTAACTTTACTAGGAAAGGCTAAACAAATAGGAATCATTAACATCAAAAAATTTGAAAATCTTATACCCAAATACCCCAAAATACCAGTGTCTTACTTCCTTCCGAAAATTAATAAGTCCCTGATAGATCCACCAGGTAGACCCATCATATCAGGGATTGATTCCCTCTGTGCAAATCTGTCGTAATATGTAGACAGATTTCTTCAGACCTATGTAAAATAATTGCCCTCCTATTTGAGGGATTCTACATGTGTCATAAAACTAACAGAAAATATAGAATATGAAGGATCTCCGATTCTAGCTACTTGCGACGTAACATTGCTATATACAAATATCTAACACAATTTAGGAATAGAATCAGTTAAATACTTTTTGAATAAAGAAGACAAAGTAGATCAGGAACACAAACAGTTTATTGTTGATAGTGTTAGATTTATCCTGACCCATAACTATTTCTCTTTTAACAACATTAAAGGCCTAGGTTCACCCTAAGCTATGCAAGCCTCATGGGCAAGTGGGAAAAATAATTCCTTGAAACGTGTGAGCTTGGGATGAACCTGGTCCTTTATAAAAGGTACATAGATGATATTATCATCCTATGGAAAGGGGATGAAGCATCTTTAAAGACATTACTGGATCTAATGAATGATAATGACAATGGGATACATCTAACTTATACAATAAACATTGAAAAAATAATTTTCCTAGACTTAGAAATTAAAATAGAAAATGGTAACATCAACACTTGTACCCATTTTAAGAAGGTAGATGCCAATAATTATATACACAGGGCAAGTTGCCACTTAAATAAATGGAAAGACAACATACCTTATGGGCAGACTTTAAGAAAAAGGAAAAATTGTACAAAATTATTGGATTATGACAATCAAGTAAAAATATTAGAGAAGAAATTTAAGAAAGTTATACAAACAGCAATTAAAAAAGCTAGAGATACAGACAGAAAGACACTTTTAGAACCAAAGTTTAAAAATAGTAACAGACACAGAGAGTCAAAAGGTAAAGATACACCTTTTATTACTAATTTTAATGGAGATCATAAAGCAATAAACAAAATTCTCATAAAACATTGGCACCTAGTGCAAGGGGATCAATTTATAGGGGACAAAATTACACCATACCTAAGAGTGATTTATAAAAAAGCAAGAAATGTCAAAAAAATACTTGCACTAAGTGAGTTCAGACAAACCAACAAAACTCCAATTAATGTCAGTTTACATGGGGATAAGATCAAAGGGTTTTTTTTCCATGTTACACATGCAAAGCCTGCCAATATGCAAATAAAGTCAAGAAATTCACTGCAACCCAAACAAAAGAGGGGGAAACTACAAGAAATCTCAAAAAGAGAATTGGGGAACACCTCAGCTTCATTAAAAATTGAAAAAAAATACAATTACAAACACTTTAGGGAACTCCATAATAATAACCCCAAAGACTTAAGATTCTGGGGGGTCTGTAAAATAAAACCTAACTGTAGGGGGGGGGGGGGCCTTGAAGAGAGATTATTACTGGAAGGAGCTGAATTAATATTTAAAATGGAAACCCTCCAACCAAGGGGGTTAAACTCTGAAATAGTAATGGGCCCCTTCCTTTAAACATAAAGGTTACCCCCATCTGCCCCTATAAATCCACTATGACGTTAAAGATAGAAATAAGGAACTATAAGAAATATTTGTATATACCAACATTAAGTTTTTTATGTAAAATACCACAACTAGATTAGAAAATCAATTGCGATTATCTGTTTCCAATGTTTTTAATGCCTTTTAATGCTATGATTGTTTACTTTTGTTTTTAATATGTGTCTTTTTATACATTTGTACTGGTGTATATTGTTATATCCAGATATTTCCCCTTATGATAGAATTTCTAGAATATTTATTAAGGGAGGAGCACCTCTGTCTAATATTTCCATAACATGATAAAGCTTTGTATGCATATTTTTTATAAAAAGTTGTTCATATAAATATATTTGTGTATTCTATTTCTATATAACCGCTAAGATCAATACCTCAAAAGATTGCTACTATCCAGATAAAACTATACTCAGTTTGAGTACACTAAGTCTCAGATGGAAAGCTGCAAAATAAATGCTAGCTTTTAAGATATACCACCTTAACTGGAAGTATGTACACATTCTGGGCCAAAACCACCTTAAAGAATGGGAATCTTTCCGACAACCAATCACAAAGCTCCCACAGGTATATAGAGAAGGCTCCAAACACAGTTATGTATCTTGATAAAGCCCTAGGAATTGGGCGAAACGCATCGATTAATAACTGTGGAGAGCCGATGTGATTACAAAAAGAAACCCTCTAACTACTTATGTTGACAACTTTCAAAGGTCCGCTTTTTAGCCAATGAAAAAACGACCTTAGGTCAAGTGACCGGTATTTGAATCAACCGTTAGGCTGAGTGGAACGCTACACAGGGAAGCAGAGAGTCTCACTAGGTTCCCACAAAGTGTGCTGTGGCTTGGGAGAAGTGGAACTCACTGCTGTGTGAGGGCCAGGCAAACGGAGGATACCAGGGTCAGGTAACACAAGCGGCTTTTGGCTACTCTAATTCTATTTGTTTTGTTTTGTAGGAAAAGAGCTGTTAACTTTAGGGCAATGCCCTACAAAAGGTCCTTTTAAGGCCCCCAAAAGGCCCTTTTAAGGTCCCCAAAAGGACCTTTTAAGGGCCCTTGGTAGTTTATTATAGATTTGTTTTTTTTTATTTTGGGGTGTTTTTTTGTTTTTTTAAAGGGTATAAGAATAGGAATAATTTTTATTGTTTTGTATAATTTCGTTTGTTATTTATTGTAATGGTAGGTTTTTTATTTTGTGTAATTTTAGTGTTTTTTATTTTTTGTAATGTTAGGTTTTAGTGTAAGGTAGCTTAGGTTTTATTTGACAGGTAAGTTTGTATTTATTTTAACTAGGTAGTTAGAAAATAATTAATAACTATTTACTAACTAGTCTACCTAGTTAAAATAAATACAAACTTACCTGTGAAATAAAAATAAAACCTAAGCTAGCTACAATATAACTATTAGTTATATTGTAGCTTGCTTATGTTTTATTTCACATGTAAGTATTTAGTTTTAAATAGGAATTATTTAGTTAAAGGGACAGTCTTGTCAAAATTAAACTTTCATCATTCAGATAGGGCATGCAATTTTAAACAACTTTCCAATTTACTTCTATTATCTAATTTGCTCAATTCTTTAGATATCCTTTGTTGAAGAAATAGCAATGCACATGTGTGAGCCAATCACACAAGGCATCTATGTGCAGCAACCAATCAGCAGCTACTGAGCATATTTAGATATGCTTTTCAGCAAGTGATATCAAGAGAATGAAGCAAATTAGATAATAGATGTAAATTAGAAAGTGGTTTAAAATGACATGCTCTTTCTAAATCACGAAAGAAAAAAAATTGGGTTTCATGACCCTTTAATAATTGCAACTTAATTTAGATATATTTTATTTATGCAAAAGTTAGGGGGTGTTAGGGTTAGGGTTATATTAGGGTTAGGTTTAGGGGTTAACATAGTTAAATTTAGGTTGTTACGATGTGGGGGGTTGGTGGTTTAGGGTTTAATAGGTTTATTTAGTGGTAGTGATGTGGGAGGCCACAGGTTTAGGGGTTAATAGCTTTATTTAGTTGCAGTGATGTTGGGGAGCGGCGGAATAGGGGTTAATAGATTTATTATAGTGTGGGCGATTTTGGGGTGCAGGGGAATGGGGTTAATAAATTTAGTATAGTGGCGGCGATATTGGGAGCAGCAGATTAGGGGTTAATAGTTTTATTTAGGTGGCAGCAATATCAGGGGTGGCAGATTAGGGTTAATAACTGTAGGTAGGTGGCAGCAATGTCGGGGGCAGCAGATTAGGGGTGTTTAGACGTGGGGTTTATGTCAGGGTGTTAGGTTTAAACAATAGTTTCTTTTTCCCCATAGACATTAATCGGTCTGTGTTAAGGAGCTTTTCATTCCGCAAAAGCAGGTGTTAGACTTTTTTTCTGACCTGCTCTCCCCATTGATGTCTATGGGGAAAGCATGCACGAGCACGTCAAAACAGCGCTTGTATTTTGTGCGGTATGGAGCTTAAAAACCCCATATCGCACGCACAAGCTGGCTGTTTCAAAACTTGTAATGGCAGCGCTATAGAGGGTTAAATAACGCAACTTTTTTTGCGTTTGTTAATTTTCCTATAGCTCGCATAACTCGTAATCTATCTGAGAGTCAGGAGCAGGCAGGCAGCAGAAATTCAAAAACAAGCTTAAAGTGGCTTGAAACCCCAATTTTTTTTTTCATGAATCTGAAAGAGCATATAATTTTAAACATTTTTCCAATTTACTTCTATTATCAATTTTGCTTCATTTTCTTGCTTTCCTTTAATGAAGGAGCAGCAATGCACTACTGGGAGCTAGTTGAACACATCAGTAAGCCAATGATAAAAGGTATATATGTGCGGCCACCAATCAGCAGCTAGCTCACAGCTCCTGAACCTACTTAGGTATTTTTTTCCACAAAGGATATTAAGTGAACAAAGCAAATTAGATCATAGAAAAAAATAGAAAAATTTGCATGCTTTATAGGAATCATGAAAGAAAAATGTTTGAGTTTCATATCCCTTTAAGGATCAACAGCAGGATAACTTAACAGGTATACAAGCCCAAAAAACTAAGGATGAGACAAGTTAACAAACTCACTATGCAAGAGCAGACTTTTATTATCTTCTAATTGCTAAGAGCATGCGCCTGAGGGAACAGGTGTGTACAAGAAGCCAGAATGTAGAAGTCTAATACCAACAAGATGCAGCCAAAGCCCTTTAGTGGTTCACAAAAAAACATCCCAGTTAAATCCTAGGTACAGATATAACAATAAAATAATAATAAAAAAAAAAAAGGGGGGTTATTAAAAAAATACACTTAGGAACATATTTATCCATCCTGATGAAGAACGGTCACATGATTGGAATACACACAAATAATTTAGTGCTCATGAGCTATGTGGAGGACCCAATCCCAGCGTGTCTTCATTGTCGGCACCGTTTACCGCTCCACATAAAATGGGCAGGTGCTGGAAGCCACATCCCCACCATGTCACTGTAATCCACAAAAAGCAAAGGCATCTGCACATCTCCCACCATCAACAAAGTGTCTTAAAGGACCACAGAACTTGTTTGATAACATATATACTGTATATAAAAGAATTGCCAGTTTTTAGTGTTTTATCACATAAGTGCTGCAGTCCTTTAAGAGACTTTGTTAAATGTTGGAGAAGTGCAGACGGCTTTGATATTTTGTAGATCACATGCAGGGAACATGTTTACCTAGGATCATAAGGAACAGGAAGCATTTGTTGTCATTATTATGATTATTTTCAATTTCATAATTTTTCCCTAAGTACACCCCAAAACAAAAAACAAAAATTGGAAATCATTGTTTGAGATGTTTATCCTGAGCACCATAAGATGACAAAATATAGTGGAAGCAATGTGCACAAATAATGCAAAATGCCAGGACTGGAACAAATAGGGCAGCTGACATATAATTAACAATTAACAATGCCACAGTCTCCTAGTAACATTTGGCTAGAATACGAGTTTAGCGTTATGAGCGGCTCGGTGCTAACTTGCAAGTTATTGCCACTGCTTACCTCCCTATAGCACTGCTATTACAGGTTTGCAAAAATCTGGCGTTAGCCGGCAATATTGCAGCGTTGAGCAAAATTGAGCTACATACCGCACCCAAATACCAGCGCTGCTTTGAGCTGGTTTTACGTGCTCGTGCACGATTTCCCCATAGACATTAATGGGGAGAGCCGGCTAAAAAACAGCCTAACACCTGCAATAAAGGAGCGTAAAGCTCTGTAATGCAGCCCCATTGATTCCTTTGGGGAAAGAAAAGTTATGTTTACACCTAACATTTTAACATAAACCCTGAGTCTAAACACCCCTAATCTGCCACATTGCTGACACCTACATTACACTTATTAACCCCTAATCTGCCACCCCCAACATCGCCGCCACGTACATAAATTTATTAACCCCTAATCTGCCACCCCCAACATTGCCGCCACCTACATTACGCTTTATTAACCCCTAAACTGCCGGCGCCAATGTCGTCGCTACCTACACTTATTAACCCCTAATCTGCCACCCGCAACGTCGCCGTCACTATACTAAAGTTATTAACCCCTAAACCTAACCCTAAGTCTAACCCTAACCCTAACACCCACTAACTTTAATATAATTAAAGGAACCTTCAGTGTATGACTGGGACCGTATGAAGAGGATGCTCCGCGTCGGAAGGATGAAGATAGAAGATGCCGTCTGGATGAAGACTTCTGCCCGCCTGGAGGACCACTTCTTTCCGCTTGGATGAAGACTTCTCCCGGCTTCGTTGAGGACTTCTTGCCGCTTGGATGAAGACTTCTCCAGGCTTCATTGAGGTAGGATGTCCGTTTTTCAAAAACTGTAAGTGAATCTTCGGGGATTGGTGTTAGTTTTTTTTAAGGGTTTATTGGGTGGTTTTTATTTTTAGATTAGGGTTTGGGCTGAAAAAGAGCTAAATGCCCTTTTAAGGGTAATGCCCATCCAAATGCCCTTTTCAGGGCAATGGGGAGCTTAGGTATTTTAGATAGGATTTAATTTTGGGGGTTTGGTTGTGTGGGTGGTGGGTTTTACTGTTGGGGAGTTGTTTGTATTTTTTTTTACAGGTTAAAGAGCTGATTTCTTTGGGGCAATGCCCCGCAAAAGGCCCTTTTAAGGACTATTGGCAGTTTGGTTTAGGCTAGTGGGTTTTTTATTTTGGGGGACTTTTTTATTTTGTGTAATTTAGTGGTTTTTTTTTGTAATTTAGTTAATTGTATTTAATTAATGTAATGCATTTAATTGTAGTGTAAGGTTAGGTGTTAGTGTAACTTAGGTTAGGTTTTATTTGACAGGTAAAGTTGTATTTATTTTTACTAGGTAGCTAGTAAATAGTTAATAACTATTTACTAACTAGTCTACCTAGTTAAAATAAATACAAACAGCTGTGAAATAAAAATAAAACGTAAGCTAGATACAATGTAACTATTAGTTATATTGTAGATAGCTTAGGTTTTATTTAACAGGTAAGTATTTAGTTTTAAATAGGAATTATTTAGGTAGTAATTGTAATTTTTATTTGGAATAATTTAAACTATGTTAAAGTTAGTGGGTGTTAGGGTAAAGGTTAGACTTAGGGTTAGGTTTAAGGGTTAATAACTAGTATAGTGGTGGCGATTTGGGGGGGCAGCATATTAGGAGTTAATAACAGTAATGTAGGTTGTGGCGATGTTAGGGACAGCAGATTAGGGGTTAATAATATTTAACTAATGTTTGCGATGCGGGAGTGTGGCGGTTTAGGGTTTAATATGTTCATTATAGTGGCGGCGATTTCGGGAGGGCATATTAGGGGTTATGAAATTTATTTTAGTGTTTGCGATGCCGGAGTGCCTCGATTTAGGGGTTAATAGGTGGTTTATGGGTGTTAGTGTACTTTTTAGCACTTTCGTTATGAGTTTTATGTTACGGCTTTGTAACATAAAAGCAATAACTACTGACTTTCAGTTTACGGTACGGATATTGATGGTATAGGGTGTGCCGCTCACTTTTTGGTCAGACAGGCAAACTCGTAATACCGGCGCTGTGGAAGTCCTATTGAAAAAGGAATTTTTGAAAGCAGCGGTAGTTACGTTGTGTTACGGCCAAAAAAGTGTGCGGTACAGATATACCTGCAAAACTTGTAATACCAGCGGTAGTGAAAAAAGCCATAACGCTGCTTTTTCACCATAACGCAAAACTCGTAATCTAGCCGAAAGATATTAGCAGTTGCTAGGCAATTTGTATACCACGTCATTTCTAATTTAGTATGAACATAAAATCAGAAACTTGCAACTGTAGCAGACATTTCACATTAGAAATTTAGTTTTGAAAATTGCATTAACTTTTTTTTATATTGTTATGATTTTAAACTAACTTCAGAACCTTATTCATGCTCTAAAAGAAGGTGTAGTTCATTCAAAATAAAGAACAAAACATTTAGGGCTAGAATTTTCAATTATGCGCTAGTCGAATTTTTTCTCCAGCGATAACCCGACTTGCACAAAAAGTTGAAATTCGAAAATTGCGATCACGTTCACGCATTCCCCCATAGAAGTCAATGTAGAAAAAAAGTTGAAAAAAACACCCAACTCTCTCGCGCAAACACCATCAAATATTTTCAATAGCTCTAACGCGACATGAAAATATGAATATTTAATTTTCCAATGTTCTTTACATAATGGAATATGTTTAGGGTGACCATATTGCCACTTTAAAAAGGGACACATATAAAAAATACATATGTCAGGGCTTTTTTCAGGGCTGTTTAAAGAAATGTTTTGTATAAGAACCCTGACATGTATTTCTCATATGTGTCCCTTCTTAAAGCGACAATATGGTCAGCCTAAATATGTTCTATTTATTCATAAATAAATATTTCTATATATATATATAATATTCTAATTAAAATATATATATTTATAACTATATATATATATATATGATTATATATAGGTACAGTATATATATATATATATATATATATATATATATATACATACACATAGCTGTACATTTTTGGGATAAAATATAAAAAAAAATATTGTTGCTATTTCTGTTTTTCTTTCTTGTGTATGTGTGTGTGGGTGTGATTTCCTCTTATATCTGAGATACATTATGGTTTTGATTAAAAAAAAAACCAATATCTAGATGAAAATAACTTGCCACAACTTTATTTTGTGAAAATTGCAGAATACATTAATGGGACGGTCAAGTAAAAATAAAACATTCATGATTCTGATAGGGCATTCAATATAAAACAACTTTCCAATTAACTTTTATCTTCAAATTTTCTTTGTGCTCTTGGTAAACCTAATTAGGCTCATATACTAATTTCTAAGCCTTTGAAGGCCGCCCCTTACCTCAGTGTATTTTGACTGTTTTGCACAGCTAAGCAGCGCTAGTTCATGTGTGCCATATTGATTACATTTTGCTCCTTCCAATCGAGTTATTTAGGAGTTAGCACTGATTGGACAGAAATAAAGGGGCAGTCTGATGAGGCGTAGATACAAGGTTATCACAGAGATAAAAAGTATATTAATATAACAGTGATGGTTATGCAAAACTGGGGAATGGGTAATAAAGGGATTATCTATATTTCTAAACAATAAAAAAATCAAGTAGACTCTCCCTTTAAGATTTGTAACTTTCCCTCATCAGAGCTGCACATGGCAATCAATGAAGTTGCTTCTCTCAACAGTTCCTGTTGCATATAACAACTTCCACTGCTTAAAAAAAGTCCACACTAACATATGCACAAAGAAACTTGAACAAAGTTTATGAAAAATAAACCATAAACTGTGACAACCCCTTCAGCTTTAATGAGACATGACCGCAAACAATCTTTTTTTTAATCCACATACTGAGTCATGATTGAGGTGAAAAATCCTGACCATACCTCAAGAAAATCCTGGAACATCCCAGAGCACCCACAGTTAAACCCTTATTCATGCTAATAAGTCTGCAGAGGCAAATTCCATTATCTCTATGGACGTTACTTCAACTTAACAAAACTGACTTGAAAAGATTTAACACTTTTATTTAGAGAACCCGTTTTGTAAAGTGTTGAGGTTGTATTTATTATTTTCCTGTTTTGCTAGCGGTTCTCCTTTGCTGTCCAAGATATCATGTGTTCGGCAATTTAACACAGCTTTGAATGTTAATGGCAGTTGCACCCACTGGCGATTTTTCAAGAAATTAAAGTTGAAGTGCGCCAGAAACATTTTCAAACACAGGCTCTTCTTGAGGCATGATGAGGATCCTCTGCAGTCTAACAAGTCTCTATGAATGGTGCCCTATGTCTATCTGTTTACATAAATAGTTAACATAAAAATGCAATTTATTCATTTATTTATCAAATCAGTAAAATATTAGATACTACTTCTAATACAGTGAATTACTGTCACATATTTGCAACATACTTGATAACATTGTGTGTACTAGTAAAGAAGAACATTTAATGTCGTTATGGTGTAGTTACTTAACTCATCTAGCCAAATACAGACTGATACTCTGTGTTAGGGATTTTATGAGGATATAGACAGGATATGTATGGTATGAAATTACAACAAGGCCAACCAAATGACATCACACAGCCCACTTCTGGCCAACAAAGGTAGACATCAGTTATTTGTTATGGAAAAAACTGTTTTATGATTCTCATTAGGTTATTAAGTATGTTGTTTATTTGTATGAATTAATATTATATATGTTTTAATGTATTATATACAGTTAAATTAAAGGCACATGAATGAAACCCAAACTTTTTCTTTCATGATTCAGATAATTCATAGCATTTAAAAAAACAAAAACAATTTACTTGTATTATCAAATTTTGTTTATTCTTTAAGTTGAAAAAGAAACAGCAATGCATGGCTGGGAGTTAGTTGTAGAAAGGGGGAAGTGATACAAAGATTCTACACTCAGACTCCTTGCTGATCCCAAAGGTGGTGTAACCTCTAAACACTGACACCTAAATGCAATATAGAAGAAAAAGAAGGGGGGTTGGGATAGCGCTTAAACAGCTTGAGTCTTGTGAAATAAGTCAAAAGTATGTGATCTCTGATTAGTCAGTGACTTAAGAGATGAGGGTATCCCTGATTTTGGTTCTCGATTGTGAGGCTAGCTGCCTCGGTATATTAAATGGGAGTATCCGGTTTTATTTGTGGTTTTTAGTTTGTCATGTGACCACAATTTATGCAGATATTTCCTGTATCTCAGATAGTGCCTATATCGTAAAATGTAAAATAACCTTATATCTTACGATTTTATATAATAATATGTGGTAAAATATATTTATAGTATTGTGTTTTTATAAAAAACCAAAGAGAGGAGTAATGTATTACAAAATTTTTTATTCTAATACAGATGAGAGTCCTAACTTAAATTAAGAAACAATAAAATCTAACACTTGGATGCCGGCATCTGATTTTATTTCTTAAAACATCCCTAAAATTACAGTGGCATTAAAATTAAATTAAATTCCTATATATAAAAAATTGTTGCTATTTTCTGGCAACAATTGCAATTTTTAAGAAGCGACTTTTGCTTGTATACAAAACTTATGGTTACTTTATCTAGTATACATGTATCATAAGATCTTAATTGTATCTTTCTATTGGTATCCTTTGTATATCGTTACGTATACAGATTAGCGATATGTTAGCTTGATGTATATTTGTGCTCATAACATAGATGTTACAGGTCTACGGTGGTTATCACAGTTGCAAATAGTTGTTTACAGATTGTTGTTTACCGATTAATCTGTTACAGGAAGTTTTGTAGAAAAGAGTGTCTCTTATTATAAAAAAGTGTCTCTTATTATAAAAACCTTGATTTATTGTCCATATTCTGGGTTCCTCATTAGAGTGGTGACCGGCCGGTCTTTTGTTTTTGAAGTGGTTCCTTGTATTCTCCTTTGCTATTTTTCTCAGGGTTTAGATCCGGGTCCTTAAAGCTTTCCAGAAATGTTGTTGTAATTCTCTTCTTGTCTGTGTAACCCTTAGCTAGGTGATTGGGGCTGGAACGACTCCTGGGTCCTGGGGCAGGAATTAAACATATAGAGTCTGTCCCTGAGAAGTGGGATATGGCTCAATGTACCTGCCCTAGCCAGTTCGAACTCAAAAGAAGCCTCTCAACCTGCTGGGTTCTTGTTCTTGGATATCTGGTAACTGTCAGCAATCTCTACGCGTTTCAGCCTGGGGCCTTTATTAAGACCTGTAACAATAAATCAAGGTTTTTATAATAAGAGACACTTTTTTATAATAAGAGACACTCTTTTCTACAAAACTTCCTGTAACAGATTAATCGGTAAACAACAATCTGTAAACAACTATTTGCAACTGTGATAACCACCGTAGACCTGTAACATCTATGTTATGAGCACAAATATACATCAAGCTAACATATCGCTAATCTGTATACGTAACGATATACAAAGGATACCAATAGAAAGATACAATTAAGATCTTATGATACATGTATACTAGATAAAGTAACCATAAGTTTTGTATACAAGCAAAAGTCGCTTCTTAAAAATTGCAATTGTTGCCAGAAAATAGCAACAATTTTTTATATATAGGAATTTAATTTAATTTTAATGCCACTGTAATTTTAGCGATGTTTTAAGAAATAAAATCAGATGCCGGCATCCAAGTGTTAGATTTTATTGTTTCTTAATTTACGTTAGGACTCTCATCTGTATTAGAATAAAAATTTTTGTAATACATTACTCCTCTCTTTGGTTTTTTATAAAAACACAATACTATAAATATATTTTACCACATATTATTATATAAAATCGTAAGATATAAGGTTATTTTACATTTTACGATATAGGCACTATCTGAGATACAGGAAATATCTGCATAAATTGTGGTCACATGACAAACTAAAAACCACAAATAAAACCGGATACTCCCATTTAATATACCGAGGCAGCTAGCCTCACAATCGAGAACCAAAATCAGGGATACCCTCATCTCTTAAGTCACTGACTAATCAGAGATCACATACTTTTGACTTATTTCACAAGACTCAAGCTGTTTAAGCGCTATCACAACCCTCCTTCTTTTTCTGGGAGTTAGTTGTACACAATCCCTCATGTGAGCCAATTACAAAGGGCATTTATGTGCAGCCACCAATCAGCTGCTAGCTCCTTGTAGTGCATTGTTGCTTCTGAGCAGTTCCTTTCAATAGAGAATAATAAGAGAACAAAGCAAATTAGGTAACAGATGTTTAAAATTGCATGCGCTATTTGAATCATGAAATTTTTACTTTACTGTCGCTTTAAATTTTCTAGTAGTAACTCATTTCCTATATAACTGGCAAACTAAAATGTGATTATAAACAAATTTTATTTTGAGACGTTATCTTTAGCATAAATGTGAGTATAAAGTAATGTGGCCCACTGCTAACGTCACCATTAGTTACCAGCTGTTCATGCTTTGTGAAAACCAGTCTCTAGTATCTTTTAATCCTTCTTTGTGCTAGGCAAACTATTCACAAAATAGCAGCAGCCCTTTCTAGATTAATTTGTGTAAGGGCAGCTTAAAGGGATACTAAACCCAAATGTTTTCTTTTGTGATTCAGATAGAGCTTGCAATTTTAAGCAACTTTCTAATTTACTCCTATGATCAATTTCTTTGTTCTTTTGCTAGCTTTATGTTAAAAGCATGAATGTAAAGCGTAGGAGCCGACCCATTTTAGGTTCAGCACCCTGGATAGTGCTTGTTTATTGTTGACTACATTCAGCCAACCAATAAGCAAGCATAACTCAGGTTCTGAACCAAAAATGGACCGGTTCCTAAGCTTTACATTACTGCTTTTTAAATAGAAAGAGAATGAAGAAAAATTGATAATAGGAGTACATTAGAATGTTGCTTAACATTGCATGCTCTTTCTGAATCATTAAATTAAAAAATAAAAAGAGTCTAAGTGAATCTAGGAAATATTTCTCAATTCAGTTCTTAGGAAGATGGATGGATGTCTCTAGCTTATACCTACCTCCCTGTGATTGTAAATTTTGTGTCATTACAAAGAAACAGAAAAATACCTTTGTTTATGCAGAAGCAATTAAACCAAAGATTAATCATCTTTCCTACATTTATGACAAAAACAGAAAGACAATTACTGCAATATAAAAGCCAGTGCATAGAACTGAAAAGTAAACTAACTTGAAAAGCTGTCACACACGTTTTAGTTTACAAAAATAGATGAAGGGAGTATGAAGCTGGTTTAAGTTTAATACAGTTCTCAAAGCATCTGAACTCTGTTTGCATTATTCTCCATATAAATCAATCACATAGTAATACATGCTGAAATTGTAATTCCACTTTCTATATTGTCTCTAGCAAACAAATCTCATAGAAAAACTGTCAGGGCTTATCAAGGTAGGTGACATTTATTCATCTCGTACGCAGCATTGAAGCGATTAAAGCAACCAGAAAGTAACAACTAAAAGAGTGAGAATAGAAATGAGCTTCAAATGCCTAGCTGACCTATTCTTTTTAACCATTTCATTTTAGCTCAGCATTGGCTAAAATATATTGGTAGCTTCTGACTTTGTTTTTAGCTGATGTGCACTGATGTTAAATGTGCCAAGAATACTTCTTCAAACCAACAAGCCTGAAATAAGCTTTTCACTCTCCTAAAACTTTTATTTTTTTTATTTTTTTTGGTGGGGTGGAGGAACTGAGGAAATTTATGTGAGACAGATAGAGGGCCAGATTACGAGTTGAGCGCAAAATATCGCTTACGCTAATGTGCACTGGTATTATGAGTTAGTTGCAATGCGAAGACGACCCAGTGTTCGCATTGCAAGAAAGCATTGCGCTCATGAGAGCGCGCTTCCATAGGCTCAAGTAAGACACAGCACAAGAACTAGTGCAGCAAAGGGGGTAAGTTGCGCAGCGATGAGCAGCAAATATAAATATTTATGTATATGAATATATACAGATATATGTATGCGTTAATATGTGTATATATACATATTAACACATAAATATATATGTTTATAAGCATATACATATATATATATATTTACTGGGAACACACATTTCCTATAGACTGCAATGTAAAGGCACTTTTTAGTCCCATTTTTTTCTAACACCCAACATTTTTAACTCCTAGAAACTCCTCCGTGCAGTATTATTTAATGGTGGAAAAATTCTAAAAAATTTTTTATAAAAAAATAAAAGACTTTATTTTGGGGCCAATTGGGGCACTTTTAGAAAATTAACCAGAGATCATATCTGATTTTCTAAACGCTAATTGCTACCGTAAACTTGCGCAATAAATTAGCGCTCCACTTGTATTCTAGCCCATATTGCATATTTTTGAAACATAGCCACCAAAAAGAAAATGTCAACTGGAATAACAACTAGTTCATATGATGTTTTATTAAAGGTAGATGAAACTCCAAATTGAATTCACCATAACATGTTTAATTAGCAAAAAAGGTTTGCAATGTTTTTTCA
This sequence comes from Bombina bombina, assembly GCF_027579735.1. NCBI lineage: Eukaryota > Metazoa > Chordata > Amphibia > Anura > Bombinatoridae > Bombina > Bombina bombina. The sequence continues at coordinate 463,494,956 of NC_069500.1, read as the reverse complement.
TTATTTAATTTACCTGCATTTTCTATTCTCCTCAAAAAAGAGTGCATCCTGCAGAGGTCAGAAATCTTAACCTGCAACATTGTACACACATTGGGCAAAATTACAAGTTTTGCGGTATGGCTATACCGCTGAAAATTTGGCCTTTGCATGCGGAATGGCAGGTCTACCATATTACAAGTCATGGCAGTACGGCTATACCTGTAGCATTTTATACCGCAACTCTCCATTCCACACTCAAAAAATTACTTTTGAGTGTGGAATTTTCATTGCACTTGTATTACAGGTTGTGCGGCCAGCTATAACGCTAGCGTTATAGCTTATACCGACGTGATCCATTTCACGATCAGAGACCAGTAGTTATGTATTTTGCGAAACAAAAATGTTTCACAAAACTCATAACAAAAATGTTACAAAGTACACTAAACACCCATAACTTACCTATTATCCCCTAAACCGCCACCCCCACATTGCAAATACTATAATAACCTTATTAACCCCTAATCCACTGCCCACCCACATCGCTAACACTAAAATAAAGTATTAACCTCTAAACCGCCGGGGTCCCACATCACAAATACTAAACTAAACCTATTAACCCCTAAACTGCCGCCCCCCCCCCACATCGCAACACACTAAATTAAACTATTGACCCCTAAACCTAACACCCCCTAACTTTACGATAAAGTTACAATATACTAACTACCTTAAAATAAATGAAAACTTATCTGTGAAAGTAAAAAAAACCCTAAGCTTAAACTATAAATTAACCTAGCATTACTATTTAAAAAAAATAAAATAAACAAAAAATAGAAAACCTTAGTTCCAAAATGTAAAAATCCTAAGACTACCAAAAAATTTAAATTAAATAACATTACAGGGGGGCGGGTCCGAACACCGACCAAGATGGCTGCTTTTAATTTTAGCTGACTCCGGGAGCTGATAGATCCGTTGCCTATCGCTTCTCAAACTTATAATCCAAGCCTGGAATTACAACTATCTTATTGATTAATATCTGAAGAATGGATTTTTGTGCTTTTTAACTTTGAATTCCAGCCAAGCAGACTGGAATAGATGAGGAACGCAGCGGAGCCCTAGTAACAGACCTGGCTCCTCATTTACCCTCCCTGAGTCCTGATATGTCAGGAATAACAGCCGTATGTGCTGTCCAGTTCTATTGCTGCTAAATGGGGAAGTTGGACTAATTAAGGGACGCTTAATTTTGGTTCACCCATTGGACACTTCGGAACCGAAGATCATAACTACTGAGCTAAAAACCCTGTTAGCTTCACATGTTGAGACTATAATGGCGGCCCCCCGTTGTAGCCAGGGGATCATGGATGCAATTGACCGGTGGGAGATAGAGGCACAAAAGACCCTAGCGGAACATTTTGCAAGACTTCAGCGGGACCTGCTTGATCTACTTGGCCCACACCTGGAAGGCACCGTGACACAGAGTGCGTCTAGAATATTGAGGAGCTTTCACGAGCTGAATGAGGGAGAACCGGGAAAGCTAGTTCTGGCTCCGTTATATTTGAGAGACACTCTAAGGGGAACAGCTGGGCAGCAAAAGAAAGGTGCTACTCAGCACATCGAAACATCGGAAGCTTTATTGGACGTACCTGTTCTGCTACACTATACTGCGACAAGCTGGGACTCACAAGCGAGAGTTGCTGAGGTGCGCGGGTGCCTACGCCATATCCCTCTTCTGTTAGGAAAATCCTGGGAGCTCCCTCCACATCTCGATGGTAACATACCCATCCAGCCAAAAGCTCTTACTGCTATATGTAGACTACAATGTGGGAACACAGCTGACGCTGGAACTTTATCCCAGAGAACCGGTGTGGGCTAAATATTGTGCTATTTAGCGTGACAGTTACGGACCATGCCTCCAAAAGCTGTCATAAGACTAGTAATACCCATAGCAGCAGTGTCCTTTTCTCATGACGACTAGACCAGTCAGATTATGTGCAAACCCACCCTACCTATGTTCATTTCCTAAGATGTACACTACATATGTATTCTATGCTCCACATATGTTGATTTCAGTAGACACAGGCTCAGGGGCTCATATTAGGCAAGAGCTCAGTTATTCCTTATATGATAGTATGGTGTGTCAAATTACTGTGGGACTATCTGTCTGAACTTTTTGAATTTGTAAACTATATAATCTGTATATATGAAAATTAGATAAGTGGACAGCCACAGTTGGGCTCTACATAATGCTCTGATTTAGAGGTTTCCTAACTACCAATTGTATATCTACATATATGTTCCCTTTTGCCACTTGAAAATTTAGTTTAGGTAAGTTGATGTTCTATTATGAATTCCAGTAGTATGTTAGCTATATATATAGTTCTATTATTGAACTAAAATACTGGCATAAATATGCAGCATAGTTCCTAAATTCAACAAAATTGTTCTGTGACCAAATTGAACAAGTTGCATAGCGAGTTCAGGGTGGATATAACGCCCATATATACTACACATAGACCAGTTGGCAGGAAACTTTTAATATATAGCATGATATGTGTAAAATAAGATATTCTCACATTACTACTTGTAATTAACTGCAATGCGAACCCATACTCACGAGTTGATCCTTACCCCAGTTCTTAGTTATATATCATTGTTCTTTTATATAGTTCAACGCGGCATACTGAATATAAAATTGAAAAAATGGGACTAATCATTTGGGATCCAAAAGTGGTCTCACACAGTTCATGGCTGCCCTCTATACCACCACTGTTCTATAAGACCTGGGAGGTCCATGAGTGGCCTCAACAGCTAATTAAAGGGCAATAAGTTTGAAAGGCAAGCTCTGTGCCCATTGATACTGTTTCATATGGCCTTATACATGCATGTTGACATCTGTGTTTTGATTATTCAAGTTATTTATTTGGAAACTATGCTTTTTTCTATACAGATTGTCTGGCTCTGTTATGTTTGCTTGCTCTATTTTGAATCCCAATAAAAATATAATAAAGAAAAAAAATAACATTTAAAAAAAAAACACTAAAATTACGAAAAAAAACACTAAAATTACAAAAAAATAATAAACGAAATTATCCAAAATAATAAAAATTAAACCTAATCTAATCCCCCTATAAAAACAAAAAGCCACCCCAAAATAAAAACACCCCCTAATCTAACAATAAACTATGAATAGCCCTTAAAAGGGCCTTTTGTAGGGCATTTCCCTAAGTTTAACAGCTATTTTACATAAAACAGTAAAACCCCCACCTAACCAACCCCCCCAAAAAAACCTAATTCTAAAAAAAAACCTAATCTACCCATAGTCCCTAATTTGTATGGGCATTGCCCTTAAAAGGGCAATCAGCTCTTTAGTGCCATTAAAAACTAAAAAAACCCTAATCTAAAAAAACAAACAAAAATTAAAAACAAAACAAAAATCCCACTGACCCCAAAAAATGTACTCACAGTTTCTAAACACCAGACATCCATCTTCTTCCAGACGGCAAAAAGTCTTCATCCGACATTTTCATAGTTTGCGGGGACATCTTCTATCTTCATCCTGGTGACACAGAGCTGTGGCGGCGCGGAGCTGAACAGGACCAGCGGCGACTACGACATCCAGCACGGAGCCTCCTCTTCATGCGATCTCCGCCAAACACACTGAAGATTGAATGTAAGGTACCCATTTTATATTTGTGGTACAGTGAATTCCGATTGGATGAAATATTTAAATCAGCCAATAGGATAAGTGCTGCTTAAATCCTATTGACTGTTCAAAGTAATGGCAGCGCTATGGAAAGTGCGGTACCACTACATTTTTACCGTTATTTACGCACCGGGTGTAATTTTGGTGATTGATCACTTTGAATATGCAGTATAATAAAGTATTACAAGAACGCCTAAAAGGGCATAGAATAAGTAATGATACACAGACATAAATTAAGTAATACAAAATGCTGAAGAAGTTAGCCTCAATTCATCAAGATGACAAGTACTAGTCTCACTAGTTATAGATTATGGTGGCAACCATCCATGAATATATGCTAGTCCTGTAATATGTGATACTGATACTGCTGTTCCGTAATGGATGCAATGCTCATTATGTATCCAGTCCTACTATAATTTGGACAGTCTAAACTGTGTAATCTAAATTGTACTACGGCACTAATTGAAGTGCGGCACTCCAGGGATGACACCGGCTGCCTGTGGTAAATATGTTATATGTGAATATAGCACACAACATTATTCTGTGTATCCCCGATCCTGGCTTATTAAAAAGTTGCATCACTTAAGGGTTTACACCAGCTGAAGGAACAGCATTGCACTATTGGCAGCTAGCTGAACACATCTAGTTAGCCAATCACAAGAGACAAATGTGTGCAGGCACCAATCAGCAGCTAGCTCCCCCTAGTGTAGGATATGTGCGTATTTATTTTCAACAATGGATACCAAGAGAACAAATCACATTTGAAAATAGAAGTGATCTTAAAATTGCATGTTCTGTCTGATTCTTGCAAGTTTAATTTTGACGTTGCTATCCTTTTACTTATTTTATCTAATTTGCTTATTTTTCTTGGTATCCTTTGTTGAAAAGCATACAAAAAGCAGAAAGGGAACTGGCAGATGATTGGTGGCTGCACATTTATGCCTCTTGTCATTGGCTTAACAATGTGCTCAGCTAGCTCCCTCTAAGTAGTGCATTGCTGCACCCTCAACAAAGGCTACCAAGATAATGAAGCAAAACTGATAATAGAAATAAAATGATTAGTTGCCTACAAATGTATGCTCTACCTGAATCATAAAAACCAAATATTTGGGTTTCATAGTGAAATCTATTTTTTTCTTTTATGATTCTTCAGATACAACATACAAATTTAAACAACTTTCCAATTTCCTTCTATTACTACATTAACTTCATTCTCTTGATATCCTTTGCTTCAGGATTAGCAATGCTCTCTAGTTATTGCTGTTGTACTTCATATTTACGTTACAAAATGATTAAAACAAAGAACAAATACAACACAGTACACAGTCACATACATACATATACTAGGGATGGGCGAATGTGTAAATTTCCGAATTCGAATGTTAGAACGAATGTTATTACCGAAATTTAAATTACAAATCCGAATGTTGATACGAATGAATATTCTTAAAAATTCTATAATCGAATGCTATTTACAGTTTTCGAATGTCACTTTTGAATTTGAATGTTTATAATTAGATCAAACGTCCACATTCGAAATTTCGAATTTAACATTCTATTTAACAAATACTATTCAGAAGTTCAATAGTTCATGTGGTAGGGAATCTAGTAAATTGATACATAATAGATACAAATATATCAATTCAAATGTGTCTATTTCAATCAAATATTGCATAATTCGAATATTACATTTAAAGAAAGCATTAGAAATACTATTACAGATATATCAATTTGAATTTTTCTAAACTAATATTTTCGAATGTAATCGTAAAATTCAAAACCCAACATTCGAAAATCGAATGTTAGAATGTTATATAAACATTCAAAATTCGATTCAAACGAACGAATGTGTTAAAATTTGTTTCATTTTTTGAATGTTGCGAAACATTCGCCCATCCCTAACATATACACAATAATTTTCCATACCACACATACTTGTCATTGACTACAGGAGCCACAAGAACATCAGTGGCTGCTGGCAGTCTGTTTCAATTGTTTGGGTCACAACCTTCGGCCAGAGTTAAACAAACATTATGTGTGACAGACCCACTTAACACAAGTAGCAGTACCACCAGCATTGCTATGTTGCTGTGACAAAACCACTGTACAGGGAGTGCAGAATTATTAGGCAAGTTGTATTTTTGAGGATTAATTTTATTATTGAACAACAACCATGTTCTCAATGAACCCAAAAAACTCATTAATATCAAAGCTGAATAGTTTTGGAAGTAGTTTTTAGTTTGTTTTTAGTTATAGCTATTTTAGGGGGATATCTGTGTGTGCAGGTGACTATTACTGTGCATAATTATTAGGCAACTTAACAAAAAACAAATATATACCCATTTCAATTATTTATTTTTACCAGTGAAACCAATATAACATCTCAACATTCACAAATATACATTTCTGACATTCAAAAACAAAACAAAAACAAATCAGTGACCAATATAGCCACCTTTCTTTGCAAGGACACTCAAAAGCCTGCCATCCATGGATTCTGTCAGTGTTTTGATCTGTTCACAATCAACATTGCGTGCAGCAGCAACCACAGCCTCCCAGACACTGTTCAGAGAGGTGTACTGTTTTCCCTCCTTGCAAATCTCACATTTGATGATGGACCACAGGTTCTCAATGGGGTTCAGATCAGGTGAACAAGGAGGCCATGTCATTAGATTTTCTTCTTTTATACCCTTTCTTGCCAGCCATGCTGTGGAGTACTTGGACGCGTGTGATGGAGCATTGTCCTGCATGAAAATCATGTTTTTCTTGAAGGATGCAGACTTCTTCCTGTACCACTTCTTGAAGAAGGTGTCTTCCAGAAACTGGCAGTAGGACTGGGAGTTGATCTTGACTCCATCCTCAACCCGAAAAGGCCCCACAAGCTCATCTTTGATGATACCAGCCCAAACCAGTACTCCACCTCCACCTTGCTGGCGTCTGAGTCGGACTGGAGCTCTCTGCCCTTTACCAATCCAGCCACGGGCCCATCCATCTGGCCCATCAAGACTCACTCTCATTTCATCAGTCCATAAAACCTTAGAAAAATCAGTCTTGAGATATTTCTTGGCCCAGTCTTGACGTTTCAGCTTGTGTGTCTTGTTCAGTGGTGGTCGTCTTTCAGCCTTTCTTACCTTGGCCATGTCTCTGAGTATTGCACACCTTGTGCTTTTGGGCACTCCAGTGATGTTGCAGCTCTGAAATATGGCCAAACTGGTGGCAAGTGGCATCTTGGCAGCTGCAAGCTTGACTTTTCTCAGTTCGTGGGCAGTTATTTTGCGCCTTGGTTTTTCCACACGCTTCTTGCGACCCTGTTTACTATTTTGAATGAAACGCTTGATTGTTCGATGATCACGCTTCAGAAGCTTTGCAATTTTAAGAGTGCTGCATCCCTCTGCAAGATATCTCACTATTTTTGACTTTTCTGAGCCTGTCAAGTCCTTCTTTTGACCCATTTTGCCAAAGGAAAGGAAGTTGCCTAATAATTATGCACACCTGATATAGGGTGTTGATGTCATTAGACCACACCCCTTCTCATTACAGAGATGCACATCACCTAATATGCTTAATTGGTAGTAGGTTTTCAAGCCTATACAGCTTGGAGTAAGACAACATGCATAAAGAGGATGATGTGGTCAAAATACTCATTTGCCTAATAATTCTGCACTCCCTGTATGTGTTTGTCCATAGCCTCCTCCAGTTCCTCCACAGATCTAAGCCTTTGAGCACTGTTTGCTTTTCAATACGTTAAAAATCATCCTTTCACTTCCCTCCCTCCTCCTAAGAATGATGGTTGGTTAGTAAATATCACAGGCTTAAAGGGCCATTAAACCCCAAAAAATTATTTCACGATTCAGATAGAAAATACAATTTTAAACAACATTCGAATTTACTTCTATTATCAAATTGGCTGCAATCTTTGTATATACTTTGTTAAAGAAATAACAATACACATTGGTGAGCCAATCATATGAGGCATCTATGTGCAGCCACCAATTAGAAGCTACTGAGCCTATCTAGATATGCTTTTCAGGAAAGAATATCAAGAGAATGAAGCAAATTAGATAATAGAAGTAAATTAGAAAGTTGTTTAAAATGGTATTCTCTATCTGAATCATGAAATAAAAAATGTGGGGTTAATGTCCCTTTAAGGCTTCCACTGACAGGCTGAGAGAAACTGTCAATCTATTCTACTGCTTCTTCCTGGTTTGCATTCATTTGATAATGCCTACTTGCATCATAAAACAGCATCTACCAACCAAAAACAAAACATTTTAAAAGAAAAGAAAGCATTACATTAATTGTATCATTATATATATATATATATATATATATATATATATATATAGAGAGAGAGAGAGAGAGAGAGAGAGAGAGAGAGAGAGAGAGAGACTCCTTAGATAATCTCACTAGACCAGAATGCTTAGATCATTTGGCCCTCAGAGACCAACAATTTATTCAAACGTGTTAAGATGTGAAAAACAAATGAAATATAATAGCAAGGTATGAAATTTTGCCCTTGTTAGATGTTTTCCATAAAGATCTGTGAAGTCACCCTCTGATCAGAGCTTGCTGCCATGAATATAGGGGTAATTTTCTAAGCAATTGCCCTTTTATAACTGAACTGAAATCATGACTTTTATTGGTCATTGGGAAAAAGAGGAACATAAACTTTGCCAAAGTATTATACTTAGGAGTCATTACCCAAAATTTTAAATAGGATACATCGTTAGACCCGAAAAGAGAAAATCCATGATGTTTTAACATCTTTTAAGTGCTGAATGTGGAAATGATTGCATTATTGAACTTCCGTGTCTTCTCAAGTATGGCAAGTAGGTGGTCAACTTTTCTTATAGGAACTAGCTTATGTAGAATTTTACCAAAGCTTTAGCAGTAGTGAAGTAACTCATCCTTTTGCACATATATGTATGTAAAAACATTTATTAATTTTCCCTCAAATATCACAATAATTGTAATATATGTACAATTGTACATTTTAAGTCTGCTATTGTAAGCTGTGCTTAAAGGGACACTGAACCCAATTTTTTTATATCATGATTCAAATAGAGCATGCAATTTTAAGCAACTTTCTTATTTACTCCTTTTATCAAATTCTTTTCATTCTCTTGGTATCTTTATTTGAAATGCAAGAATGTAAGTTTAGATGCCGGCCCATTTTTTGGACAAACTGTGTTGTTCTTGCTGATTGGTGGGTAAATTCACCTACCAATAAACAAGTGCTTTCCATGGTTCTCAACCTAAAAAATAGCTTAGATGCCTTCTTTTTCAAATAAAGAAAGCAAGAGAACAAAGAAAAATTGATAATAGGAGTAAATTAGAAAGTTGTTTAAAATTGCATGCTCTATCTGAATCACGAAAGAAAAAAAATGTGGGTTCAGTGTCCCTTTAAGTTTTCAATGAAAGGCAGAAAACGATAGACAACAGCTAGTATAACTGATTTTCTAGTGGATACAGCACATAAAAGTTACAGATCTGCTAAAATGTACATTTGTAGAATGTAAAGTTAATGATGCATTGACTTCTATTTCACGGTGTCTATGCACTGAACAGATTAATTACCAAACTTGCCTTCTTTACTTTATTGATGTGTATAAACTCATAGAAAGAAGAATGTTTCAGTATGCTGCAAAAGCTGTTACAATCAACTTAACTAAATGAATGGTAAAGCAGAGTATTATTTATACATGTTGTGATTAAAAATATGAACAAAACACACTCTAATACTGCCTGTTGCCTATCACGATTATATGGCCATATACAAGTGACCATAATATAATTTGGGTGCATAGCAGGTACAGAAATAATTTGTAAATGCAGGTGTTTAGATAAGAAGTCATATAATCATACAATAGCTTACCAGCATAAATGAAAAATACAGTGATGAAATTCTAGAATGCCTGATAGCATAGGGGTTTTATGAGAATTAAAAGTATTTGATGAGTTAGACCAAACAATTCATGTTTGCCAACCAGTCTGTTGATGTCCCTATGTTACTATAGCAGCAGTAAACTATAATAGCTGTTTTATTAAATAGTCTACATATACAATAGTCTACATATACAATATTAATTCAGTAATCACAGTACAAATTGAGATATTACCTGCCCATGGCATCAATGAAATTAGTCATTTAATAGAAGAGCTAGCAATTCTCTAGCCGCCTTACCGAAGTGGAGGATAGAGTGTCCAGTAATGAAGACATATTATATAAACAAGAAAAAAACATAGCAGATAACAGCAAAATATTGACTACACTACAAGACAAAATACACGAATTAGAAGATCGTTCAAGACGAAACAATTTAAAAATTATCGGCCTCCCAGAGAGTGATGACTATTTGGACCTAACAACCTTTGCTAGCTCTACACTACCATTGGCTTTGGGTATTGTTATTGATAGAGCCCTCATTATAGTTGAAAGGGCACACCGATTAGGTATAAATAGAAATAACACGAGAGAAAATCGCAATAGACCTGTTTTGATAAAGTATTTAAATTATCAAGATTAATGTAATATTTTAAGAGCCTATAGGAAATTAGGGAATTTTTCTCTGGGTCAAGTAAAAATTTTGATGTTCCAAGATTATTCTAGTGAAACCTCAATGAAGAGGAAAGAGCTTGCCCCATACTGTTCTAGATTAATCAATGCAGGGCTCAAAGCTAGATTAATGTACCCCGCTAGAATTATCCTGGAGGAACCAGGAGGAAATATTACTTTAAATAATATAACAGAAGCTAGAGAAATCTGCAAAAATCGACAAATATCTTGAATAAAGGGTAATTGGGTAACTTATCCTAGACCTGTTGGCAAATGTTTCTGAGTTCGAAATGTTTTTAATAATTATGGCAATTTTTCTTTTCTTTTTTTTTTTTTTCTTTTCTCTCCCTCTTTCTTTTTCTTTTTTCTTTCTCTCTCCCTTTTCCCCCTTCTCCCCCCCCCACACCTCTCTCTTTCCTATTTTTTACTTCCCTCCTCCCCCACATATATATAAATTTTCAACCTGTGCACTGGAGAGGTTTGAAGACAAATAAGATGAGGATGATAAAGTTCATCTCATGGAATATAGGCGGGATTACGTCACCTAAAAAAAGGAAGTTAGTGATTAAACATCTTGCCAAGCTGAAGCCTGATATAGCATTGGTACAGGAAACACATCTTAAAAATATTGAAGCTCAAAAGCTTAAATGTAAATGGGTTGGGCAAGTTATAGCATCAGATTGTGCCGGGAGGAAAAGAGGGGTTGCTTTTTTAATTAATAAGGAGTTGGAATATAGAATCCACGATATACAATCAGATGTTAATAACAGATGGATTATTCTGAACATATAAATCTTTAATGTAAAATATGTACTATGTAATGTCTATGGCCCTAACACCCCAGATCAATCGTTCTGGAATGATATAATTGCAAGATTAATTCTGCATGAAACACCTAATGTAATTCTTGCGGGTGATTTTAATTTAACCCCAATACCTCTATTGGATCGCTTCCCTCATAGGCAGAGGGGTAGACCAGCACAGAATTCTAGATTGTTCTTCCAAATTTGTAAAGAACTAAAATTACATGACATATGGCGTATCCGCCATCCTGATGGTAAAAGCTTCACTTGTGAGTCGTATGTATACAGATCTTTCTCCCGCATTGATTTTTTTCTAATTTCTAACGCCCTTTTAAGAGATGATGTGAGTGCAGAAATAGGTGAAATCATTCTATCGGATCATGCTATATTAACGTTATCAGTAGGAGCCAGAGGACGTCAGGGAATTAATGAAAATAATTTTTATTTTCCGAAATATATGATAAATGATAGAGCATTCCAAATGTGGATAAAAAGCAAGTGGCGTGAATATTGTATAAATAATCAAGAATATGCGAATAAATATGAAGTGTTTTGGGAGACAGCAAAGGCCTTCTTAAGGGGGGAGACCAAATTATATATGGTTAACAAAAAAAAAAAGATCAGAGCCCGGGAAAACCAATTGATAAAAACAGTTTCGAAGGCATATCAAAACTTTATAAACAGCCCATTAAAAAAATACTGGGACAAGTACCACAGCGCACGTCAAGAAAGAGACCTATTTGTGTCTTCCAAAATGATACAACAAGAAGCTAGAATGAATGCCATATATGGCGGACGATATGGGAGATCTGTTAAATACTTGGCTAGGTTAGATAAAACTAGGAATCAGAAGAATGTAATAGGGAATATTAGCTGGGAAGGTCAGAATTACACTCAAACGAATGATATCAGTAAGGTCTTCCTAGACTATTACAAGAACATATATGCTGCTAAAGCCATAGATATAGAGACGAATAAGATGTTCTGGGATAGGATTAAGTGTCCACGGATTACCGCAGAGCAAGTTAAGTCAATAAATGCCCCCATATCGTTAGTCGAAGTTATTAAAGCAATTGAAGACTCTAAACTTGGGAAAGCGCCCGGGCCTGATCAAATCCCAGCGGAGTTTTACAGATTGTTGAAGACAGATATAGCTCCCATATTAACTTGTTTATTCAATGAATATTTCATGGATGGGAAAACAATGTCTCGATTCTTCTCCACGTCGACCATAACCCTTATCCCAAAAAAAGACAAGATTTTATCAGATCCTGGGTCATACAGACCTATTTCTCTGTTGAACACAGACTATAAATTATTAACTGCAATAATTGCAAAGCGTCTGAAGGAAATATTACATAAAATTATACATCAAGATCAGGCTGGTTTTATGTGTGATAGGTCACCAACAAAAAACATCCGTAAAACGTATATGTTAATAGAATATTTTTGGAATAAAGTACATAAGGAAAAATCCATGCAGCATGATCTTGCTATGGTTGTGGTCGACGCGGAGAAGGCATTCGACTCTATAATATGGGAACATTTGTATACTTCCCTTGAAAAGTTCGGCTTCTCAGGTAATCTGATCGAATTTATTAAAACTATATATAACTACTCCATCTCCTCGATACTGGTTAACAATGCCCAATCTTCGTTTTTTTAAATTAGAGAAGGGAACGCGTCAGGGGTGCCCTTTATCACCCCTTCTATTCAACGTGGCTATTGAACCACTAGCAATCTATCTTAGACAAGAATTAGAGGGAATAAAGATTGGATCTCAGAAGTTTGTGCTGGCCTTATATGCCGATGACTTACTCCTTTATTTTCAACAAACACATAGAAATATCCCAATTGCGTTTAAGGCACTAGAGTTATTTAGTAGTATTTCTGGTTATAAAGTAAATACGCTTAAATCAGAGATTCTATGGATATACAAAAATATAGATAGTATGACACTATATAATTTAAGGGAGGTTACGAGTATCAAATACTTAGGAATTACATTACATAAAGATCCCAATTGTTGGTATAGACTTAATTTTACGCCCTTCTTTTCTCGACTTAAGAACAAGTTACAAAGATGGGCACTACTTCCCATTTCTCTGCCAGCTAAAATCGCAATGATCAAATCTATCTTATTACCACAGATAATTTATATTATGAATAACTTACCGCTGTTTATCAAGGCAAAAGATATTAAAATATTTAACCAATCATGTGCTAAATTTCTCTGGAGCAAGTCACGACATATGATAGCTATTAAAAAACTGGCACAACTAAGGGACCATGGGGGGCTAGCTTTCCCAGATATTAAGTTATATAACATGGCCATTTTGGCATGGAATGGGGTGGATTGGTTTTTGTCAGCTGAGGTGCTAACCAATCTAACCTTGGAAGAGAGCTTAATATATCCATTTTCATGCAAAGCAATTTTACATTGCACTTTTATAGAACTCCCAGACAACATTAAAAGGTTTATTAGTATGTACAACATGGTTAAAGCATGGCAAATGTCATGTAAATATCTGAAAATTTATTTCTATATCTCTCAGTACCTTCCGATTAGAGGGAATCCCGAGTTTATAACAGGATGTGAGTATAAGGTATTTAAAGAGTGGGTGGATAAAGGATTTGATAAGTTAATACAAATCTTTGACCATAGGTTTAATTTAAGGACCTTCGAGAGTCTTGCCAGAGAATTTGATCTTCCCAAGAAGAGTTTTTTCGCATATCTACAAGTACGCCACTTTGCTAATAAGAAAGCCAAGTTAGGGAACTGGCCAGTAGGTCTTGAACAAATTGAAGATTATATTAACATATATAACCAAGGAAAACACTCAATATCATTGTTATACAAAATTTTACTGGCAAAGCAAGGACAATTAAATAGTGAACAATATATAGGTTATTGGGCAAAACATTTCCCAGAACTTAACTGGGATCACATTAAGAAGGGCATTAAATGGCTGATTGAAGCCCCCCTCCATTCCTCCTGGCATGAATCGTTTTTAAAACTACTTAACAATGCCTATATTTCACCAAAAAGACTGGCAGTATGGTCTGCGGAAAACACGGGAATATGTTATAAATGTTCAATGCCCAGGGCAGATCTGATGCACTGCCTCTGGTTGTGCCCAAAAATAAGACAATTTTGCAGAAGGTCAATTTTTGGCTAAACAAATTTTGCTCTGAATATCTAGTCCTAGAACCTATAAATATCTTTTTCCTAAATTTAACAGTTCAGAACTACGATCTGATCAATACTATTATACTCATAGGTCATAATCTAATCCTAAGGAATTGGAAACAGACGAGATCACTACCTTTCAAGATATTCCTAGAGGCAGTGAGACAACAGATTATATTTGAACAATATAATACCTCAAGCTTACATAATAAATCAACGCGACGTTTCTTTAATAAATGGGAAAAAGTTATACAGACATACCCGCTTCCTGTACAATTTATACTTACTAAGGCATTCCATAAAACAAACTATTTTGAAGGTTTGATATTAAGAGAAGTATTTCCAGTATCCTGGCTTTGAAAAAGGTCGGACCATAAAATACCCTTTTTTAGGGTGGTGGGGGAGGAGGAGGTTGGAGGAGGCCGAATCGAATTTCCCCCCCTTTTTTTTTTTTTTTTTTTTTTTTCTTTCTTCCTTTTTCTCTCTTTTCTGTCTTCCTTCTTTTCTTCTTCTGATCAGGCCAATGAGAAGAATATGCAGCAAGTGTAACTATGCGCAACACAGTAACTGGGGTTTTTTCTTTCTTTGTTTGTTTCTCTTTGGCACCTTTGGGGCCGTTCACAATTTCTATGTATTATGTGATGCCCACAAGGTAATGGACATGGACTTAGAGTTATTGTGTAGGCATAAATGTTATATATTTGATTTTTTTTGTATATACATGATTGGGAAAACTTTCTACCCTGCGTGGTGCACAATGTGAGCAAATGAGCTCTGTTATAGTTCTCTTGACGCTGATGGAAAAATAAATAAACATGTTAAAAAAAAAAAAAAGAAGAGCTGTGTTTGAGTTTTTGGTTTTATTATTACATTGCTTGTACAATTAACTCTCATATTGCAATAAATTCCATTATGGATGGGATATTTAAGGGTACTGTGCTAGTTTCCTCTTTTTAGTTGATTTCATTTTCTATTCTATGGCATATACCACATTTAGCATTTGTTGATGTAACTTTATCTCTTAATGTCCGATTTTCTAAGGATCTACACTTAGGTAAGTTTACCTAAAAAAATCCATCAACATTATGAGATCCCTCTCAAGATTCTAGAAAGGGAAATTTTTCTCTATGACACTATGGCATCTATTTATCAAAGCGTCAACTTTCTTGCATTCGCCGGCACCAATACGCTCGCCTAACGCCTAACATCGCTGCCGCGGACCTGAATACATTCTCCAAAATTATCAAAAAAGCTGTCAAAAAGCCGCGCATCAAGTACGGGGCAATGAGCAGCGGACTGTTGTTAACTAACAGTCATCGATCTCGCTGCTCTTCGGCTTTTTCACAGCTTTCTTGGTACCCTGTCACTAAACACCCACACTGTACTATACTGTTTACCCCCTATACCGCCACTCCCTGACCCCGCAGCAACTCTATTAAATGTATTAACCCCTAAACCGGAACTCACAGCCCCCGCCGCAACTAAATAAAGTGTCTAACCCCTAAACCGCCGCTCCCGGAGCCTACCGCAACTAAATAAAATGTTTAACCCCTAAACAGCCGCTCCCGGAGCTCACCCCCACCTACATTATATTTATTAACCCCTAATCTGCCCCCCTTACACCGCCGCCACCTACATTATATTTATTAATCCCTAATCTGCCCCCCCTACACCGCCTCCACCTACATTATATTTATTAACCCTTAATCTGCCCCCCTACACCGTCGCCACCTACATTATATTTATTAACCCCTAATCTGCCCCCCTACACCGCCGTCACCTACATTATACTTATTAACCCCTAATCTGCCCCCAACACCGCCGCCACTATATTAAATTTATTAACCCCTAAACCTAAGTCTAACACTAACCCTAACACCACCTAACTTAAATATAATTTAAATAAATATAAATAAAAATTCCTATTTAAAACTAAATACTTACCTGTAAAATAAACCCTAAAATAGCTACTATATAACTAATAGTTACATTGTAGCTAGCTTAGGGTTTATTTTTATTTTACAGGCAACTTTGTATTTATTTTAACTAGGTAGAATAGTTATTAAATAATTATTAACTATTTAATAACTTCCTAGTTAAAATAAATACAAATATACCTGTAAAATAAAACCTAACCTAAGTTACAATTACACCTAACACTACACTATAATTAAATAAATTACCTAAGCTAAATACAATTAAATAAAATTATCTAAAGTACAAAAAAACAAACACTAAATTACAGAAAATAATAAAATAATTACAAGATTTTTAAACTAATTACACCTAATCTAATCTCCCTAACAAAATAAAAAGCCCCCTCAAAATAAAAAAAGACCACGCCTACACTAAATTAGAACAGCCAATAGAATGCAAGCTCAATCCTATTGGCTGATTGCATCAACCAATAGGATTTTTCCTACCTTAATTCCGATTGGCTGATAGAATTCTTTCAGCCAATCGGAATTAAAGGGATGACGTCACTTAAAGGACCCGTCATTGTTGAAGAAGACTCCGGATGAAGAGGATGCTGCGTGTCGGATGTCTTGAAGATGGAGCCGATTCGTGCCGGATGGATGAAGATAGAAGATGCCGTCTGGATGAAGACTTCTTCCCGTCTGGAGGACCTCTTCTGCCCGGCTTGGTTGAAGACTTCTGCCCGTCTGGAGGACCACTTTGCTCGGCTTCGTTGAGGACTTCGGCCCAGTTGGGTGAAGACTTCTTAAGGTAGGGTGATCTTCAAGGGGTTAGTGTTAGGTTTTTTTAAAGAGGGATTGGGTGGGTTTTAGAGTAGGTTGTATGGGTGGTGGGTTTTAATGTTGGGGGGAATTTTTTTTACAGATAAAAGAGCTGATAACTTTGGGGCAATGCCCGCAAAAGGCCCTTTTAAGGGCTATTTGTAATTTAGTGTAGGGTAGGGCTTTTTTATTTTGGGGGGGGGCTTCTTTTATTTTGTTAGGGGGATTAGATTAGGTGTAATTAGTTTAAAAATCTTGTAATTATTTTATTATTTTCTGTAATTTAGTGTTTGTTATTTTTTGTACTTTAGATAACTTTATTTAATTTTTATTTAATTGTAGTTAATTTAGGGAATTAATTTAATTATAGTGTAGTGTAAGGTGTAATTGTAACTTAGGTTAGGATTTATTTTACAGGTAAATTTGTCTTTATTTTAACTAGGAAGTTATTAAATAGTTAATAACTATTAATAACTATTGTACCTAGTTAAAATAAATACAAAGTTGCCTGTAAAATAAAAATAAACCCTAAGATAGCTACAATGTAACTATTAGTTATATTGTAGCTATTTTATGGTTTATTTTATAAGTAAGTATTTAGTTTTAAAAAGGAATAATTGATTTAATGCTAGGAATATTTATTTATATTTATTTAAATTATATTTAAGTTAGGGGGTGTTAGGGTTAGGGTTAGACTTAGGTTTAGGGGTTAATACATTTAATATAGTGGCGGCGGTGTAGGGGGCAGATTAAGGGTTAATAAGTATAATGTAGGTGGCAGTGGGCTCCGGGAGCGGCGGTTTAGGGGTTAAACACTTTATTTAGTTGCGGTGGGGTCCGTGAGCGGCCGTTTAGGGGTTAATAAGTATAATGTAGGTGGCGGTGGTGTAGGGAGGGGCAGATTAGGGGTGTTTAGACTTGGGGTACATGTTAGGGTGTTAGGTGTAAACATTCCCATAGAAATCAATGGGATATCGAGCAGCAGCGAACATGAGCTTTCGCTGCTTTCCGACTCCCATTGATTCCTATGGCATCTGCCGCCTCCAGGGTGGCGGATTGAAAACCAGGTAGGCTGTGCCGAACTTGCGTTCGGAACATCTGTAGTGACGTAAGCATCGATCTGTGTCGGACTGAGTCCGGCGGATCATATGTTACGTCACCAAATTCTACTTTTGCCGGTTTGTAGGGTTTGATAACTAAGGCGAATCAGGCTCGCCACAAATACGCTGCGGAAATCCAGCGTATTTGCGGTTGACGGCTTGATAAACAGATGCCTATGGCTCAGACTATAAAAGCATTGTGATAATAGAGATATTTTAAAAAGAGATCCATCTTGAGATTAAGATTGCCAGTGAAATTTTCTATAGATCTAAAATCAGTGTTTGAGGGTAGTCTTGCTAAGATGTGTTTTATTTCTCTGTGAGATTCAATGCTTCTCAAAAGCAGCATCGCCACCGGCATTGAAGGTTTAATGTAAGTGGTATCTTTAGACAGTATTGAATGGCAATTCAATATACAAGTTTCCACAATAACTCATCCCCTTTTGTTACAATACAATAGTGTAAAACATTAATAATAAATCTATAAGAACTGGGAGATGTGGGTATATTGTGCATGTGTATGCATGTGTTATATATACTGTTAAAAACTATAATATGTATTTAAAGTTGGTATTTAAATAAACGTGTTTTTAACTTTTGCCATGTTTTTTATTCCTTTTAGGAAGAAGATTTTGTGTATAGGATATTAATATTCCATTGAAGACACTAGCCATGTCTTCTATGGGATATTAATATCCTGCACACATTTTACCAAAGTACGTTTTTAGCTTTATGCCTTTATTTAAATAACAAAAATACTTGAAATACATAAAAATGGATTTAACAGTATACTACATTTACATAAAACAGTGTATACACACGTACAATATACCCACATCTCCCAGCTCCTATAGCTTTATTTAAAAGCTTGTTTTTTAATTAATAATGGTGGTCACATAACATAGCGAATAAATAGGCGTTCCATGGGGAAACATCACAGTGAGTATCTAATTTTTTATGGAATATCCCCCATCCTCGGTGCACCTTTTCACCCACACCAGCCTAGCCAGCCTTTTAATGGTGAGATTTTAAATTTTAAGAATTCAACTAAATTTACAGTGAAACTTCATTACAAATATATTATTAGAACTGAAACCATTTTTACTTTTAGTGAATGCACATTTTATGTTGTGTAATCATGCCTTGAATGCACGCCCCCTCCCCACTGCTGATCCAAGTTTACTAGTGATGTGGGAGAATTTTTGTTCTGACAGTGATTCCTATGGTTTGCTATGGAAGGCACATCACCACTAGTCATGACAAAGAGGGCCGGCCCACTTTTTTATAAAATATCGGCAGATACAAAAATTGTAAAACTGGTGAGGCAACAAAAGCTTTTTCTTGTGGGTCTGACGTTCCTTTTTATCATCAGTGTATAAGGGTCAATTCATACGTTTCTGAATATGAAGGAGAGACAAGCACAGTACAACAAACGTTTTGCCTGCAGCTGCACCACACATTTCTGGTTTTATGCCTTTGATAAGTGAGTGGTAATTGCAAGCTAAGGTAATGTATAGTGTAATGAATTGTAGAATAATTGTTTTTTTTTCTACTGAAAGTGACATCAAGTTGGGTGCTACATAAAATTACTACATTACTGTGATTATTTATATGCTATTATGACTACTGTGTGTTTGTTGTGGGGGGGGAGATTTTATCCTGTTTATAAAAAAAACATTTTTTTAGTACAGCGAGAGATTGTTCCAATGAAACAATAATTATAAAGCCCGCCCTGGAGAAATGCCTATTTTGAAAGGGCATTTGACCCCAGAGCAGGGCAAGTTAGGAACCAATGGGGGATAAGCGGGGGTGGTTCCTCAAGGGAGTCCTTAAGGACGGTGAGCAGGAAGTGCGCTCATCTTCTGTCCGGACCTGACGGTGAAAGAAGCTCTGCTTCTTTCACTTCATCAAGCCAGGAGAGAACGTGAGGGGGCTTCCTGCTCACATGTCGTCGATACAGGATTTGGTTACGGCTGCTGCAGCTGCTGCCAGGGAGAGAGGCCCTCAGTGGCTCCTGGAGCAGCTGCAGGCAGCCGGTGTCTTACCCGGTGGCGGAGCGGTTCCGGAGAGGTCATCAGGGATGGAGGCGTCGACAAGGGCTAGGCCGGTGCGGCGGTCGCAACCGCCAGAGCGCCTCAGCCCCACGGTGCCCCCACGGAGAGGAAGGTCGTCGGCTCGTGCAGGAAGCAGCGGTGGACGGGCCAGAGGACGGCCGGCTGGGAGGAGGTGCGGCCCACAACGCAGACCGCAGCAGGTGACAGTGGCAGCGGAGGTCCACGTGGGAGGCGAGCCCGGGAGTCCGGGAGCCGGTCAAGAGGAGGAGGCCCGTGTCGCCGCACAGGATGTGCTTACAGGTAAGCCGCTGGGCTATCGAAGAGTGCGGGACAGCATGGCAGCAAGCAGGAGGGGAGATCGTGCGCAGCAAGGGTGGAGACTGGGGCTTTTTTATGAGGGAAAAGGGATGCCGGGTGTGACGGCATGGGATAGGGCCTGGATGAGGTATCAGCGGGTATTGTCTTGTAAGGGGGGCCCATATGAGGCCGCGGGGCAGATGTATTAGCGGGTATTGTATTGAAAGGGGGGCCCATATGAGGCCGCGGGGCAGATTATTGTGCTGGGGGGGGGTCCCACATGAGGACATAAACGCAGGATGGTGGCACATATGAGGCCAGCCGGGGAGGAATTAGCGCAGCTCTGTAAGAACGGGAGGGCTGAGTGATGAGGCCAGGATTAGTTTACTTTGTGGGCGCGAGGGCGGCACAGATGAGGCCTGACAAGGGGGGGGGCGTAGGTTTGCGAACAGATAGGGACAGACAGGGGCTTAAATTAACTTTAGATGGGATTTGCTGGATAGAACAACATCCATCCTTGGTTGGCTACTTAGATGCCGCAGGTTGCAAGCGGGGCATTAGGTGCAGGGGCTGGGGGAGTGATGGGTAGTGGAGTTTGGCTGGCGCTTGGTAGGTGACAGGATGCATGGGAGGGTGGGGGCCCACCAGGGCACATGAGCAGTAATGGCAGTAACAGGAGAGTGTGCATGGCGTGTGATTAGGTAGTGTGGGGGAGGGCGAGGGGGAGTAGTATGAGGGCAGTGTTGAGGAGCGGGACGCCACTCAAGGGGGGCATGCAGTGTTGGTCTAACCCCCCCATTTTCCTTTTACCCCCCCTTTTTTTTTTTTTCCTTTTACCCCCCCCTTTTCCTTTTACCCCCCCCTTTCCTTTTACCCCCCCCCCCCCCCTGGTGTCAGGGTCCTGGGTTGACGTCTGCCTCAGCTTGTTGATCTTCCTTCTCTCTTTTTATTTTGTGATAGTTCCAGCGGCTTCCACCCCGCTTGCAGTGCAGAGGCAAGATCTCGACAGGATTCGGGACGGGGACGGGGATTCCCTCATAATTGAGGACATCCCTAGTGATTTCGACGGGGAAGAGCGTCTGGAGGCAGACACACGGGAGCAGCATGCAGCTGGCCAGGTGGGGGAGCTTGATGCCTTGGCGCAGCTTTTAGCTTCTGTTTCTCCCCTGAGGAGCGGAGGGCATAGGGAGAGGGGGGGCAGTATTGCCAGGGGGGGGTTGGGTAGGGAGCGGGAAGGGACGGTTGTTAACGCTTTGGGTGTCCAATTGCAGGTGGAGACGGCGCAAAGGAGAGAGCGGTCCCGCAGTGGACGGCGGGAGCCTATTCGCAGGCGGGGGTGGTCCCGCTCACCACCCAGGAGCAGAACAGAGGGTGAGAGGAGGTTGTCACCCACGTGGGCACATTTGGAGCGGAGGCCTGAAGGCAGGAGCGTGGACAGGCGGCGGGATTCCAGGATTAGAAGGCGGACTCCGGAGAGGCGGCGAGAATCGCTGAGGAGTGACGATAGGAGACTGAGCAGAGCTGGGGCTTCTAGGGACACGGGAGCTGAGACGGCGCACAGGCCGGACGCAGGGGCGCCAAGAGGTACCATTCCAGTTATTATTACGCCACAGTGGAATGAGAGCGGGTCACAGAGTGATTTGTTGAAGGGTTTGAAAGAGTTGATTGCGAAGGTGGAAGGCCAGGGGGGCCCTGCTGGCGCGTGGAGCTTGAGTTGCGCGGGGGCAGTCGCTGCGCCGGTAGCCGGCCAGAATGAGGCACTGGCGGGGGCCGGGCAAGGGCCGAGTGCTGCGGGTGTTGGGGCGAGCGCGCAGGCGACGTCCGGGGGTTCAGAGGTGGTATCCTTCAGGGTGTCGGATGAGGCGTTGCGTAGGCCATGTTTATGTTCCATCGGCCCCCTGGGGTTGCACTTGGCATCGGAGGTGAGGGACAAAATATGGAAGAGGGAATTCCTGGAATTGTTCTCCCTCTTGCCCATTGATCAGTTTGTTGAACTGAAGGAGGACCCTAAAGGGGAACAGGGTAAAAAGGAGGAGGAGGAGCGAAAGAAAAGGTATCGGAAGATTCCGAAAACCTTTGCCAATTGGTCCAGGGCATTTTGTATCTTTGCAAGCGTGACGGCGCAGAAATTCCCAGAACAGGGCTCCGCCTTGTTCTGTTATTACGATGAGATATCGGCAGCGCATCGTACTTACGGGGGGATGGGGTGGTGGAGGTACGACGAGCAATTCCGTCAGCGGATCGCCGTACGACCAGACATGCGGTGGGACGATCGGGACATGGGGATATGGCTCGAGATAATGACCCCTTTGAGAGGATCACAGTCCTTTCGGGCCGGAGGGGGAGGGGGGAGCCATTCCGCGGCTTCAGGGAGCGGGGCTGCAGCGGCCCTTAGGAAGGGCCTCTGCTTCCAGTTTAACGATGGCCAGTGTCGCTTCGGAACATCGTGCAAGAATAAGCACGAGTGCTCGGGATGTGGGGGTGTGCACTCCTACTCGAAGTGCTTTAAAAAGGGTAAGATCGGGGTCAGAACTGGAGAGGTGGGTGTACAGAGCCAGGACACCAGTGGACATCAAAAAGATGGTCCCGTGGCTAGAACAGTACGCTAAGGTCCGGGGTAGACGGGGGGATGCCGAGCTGCTCTTAACGGGCTTTAGCTCGGGTTTTTACATCCCCTTTCAAGAAGGGGAAGGACATGAGGGGGCGGGGAATTTGAGATCGGCAAGGGAATTCCCGGAAATCATTCGGGAGAAATTGAACAAGGAGGTGAAGTTGGGGCGGATGGCCGGCCCCTTTTCATCCCCTCCTTTGCGTAACCTAAGGCTATCCCCGCTGGGGGTTGTGCCAAAAAAGGCACTAGGACAGTACCGCATGATACATCACCTATCGTATACAAAGGGCTCTTCGGTAAACTATGGGATTAACCCGGACGTGGCGGCAGTCCGGTACGCGTCGTTTGACGACGCAATAGCCTTGGTGCGGAGGGCCGGGGTGGGCGCCCTCCTGGCAAAGGTGGACGTCGAAGCCGCCTTTCGTCTGCTGCGGGTCCACCCAGCATGTCACCACCTGTTGGGGTGTTCTTTTGATGGCCAGTTTTTCGTCGATATGTGCTTGCCGATGGGTTGCTCCATCTCGTGCTCCTACTTTGAGAAATTCAGCTCATTTGTGGAGTGGGTGGTTCGGCAAGTCGCGGGTTTGCAGTCTGTTGTCCATTATTTGGACGACTTCCTCTTCGTTGGTCCGGCTGGCAGATCTGATTGCCGGTCGTTGATGGATGCCTTCCAGGCAGTGGCCAAGGAATTCGGTATTCCGGTGGCTTCGGATAAGTCTGAGGGGCCATGTGTGGCCCTAAGCTTCTTGAGGATTTGCATCAATTCGGAAACTATGGAATGCAGCCTGCCGGAGGACAAGGTGGCCGATTTGTGCCGGGTTTTGCGGCTCCACCTGAGGCGTCAGAAACTGACGCTCCGGGAGATGCAATCTTTGTTGGGCAAGCTAAATTTCGCTTGCCGGATCATCCCGGTGGGGAGGGTTTTTTGCCGTAGGCTTTCGTTGGCGACGGTCGGTGTGAAGGAGCATTTCCATCATATTCGCTTGACGAAGAGCTTGAAGGAGGATATGTCTTTATGGTTGAGTTTCCTCGGGGACTTCAATGGGCGGTCCCTGATACAGAGGGATGGCTGGGCCGACCCTGACGTGCATTTGTTTACGGATGCATCAGGGGCGAACGGTTTCGGAGCTTACTTAGGTGGCAAATGGTGCGCCTGTCCGTGGCCGAGGGACTGGGCGACAACTGGCTTGACCAAGAACTTAGTATTCTTGGAATTGTTTCCTTTGTGGGTTTCACTGATTATCTGGCCGGAGTTACTGAGGGATAGAAAAGTGCTTTTCCATTCCGATAATATGGGGGTGGTCGCGGCGGTAAATTCTTTGACAGCATCTTCACCTCCGGTGGTGGTCCTTCTCCGATTGTTTGTGTTGGAGTGCCTGAGATGTAATGTTTTGTTCAGGGCTGTGCATGTGCCTGGTAAGACCAATGAGATAGCTGACTCTCTTTCCCGTTTCCAGTGGGACAGGTTCCGGGAGCTGGCTCCGTTGGCAGAGGACATGGGGTACCAGTGCCCGGGGGATGTGTGGAAGGTGGACTTCGGGGCTTGATGAGGTTGGTTCGGGGGGCCCTAGCAGAATCCACGTGGAAGGCATACTCGCAGGTATGGAGAGAATGGTGCGATGTAGTAAAGGGATTTGGGGGGGCCATGACGGCCCAAAGCTGGTTAGCAGTCCTATTGGCGTGGATGAGGCAGTGGAGTAGACAAGGAGTGTCAAGGGCTATGGTGAGACGGAGGTTGGCGGCGCTAGCATTTCTGTGCCAATGCATGGGGTGGGAAGACGTTACTAAGTCGTTCGTGGTGCGGATGGCTGCTAAGGGACTATGTAGGGGTAGCAGGACGCAGGACTCAAGGAGGCCAGTAGTCTTTGCGTTATTGCAAAAAGTGGTGGGGGCCTTGGATGCGATATGCTTGGACGAATACGAGCTGGCGCTTTTTAGAGCGGCTTATGTGTTAGCCTTCTTTGCAGCATTCCGGGTGTTGGAAATAGTAGGGGCATCAAAAAGGGATGGTGGAGGTATTCAGCGGGGAGATGTTTGGATCCAGGGACTCAACCTGTCCATATGGTTGCGTCGGTCAAAAACGGATCAAAGGGGTCGGGGAAGAGCGATTACGCTTCGAAAAATCGGGGGGGCATGCTGCCCGGTGGGGACCGTATCAGCGTTCTTGGCGGTGCGAGCGGAGGGTGCCGGCCCGTTGCTGATTCATAGGAATGGGGAAACATTATCGCGGTTTCAGTTTATTTCGGTATTCAGGAAAGCGTTGGGTACCTTGGGGCTCCCGCAGCTTGACTTCGGGTCCCACTCATTCCGAATCGGGGCCGCCACCGAGGCGAGAATGCTGGGTATGTCAGATGCAAGGATCAGGGGGATTGGGAGGTGGGAATCTAATAGTTTTAGATCGTACATCCGAAGTGACTTGATAATGTAGTATGTCCTTTTTTCCCATAGGGTGGCGCGGCAGGGAATGTTGGATCATTGGCCATTTCTACATATACTGGGCCAGGAAAGCGGCTATGACAAGAGATGGAGGTAGTCAACTAGGCTTCGATGAGGAGACCTTGCGGATACGTTGGTTTGGGTATCGGGGATTGAGATGGGATCAGGTTATAGTTAAAATCGTTGAGTTTGCCAGGTTGTATAGCCCCCCGGGGATGTTGGTGATACATGCAGGGGGCAACGATTTGGGTTTCATCTCTCGAAAAGAATTGATTGATCGGGTCCGGAGGGACTTGCTACGTTTGTGGGAGCTGTTCCCTGGGCTAAGGATAGTGTGGTTGGAGATTGTACCTCGATTGAGGTGGATAGCAGCATGGGACGTGCGGAGGTTAGAGTTGTCCAGGAGGAAAGTTAATAGGATCCTGAGCAAATTTGTAGAGCGAAATGGTGGGGTGTCAATACGACACGTCGAGTTCGAAGGTAGTTCTGGGGAATGTTTCTTTTTGAGAGATGGAGTCCATCTCAATGAGGTTGGGTTACACTTGTTCAATTTTAATTTGAGAGAAGGGGTTGAAAAGGCCTTTGTGGGTGGCGGTGCCCGGCTATGAGCCGGTCTGGTGGCGGTGGGGCTTGCCTTCAGTAGTGGTGGAACTTGCTGGGGTACCTCCTGCCAGGCAGGGGTGGTGTATTTCGGTTCCAGGGGGGACCTGTGGAATGGAGAGTCATGGGGTCACATGGCAAGCCCCGTGAGGGTTTTTTACTGTTAAGTTATTTAGGTAGTTTATGTGTTTTGTTTACCTACATGTTAAGAGATTGTTAATAAACAAGCTGCGGCCTTTTTACCCCAACAAGTTGAGTATGTGTCTTTATTTCAGGATAACGTAGTCCCTAAGTAGGGGGTCAAGCCCGCCCTGGAGAAATGCCTATTTTGAAAGGGCATTTGACCCCAGAGCAGGGCAAGTTAGGAACCAATGGGGGATAAGCGGGGGTGGGTCCTCAAGGGAGTCCTTAAGGACGGTGAGCAGGAAGTGCGCTCATCTTCTGTCCGGACCTGACGGTGAAAGAAGCTCCCTCCCTCCCTCCCTGGATTTACGGTGTGGAGACGAACATTTCATATCGCAGCTTGGCGGTGGGGCTTGCCTTCAGTAGTGGTGGAACTTGCTGGGGTACCTCCTGCCAGGCAGGGGTGGTGTATTTCGTTTTCGGGGGGGACCTGTGGAATGGAGAGTCATGGGGTCACATGGCAAGCCCCGTGAGGGTTTTTTACTGTTAAGTTATTTAGGTAGTTTATGTGTTTTGTTTACCTACATGTTAAGAGATTGTTAATAAACAAGCTGCGGCCTTTTTACCCCAACAAGTTGAGTATGTGTCTTTATTTCAGGATAACGTAGTCCCTAAGTAGGGGGTCATATTTAAGTATATCAGGGACCTTAAAATAGGTAACTGAACAAACGAAACGCATAACAAAATGAACCATTGTCAATTAAAATATCAGTGTTAAAACATGATATTAATAAATATAAGACACATTTATTTATATAAACAAGCATAATTAAATATAATAAGTAATTACACTTGAACACAATTTGTGATTTTATAACATAATTATATATACATATCAAAATAGTAAGTTCCCCCCTAAATTCTCTGACAGCTCAGATGGTGATCTCCTAGTGTTGCCTAAGGAAAATGTAATAGCTCGTGAAAAACATAGCCCATATAAAAAATTAATAAAGGAAAGAGAAACAGTTTATTTTTCAGAGTTGTCATGACATCTTGGATCTTGGAACAGCATGTGATTCTGAATAAATAAGTGAACATATGTATGCATATCTTTGAGAGATAAAAATTACTGAAATGTTCTTATTTAAAAAAATAGTCAATTATATTAATTTACTACACTACATGAGTCTAATTATTACCTCTTTTATAATGAAAATGCACTTAAATTAAGTAATGTGCGAATATATGCATTCATTTTCAATGGTATTGTATTGTATGCTAATTTTTAAAAATACTTCTCTTTCTATATATTTTTTTTGTTCAGATCAGTCTTTCTTAACATCATTCCTCAAGTTCCCCTAACAGGCCAGATTTTCATGCCATCTTAACTAGAGCACAAGAGAATCATCAATTAATGAAGGAGAGCAGGTTAATAACCATGTTTAAAATCAGCTGATTATTTCACCTATGCACTAGTTTCGATATCAATGTATACGTTTGATGTAGATCAACAAAAATTGTACTATGTTTTAATTAGTTTCTTACTCATATAATGCCATGCTTAATGTCATCAGTGATATTGACCTAAGAGGGAGACATTATATTTGTATAGAAAAAGAAATCTATTTATTCATCCATCCATTTTGAAAACTCATCTGGAGGGAGTACAAAAAGTGGGAGATTAGCAGATAGCAGTAGGGTGCAGAAAGTTATTTAAAAGTTTATTATAAACACTTAGGGCCATATGTATGAAGGTCTGGCGGACCTGATCCGACACTGCGGATCAGGTCCGCCAGACCTCACTGAATACGGCGAGCAATACGCTCGCCGTATTCAGCATTGCACCAGCAGCTCACAAGAGCTACTGGTGCAACGCCGCCCCCAGCAGACTCACGGCCAATCGGCCGCCAGCAGGGGGGTGTCAATCAACCTGATCATACTCGATCGGGTTGATTTCCGGCGATGTCTGTCCGTCTGCTCAGAGCAGACGGACAGGTTAGGGAGCAGCGGTCTTTGTGACCGCTGCTTCATAACTGCTGTTTCTGGCGAGCCTGCATTCTCACCAGAAACACGGGGCATCAAGCTCCATACGGAGCTTGATACATATGCCCCTTAGACTGTAACCATGTACAGCAAGTAGGCTTCAATATGGAGCTCATTGGCAGTGGTGGGCAGAGCAGGGAAGTAATGCACCATGTAGGAGCTGCGTTACAGGTGTTTTCTCTATAACAAAGTTGGAATGAGGGAACAATTTGGGTACTGAGCAAGTCAGTTCAGCTTTTTTTTAAAACATCAGCCAATAGGAGAGAACCTCCACCATGGACCTGCTGCCATCCGAGGACCACAGCTGAGGGGAGGACCACCAACATGGACCCACCACCACAGAGGACTGCTGCAGAGGGGAGGACCACCATCCTGGAACCAGTGCCTCAAAGGACCCATTGCCTCCAAGGACCACCCGCCACCCCTTGAGGAGCGGGATTCAAGGATGGTGATTAAAACTTGGGGTTCTAGTGTTCATTTTTTTGGGGGGGTTAGTTTTACTAAAGGGTTTAGTTTAGGGTATGATTTTTTTTGTGATGGGGATTGTGGAGGTTTAAGGGTTAAGTAGTGTAGGAGGTTATTGCAATGGTGTTGTGGCAGTTAAGGGGTTAATTGTGTAGATTTTTTTCTATCAGGGTTATGGCAGTTCAGGGTTAAATAGTGTAGGTATTTTTGGGGCGGTTTAATGTAGAGGGTTCATAGAGTAGGGGTTTATTGCAATGTGTGTGTAATGTTTGTGGGATATTCCACTATCAGACCAAACTTGGCCAGTAGTCTTATTATCCCGGCGTCGAGCCAGAATGATAGGGAATATCCCAGAGCAGAGAAAGTTTGCAAGATGAGGTAAGTGGCACTCACCACAGGCAGGATAGTCTTCAGCGGCAACAGGCAGGGAATCAGAGAAAGGCAGTTCATGGGTAAAACACTAGAATTGTCAGGCAGGCAGGGTTTGGCAACAGAGAGGCAATCCAGAACAACAGGGGTTAATGAAGCAGAGTGGTCAGACAAGTAGAGTTCAGCAGCAGTATATCAATCCAGCAATTTAAGGGTTAACAGGCAGAGTGGTCAGACAAGCAGAGTTCAGCAGCAGTATATCAATTCAGCAATTAAGGGGTTAACAGGCAGAGTGGTCAGACAAGCAGAGTTCAGCTGCAGTATATAAATCCAAAAATTTAGGGGTTAACAGGCAGAGTGGTCAGACAAGCAGAGTTCAGCAGCAGTATATCAATCCAGGCAGAATAGTCAGGCAGGCAGGGTTCATCAACAATAAGGCAATCAGAGCAATAATGATCTATCACACCCAGGAGCACACAAAGTAACACCTATACTTGGGCAGTGATAGATCGTTCTGAGCAACTAACATAGGCACAGGATTCACGCCACAGGAATCTAGACCGGCATCAGAGAGAGGAGCGTGCTGCGATGACGTCAGTGTTGCACGCATCCGGACCCAAAGCAGCCCCTGACAACGAGCAGGAAGGAGACACCGCGTCCCTAGCAACAGCTAGAGTGGCGCGGCATGACATGGTTGGTTGTGGTGGTTTAGGGGTAAAATAGTCTAGGGGTAAAATAGTCTAGGGGTTAAATAGTGTAGGTATTTTTTTGTGTGTAATTTTAGTCATTTCATTTATTTTAACAAATTTCATTAACAAACAAATGTTTATTAAAAAAATGTTTATTAAAGAAATCTGAAACAAATGGAATGCATAACAAAGGTTGTACAACCAGAAAAGTTTAATTTTTTTTGCTAATGCACATCTAACTACTATCCTGCAGAAGAAAGTGGACACAACTTTTCTTATTTACTATAGTAGATTTTTTTTTCAAGTTTGCTCTATGTAAATTGAGCTTTTTTAAAGCAATAAGCTTTCTAACATTGAAAATATTGAGCTGCTTTGATCGAGTAAAACTTTAAGTGCTCACAGTACAGAATAGGTTTACATGTAATATCACCATCACTCTGTACTTTAATAAAACCATATGTTCATTATGGATATGTTGGTAATATGTGGTGGAGGATTTCTTAATTTTGAATAATTATTTATTTAAAAGAAGTAATGCAGTTCTTCATTTGAAACTCAGTCTGGCATGACCCAGTGGCAACAAGTAATACGTTATGGAGCAATGAGTGGATTCATCTTATTAAGAATCGGAGCATACAACTCAGTGGAAACTGTGATTAACGATACCGCTACCGCTAATACCCTCTGTTAAAAAAGAGCCCCCTACTGCTTTAAGAGTCTCCTTTTTTTCATTGCGCCATAACGTATTACTTGTTGCCACTGGGTCATTCCAGACTGTGTTATAGAGGGTCTAGCAGCCCAGTTATTGTGTTGCCATCATTTAGAAAATAAACAGTAATGTGCATAAACTGACGTTTTAGCATATAAACGTTAAAATCATATGTCTTGTAAGCCGCTCCAGCCCGTCGCAAGCCTCTTCCTAGTCCTACGTCAACAATGATGATTCCGTCATCCTTCAATCACGGCTTCCCCCCGCAACCCCGTGATTGGAGGAAGGCTGGAATCGTTATTTCTGATGTAGGAAGAGGTTTGCAACGGGCGGGGGAAGCGACATCATCAGCGATCCGGCTTTCAAGACGAAGAGGTAAGTATTTCTACAAATATGGTGCAATGTAAAGTTTCATCAATGAAAGTGCCCCTGTTTTTAATAGTATTTTTTTAATCCGAGCACTACTTGATGAAACTTTACGTTCACTTTAATGTTATGTTTTTTCAATCCAGCCTTATATCTGGAGTTACATTGTAAGCAGTGGAGGAATCCGCAGCACCAAAATATATTATACGGTGTACACTACTAATGCTTACAAACAAGCACTTTATTACCATGTAACCTAACACACGTGTTCAAGCATAAAATATAAACTATCACATGACCCAGTTCATAATATAAGTACTGCAATAGGATTTAGTGATCAGATTTATTTGCATGGTGATTTATTATTTCACTATGTGACAGTACTACTTTACATTGGTCTTGTGAGCTTATTTATCCAGTGGACAATTTTCTTGTGGTATTGAGGATTTAATAAATTCAAACCTATTATCTAATTATACCACTTGTCCATACTGATACTGCGCTAATATCCCTCATTATTTGAATTACGGGTTCACCCTATTTTAACATCCCAATAAAAGTTATGTTTTAACTCTAACAGGTATTTTTTTGCCTTCTAGTCTGGGCACAGAGAGCTGTAGTTGTATCCTAATTGTGTAATTTCTCTTTCTCCACTTTCCCATTAGACCTTGTTATATACCATATACTTTTGAACCCTTATGACTTTTAATTTAATTATTAAAGGGATATTAAACACTAAATAAATGCTAGATAGTATGATATATTCAAAGAAGAGATTAGTCTGAGAATAATATGTAGATATATTTTTGGAGCGCTATTTTATCACTCGGCCACAAATGGGTGAATTTTCCCGTCTGCGAGCATGCCATAAATAACCAGCCAATATAAGTGGCTAATTATTGCTACCGCAAGCTTGTGATAGCAATGAGTGCTCAGTAATTTAACCAGATATCAGATCTCTGGTTAATTTTCTTAAAGTGCCCCAAATGCCCTCAAAATAGAGGGCAATAAAAAACAACTGCACTAGGTAGTTTTAAGGGGTTAAAAGAGGCGGCTGTGAGGTGTTAGAAAATAAACGGCACTGAAAAATGCCTTTACATTGTGGTCTATGGGAACTGTGAGTTCCCTGTAAATATATATGTATATGAAAATATACATATATATTTATGTGTTAAAGGGACAGTCTAGGCAAAAATAAACTTTCATGATTCAGATAGAGCATGTAATTTTAAGCAATTTTCCAATTTACTTTTATCACCAATTTTGCTTTGTTCTCTTCTTAGTTGAAAGCTTAACCTAGGAGGTTCATATGCTAATTTCTTAGACCTTGAAGGCCACCTCTTTTCAGAATGCATTTTAACAGTTTTTCACCACTAGAGGGTGTTAGTTCATTTATTTCATATAGATAACACTGTGCTTGTGCACGTGAAGTTATCTGGGAGCAGGCCCTGATCGGCTAAACTGCAAGTCTGTCAAAAGAACTGAAATAAAGGGGCAGTTTGCAGAAGCTTAGATACAAGATAATCACAGAGGTTAAAAGTATATTATTATAACTGTGTTGGTTATGCAAAACTGGGGAATGGGTAATAAAGGGATTATCTATCTTTTAAAGCAATACAAATTCTGGTGTAGACTGTCCCTTTAATGTGTACTGTATATACACATATTATCACATAAATATATATGTATATAATCGTATACATATATATATATATATATATTTATATTTAACATTTGCTGCCATCACTGCACTACTTACCCCCTTTGCTGCGTGAGGTTCTCATGCCATGGGGGCTATTTACCATTGTGCGAGCAGACATGATATGATATTGCGGATCATGTCCACTGCACATCGATAAATGCCGACAGCATACGCTCTCTGCACTTATCATTGCTCCAGCAGTCCTGGTGAACTGCTGGTGCAATGCCGCCCCTTGCAGATTCGCGGACAATTGGCCGCTAGCAGGGGTATCAATTAAACCGATCGTATTGGATCGGGTTGATTTTTGGCGATATCTGTCCGCCACCTCCGAGCAGGCGGACAGGTTATGGAGCAGCGGTCTTTAGACTGCTGCTTCATAACTTGTGTTTCTGGTGAGCCTAAAGGCTCGCCAGAAACGCGGAGCATCAAGCTCCATATGGAGCTTGATAAATAGGTCCCCATGTGTCACGTGAGCGTAATGCTTCCCAGCAATGCGAATCTGAGCTTGAGTTTGCATTGCCATCAACTTGTTATACCAGCGCACATTAGCGTGCAGTGCACTGGTATTTCTCAGTGGAGAGCAAATATTGCTTTTGTGAAAGCGATAATTAACGCTCCACTTGTAATCTGGCCCTTAATGTCTATAAAGCAATGGGTGCTGCCATGTTGTAACTTAGGTTACCTTCTCTGCTGTGGCCAATTAGGGACAGTTATAAAAAGGTCACTAGAGTGTGCAGCCAATAACTGTGTGGAATATAACAGTGTTCTGCACTTCCATTTCTAACAGGAATTGAAAAGCTCACAATTTCAGAATGGAGTTACATGAAAAGGGGACAAATTAAATAGTTAAATATTGTATTGAATATTGTAGAGGGTTTTATATATATATATATATACGATTTATCATTTTATCTTACCATCTAAAAGTGGGGGATGTCCCTTTAATATGAATAATTTTTATCAGATAGTGTTTCATTTTGTAATTTTGAATGTATTTATCATGTTTTTTTATGCAACTTTTTTTTAATGAACTTTACACAAGGGTTTCAGTCGCGCTATCCTGAAGAGCGAAAAATGCTACTGAGCTTTCGTGATCACGTTTACTTTCAAATTGTAATACGCATGCTATTGCTAATGAACAGTTAGGGCACCACTTGTAATCTAGACTTATGACAATCCTTTGAACATCAGCCCTGAGTGTTAACTTGTCACAGCTATATATATACGTTGATTGGAGTAGCCATGTTAGTCCAGTGATTTAAATAACAAAATAACAAGAGTATTGCATTAAGCAATGATACTTTTTTATTGGACTAACTATACATTTATAAGTTGACTAAGATTTCGAAAGTATTGCTTCCTAGTTCAAGTCTGAAGCAATACATATATACAATATATATATATATATATATATATATATATATATATATATATATATATATATATATATATATATATATATATATATACATATATATACATATATACAGTATATACATTTAAATGTTTAGACTTGTATATGATTGTAGCTTTATGTTTAAGCCTTTTGCAGCCTTTTTTTCTAACATCTGAGACCTCGTATCTTTGGGCCCTTATAACTTTTTTTTCCATTTTTTTACATTTAATTTTTATTAAATGTTGTTATTATGAATACAGCTACTTTTAAACTTATCTTTAATGATTTTTGTGCAACTTTTAATTTAAGCTTACAGTTAACCAGAGCACTGAGGTTGCTATAACCCGACACGTTAAATTAAATTGCGCTTGGTAGAACAAGTTTACTTTCTAACGAGGGCAAACACCCAAACAGTTAGTGCTCCACTCATAATCTGCCCCTTAATTTGCTATTTAGATATGCTGCCTATATGTGCGTGCTTGTGTGTGAATCTGTCTTTCACTGTTTGCTGTCTGTCTATATTCTTTCTATCTCTGCTTCTGTGTGTGTGAATTTTTCTATCTTGGTGTGTGTCTGTACCCCTACATATGTGAGTGTACCTCAATCCCTGTGTATATATATTTGTCTATCCCTGCTTGTGTATATCTTAGTCTATTCTTGGCTGTGTGTGGCTGTCTCTGTCCGTGTGTCTGTCTTTTCCTGCCTGTTTGTGCCTGTCTATCCCAAATATAAGCAGACACAAAAGAAAGAAATGAAACAATTGTGAGGCAGATATAAGATTGTTATCTTGCATGCTACTACCATGTTCATTCTGTGTGCATTTCTTTGTTGAACATTTTTGACATTGTACCATTAAGATGACCCTTCACTGGAACTAGCCATGACCCTGAAAAAGAGCCCCTGACCATTATCTCTCAACCAAATGTTACAGGAGGTACTATGTATTCTGGTAGGTAGTGTTCTCCTGGCATCTGCTACACCCATATTGTTCCGTCAGACAGCTAAATAGTAAAGCATGATTAAATACTTCAGAGAACACGTTTCCACTGCTCTAGAGTCCAGTGGCAACATTACTCCAGCTGATGATTGGAATTGCTCCTGTTGGTGTGAGGCTTGTAAACAGCTGCTGGGCTATGGAAATCCATATAATAAAGCTCCTGATGCAAAGATCTTGTGCTGATGTTGCTTCCAGAGGCAACTTGAAACTCTGCAGCGAGCGATGCAATCAGGGGCGTATTTAGGTTTTGTGCTGCCCTAGGAACTCAAAATTACCTACCTACGCAAGCTGGCCAGCTAAACGTGGACTTCCCAAAAAGAAAATACCGACTATATCGAAGGAAACGAAGTGGGTACAAGTTTGGATTATTGGCAGGATCCCAGGAAGCAAAGGTGTCACAGTAATCTGCATTGGTGGTTTTGGAGCAATTACTGACGGAACATCTTGCCGCTTCTTTTGAATATACAACTCACCGGTAATCTGACCCAGTGATTGGCGGATGAGCCTAGCACGTGTAAACAGACGCATCAGAATCCGGCCTGACAGCTAACGACTAACAGAACGCCGACTACCCATCGTAAGAAAGAAAGTGTAAAGAAAGACATTGGGTCAGAGAAAGAGAAAAAGTGTATGCTATAACTTTCGGATTCCGGTGAGTAAAACTATCTACAAGGGCATTGCTTTACCCTCATTGCCAAATCATTATATGAGACATTTAACATCTGGAAATTATTTGATAAATTGCAAAGACTTGCCTATCCAGTTCAAGATTGTTGCAAAGATTGTTGAAAAGTTTGGATACAAAAAGCAATACGCAAATATAAAGTAACACGCTGAATCTTATACATTTTAATTAAATTTTGTTATTATATGGTGTGATTTTAAAAGGTGCACCTTTAATATATATATGTGTTTATATGTTTTATTTTTAGTGGCAAATAAATTTAAAAATATTTATTCGCAATAGTTTTTCCAAAGAGATTTTATTTATGTACTTCACAATACACTTTTACTAATATTATGGTAGAGCTCTCCTGAGCGCACTCTTAATTTCTGTACAGCTTGTAAACAGCTGCTGGGCTATGGAAATCCATATAATAAAGCTCCTGATGCAAAGATCTTGTGCTGATGTTGCTTCCAGAGGCAACTTAAAACTCTGCAGCGAGCGATGCAACCAGGGGCGTATTTAGGTTTTGTGCTGCCCTAGGAACTCAAAATTCTGCAGCCCCCCCCCCCCACCCCAGGTTTAAGGCCTTTTTTAAGACATAATATTTTTGGGGCAGGGTGTAAAAAATTTTAAGTAGATGTTCACCAGGGCTTGCATTCACTCTGGTCACACACACATACATATATATATATTAAGACATTATTTTGCAAGTCAGATGATTAAAGTGTTTATATCAGAAAAAAATATCCTTCACTGTATGATAGTTTGTCAGTAGGTAGCTGTTTAACCTTAAACATCTTCTTTGGTGATTGACAGTAATTTAAGCAAAATATCTGCTTGGATAATATGTAATGAATATACAAACTGGCCTTTAAAAGTACTTAAAAAATACAACAGTAGTTATGATGCGTTTAGGAATTGTATCCTAGGAGATAAAGTCACATGATACAATCATAATAAAGTATATACTTGTATTGTTTCTGAATGTATTAAATGCATACAACATATTTTCAGTTGTGTTTTTAAGTCACATAGTTGTATAGATTCAGCAATAAATACTTATTCTTTTCAATGTATGACAGATAGACAAACAGTAAATGTACAAGTATTTAGTGACTAATCCGTTTAAGTATTTTAATGCCTAATGAAGATGTATTGAAGGGAGAAAGGCATATGCTGTTTCACAGTGGTCACGTTGTAGTGCACACTGCACTGTGTAGTCTGTGTGAGTCTCAATCACGCGGTGGAGCCAGGAAGAATACCGCATTCCCTCTCAGTCCAGGCCAGGCTGCGCAAGTGAGCTCCGCCTCCACTGTCACCACGTCATGCGCACCCACATACAATCCCATAGGATAGCAATAGCCGGGCCAGCCATTTAAGTCATTAGTAATTGGTTGATTTAGCCACCCGGCCCTGAGTTCAGTAGAGTGGCCCTAGGGACTCAAAATTCTGCTGCCCCTTAAAAATCTGCTGCTAGGCACCGGCCTTGTTGGCCTATGCCT
Organism: Bombina bombina; assembly: GCF_027579735.1. Taxonomy (NCBI): domain Eukaryota; kingdom Metazoa; phylum Chordata; class Amphibia; order Anura; family Bombinatoridae; genus Bombina; species Bombina bombina. The sequence goes on along the minus strand of NC_069500.1, from coordinate 463,457,864 downwards.
TAATACGCCCCTGGATGCAACAGAATATAGGTGATTTTTACTTGATAAACGCTTCAGCGCTCAGCAGCCCAACTCTCTGAATTTGCATGGTCTACCACATCTTGCCTGGGCTGTTGTGGCTCCTAGATTTTTCCACTTTACAATAACAGCACTTACAGTTGACCAGGGCAAATCTAGTAGGGCAGAAATTTCACAAATTGACTTACAGCAAAGGTGACAGTGCCACGTTAAAAGTCACTGAGCTCTTCAGTAAGACCCATTGTACTGCCAATGTTTGTCAATTAAGTTTTCATGGGTATTTGATGGTTTTTATGCACCTGTTAGCAGTGGGTGTGGATGAAATACCTGAACTCTATAATGAATAGGGGTGTCTACATACAGTGTATATAGTGTATCTAGAGTGATTCCCTATAAAACAAAATTAAGCATTAAGAGGGCAATTTATTTTGCTGCTCTCCTATTTCATACTACATTGTGTACTTTAAAATTATTGCAAATTTATTAATGTTTATGTCCCTATGGCTGTATGATTTATTTATTTTTAAATAGAAAAAAAAATTGCATTTGGAATGACAAAAAGATTGACGAGTACTATAAGGAATTACATTTATTAAGAGTTTAATAAATTTCTTTCAGTGTGAGATTACAAAGTTTCTCTAACTGTTTGCAGTTCGGTGGAACTGAAAGCATGACAAATATTGTTATATTATCTTTAAGGTTTAGAAACCTGGAGACTAGTATGGCTTTTAACTTTATGACAATGCTTCTTAAGATGACACAGTGTCACAGGCTAACTGAATATTATTGGGAGCCTATGATATATTTCAAGCTTGGAGACCAGCAGTGATCATTGATAAGAATCCATCATTGTGTGTTATTGGTCCTTCTGTTTTAAAAAGCAAGAGCAAAATTCATACACACCAACATTTGTCTCCTGTCTAAGGTAATGCTTTTCATATTGCCATTTTAGCAAATACCGCATTGCCATAAATTCTGAATCCAGTAAGCACACAACTAATGCTCAATACATTATATTCTTCAATGGAATGGTTTTGGAAACTTGCAGGACATTTATAACACTGCTATTAATTCCGCAAAGTAGATGTACACATATTGTTCATATAAACCTTAAATGTACAATGGATATGATCAATGGAGATAATGGTTCTCAGTCTAAAATATATCAATAGAAAATATTAGGAAAAGACATAGACCACATTTACATTGCTGGTGTTACTGTTTTTCAACCTGCAGCCTGTAGCCATTACAGAGGCTACCGAAAAAGATGTTGGGGCTACCGACATTAAATATTTTTAGAACATGTAAAAAACACACACACATTGTTGCAGTGTACTAAAAGAATCGGTGCCTAAAACACAAATATATACATTAAAATGGATCTGAAACCCACAATATTTCTTTCATGATTAATCAAATAGACTGTGCATTTAAAAAAAAATAATCACTTAGCAATAGGGTCAATGGCTTTGTTAGATTGGACTATAGTCGAGGTATGTGATGTATATTGGTCGATCATTAATGACAAAATTATTTTACACACATCCTAGTATGTTCAGAACTTTTAAGATAAAATATTTCCACTGCAAATATAACTATCTAACTGGGAAATGATATCAACAACTAATACACTTAGTGACAACAAGCGTCACCAGGGTACTTGTAAGAGGCGCCTAGGAGCAAATAAGTGGCAAATAAGTGTAGCACTGGAAAATACGATTACTACAGCAGTATGTTAAGATGACTAAGTAATTCAATGAAGCATCAATAAAGCAACAATAATATGCAAGGATATAAAACTCCAATAATACGCAAGGATATAAAGCAAAACAAAAACAATAAGAACAAAAGGCAGGGAAATAAAGGGATATACAGACAATATAGTCCAGTGAATGTAATATTTAAAAATGTCCTGCTATATGTAATTCCAGGAGGTTTCAAGTAAAGTGCATCCAGGAATGGTTGGCCGCTCCTCCAGGGTGTCGTGCCACAACACAGGTAAGAAAATCTAAGAAGAACAGAATAGAGGGCGCCACATAGTGCAGATCAAAAACATCTTGGAAAAGGTAGCGATAGGAACTAAAGAATCCTACTCACACAATGTAAAGCACTGATGTGCAATACCAGCAGTCCAGAACCACACGTCGTCCGGTAGACCAGAGGAAGAAGTCACCAATAGGGATCCTCGTCTCACCAGGGAGAGTCCAGAGATGCCCAGAGTGGAATGGTAAAGACGAACCTGTATAGCAGTGGTCAGCCAGCAAGTCCAGAGACTCTGTGCAAAGTGTCCAGAAGGTCCGGAGGATATTCTACTCTCCATCTGCTGCTGAACTATTATTTTTGTTCCTGCAAAATATCCTCCGGACCTTTTTTTTTTGTTCTAAACAATGTTGTCCTTCATATCACTGTGTTTATTTATACCACTATGTGTATATATTGTAAATATATTATTATTTTGAGCAATAATTGTGAATATAACATGTAATCAGAGTATCATATGTATTTATTTGCAAACAATGGATATTTTAAGAGCTGGGCCAGTTTTCTTTCTGCACCTGTGTATCACTTCCTGATTGCAGTCTTGTTTTAAACACCACTCCTACACAGGTGTTAAAAATGGGCTGGCATTTAAGATGACATTTCTTAAAGAAAATGAAATTCAAGAGAAGGAAGAAAATAGGATGACATTAAAGAGGTGATTTTAATTTCTGCTGTATCTGATTCATGACTGTTTAATGTTAGGTAGACTATACCTTTGAGCTATCATTTTAAGATTATATTGAATCAAAAATCATTGTAAAAAATATTACACTGTGTGGCCTAATGTCATCATCAATGTTTATCTTTATTTTCACAATTTCACATATACACACTATACATACAGTAAAAAGTATAATACAAAATGTAACAAATAGCACTTACAAGTTCTAATGAGTGATCAATGACACAAGTATAGAACAATTTGATTATTTAGTGATGAAAATGTATATTTAAATCAGATTGACTGATTTCATTAATCACGTGATTATGCATTTCCCAATAAAAAGTGGTGGAAAATTTTACTAGTTTGTGGGTTGCTTAGGAATTTGAGTATTGCGTCAAATTTGGTGCAAGGTATTGCATCAAATGTGATGCGAAGTGGAGAGTGGGACATGTATTACATGCGTTAAACATGGTGCAAATAGATTTATCAAGAAAAGGAAGTTAACTATATTATGAAATGTATTTATTTCATTTTTATCCCTATATTTACAAGTGCTGCTTCTGCATCTGAAAGGTCAGGGACTGTGTTCCTTTCTTTCATTCCTGTATAAATAATGTGTCCCCTTGCTTTGTAATGAACTCTACGACAGAGAGATGAAACAAAATCTTAATATATTTTGTTATCAAAAAAAGGTTAAAGTGATATGAATTTTTTTTATTATACTTCATGATTCAGATGGACCATTAATATCCTCCTTCTGCGTCATAAAAGTATCACAAATGTAAAAATATTCTGCATGTTCATTGTTAACTGTCTGCGATGACAAACAGCATAGAACAAAACTGATTTCTATGGCATTCGCAGCCTCATATGTGGCGGTTTGAAGGATAGGTATGCTGTGTCTGAATAGACGCAAGCGTACCTGTTGAATGTTTGATAAATTGGCAAGAGGGTCAAATAGAGTCAAATGTGAAGGTGAATCATCAGTAATACGCTCAAATAGAGTTTAATGTGAAGGCGGATAATCTGTATTACACTAGAAAAACACAAGCAATGGTTTGCATTGGATTGATCTCGCGGGAGCGTATATTATGTCAAACATTTCAACATTTACTCTGTGTAACTAGGGAGGATCAACTTTGTGTCTAATTTGACGTGGACTTCCAGCGTATTCACAGTTGAAGCTTTGATAAATCGGCCCTTTAGTTTGAACCTCAAACCTGTACCATGTGACAGCCATCAGCCAATAACAAATGCATATATGTACAATGTGACAGCCATCAGCCATTCACAAACGCATATATGTTTATTCTGTGAATTATTGCACATGCTCAGTAGGAGCTGGTGACTCAAAAAGTTTAAATATAAAAAGACTGTGCACATTTTGTTAATGGAAGTAAATTGGAAAGTTGTTTAAAATTGCTGTTCTATCTGAATCACGAAAGTTTAATTTTGACTTGAGTGTCCCTTTAATTCTCTCTTTAATTTTCTGTTGACGAAGATACCTAGGAAGGTAGGTTGCATACATGTTTATAGAGCATTATATGGCAGCAGACACTGCTGCCGTTTAGTGCTCTTGAAAAAAAATTACATTGTTAAAATAATTATTGCAAAACTGCTGCCACATTGTGTGTCAGATACATGCAGAAAGGAAATGAAGGAAAACAGGAGCACCAGTGGATGTGTGAATCAGCGTTTATTTCCACAATAACGCTGCATTAAAAGCACTTAAAAACAAACAAAAAAGTCAACTTGTTATAGACAATAGTGCTCTGATGATACTGGCGGCAGCTGATTGTTCAGTTAGGATAGGAAGGTAGAAAAACATCTGACGCGTTTCGGCTGTAGCGCAGTAGTCTTAGTCGGATCCCTCACAGTGAGCACAGCTGAGGTTCGCCTCCTCCCCTCCCCCTCTCGTGGATTGGACGGAATACTCACCGGGTGGTGACGTCCTGAGCCGCTGACCAATAGGAGGAGCCGCACGCATCTGAGGAGGGTGGGGTCTGCATTTGGTGGGTCATCGGCGGAGTCAAGGAGCTCTAGGGTATCCTGGGCGCAAGACAAGGAGATTAACACATCTACGGGGATTGCGGATCACCGCTAACCAGAGCCCAGCCCTCAGACCGACCACAGAAAAAAAAAACCTCCCTAGGACTGGACGCGGTAAGTCGATTTCATAGAGTCACAGAGTTCTCCCTCAGTGTGGGACTTTTGTTCATTAGATACATGAAGAACCCTAAACCTACCTACCTACCTATCTGTCCCTTTAATACTTAGCAATAAAAACTCATCTATGCTTTATCTCATTTCAGAAACAAGACATCAAATATATCCTTACTATATAATGAAAAGTTTCAGAATTATGTGTCATCAATATTATATTATATTAAAATGAAGTGTGCTTACACCTCTACTTGTATGTGTATATGTTGATGAGGTAGCAGTGTCAGCCCAGTGATTAAGACAACAAATTATTGTATCATAGTAAGAAGTGATTCCTTTTTATAGACTCACAATGCATTTAAAAAAAAAAAAAAAACCTTACAAAAAAGAGGAATGGAGTTAAAAAAAGGTATCAATGCTTACTGCATTACAATAGCTATATTGGCATTTGACATTAAAGGGACAGTCAACACCAGAATTTTTGTTGTTTAAAACGAAAGATAATCCCTTTACCCTTTATTACCCATTCCCCAGATTTGCATAACCAACACAGTTATAATAAATAAATAAATATATATATATATATATATATATATATATATATATATATATATATATATATATAGTTAGAGAGCTAGGGGATTGTGTAAAATGATATATGTGTTTCCCCACAAATTATGCAATTCTGTTGGTGGTATTAATAATGTATTATGTAATTGTGTACTTCGGGCCAGTAATCCACTGCACAGTTTGGGTGTGGCAGAGAAATGCAGGTGAAGAATCCAGTTCAGGTTTTCTCTACAAGCTAAATTCAGTTAAATAATGAGTGCTGGAGCTGTTAGACCTTGTGTGTGAAAGACAAAATATATGGTGAAGTTGTGCTGCTGTCTAGAGGTTCTATTTCTGTAAGTTTTGAAATCTGTTTGTCATTTTGCAGTTGTTTGGAGAAACCACACAACTTTAGTCAGGAATGCTTTATTCTATTTAGTCAGCACCATTGTGCAAGCATTTACTTTGCTTTTGTTAATGTTAAAACTATATTCCTGCAAATTGTCAGTAAATAAACAGGCCAAGGCTTTTACATCTAAATCCAGTGTGTATGGAGTTCGTTCTGCCATGTGCCAAAACTGTTAATGTTACAAAATCCAAATGAGAGGGGTATTTTTGTCGCATTTGGTGGAAAAATCGGACAGCACACCGATAAGTCTGTAAAGAGGAAAGAGACAATTTACAAGAATGGAAAAAGTTATTAAAGCTCTGATCCAACATGCAGTAGTGCAGCAAGAAACAGAGTTAATACTGAGATCAATGTTACACAGCAAGGTAACATTGCAGCTTTTCAAGAACTGGTGCTAAGTCAAAAAGTACTGGTTCCAAATCAGAAAGAAAATACAGACATCTCGGGAGCGCTACAAGGTTCCATAGTGTTTGGCTTAATTACCTGCAGAAAATGGTGGCTACAGATGTAGTGGCTTACCTGATGGCATTTGCGTGAACTGCTGAGAGGGAAGGTTGGCCTGTAACTGAGTGGGCAAGTCTACTTGCATCATTCCTGAGTGGAAACCCCCAGAAATCATAATACAATTTGGATCCAGAGCAAGCTAAAGACTATAGAAATTTAAAAGCGGACTTCCTGTTGGAGGCGGGGCATGCAGGTGGCTGCAGGTAGCTGCAGGTGCTGAGGACGCTCCGTGCCTAATTCAAACACCAACACATGCATTGGTTTCCCTTGGCCACATCCAGGCTTGGGAACACGGATCACGATCCTAGCATGGGAAATCTAAGTGGCAGCCTAAAAGTGCATGGTGGCTGGTGCACACCATTTCTATAAAAGCTCCTAAGCATTGAACTACTATTATTCCAAGATAAGCCCTCTGTTTCACTTAAGGCTTTATATTATTAAGGACTGGTAGCGTCTCTATCCATTACTCTTGGCAGCTGATGGGCGTCTATAGAGAGGTTCTAGGCTCACCTGTACAAGAGTCGCTCCCTGAACAAACACATCTACACGCTGGTACACAGGACACAGAAGGTGGACCCCGACACTCACCTGGTTGAGTGTTTGATGTGCTTTGTGGCAGTGTTTCTCCACCCTGGCGGTGCTGATTGGGGTGTCTGGAGTTCCCGGTGCGGGTGAAGAAGGAGTCCCTCTCCCGGGTTGAGAGTGGAGCGGTGGCGACGCGGAGCTTGCTGCAAGGAATCCGGGGCTCCTTCGTTGGGCAGTCAGCGGAGGTGGTACCGCCCCTTCCAGCGTGAGTCATCGGGAGCGACGTGGCACTCCAGTCCTGGTTGCTGTGTGCCTAGGCCCCCCCCTCGCTGACGACCGGCATCCCAGCTGTGAAGGAGGAGTGCCGGAAGCGTTCGTTTGATTGGCCGGCAGCTCCCTCTGGCGCGGACGCGCTGTCCCCCTCTCACAGAGAGGATCTTCTGTTTTGGCTACAGTTGGGGCGCTTTGGATCCCAGTACACCACAACAGTCGAAGAGCGAGCAGACAAGCAAGGCACGTCGAGAGTTTGGGTAACGGCTGTAAGGTACTGTACTCTGAGTCATGCATACATGCCTGCCGGGGGTAATTCCTTGTGGGAGTCATTGATGGTAACTATGCAGCTGGCTTAAGCGCTATAAAAAAAAAATAAAAAAATCTTTTTGCTCTCAGTACATTGGCCCCCTCGGTTGGAGTCTCAGAACGAACTGGCTACCCAAGACTGACTGTATAAACTGGCTGAGAAGGCAGTAAAGGCTATGTTGTAAAATATCATTTGAGCTGATTACGAGAAAAGCTATTACTCTCTTTTGTGCGGACTGGCTATGTTTGTATATCTTGCTTTAGCACAAAGTTTTCTTTATTTATATGCTCTGATATTATTTATGTATTTAGCACAAAGTTTTTTCTATCTACATGCTCTGATATTATCTATGTATACTCTACATTATTGGATAATTTCCCCCTGTTCCAAGCTACTGTCTTTATGAATGTAAATCGTGGGGAGTTAATATAGGCTTGGAAAGGTGGCCATAGTTGATTACTAGACATTAGAATATAACGAATATACGGAATTCTCTCTTTTCTAGTTTAAAACCTGAATGAGCTTGTTCAGGCTGAGAGACATATATCTGAGGCTCACAATATAGTTTAAGTTTCTGGTTGAACTCACTGCGGTAATCACATAATACTAAGTCCTCTACAGGTGTGTCCCTGATAAATCAATTGTGCTAAATATTAAGACACTGGTCTATATCATATGAAATTAAGTCTAGAACTACACACTAGGGTAGATGTATACACACAAGCTGCATTAGGTACTGTTTATTGTGTTGCTCCACATTTTGAAACTGTTTATCTATGCTGTCATCTATTTTTTTCCACACTAATTTGGGTAAAAATATTATGTCTCTATTTTGTTCTCTTGTTTAGCTGTTTTCCTAAATTAAGAGGACTTAGAAGTTAGGAATAATCCCCTCACACTTTAGAGTAAATTATAACGTAGAGATTTGAGGATCAGAAGGGACATTTGAACAAAAATGTTGTAGCACATTTTGGAGAATAGATTTCTTAACTCATAAGAAATGCTAGCACTTAAGGAAGGGCTACACAATGAGTTTTACTTAGAGTTAGTCTGTTAAAGTATTATAAGTTTTGGATTTACACCCTTCTGTGCTAAATCTCCCAGACAATATATAGCACTTTGCAGACAATTACTAGCTGAGTTTTGTTCATGGATAAATATATGCAGCAAAGGAGCTCTCCCTCCAATATGCCCCCCAAATCCCGAGAAAAAAAGGGGAGCAGCAGGAACTTGGATTCGAGCGCTGTATCCCCTCTGGAAAAAAGCGTCTCCATCCCCTCCCCTAATAATTTGACTGAATTTGCAGCTGAAGTAGCTAAAATTTTGACACCTCAATTTGATATGATCAAACAGGAGATCAGAAATGAGATATCAAACCTCACTTTGGAGGTTAGGCAGTTTTCATCCAGACTAGATGAAATTGAGAATCGTATCTCAGATTTGGAAGACAGATTTAATGTTATTGATCCAATAATGGACTCTCATAGCAAATCTATCATTGCGCTGCAAGCCAAAGTTGAAGATCTTGAGGATCGTTCAAGGCGCAATAACCTCAAAGTGATTGGTTTACCTGAGTCTCCTGAGTTCCAAGATCTAATGAATTTTGTCACTATTACATTACCACAGGCTTTGCAGATCCCAGCTCCTGCTGCTCCCTTTCTGATCGAAAGGGTACATAGGATAGGCCAAAGACGTGAACAGAGTGAGGCCTCGAGGCCCAGGCCAGTAATCTTTAAATTTGTCAACTTTCAGGACAAATTAACATATCTTAAACATTACAGGAAATGTGGTTCTCTCTCTCTGGGCTCACACAAATTACTATTGTTTCAGGATTTCTCTGCAGAAACATTAACTAAGAGAAGAGATATGTCCTTCTTTTATTGGAGGTTACAGAAAGAGAACTACAATATTAGATTAATTTACCCAGCAAAGTTAATAGTGCAGAAAGATGGCAGTACACATACACTTAATACTGTTATGGAGGCTGAGACCTTTTGTAGGGAGGCAGGGGTCCCATGATCAGGTCTCTATCACAACGGGAAGAGGTTTTTTTTTTTCTTTTTTTTCTTGATCACAGAATCTGAATATTTTATCACTTAGAGTTACCGAAATGAGTAATAGGGTTTTTGAATTTAAGAATACGACAGTTTTAGAAATGGTGTTTTTATGTTTGTTTCAGGGTCTGTGTGGGGTTGGGTCGTGTTTATCTTGGTGGTTCCTTTTTTTTTTTTTTTTTCTCTCCTCTCTCGCTCTCTCGCTCTCTCTCCTCCTTTCGCCCTTTCACATCTTCCCTCTCCCTCTCAATTCCCTATTATGGCGCATAGTGGAGATGGGTCTTTGTTGTACCCTTAGGGTAAAACACAGTGAGATCTTTGACTTCTTGCCATATACTGGATCAGCACGATGATTAGTTCTGATGATGTATAATCTTAATCTTTTATCCTGGAATATAGGGGGCATTAATTCACCTATTAAAAGAAAAGCTGTAATAAAATACTTGGGCAAATTCAACCCTGACATAGTCCTTTTACAAGAATTACATCTTAACGCTAGTGAAATACCCAAACTTAAATCTAAGTGGGTGGGGGAAGTTGTGGCGGCTCCATTTACCTCTAGGAAGAGGGGGGTGGCAATATTGCTGAACCGTAAGCTAGAATATAGGATAAGTAAGGCTGAACCCGATGCTGGAGTTTGAAATTAAAGGCATTAGATATACACTCTGTAACATATATGGTCCTAATCAAGTTGACCATAATTTCTGGTCTGCCCTACTTGTAAAATTACATAGTTACATAGGATCAAACTTAATTATTGCAGGCGATCTTAACCTATTAGCAGACCCCTTCTTGGATAACTCTAACAATAGGATGCGAAACAGTAGAGGTAGAAAATTGAGGATTTTTCAGAGAGTATGTTCCCACCTGGGGGTGGTTGACTTATGGCGAGTTCAGAACCCTGATGCTCACTCTTATACGTGTATTTTGCATGCTCAACGATCTTTCTCTCGTCTCGACTATTTTCTGGTTTCAGAAACCATGCTAGCTCAGAACTGGACCACCAGAATTGAAGACATAACTATTTCTGACCACGCTGTGATTGTATTGGGACTTAGTGCCGTAAGTAGGCGGCCTGGTAAGAATTATATCTCCTTCCCTAGATATCTGAGCAACAATATTAAATTTCAGAACCATCTTCGATTGAAGTGGGTTGAATATCTCAATAATAATCATAATTATATAAACAAAATCGAGACGTTTTGGGAGGCTTCTAAAGCCGTTTTACGCGGAGAGATTAAGTCTTATACATTTCACTTGTCAAAAAACAGTAGTTCAGGGGCCAGACAATTAGCCAACCGTGTTAAGAATACATATAGAGCGTATCTCATTAGACGAACGAGAGAATGCTGGGATGCCTATGTCACAGCGAAGACGCTCCGGGACTCATTCTTGAAACAGATCAGTGCCCAGGAAGAACTTAAAATGAAAGCAAGGTATGGAGGGTTTACGGGTAGATCAGCGAAGTTTCTAGCAAGGCTAGTTAAATCTTCACCTAGATACACAATTACCTCTATTAAACAAGGAACCTCTAGATACACAAACCATTCTGGCATAGAAAAAGTATTTTTTGACTTCTTCCAGGATTTATATACCCAAGAGCCTATTGAACTACATAAAAAGGAGTCATTCTGGGGAAAGATTAAAGTCCCTCGTATATCTACAGAAGCCAGAGAGGCTATCAATGCTCCTATTACGGAAGAGGAAATAATCTGGGCAATTAAAAACGCGAAGCCCAATAAAGCAGCTGGTCCAGATGCTCTTCCTATAGAATATTACAAGATCCTCCAACCCCAGGTGTTACCTATCCTAGTTAAGCTATTTAATTTTTATTTTTCAGAGAATACGAGCTGTTCTGCATCCTTTACGTCTGCAAATATCTCGCTGATCCTAAAAAAGGGGAAAGATCCTGAACTACCAAGTTCTTTCAGGCCTATCTCGGTTTTAAACACCGACTATAAGTTGCTCGCATCTATCATAGCCCTACGATTAAAACCATACATGGGCGATCTAATTCACGAGAACCAATCTGGTTTCATGCATGGACGTAAGCCGACAAAGAATATAAGGAAATTGCTAATTCTGATTGAATCTTTTTGGAACATATATATAACTAAGGAATCTCATGGTAACATAGATAAGGCTATTTTGACAGTTGACGCGGAAAAGGCTTTCGATAGGGTCAGTTGGGATCATTTGTTTTCCACGCTAGACGAATTCGGGTTCTCGGGTCCTTTCAACAACTATATTCGTTTAATTTATAGCAACCCCTCCTCTGCTGTAATTATCAATAACACCTCTACTCAGCGTTTTAATCTGTTCAGAGGGACTAGACAGGGCTGCCCGCTATCTCCCTTCTTGTTCAATCTTAGTATAGAACCCCTGGCCATTCAATTGCGGCATGAACTTGAGGGGATCTCACTAGCGGGTGAGAAGCTGATTCTTCTTCTCTATGCGGATGATCTTCTTCTATTTCTATCTAATCTTGAAGTGTCATTACCTATCCTACAGAGTATTACTCAAGAGTTTGGAGAGATCTCAGGGTTTAAGATTAATACATCTAAATCTGAACTCATGTGGATAGATAAAAATCCGGCACTGCAGGTGAACCACCCTTACAGGGAGGTCCTTCAGATTACATACCTGGGCTTACGATTATCTAGAAACCCGGAGGATTGGTATGGATTAAACTACAGGACAGTAATGGACTCTTGCAAGAGTAAGCTGGATGAATGGACCAGGCTACCTATTTCATTATCGGCTCGGGTGACTTTGATTAAAGCAGTCATCTTCCCAAAGCTCCTCTATATTATGCAAAATATTCCATGGTTTCTACATAAGAAAGATATTACTATCTATAATAAGGCCTGTTCCAAATTCCTATGGAATGGCAAAAGACCGCGGATTGCCTCATATAGGCTTATGAATTCTAAGACATCAGCAGGTTTGGCACTCCCCAACATTCAGACATATAATCAGGTTATAATAGCTAGATTTGCACTTGATTGGCTAACTGGGAAGGAGCAGATTACGTCTCTCACCTGGGAATCACAGCTTGTGGCGCCATTCAATTTGAAAGCTCTTTTGCACTGTCCACTTACCTCCATTCCATCTAACGTATTCTATTTGAATACTCTGAAGAATGTCATTATCGCATGGCAAAGTTTATGTATAGAATCGGGGAATTCGCCGTATGTTTCACAATATCTACCTATAGTGGGTAACCCAGAATATAGTCCTGGCCTCTCGAACCGGTTATTCTCAGTTTGGGAATCTAAAGGTCTCCAAACTCTATGTCAGTTGCGAGACGCGGGAGGACATACATTATTATTCCAAGAAATTGTATCTCGGTTTGATATAGGGACACGTGATTTCTACGCCTACCTGCAAGTTAGACACTTTCTCCAAGAGATGCTCACGAAATACGGGAACGACTGGTCTTTGGGTGAGCTGCAGACTAGAATCGCAATGTACGCAGCAGGAATTTACGCAATTTCCCCTTTATATTTACTAGTAAATCAGAAATCATCCAAAGCACAAGTAGACGAGATGGTTGTTAAATGGGCAAATTTATTTCCGGATATAGATGAGCAGACTATCATAGAGAGTTTTAAAGTAACGCAACAGTCCTGGGTTCCGACATCTTGGAGGGAGTCACAGATAAAAGTCGGGCTACAGAGATATCTTACGCCTGCTGTCTTAGCCAAATGGTATAAAACAAAGGCTTTATGCCCTAGATGCTCAACTACTGGCGCTGATCTATTCCACTGTTTATGGAGCTGCCCAAAGGCACGTCAATACTGGGGGAAAATCATATATTGGATGACGGCTGTTCTAAAGATGGACTATAAAATATCTCCTATTGAGATCTTTTTCTTGGTAAAATATCAGCACACAATTAAGAATTATAACTTGATAAATACCATTATATTGACTGCACGGAACCTTATTTTTAAGGCATGGAAAGCATCTGCTCTACCTACGATGGTACAATTTAAAAGGGCTTTGACTGATCAGTTCATAATAGAACAGACTAACATACCCTACCCACAAGATAAACACCTAGCAGTATTTCTTAAGAAATGGGAGATATTTGTAAGATCTTTGCCCCTTATGCATCAAAAAAAATTAATTAAACCAATCATTAATTCGGAATATTTACAGATGAACATTTTGGCAGGTCATTTCCCTGGTGAATGGGCAATAGACAGGGAGTAAGTGTTTGGGGGAGAGGTGGGGGTGGGGGGATGAGAGGAGAGGAGGGTTTTTTCCTTTTCCTTTTTTTTTTTTTGTTTTTTTTTTTGTTTTGTTTGTGTGTTTTTTGTTTTTGTTGTTTTATGGTTTGGGTGGTTCGGTCACATTGTTTACCTGGTTCCGTATATAAAATGAGGGAGGCAGGTCATATTGTACATTGGGTAGTGCACACATAATGTGGGGAATGAAGGTGAGAAAAGAATTGAGTCGAAGAAAGTATAGTGATTTTACTCAGTGCCATTTGATTACACTATATGATTTTAGTCAAATTTGAATGTTTACATTAATAGATAGCAGTAAGAAATTTTTTTCTTTTTTTTTGTTCTTTTAATTAGTCACAGATATTATTAACTCACTGGTTTGGTTCACCCTGATTGTATCTAACAGTGTACGGATTTGTGTATATTCACTGTTTCGCATTACCCTTAGTTTAAGAAAGAACGTAATCTTTTTAATTACAAATGTTTATTCATATTTTAATATACAGACATATGTGTTTACGGATGAAGGGTTTTTCTTGTTTTTAGTTCTTATAAGCACATCATTCACCGTTTCTCACACAGGACTCAAGACGATTATATTTTTTTTCTCTTGGCTTTTAAATGGTAATGTTTATGATGCTCTATATTAACCTGAATATTATATATATGTTCTTGTTCTTCTGTTCTCTTTTCCCTCTTTTTCTTCAGCTACTGTATGTGGACAAAGTGTCTGTTTGTAATTATTTGTAAATCTCAATAAAAAAAGTTTACAAAAAAAAAAAATTTAAAAGCAGAAATCTTGGCATGCCTGGGAGGGCCTAATGCAGTTCCTGTTTAAAAGGTTTCATGTCTGGAGTTACAGAAAAAATGAAACTGTAAGGTCTTAAATGTTTGCCCTATTACATCTGTCTAGAAAGTGGCTGAAACCTGAGACCAATACATCCAATGTCATTGTGAAACTGCTTGTGATGGATTGATTCCTGAGGAGCTTACCAGTTGCCTTTTGCCAGTGGGTGATTCATAGCAATCCCCAAACCATTGACCAGTTGGTGGAGTTTGTGGAATTATATGTGGCAGCAGGAGATTTGTTGCATTAAAACAAGCAAAAAAGACTTTGAAGCCCCAGAGCCCTACTAAGGGCTAGATTAAGAGTGGAATGCTATTTAGCCCTTTAGCGCTTTTTGTGTCAGTCCGGTTGCGCTCATATTACGAGTTGAAAGTAAAAGGTTATTGCTCTAACCTTACACAAGCAAAAAGCCGAACTTACAATATTGCGCGCGATAACCTATTGCCATGTTCTGTCTAAGGATATTTTGCATGAACCTCATTGTCTGGAACAGTTGCTTTAAATGAAGATTTGTATAAGCCCTATAGATTGAAAAGATAACAGGATTTATTTAAATAACAAAATACTTTGAATGAGCATATACTTGCAGGGTATTTTAAATATGTGCTATTTAGGTATGTTATTTCCACATACGCCAGGAGTGGAAAGAAACAAACAAGTAAGTAGAGATGCAGATTCAAAAGTAAAGTCTTTCTCCAGGTAGGAACTGAATTGCAGGAATCTGGATTCAAAGGTAAGTATTTCTTCTGGTAAGAACTGAAGTGCAGGAATTGCACAAGGCAGGAAATAAACTTACAAACAGTGTAGCAGATTCAAAGGTAAAGTCTTTCTCCTGGTAAGGACTGAAGTGCAGGAATTGCACAAGGCAGGAAACAAACATGCAACAGTGTAGCAGATTTAAAGGTAAAGTCTTCCTCTAAGTAGGTACTGAAGTATAGGAAACAGGTTCTGTCAAAACAGAAACAATGTGAAGACAATGTGCAGCCTAATAGTCAGCCTTAAATAGGGATGTTTTGCACATGATTGGCTCAGAGTATAACCAAAATTGAGAGCACCTTTGTTTTGCACAGGTGAAAATACAATTAGACAAATACACATTTGGCAGTTCTTTTAAGTTGCATGATATTGCATTTGAAATCCACAGACTGCTAGAATTGGCTGTGGCTCAACACACAAGCTCAAATTCCCCCATGGCCCTGTCGGTTGGAATGCTTCCTAGACCTTTTCTTTTCAGTCTGAAGGATTGGTTTGTGACACCTATTCCCCCATAGTCAATGGAGAA
Source organism: Bombina bombina (assembly GCF_027579735.1). Classification (NCBI taxonomy): domain Eukaryota; kingdom Metazoa; phylum Chordata; class Amphibia; order Anura; family Bombinatoridae; genus Bombina; species Bombina bombina. Next base: position 463,441,994 of record NC_069500.1, on the reverse strand, counting down.
AAAAAGTGAAAAAACAAACAAACACCCTACTCGTGCACAAACCCTATAGCATATTCTCATGTTCGCTAACCCAACATGAAAATATGAATATTTCACATTCCATTTTTCTGCACATAGAAGAATATGTTCTTCATAAATACATATTTCTATATATATCTGATGGTATTTATGAACAATATATATCTCTACTTAAATATAGATGATTATATATATATATATATATATATATATATAAACACAAATAAATATATATATATATATATATATATATATATATAAATAACACAAATAAATACAACACACAAAGAAAGTCCAGCACTCATTTACAAGCTCTCAGCTAAGATTAAAAGCAAAAATGGAAGGGTTAGTTACCGCATCTAGCCAAATGGAACAAGCCCAGGTACCATGACAAGGTCCCTTCCAAAACATGGGTCCCTAAACCAGACAAACAATGCATGCTCTCAATCGAACAAACTGGGAACAAGTGAAGGGTGCACAGGCTTATGTAATCACCCTAGACATATACAAAACATGGAAGGGGACTGCCCTCTCAGACTGGACTGGGTACACATCCCATGACCCTACAACATGCTCAGCCCTGGGTGCTTAATGGCACTCACAGGAAACTGTGCTGTCTCCAGAGTCACAGGCAGTTAACCACAGACAGGTCCCATAGGAAAAATTACAAAATAAATAAATACAACACAGAAAGTCAAGCACTTGCTTGCAAGCTCTCAGCTAAGATTTTAAGCAAAACTTGAAGAGTTAGTTACTGCATCTGGCCAAATCAGACAAGCCCAGGTACCACATCAAGGTCCCTTTCAAACCCTGGGTCCCTAAACTAGCCAAACAATGTATGCTCTCAATCAAACAAACTGGGAATAATTCAAGGGTTCATAGACTTATGTAATCACCCTAGGCATATACAAAACACAGAAGGGGACTGCACTCTCAGACTGGACTCGGTACACATTCTATGACCTTGCAACCTGCTCAGCCCTTGGGTGCTCAATAGCACTCTCAGGAAGCTGTGCTGTCCCCAAAGTCACAGGCAGTTAACTCTAGACAAGTCTGGGTGCAAGGCCCAATAGGGAAAATTACTAAATAAATAAATACAACACACAGAGAAAGTCCAGCACTCGCTTGCAAGCTCTCAGCTAAGATTAAAAGCAAAACTGGAAGAGTTAGTTACAGCATCTGGCCAAATGGGACAAGCCCAGGTACCATGTCAAGGTCTCTCCCAAAACCTGGGTCCCTAATACAGCCATAAAAATGGTTTTGAGAGAGACATTGGTGTGGTGCTTGGGCTTGTACCATTTGGCCAGATGTGGTAACTAACTCTTCCAGTTTTGCTTTTAACCTAAACTGAGAGCAAGTGCTGGACTTTCTCTTTGTGTTGTATTTATTTATTTTGTAATTTTTCCTATGGGCCTTGCACCCAGACTTGTCTGGGGTTAACTGCCTGTGACTCTGGGGACAGCACAGCTTCCTGAGAGTGCTATTGAGCACCCAGGGCTGAACATGATGCAGGGTCATAGGATGTGTACCCAGTCCAGTCTGAGAGTGCAGTCCCCTTCGAAGGTTTTGTATATGTCTAGGGTGATTACATAAGTCTGTGAACCCTTGACTTGTTCCCAGTTTGTTTGATTGAGAGCTTGCATTTGTATGGCTGTATTAGGGACCCAGGTTTTGGGAGAGACCTTGACGTGGTTCTTGGAATTGTCCCATTTGGCCAGATGCGTTAACTAACTCTTCCAGTTTTGCTTTTAATCTTAGCTGAGAGCTTGCAAGCGAGTGTTGGACTTTCTTTGTGTGTTGTATTTATTTATTTTGTAATTTTCCCTATGTGCCTTGTCTGGGGTTAACTGCCTGGGACTCTGGAGACAGCACAGCTTCCTTAGAGTGCTTTTAGCACCCAGGGTTGAGCATGTTGCAGGGTCATAGGATGTGTACCCAGTCTAGTCTGAGAGTGCAGTTCCCTTATGTGTTTTGTATATACCTAGGGTGATTACATAAATCTGTGAAACTTTGACTTGTTCCCAGTTTGTTTGAATGAGAGCTTCCATTTGTATGGATGTATTAGAAACCCGGGTTTTGGGAGAGACCTTGACGTGGTACCTGGGCTTGTCCCATTTGGCCAGATGCGGTAACTAACTCTTCCAGTTTTGCTTTTAATCTTAGCTGAGATCTTGCAAGCGAGTGCTGGAATTTCTTTGTGTTGTATTTATTTATTTAGTAATTTTCCCTATGGGCCTTGCACCCAGACTTGTCTGGGGTTAACTGCCTGTGACTCTGGGGACAGCACAGCTTCATGAGAGTGCTATTGTGCACCCAGGGCTGAACATGTTGCAAGGCCATACGATGTGTACCCCGTCTAGTCTGAAAGTGCAGTCCCCTTCCGTGGTTTGTATATGCCTAGGGTGTTAACATAAGTCTGTGAACCCTTGACTTGTTTTCAGTTTGTTTGATTGAGAGTTTGCATTTGTATGGCTGTATTAGGGTCCCAGGGTTTGGGAGAGACCTTGACATGGTACCTGTGCTTGTTCCATTTTGCCAGATGCGGTAACTAACTCTTCCAGTTTTGCTTTAAATCTTAGCTGAGAGCTTGCAAGCGAGTGCTGAATGTTCTCTGTGTGTTGTGTGTCTGTGTGTATATATACTGTATATATTTATACCTATATATACATAATTATATATTGGTATATATATACTGTATATAGGACTATATATTTAAAAAATACATAGAGCATGTTCTTTTATATGCAGAACATTGGAAGGTAAAATAGCTACTGTAAAAACACAGTTAAACACTTTATTCAAAATTAATATTGCATAAATATGTTTTTACACCTCTTCATCTACTTAATTCCAAAGGACTCCAATGCACTTAAATATATGTCTATATATTTGTACATAGATTTGTCTATACATATATAAATACATCCTTAGATACACACACACACACACATATATATATATATATATATATATATATATATATATATATATATATATATACACATACATATACATCTTTAGAGATGTGTATGTATGTCTATGTTAAAGCCCTGTGCCTGCGTTTTTTTTCTAACACCTGAGACCTTATATCTTTGAGCCCTTATAACTTTTTTGTGATTTTTTTTGTACTTTGTATTGAATGTGTTTTGTTGCACTTTTTTGTTTCGAGAAACAGTTAACCAGAGCTCTGCGGTCACGCTAACTTGACGCACATTAATTTCAATTGCACTCTAGCTTACATACAACTTTTAATACGAGCAGAAAACCTGACGCGCACAAACAACCGCAATAAACCCCTTTTCGCCTAAGCATAACTGTTAGCACTCTACTCGTAATCTGGCCTATATTAAGTAAGGTAGCAAGGCTGACTTGAATGATCTTTGGGGGTATTTTTATTTCTGAGCTCCAAAGAATAGCTACATGTTTAACCAGTGTATATATATGACCATGTGTCTCAATTTGGAGCTTTGGTAAGGGCTACTCAGTGGCTTTTCATTATTTATTGCAAGAAAACATTTTCTCAATTCTATTCTCAAACTCCCCTAACAGGACAGATATTAATTCCCTGCCTGGGCTGGTCAGCTGCTAAATCACTGTAATCAGGTAGGAAAAGCCTTTGAATCTGGATGGTTAGTGAATTTGAGAAATTCTGATATAAAGTGTGTCACAGAGAAAGTGGCAGGTAAATGAAAGAAAGAATATATCTGATACCAGTTTGTCATAGTCCGGGATATGCATGATTGTCACTTGTATTTTTAACCTAATAATATTTACATGTTGCATATGGGGGTACTTAGGGCAAAAATGTATGCCTGTAGGGGTATTTTTTGCAAACAGGTTGAGAAACACTGATCTATGATTACAATTCTATGCAGTAAACAAAACAAATTATTTCGGATTAATCTAATATGCTCAAAGGGACATTGATGTCAACTTTTGACATTTGTGATGTAACATACGATCCGCCGGTCTCAATCCAACGCAGATCGATGCTTACGTCATTACAAATGTTCCGAATACACATTCAGCTCTATTTGACACCTTTTCCAATTTATCAAATTTCTAACTGGTACGCTCGTGGCTATTCCAGCCCAGCGTACCTGATTTTCAATCCGCCAACCTGGAGGCCACAGATGCCATAGAAATCAATGGGAGTATGAAAGATGCTGCCAGATATCCCATTCATTTATATGGTTGAAAACAAGTAACGTTTACACCTAAAACCCTAACATAAACCCTGAGTCTAAACACCCCTAATCTGCCACCCCCGACATCGCCGCCACCTACATAATGTTTTTAACCCCTATTCCGCCGCTCCCAGACCCTGCCACAACCTAAATAAAGTTATTAACCCCTATCCCGCCGCTCCCAGACCCACGCTGCCTCTAAATAAATGTATTAACCCCTAAACCGCCAGCTCCCACATCGCCATAAACTAAATTAAGTTATTAACCCCTAAACAAGTTGCTAACTTTTAAATTAAAATTACATCCCTATCTTAAAATAAATTTAAACGTACCTGTAGAATTAAAATAAACTATTTTTAAACTTTTAATTAACCTACCCTAACTATTATACTACAATTAAATTAAACTACCAATTAAATTAACTAAATTACATATTAAAAACCCCTTACCCTACTCAAATTATTTAAATCTACTATTAAACATAATTAAAAATTACTAAATTACCAAAAAAATAAACACTAAGTTACAAAAAATAAAAAACACTAAATTACGAAGAAAAAAACACACATTATCAAAAATAAAAAAGAATTACACCTAATCTAATAACCCTATCAAAATAAAAAAATCCCCCAAAATAAAAAAAAAACCCTAGCCTAGGGGGTGTTTGTATTTTTTTTTACAGGTAAAAGAGCTGTTATATTTGGGGCAGTGCCCCACAAAAGGCCCTTTTAAGAGCCATTTGTATTTTTTTATAGGCTAGGGTTTTATTTTTAATTTTGGAGGGCTTTTTTATTTTGATAGGGCTATTAGATTAGATGTAATTCTTTTTATTTTTGATAATTTGTTTCTTATTTTTTGTAATTTAGTGTTTGTTTTTATGTAATTTAGTTATTTTTATTTTTTGTAATTTTAGTGTTTATTTTTTTGTAATGTTAGGTTTTAGTGTAAGGCAAGTTAGGTTTTATTTCACAGGTAAGTTTGTATTTATTTTAACTAGGTAGTTAGTTAATAGTTAATAACTATTTACTAACTAGTCTATCTATTTAAAATAAATACAAACTTACCTGTGAAATAAAAATAAAACCTAAGCTAGCTACAATATAACTAATAGTTAGGTTATATTTCACAGGTAAGTTTGTATTTAGTTTAAAATAGTTATTATTTAGTTAATTATTGTAACTTTAGTTTAGCTGTATTTTAATTATGTTAAAGTTAGGGAGTGTTAGGATTAGGGTTACATTAGGGTTAGGTTTAGGGGTTAATAACTTTAGTATAGTGGCGGTGACATCGGGAGCGGCAGATTAGGGGTCAATAGTTTTATGTAGGTGGCAGTGATGTTGGGGGTGGCAGATTAGGGGTTAATAACTGTATGTAGGTGGTGGCGATGTTGGGGGTGGCAGATTAGTGGTTAATAACTGTATGTAGGTGGCGGCGATGTTGGGGGTGGCAGATAAGGGGTGTTTAGAATGGGGTTTATGTTAGGGTGTTAGGTTTAAACATAACTTTTTATTTCCCCATAGACATGAATGGGGCTGCATTACAGAGCTTTTTATTCTGCGATCGCAGGTGTTAGGCTTTTTTTTTGCTTGTTCTCCCCATTGATGTCTATGGGAAATCATGCACGAGCATGTCAAGGCAGCACTTGTTTTCGGTGCGGTATGGAGCTCAACGCAACCATTTTGCCTGCACAAGCCTGCTTTTTTAAAACTCGTAATACCAACGCTATAGGGAGGTGAAATAACGCCGCTTTTGTGGCGGTCATTAAAATCCCTATAGCGCTCAAAACTCATAATCTAGCTGCTTATATATTAAAGGTAAAAGATAAAACTTCGGGAAATAAATTATTAATGTATTAAGAAAAAAATGTAAATGCCATGTATATGACCTAAAATACATAAACTGCTATGTGCATAATCAGCCAGTAAATAGTAAGTAGTTTTCTGAAATGTTGTGTCATACGCAGATGTCTGGTGCAGATGGTACAAAAACCTCATACTGTCAGATAATATAACAGTTAAACTCAGTGTGAGATTAGATTAAAAAAAATGCATTTAGCCAAGCATTTTATATTATTAGCAAATGATTAAAATTGGAAGATAAAAATTAAAAGGTCCATAATTTCTTCTTATTTCTGTAGCTGAAATGGTTTCTTTAAACCTTATTTGTCCCTGAAACATACAACGCTATTCACCTTGCTAACATGTGATTTTTACGCCAAGACCATCTACCTTGAGTAGACTTTCCTAATAAGCTATATTTATGTAATTACACAATTTAAAGAGTATTAACATATATGTTATTTTGTAAAACTACTTATCAAATTCAAGATTAACAAATCTTAAAGCCAATGTTTATATTCTCTATAAGATGAATAAAATTGTGAAATACCCAGGCTCTTGTCCATCCAGGTCTCTTTGGAGTGAAAGTATCAGGCTAATGTAGCAGTACCTGGAATGGCAAAGATGTTTTTCTACATACACTTTCTGGGCAATGGTAGTTTTCAGTTGATTGAGGAGAGTGTTAGTAAAATATTACAGTATACCTTTTCTAAAGTTCTGAAACAATTCCAGATGGCTCTGAGGGTAAACTGACAGAGGTTAAAAATAAGGGATTTTATGCATGGGGGAAGGCATACTGTCCAGGGAGTGGTAGATAGTAAAAGCAAAAGGCATTTTTTATATAACAGAAACTGTTCCACTCAATCATTGTGCAAATTGTTTGTTCACAATATCTGTTCTTTGATAATGTTTATTCAACATTCCCTGGAAATATTTAAACCTTATATAGTTTATGTCACTAAATTATACAATTCATGAAAATCAATAAATTAACAAAACATCAATATTGACAAGAGTTTAGAAGACACTGGTCCTTGCACAACATCTAATATATTTGAATAGATATAATTAAACAACATCTCTTTTGAAAAATTAAATATACACGGTTAATTTAAATAATATTACATGCTTAGATCATGATCTAATTCCTGGTGTCAAGGTACTAATTTATTTGTTATCAAAATGAATTCATACTTAAAACCTAAATATTCTTAAAGTGTAAACTGGAGCTCAAACACCACGAATGAATACGTTTGAGGTGATTGACAACCTCAAATCGCACAAGAGCAGGCTTATTAACGGCTTATTTGCCACAAGTATGGATTGAAAAGTAGGGAGCTTTGTCTATCCATGATTTGATAAACGGGGCCCGTTGTGTCTGACACTAATGCATGATATAACCTCTCCTTGGCCCAGTGCAATCTGTAACCAATTTGTTATGTCTTTTTGGTTAAAGGGACACTGAAGTCAAAATAAACTTTTACGATTCCGGTAGAACATGCAGTTTTAAGAGACTTTCCAATTTAGTCTTTTTATATACACACTTTCTGGGGAACAAGATCATACTTAGCATGTGCACAATGTCACAGGATATACGTATACTATTCTGTGATTTGTTGATGTCTGTCACATGATACAGGGGGCTGGAAAATGAGAGAAAAAATAATTGTCAAAAAAAATCTACTGATTATTTAAAAATCGGAGTAGGTGTTAAATCATTGACTTTTTATTATGCACTTATTAATTATGCAATTCTACTGCACTGAGTGGTCATTTAACTTGTAACTTTCAAACTTTCTTCTATTTAACCTGTTCACTTGGATAAAATGTGTCCTGAATGGCTTATAAAGAAAGATGCTCTGTTTAATGATTTAATTAAACACAGATGGCTAGATTACAAGTGATGTGGCTGTGCTAACTTGCGCACTTACTACAAGTTAAAAGTAATTTCGCAACCATGCTAAATTTAGCGTGAGTGGAGACCTAGTTTAAAGTGTAAGAAATTAAAAAAAATGTGACCAAAACACAACACAAATAGATTAAAATAAAGTTACACTCATATATACACTATCTGATAAAAATGATGAATATAAATACTCATAAAAATCTAAGGGTTAAAATGTATATGGTAGTTGAATGGAAAGGGCTATAATGTGTATATGTCTAAATATATGCATATCTGTGTATATGTATGCATATATATTAGACATATGCAACGCTAAACATTTTCACCTAGATTACAAGTTTTGCATTAGAGACAATGGCCCCTAGTTATCAAGCCGTCAACCTCAAATACGCTGGAATTCCACAGCGTATTTGTGGCGAGGCTGATTCGCCTTAGTTATCAAGCCATAGACACCGGCAAAAGTAGAATATAGTGACGTAAGCTTCGATCCGCCAGACTCAGTCCGACACAGATCGATTCTTACGTCACTCCAGATGTTCCGAACACAAGTTTGGCACTATCTGACTACTTTTTCTAGTTATCAAAAAACTAGCAGGTACGCTCGGCACTTTTCCGTCCCAGCGTACCTGGTTTTCAACTCGCCGCCCTGGAGGCAGCAGATCCCATAGGAATCAATGGGAGTCTGACCATAGCAAAAGTTCATGTTCGCTGCTGCCAGACATCCCATTGATTCCCATGGGAGCTGACTACACCTAACACCCTAACATGTACCCCGAGTCTAAACACCACTAATCTGTCCCCCCCCTACACCGCCGCAACTAAATAAAGTGTTTACCCCCTAAACCGCCGCTCCCGGAGCCCACCGCAAGCTATAATAAATATGTTAACCCCTTAACCGCCGCTCCCGATCCCCATCGCAACTATAATATATGTATTAACCCCTAAACCGCCGCTCCCAGACCCCGCCGCCACCTACATTATACCTATTAACCCCTATCCTGCCCCCCCTACACCGCTGCCACTATAATAAATGTATTAACCCCTATCCTGGCCCCCCTACACCGTCGCCACCTATAATAAAGTTATTAACTCCTATCCTGCCCCCCCTACACCGTCGCCACCTATAATAAATTTATTAACCCCTATCCTGCCCCCCCTACACTGCCGCCACTGTAATAAAATTATTATCCCCTAAACCTAAGTCTAACACTAACCCTAACACCCCTCTAACTTAAATATTAATTAAATACATCTAAATAATATTTCTCTTATTAACTAAATTAATCCTATTTAAAACTAAATACCTTTAAAATAAACCCTAATATAGCTACAATATAAATAATAATTATATTGTAGCTATCTTAGGATTTATTTTTATTTTAAGGCAACTTTCAATTTATTTTAACCAGGTACAATAGCTATTAAATAGTTATTAACTATTTAATAGCCACCTAGTTAAAATAAAGAGAAATTTACCTGTAAAATAAAAACTAACCTAAGTTACAATTACACCTACACTATACTTTAATACATTATTCCTATTTAAAACTAAATACTTACCTGTAAAATAAACCCTAAGATAGCTACAATGTAATTAATAATTACATTGTAGTTATTTTAGGATTTATATTTATTTTACAGGTAACTTTGTATTTATTTTAGCTAGTTAGAATAGTTATTAAATAGTTATTTACTATTTAATAATTACCTAGCTAAAAGAAATACAAAATTACCTGTAAAATAAATCCTAACCTAAGTTACAATTAAACCTAACACTACACTATCATTAAATTAATTAAATAAATTAAACTAAACTAACTAACTAAAAAAAAAAGTACAAAAAATAAAAAAAAACTAAAACACCCCCAAAATTAAAACCCACAACCCACATACCCCTAATCTAACCCAAACCCCCCTTAAATAAACCTAACACTACCTCCCTGAAGATCAACCTACCTTGAGCCATCTTCAGCCAGCCGACCACCGATGGAACCGAAGAGGAGATCCGTAGAGGCAGAAGTCATCATCCAAGGGGCGCTGAAGAAGTCTTCCATCTGATTGATGTCTTCATCCATGCGGCGTCTTCAATCTTCATCCATCCGGAGCGGAGCGGAGCCATCCTCTTCTTCCCGACGACTAACGATGAATGAAGGTTCCTTTAAGGGACGTCATCCAAGATGGTGTCCCTTCAATTCCGATTGGCTGATAGGATTCTATCAGCCAATCAGAATTAAGGTAGGAAACATCTGATTGGCTGATTGAATCAGCCAATCAGATTGAAGTTTAATCCGATTGGCTGATCTAATCAGCCAATCAGATTGAGCTTGCATTTTATTGGCTGATCAGAACAATAATAAGTTTAATATAGGTTGCGGCGGGGTCCGGGAGTGGTGGTTTAGGGGTTAAACTATTTATTTAGTTGTGGCGAGGTCCGGGATCCACAGGATAGGGGTTAATAACTTTATTATAGGTGGCGGCGGTATGGGGGGGAGGATAGGGGTTACTAGGTATAATGTAGGTGTCTGCAGGGTCTGGGTGCGGCGGTTTAGTGGTTAATACATTTATTATAGTTGCGGCGGTGTCTGGGAGCTGCGGTTTAGGGGTTAATAACTTTATTTAGTTGCGGGTGGCTCCGGGGGCGCCGGTATAGGGGGTAGAACAGTGTAGTTAGTGTGGGTGCTTAGTGACAGCTTGTCAATAAAGCTGTCCAAAAGACGAAGAGCAGCAAGATCGGATGAGTGATAACTATCACAGTCCACTGCTCATCGCCCCGTACTTGGTGCGCAGCTTTTTGACAGATTTATTGATAACTTTGGCAAAATGTGTCAGGTCCGCGGCGGCGATGGTAGGCGAGCTTAGGCGGGCTGATTGGGGCGGTGAAGGCAGGTAAAGTAGACACGTTGATAACTAGAGGCCTATGTGGTTCTAACGATCAGTTTATGCTCACTGCTCACTTACAGACAGCGCTGGTATTACGGGATTTTACAACCTAGACAAGAAGTGAGCATTGAGCAAAATTTTGCTCCTTACCGAACTCCTATACTGAAGTTCAATCCTATTGGCAGATCCAATCTGCCAATAGGATTGAGCTTGCATTCTATTGGCTGATTGGATCAGCCAATAGGATTGAACTTCAATCCTATTGGCTGATCCAATCAGTCAATAGGATTTTTCTACCTTAATTTCGATTGGCTGATAGAATTGTATCAGTCAATTGGAATTGAAGGGATGCCATCTTGGATGGCGTCACTTAAAGGTACCTTCATTCTGTGTTAGCCGTCGATTGAAGAGGATGCTCCGTGTCGGATGTCTTGAAGATGGACCCGCTCCGTGCCGGATGGATGAAGATAGAAGATGCCGTCTGGATGAAGACTTCTGCCCATCTGGAGGACCACTTCACCTGGCTTGGATGAAGACTTCTCCCGGCTTCGTTGAGGACTTTGGCCGGTAAGGTGATCTTAAAGGGGTTAGTGTTAGGTTTTTGTAAGATGGTATTGGGTGGGTTTTAGAGTAGGGTTGGTTGTGTGGGTGGTGGGCTTTAATGTTGGGGGGATTTGTAATTTTTTTTACAGGTAAAAGAGGCCTACTTTGGGTCAATGCCCATCAAAAGGCCCTTTTAAGGGCTATTTGTAATTTAGTGTAGGGTAGGGCTTTTTTATTTTGGGGGGGCTTTTTTATTTTGTCAAGGGGATTAGATTAGGTGTAATTAGTTTAAAAATATTGTAATTTGTTTATTATTTTCTGTAATTTAGTGGGGGGTTTTGTACTTTTAGATAATTTAATTGTATTTAATTGTTGTTAAATTAGTTAATTTTTTTAATTACAGTGTAGTGTTAGGTGTAATTGTAACTTAGCTTAGGTTTTATTTTACTTTTGTATTTATTTTAGCTAGGCAGTTATTAAATAGTTAATAACTATTTAGTAACTATTCTACCTAGTTAAAATAAATACAAACTTGCCTGTAAAATAAAAATAAACCCTAAGCTAGCTACAATGTAACTAGTAGTTATATTGCAGCTAGCTTAGGGTTTATTTTATAGGTAAGTATTTAGTTTTAAATAGGTATAATTTAGTTAATGATAGGAATTTTATTTAGATTTATTTAAATTATATTTAAGTTAGGGGGGTTAGGGTTAGACTTAAATTTAGGGGGTTAATAACTTTAGTACAGTGGCGGCGACATTGGGGGCGGCAGATTAGGGGTTAATAAATGTAGGTAGGTGTCGGCGATATTTATTATAGTGGCGACGATGTCCGGTTCTTCAGATTAGGGGTTAAAAATTAAATTTTAGTGTTTGAGATGTGGGGGGGGCCCTCGGTTTAGGGGTTTATAGGTAGTTTATGAGTGTTAGTATACTTTTTAGCATGTTAGTTAAGAGTTTTATGATATGGCGTTGTAGTGTAAAACTCTTAACTACTGACTTTAAAATGTGGTACCAGGCTTGACGGGAGAAGGTCTACCGCTAAGTTTTTGTCAGACTTGTAATACTGGCGCTATGCAAGTCCCATTGAAAAAAGAGGATACGCAATTTACGTAAGTGGATTTGCGGTATTTCCATGTCTGGCCAAAAAAGTGAGCGGTACACCTGTACCTACAAGACTCGTAATACCAGCGGGCGTTAAAAAGCAGCTTTGGGACCAGCCAATGCTGCTTTTTAAGCCTAACGCACAACTCATAATCTAGCCGCTAGTTTTGTTTCGTTTTCATTAGTTAAACAAAAAAAATATTTTGTTTCGGCAAATTCGTTTAGTTAAGTTAAAAAAAAAATCCTTTTGGCAAATTAGTTATGTTAAGTTAAATCGTTTTTTCGGATCCATTCGTTATTTCAGATCCATTCTTTATTCATATTCCTTATTCAATTCTAAAGTTTAAAATAGAATAATGCATATGAATAAAGAATGGATCCGAAAAAACTAAAGGATCCGAAAAAACGATTTAACTTAACATAACTAATATGCTGCCAATTGGCGAAACAAAATTATTTAAAACCGCCGCCATCACCCAAATCGCTGACACTAAATAAGGCTATCAACCCCTAAACTGCCGTACCCCACATTGCCAACACTAACTAAAGCTATTAACCCCTAAACTGCTGCCCTCCACATTACGACACTAAATAAACCTATTAAACCCTAAACCGCTGCTCCCCGACATCACCAACACTAGATAAAGCTATTATAAATATGAAGGCAGAATGATGCACAAAAATGTGCAAAGTACCCCCTAAACCCCTAAACTGCCGTCCCCACATCACCAACAATAACTAAACCTATTAACCTCTAAAGCGCCATTCCCTGACATCGCCGACACTAAATAAAACACTAAATAAAGCTATTAACCCCTAAACCGCTGTACCCCACATCACCAACACTAACTAAACCTATTAACCCCTAAACTGCCGCCCCCCACATCGCAACTAGCTAAATTAAGCTATATTAACCTCTAAACCTAACAACCCCTAATTTTAACATAATTAAAATAAACCTAAATTAAAGTTACAATTATTAACTACCTATTTAAAAATAAATACAAACTTGCCTGTGAAATAAAAATAAAACCTAAGCTAGCTACAATATAACTATTTACTAACTACCTAGTTAAAATAAATATGAAGGCAGAATGATGCACAAAAATGTACAAAGTACCGTTGTTATGCAATTATATACTGTACTGTACAGGATAACGTGGTTACAGTATTAAAATGGAGAAACAATAATATACATAAATTTGATTTATTATATTTTATCTAATACCTTCTTCCTAAGTGGAAGTCAATACCAGCTGCTACAAGTGTATAAACCAATGGGGGCAACTATCCTTTTCCAAGATATTCCAGATAGAGATTAAGCAGAAGAAAAATTGGCTATAAGCTTAGCGCTTAGAATTGAGACCACCCAGAATATGTAATTAGTAACAAAAGTAGTAGTGCATATAAACACTGTCGGCTAGATTATGAGTTGTGCGTTACGGTTAAAAAGCAGCTTTGAGAGGTCCCAAAGCTGCTTTTTAACGCTCGCTGGTATTACGAGTCTTGAAATGACATGCTCACCGCTCACTTTTTTGGCCAGACTCGGAAATACAGCAAATCCACTTACGTCAATTGCGTATCCTATATTTTTAATGGGACTTGCATAGCGCCGGTATTACGAGTCTAACCAAAAGTGAGTGGTAGACCCTCTCCTTTCAAGACTGGTACCGCATTTTAAAGTCAGTAGTTAAGAGTTTTACACTACAATGCCGAAAAATAAAACTCTTAACTAAAGTGCTTAAAAGTACACTAACACCCATAAACGACCTATTAACCCCTAAACCAAGCCCCCCCCCCCACATCGCAAACACTAAAATACATTTTTTAACCCCTAATCTGCTAAACTGGACATCGCCGCCACAATAATAAATATATTAAGACCTAAACCACGCGCACTCCCGCATCGCAAACACTAGTTAAATATTATTAACCCCTAATCTGCCTGCCCTAACATCGCCGACACCTACCTACATTTATTAACCCCTTATCTGCCGCCCCAATGTCGCTGCCTCTATATTAAATGTATTAACCTCTAAACCTAAGTCTAACCCTAAACCTAACACCCCCTAACTGAAATATAATTTTAATAAATCTAAATAAAATTACTACCATTAACTAAATTATTACTATTTAAAACTAAATACTTATCTGTAAAATAAACCCTAAGATAGCTACAATATAACTAATAATTACATTGTATCTAGTTTAGGGTTTATTTTTATTTTACAGGCAACTTTGTATTTATTTTAAATAGGTACAATAGTTATTAAATAGTTATTAACTATTTAATAACTACCTAGCTAAAATAAAGACAAATTTACCTGTAAAATAAAACCTAACCTATGTTACAATTACACCTAACACTACACTATAATTAAATTAATTACCTAAACTAAATACAATTAATTACAATTTAAAAAAAATATCTAAAGTACGAAAAAAACACTAAATTACAGAAAATAATAAAATAATTACAAGTTTTTTAAACTAATTACACCTAATCTAATCCCCCTAATAAAATAAAAAGCCCCACAAAATAATAAAAAGCCCTACCCTATACTAAATTACAAATAGCCCTTAAAGGGGCTTTTTGTGGGGCATTGCCCCAAAGTAATCAGCTCTTTACCTGTAACAAAAGTACAATACCCCCCAACATTAAAACCCACCACCCACACACCCAACCCTACTCTAAATCCCACCCAATACCCCCTTAATAAAACCTAACACTAACCCCTTGAAGATCACCCTACCTTGAGAAGTCTTCACCCAACCGGGCTGAAGTCCTCAACGAACCCGGGCAAAGTGGTCCTTCAGACGGGCAGAAGTCTTCATCCAAGCCGGGAAGAAGGGGTCCTCCAGACGGGCAGAAGTCTTCATCCAGGTGGCATCTTCTATCTTCATCCATCCGGCGTGAAGCGGCTCCATCTTCAAGACATCCAACGAGGAGCATCCTCTTCAAACAACGTCCAACTAAAGAATGAAGGTTCCTTTAAATTACATCATCCAAGATGGCGCCCCTTCAATTCCGATTGGCTGATAGAATTCTATTAGCCAATCGGAATTAAGGTAGAAAAAATCATATTGGCTGATGCATACAGCCAATAGGATTGAAGTTCAATCCTATTGGCTGATCCAATCAGCCAATAGGATTGAGCTGACATTCTATTGGCTGATTGGATTCTATCAGCCAATCGGAATTAAAGGGACGCCATCTTGGATGACGTCATTTAAAGGAACCTTCATTCTTCAGTTGGACGTCGTTTGAAGAGGATGCTCCATGTCGGATGTCTTGAAGATGAAGCCGCTCCACGCCGGATGGATGAAGATAGAAGATGTCGCCTGGATGAAGACTTTTGCCCGTCTAGAGGACCTCTTCTTCCCAGCTTGGATGAAGTCTTCTTCCCGGCTTGGATAAAGACTTCTGCCCGTCTCGAGGACCACTTCCCCCGGCTTCGTTGAGGACTTCGGCCCGGTTGGGTGAAGACTTCTCAAGGTAGGGTGATCTTCAAGGGGTTAGTGTTAGGTTTTATTAAGGGGGTATTGGGTTGGTTTTAGAGTAGGGTTGGGTGTGTGGGTGGTGGGTTTTAATGTTGGGGGGTTTTGTACTTTTTTTTACAGGTAAATGAGCTGATTACTTTGGGGCAATGCCCCGCAAAAGGCCCTTTTGTGGGCTGTTCGCAATTTAGTATAGGGTAGGGCTTTTTATTATTTTTTTTATTTTTTTATTTTATTAGGGGGATTCGATTAGGTGTAATTAGTTTAAAAAACTTGTAATTATTTTATTATTTTCTGTAATTTAGTGGGTTTTTTTTTCATACTTTAGATAATTGTATTTAATTGTATTTAATTGTATTTAGTTTAGGGAATTCATTTAATGATAGTGTAGTGTTAGGTGTAATTGTAACTTAGGTTAGGTTTTATTTTACAGGTAAATTTGTCTTTATTTTAGCTAGGTAGTAATTAAATAGTTAATAACTATTTAGTAACTATTCTACCTAGTTAAAATAATTACAAAGTTGCCTGTAAAATAAAAATAAATCCTAAGCTAGATACAATGTAACTATTAGTTATATTGTAGCTATATTAGAGTTTATTTTATAGGTAAGTATTTAGTTTTAAATAGGAATAATTTAGTTAATTGTAGTTATTTTATTTAGATTTATTTAAATTATATTTAAATCCGGGGGTGTTAGGGTTAGACTTAGGTTTAGGGGTTAAGAACTTTAATATAGTGGCGGCAACGTTGGGGGCTGCAGATTAGGGGTTAATAAGTGTAGATAGGTGTAAGAAGTCAATTCCCTATACCAAATCTTGACCATGCATTATTTTGTTTTATAAATTAAAAACTGTCAAATAAATCCTGGTACATTTACTGTTAGTGCATTTTATGGTTCTATTTTTCTCACAGGCTGAATTACAATATATAATTGCAACCTATACCAGGAGGGATTTTATATATAAAGACTGCTGCTCCATAACTGGTCCGCTGCCTCTGAGGCTGCGGTCTTCAGGCTGCCCAATCCTATACGATCAAGCTTATTGATACCCCTTGCTAGCGGTCAATTGGCCGCAAATTTGCAGGAGGCGGCATAGCTCAAGCAGTTCTGGTGAACTGCTTGTGCAATGTTAAATGCCGACAGTGTATGCTGTGGGCATTCAGCGATGTCTGTCGGACATGATACGCTACAGCGTATCATGTCAGACAGACATTGATAAATTGGCCCAAAGTATTATTTGAAATCATTCTGACATTTACCTAACTTTTTAGTTTCACTGTACAGTGAGTGTAAAATGACTATAAAAGCAGTGCATTAGTGCAGCATATACACAAATCCCTGAACTTATACCTATGGTGTTTTACACCTCACAGGATTTGTGTAAATGTATCTTGAAAACCTGCATTAGGACAAAGTACTGCATAAGTGTGCCACATTATTACCTATATTCCATAAGGGTAGTAGAATAGTATAACCATGGGCTTCTATACGCGGGGCAGTACAAACTGCATAAAAAAAGACAATTGTTTTTTCTTTTAATTCCCCTGAATGTATTTCTAGGAGTTACATAGCATTCTGGAATTCATAGTTCACAATTTGCCTTTCAGAATTGTGCCACTGGCGTCTAATTCCCAGCATGCATTGTACAGTGGGGGTTAGTGAGCTTCCTGGAAGGCAGAAAGTTATGCATGAGTTCATGCCCCTCCTCCATGGTGTGTGTGTGCTATGAGCCATTGGGGGATTTCCACTCCCACCACCTTTTTTAACAGAAGCAAAGAATAAGGTATCTCAATAATGTGTTAATAGTAATGTGCTCTGAGTTCTCATCCTGGAATAGTTTGTTAAAAGTTTTGGCAATTGCATACATAGAGGAGTGTTTATTGCATGATTTAGGTAATGTACTGGCTTTATATGTGTAGGATAGCTTATATTGGTTATTTTGTGATTCAGTTTGGTTATGTTTTTCTTCTTTATAACAAACCAAATAAACAAAGTACTAAATGATAAATAAAACTATATGCTCCTATTTTCACTATTTTCTGGGCATATTTCACTTTATTGCCCCCCCCCTCGGAAAAATGTCTGCAGACGCCCGTGAATATAACCCTATCTCACAAAGTCCCAAGCTGTTTTATTTAGTCTAATTACAGACAAAATCAAGTTTTACATAGTCCCCTAATATAATTAGACTCAGATCACACTTAAAAGGACATTGCACATTTTCCATATGAAAGAGGATGTTTCAGATTGTATAGCAGTTTATTTTGTTTTTGTTTTTTGAAGAAGCACTAAATTACACCAGGTTTCCACTGAACTCGCAAACAGTTAAAATACTGTCGGAAGCTGTCAATAAAGTGTCTAAGGTTTCGGCATGACCAACTAGGTGTAAAAAGGGAAAAATAATCTTTTTCAGGCCTATTTCCCAAATTTGCAAACAATACAAATGTCTCACTTTATAAATATATTGTTATATATAATATTTAGTGCTTGCCCACGTAAAGAACTAGTTGCAGTGATATTCTTAAGTAGATATCAATATATATATTTACCTACTATAAAAATATAATTTAGCACATATCTGGGGCAGTCTAAATATTACATATATCAATTTATTGTAAAACGTAATTAACCACAATATATTTGCCTTAAATATATTTTTAAAGTAAATTTAATGCATGCTTGTTGTTTGACATACATATAACAATTTAGCAGCTGAAAATACCCCAGCATGTGCCTGATATATGCAAAAGGGATATTTCACTGGCAGTTTTGCCCCCCAAAAAATAAAATATATATTTTATTGGCGGAATAGGGGTTAATAACTTTATTTATTTTGTGTCGGGGAGCAGTGGGATATGGGTTAATACATTTTATTTAGGTTGCGGCAATGTCGGGGTCGGCAGATTAGGGGTCTTTAGACTCGGGGTTTATGTTAGGGTGTTAGGTGTAAATGTAACTTGTTTTCTACCATAAAAATAAATGGGAAATCTGGCAGCATCGAACATAAGCTATCACTGCTTTCAGACTCCCATTGATTTCTATGGCATCCACGCCTCCAGGGTGGCAGATTGAAAACCAGGTACGCTGTTAGAAGTTTGATAACTGGGAAAAAAGTGTCAGAGCCGCACATCTGTAATGACGTAAGCATCGATCTGCATCGCATTGAAACCGGCGGATCGTATGTTACATCACAAATTTCAATATTTGCCGGTCTGTAGGCTTTGATAATTAGGTCGGATAAATCTCGCAGTCTGAGTCAAATCAATTTCCTGGTGGGCATCTCCTAAGTCTATTAAAGTATTTTGATGCTATTATGTGTACAGTGTCCAATAAAGTGTTTAACTTTTGAAACTGGATTCAATTAAAAAAATATCTTTATTTAAGTGTATGTATTTGTTATGTAACTACTAGTATACACACTTTAATGAAACCAATAGAAATGAGGCATTAGCAAGCCATGTGTTATAAATATTTACCTTTATTGAATTTATTGAATTGTGGCAATATCTCTGCATTTATCTT